>NC_052153.1:152385729-153024376 GCF_902713615.1 Scyliorhinus canicula
TGCACTTTGATTCAGAGATGCCAACTGAGCCAAACTGTTGGGACGGGATATCCTGTTCCTTCAAAGGGGTCGGAGGGTCAGCCACAGGGCAGCCAGTGTTGCCTGAGAGGAATTGACAGTGGCTGACAGTGTGTGGAGTGTCACAAGGATTCATCCCCTCGGATCCCCACAGCAGCCATTGCGGCAGCTTCACGTTTTTAAATAGGTGTGTTTAAGGGCACCCGTGTGACCGCACGCTGGTGATCCGACTAGATCACGGGAGGCTGTTCGATAGAGGGTACTTCCCGTTATTGATAATTAGCAGTTTCTCACCAGGCTGAGGCAGGATCCAGATGTTGCCAATGGAAGCAGGCCAGTTAGATCAGAGACCGATAGGCGCCCGACATGGTTCCTGATTTTGGGGACTCTACCACCATACAATTGGTTCACTCGGATTTTTGCCCAGCGCGACACGGCTTTTCAGTCGCGCCTATTGTTTTGATGTGTTTACACCCAGGTTTCTCTGTTCTTGCACCACCTTTAAAATTGGGCCAATTAGTTTATATTGTCTTTCCTCGTTAACCCTACCCTGGTGAAACACGTTGGAATTCTTGGTGTTAAATTTCATCTGTTATATGTCTGCCCACCAACTATGTCATTGCCTATTTCAACGATCTATGTCCCTTTTAAAAATTCTTTCATGGGATGCGGGTGCCGCTGTCTGGGCCAGCATTTGTTGCTCATCCCTAATTGCCCTTGTACAAGGCCAATTCACAGGGCAGTTAAGAGTCAACCACTGTGCTATCGGCCTAGAGTCACATATAGGCCAGGCCAAGTAAGAATGGCAGATTTCTTTTCCCAAAAGACATTAATGAACCAGAAGGCTTTCTATGACAATCCTCTAAAGTCTGGCACTCTGCTCCTCACTCTTTACTATATTTTCAAGATTCATGCCTTCTGCAGCTTTGAAAAGACGCCTTGCATACCCAAGTTCAGGCCATTAATATATAACAAAAAGAATAGAGGTTTCAACACCCACCCCTGGGGAAATCACTGCTCACTTCCCCTCAATCAGGAAAACAAATGCTCAGCTCGGCTTTCTGTTTCTGAGCCAATTTTGTATCCATGCAGCCACTTTCCCTTCAATCTCATGGGCATCGATTTTGTTAACAAGTCTATTATATGGGTGCATTTATCTAACAAAGTCTATAATCATGGTCGTGAAAACATTAATTGACTCGACATTCGCAGCATTTTGGTGAAGAGTTTTACAGATTCCATTACCTACTGTATAGAAAAAATGTTTCCTGATTTCACTATTAAGTGACCAAGTACTAATTTTAACCTTCCACTTTGTAGTTTAAGATTCCTCAACCAGAGGATGTGGTTTTTCCATATCAATCCTATTAAATTCCTTTTTGTTGTAAATATCTTGATCAGTTCACCTCAACCCACAAAACGTAGGGGAACACATCCAAGTTTATTCAGCCTTTGTCTGTAATTTAACCATTTAAATCATGAAAAATTCTGACTAACCTTCTTTATACCAATTCTAAGGCCAGTGTATCTTTCTCAGGTGCTTTGCCCAGTACTGGATGTAGATACAAAGTTAAACGGCATTGTAGGCAGTCTAGATGATAGTACGGGCAACACGGTAGCACAAGTGGACTGTGGCTTCACAGCTCCAGGGTCCCAGGTTTGATTCCCCGCAGGGTCACTGTCTGTGCAGAGTCTGCACGTTCTACCCGTGTCTGCGTGAGTTTCCTCCGGGTGCTCCGGTTTCCTCCCACAGTCCAAAGACGTGCAGGTTAGGTGGATTGGCCATGCTGAATTTCCCTTAGTATCCAAAAAGTATAGGAGGGGTTATTGGGTTACGGGGATAGCGTGGAAGTGAGGGCTTAAGTGGGTCGGTGCAGACTCAATGGGCCGAATGGCCTCCTTCTGCACTCTATAGTCTATGTTCTACGTTATGTTCTATAAAATTGCAAGGAGATATTGACCAACTAGGTGAATGGGCAAAATTGTGGCAGATGAAATTCAATGTAAGCAAGTGTGAGGTTATCCATTTTGGACCAAAAAACGATAGTCAGGATACTTTCTAAATAGGAAGAGGTCAAGCACAGTGGATGTTCAAAGATTCTTGGGGGTTCAGGTGCATAGATCTGTAAAATGCCCCAAACAAATGCAGAAAATAATTAAAAGACTAATGGAATGCTAGCCTTTATAGCTAGAGGATTGGAGTATAAAGACACAGAGGTTCTGCTGCAGCTATACAAAACCTGGTAAGTCACCACTTGAAGTACCGTGAGCAGTTCTGGGCACCACGCATTAGGAAGGTTTTATTGGCCTTGGAGGGAGTGCAGTGTAGGTTTACAAAAATGATACCTGGACTACAAGTTTTAAGTTATGAGGAGAGATTACACAAATTGGTCCTGTTTTCATGAGAATTTTGAAGGTTAAGGGGTGATCTGAACGATTCAAGATATTAACAGCAAAAGTTGGCATTTATAGCGAAAGGAATAGAGTATGCAGGTAAGGAAGTGTTGTTGCAACTATACAAAGCATTGGTGAGACCACACCTGGTGCACAGTTTTGGTCCCCTTATTTGAGGAGAGGTATAGTGGCATTGGAGGCAGTTCAGAGGAGGTTCACTAGGTTGATTCCAAACATGAGGGGTTTGTCATTTGAAGAGAGATTGAACAGTTTAGGCCTATACTCTCAAGAGTTTAGAAGAATGAGGGGAGATGAAATTGAGGTGTACAAGATGATAAAAGGTATGGAATCCAAAGTAGACATGGAGTGGATGCTTCCTCTTGTGTGGCATTCTAGAACGAGAAGTCATAGTCTTTGGATAAGAGGTAGTAAATTTAAAACGGAGTTGAGGAGAAACAACTTCTCCCAAGGGGTTATGAATCTCTGGAATTCACTACCCCAGAGTGCGATGGGTGCTGAGACAGTGAGTAAATTTAAGGAGTTAGACAGATTTTTAATTGGTAATGGGTTGAAGGGTTATGGGGAACAGGCAGGACCATAGAGTTAAGGCCATGATCGAATTGTGGAGCAGACTCGATGGGCCAAATAGCGTAATTCTGCTCCTATATCTTATGAAAAGGCAGTGTAGATAAAGATAAACAATCCAGATCCAAACTAAGTGAGGGCTTAAGTGGGTCAGTGCAGACTCGATGGGCCGAATGGCCTCCTTCTGCACTGTATGTTCTACACACTAAACGACACAAAGGTGGGTGAATTGCTGATAGCGATGAGGACTGTCAGAGAATACAGCAGGATATAAATCAGTTGGAAACTTGGGCGGAGAGATGGCATTAAGTCCAAGAAAATGTGAGGTGAAGCATTTTGGAAGGTCTAATACAGGTGAGAAATGTACAGTAAATGGCAGAACCTTTAAAAGTATTGACAGGTAGAGGGATTGGGCAGCACGGTAGCATGGTGGTTAGCATAAATGCTTCACAGCTCCAGGGTCCCAGGTTCGATTCCCGGCTGGGTCACTGTCTGTGCGGAGTCTGCAGGTCCTCCCCCTGTGTGCGTGGGTTTCCTCCGGGTGCTCCGGTTTCCTCCCACAGTCCAAAGATGTGCGGGTTAGGTGGATTGGCCATGCTAAATTGCCCTTAGTGTCCTTAAAAAGTAAGGTTAAGGGGGGGGTTGTTGGGTTACGGGTATAGGGTGGATACGTGGGTTTGAATAGGGTGATCATTGCTCGGCACAACATCGAGGGCCGAAGGGCCTGTTCTGTGCTGTACTGTTCTATGTTCTATGTTTTACAGGTCCACAGGAAACTGAAAGTGGCAACACAGGTGGAGAAGGTAGTCAAGAAGGCATACGGCATGCTTGCCTTCATCAGCTGGGGCATTGAGTATAAAAATTGGCAAGTCATGCTGCAGCTTTATAGAACCTTAATTAGGTCACCTTGGAATATAGTTAATTCTGGTCGTCACACTACCAAAAGGATGTGGAGGCTTTGGAGAGGGTACAGAAAAGGTTTACCAGGATGTTGCCTGGTATGGAGGGCATTAGCTATGAAGAGCGGTTGGATAAACTTGGATTTTTCTCACTGGAATGACGGAGGTTGAGGGAAGACCTGATAGAAGTCTACAAAATTAGGAGAGGCATGGACAGAGTGGACAGTCAGAAGCTTTTTCCCAGGGTGGAAGAGTCAATTACTGAGGGACATAGGTTTACGGTGCTAGGAGCAAATTTTAGAGGAGATGTACGAGGGAAGTTTTTTACACAGAGGGTAGTGGGTGCCCGCTGTCAGAGAAGGTGGTGGCAGTGACGTTCAACAGGAATCTTGACAAATACATAAATAATAATCTTTCTTGTCACAAGTAGGCTTACATTAACACTGCAATGAAGTTACTGTGAAAAGCCCCTAGTCGCCACATTCCGGCACCTGTTCGGGTACACTAGAGGGAGAATAGAGGGATACAGAACCAGAAAGTATAGAAGGTTTTAAGTTAGATGGGCAGCATTGTCGGCGCAGGTTTTGAGGGCCGAAGGGGCTGTTCGTGCGCTGTACCTTTCTTTGTTCTGTGCACATCCAGAGATGTGCAGGTTAGGTGAATTGGCCATTCTTGGTAATGGTGACCATGAAACTATAATTGATTGTTGCAAAAACCCATCTGGTTTACTAATGCCCTTTAGATAAAGAAATCTGCTGTTACCAAGTCTGGCCTACACGTGACTCCAGACTGACAGCAGTGTGGTTCACTCACAATGAATGGCTGAGCAAACCACTCTGTTTGAAGGTCAAGTACGGTTAGGTAAAAAAGTGCTGGCTTTGCTAGTGATGCACATGCATCCCATGAAAGAATAAAAAAAAGTCCTCTCTTCCTTTTGCCTCTTTTAAAAAAAATATTCTTGCCAGGGCTTTTATATCTTCTGTGATCACAGATACAGTATACTTGTTTAAACTCTGTCATTTCTTTGCTTCCCATTTATTCCCATTTATTGCTTCCCAGTCTTATCCTCCAGTCTAAGGGACCAGTGCTCACTTCAGTTACAGTTTTCCTTTTTATTTCTTGCAAATTTACTCTCACACTCCAGTTGCCTTCTCTTTATATTAATTTTAGTTATCCTTTGCTGGTTTCCAAATGTTTCACAATCCTTTGGCCCGCTTTACTTTCAATTTGATAACATATTTATCCGGGATGGTGCATCTTTCTCAGCCTTTCTTTCTCAATGGAATATATCTCTGTTGAGAGTAATGAAATATCTCCTTAAACATCTGCCACTCTACTCTGTTAACCTTTTAAACTTATTTTTTCAGTCCACTTTAAACACCTCTGTCTTCATATCCTTGAAATTGTCTTTATTTATATTTATGACATCAGTTATGAATGCATATTTATCCCTTTCAAACTGAATGTGAAATTCTATCGGGTTATGATCATTCTTGCCTAGTGGACCCTTTGCTATTCGATCATTCATTTATCTTCTCTCATTACCAGGTCTAAAATAACCTGTTACCTGGATGGTTCCACAATATATTCTGTGAAGCTGTCCTGTGTACACTCTTATGAACTCACCCTCCAAATGAACTTTGCCAATTTGATTTGTCCAATTTATATGAAGATTAAAATGGCCCAACTATTATTGCAGTGCCTTCTTACAAGTCCCTGTTATTTCTTGATTTATATTCTGTCCTGACTGACTGAGAGTTAAGACACGAACAACAGATTTGGACGACTACCAGTTTAAGGTGGTAGAATGTGGAAGACTAGCCAAGTCTAGGAGTGTGTATTGCAGTAGTCAAGTATCCGTATCCCAAGGCATCATTGCAGGGGTTCCTCAGGGTAGTCGCCTAGACCCAACCATTGTCAGCTGCTCCATCAATGACCTTTCCTTCATCATAAGGTCCGAAGTCCACTGACTAGTGCACAATTATCATCACTATTTGCAACTCAGACACTGAAGCAGTACGTGTCCTTATGCAGGACCTGATCAACATTCCAGGCTTGGGCTGGTAAGTGGCAAGTAACATTAGCAGCCACACAAGTGCCAGGCAATGAGTCTCCAACAAGAAAGCATCTAACCATCTCCACTTGATATTCAGTGGCATTACTATTGCTGAATCCCCCACTATCAACATCCTGGGGGTTACCATTAATCAGAACGCTGCGGTTACAAGAGTAGGTTAGAGGCTGAGAATGTTACCTTCTCAATCCTCCCACAAGTCTGTTCACCATCTCTACAAAGCACAATTCATGAATCCCCCTTGCCGAAATAAGTGGAGCTCCAACAACACGCATGAAACTCAAAACTATCAAGGGCAAGCAGCTCACTTGATTGGCATTCACTCCGTCCATCACTGATGCACTGTAGCAGCAGTGTGTACCATTTGTAAGGTGCACTGAAGCAACTTACCAAGGTTCCTTTGACAGCACCTTCTAAACTAGCAAACTCCATCACCTCGAAGAACAAGGGCAGCAGATGCGTGCGAACACCACCACCTGCAAGCTCCCTTCCATGCCACAAACCATCCTGACTTGGATCTATATCGCTGTTCTTTCAATGTCGCTGGCTCAAAATCCTGGAATCTCCCTCCTTATCAGCAGTATGGATGTATCTAGACCACAGGGGCTACTTCAGCTCAAGGCAGTTCAGCACCACCTTCTCGAGGGCAGTTAGGGATGGGGAATAATCTCTGGCCCAGCCAGTGACACCCACATCCCATGAAAGAATAAAACAAGAGGTCAAGAGGTAACTAAGCAGAAATGAGGGTTTCACAGCAGGTGAGCTGTGACAGGTGTGTGGTTGGGTGAGCTAACGGAATACTAGCTTTATATCTAGTGGACTGGAATACAAAGATACACTGATTATGCTGCAGCTATGCTGAGGAAGAAAATTTTAGCCTTGGAGGGAGTGCAATGAAGGTTTTCAAAAATAACGCCTGGATTACATGGGGTTGAGTTTGAGGGAAGATTACTCAAGTTGAATCTGTTTTCGCTAGAATTTAGAAGGTTAAGAGGTGATCTGACCAAAGTATTCAAGATGTTAGCAGGAAAAGACAGGGTAGATAAAGATAAACTATTTCCAATGACTGGAGATTCTATAACATGGTCTAAAAATTAGGGCTAAACCATTCTAGAGGGATGTGAGGAAGAACTTCTTTACTCAAACGACAGTAGAATTTTGGAACTCTCTCCCACAAACAGCAGTTGAAGCTAGATTTGTTGTTAATTTTAAATCTGAGATAGATATTTGTTGAGCAAAGGGATATGGGCTAAGGCAGGTAAAAGGAGTTGGTCACAGATCAGCCACAATCTCATTGAATGGCAGGACAGGCTCGAAGGGCTGAATGGCCCACTCAAGTTCCTATGTTGGGTGAGCTTCAATCCACCTGCCTCTGGAACTTTTGTTGACATGTGAAGCCGAAGCTGTGGGATTCTCCACCAGTGGGATCCTCTGCTTCGCCGGCAGCACACCCATACCTGCGGGTTTCCTGAAGGCGTGGGGATGGCCAGAATAGGAAACCCCATTGCCCAGCCGCATGCGGGATGCGGAGAATCCCTCTGCTGGTGGGGCCACGCTGGGCCAGAAAACAGCGCTGGCGGGACGGAGAATCCCGCGATGGTGTTTGGAAAAGAACAAACTGTGAGACCTACACGACCTCCACTGGTTAGTGGCGAGTGAGCCATTTAGGGGTATGGAATACTATATTTTTCATCATTTGCTAATTTGTCAACATTGTTTGCTTGCAGATAGAGTGTTGGGTTTGGTTCACATGGTATCAGATTTTGTTCTCTGTTTCATCAATGTTGAGGCTCACAGAAAATTTCAAGTAGGTCTATGGTAAAGAAACCCAACAAATAGACACAGATCTTGGCAAGTGTATTATCACGTGTAACCATATTAGGGTGGATAATCCTACACTATTGATTTTAATTGCCAAAGCCAATCTGTCTGCGGAGGATGTGATAGCCAATGGACAGATTTGAAAATTGAGAGACCACAAAGAAACAATAGATTTCTCTGTTATTGTGGCAGGTTAGCTGGATTGCAACTTAAGCATAAGGAAAAGTTGCTTTGCATTTCTGTAGCTCTGGTTATATCGTCAGGAAGTCAAAATGTCCTTCAGTAAATGGATTTCCTTTTGAAATGTCGTCACCATTAAATAAACTATTTACAGGGAAAACATACATGGCAATGGGAAAATAACAGGCTGTTAAAAGGATAACAGAAAACTGTGGAGGCACATCCGGCCAAATGGCCATGATTCAGATTGTAGTTTCTGTGGTCTCACATCAGCAAATAAGTGAACGATCAGCTAATATGCTTTTGATGGCTTTGATAATGGGAAGAACATTGTCCAGGTTAAGCTGAAAAACTGCTTTTCTCCAAATAATGCCATGGTTTTGCAAGTATCTGAACAGGAAGATGGAGTCTCGGGTTAAACCTTATCTCAAGGTTAACGCTTTCCTCCGAGCTATATTGGACTGTTATCCTAATTTGCATGATGTCCTGGAGCAGTGATGGGGCAATTCAGGTTGATGCTCCTTCATCCTAGTCGGCCACAAGATTGAAATCAGTCTTGTTCACATGATCCCACAAATAAGTTTAAGGGTGCAATTTATGCAAATGAAACAGTGACCGTGCCTACCCGGCGACTGGAAATTCCGCCCCCAGGTCAAACGGATCTCCACATGGTCCCCGCCCCGTCCGTGGCGATCTTGCAGTGGAGGTGGCTGAAGAATCCAGCCCAGAGTCTGGCAGTGCCACAGCCAGGCTGGAAGTAGCACAGTGCCCAGGGGGTGCCAGGGTACACCCTGCCCCTGATCATCCAGGGTGGCTCCCCCGTCCCTAGCTCCCCCGCTCCATGCCCCGGTTCTGACTGCACACTTGAATATGCCAATCTGGATCTCAACGCCCCTCAAGATCTCATTCGATCTTGCGAGGCATGATGAGGCCGGTAAATCTTGCAAGAGGCCCGGCCTTGTCACATCCCAATTCGGGTGTGACGAGACCAGTAGATCGTGGCTAAAATATATTTACAAATCGTAACTTTTATTTTTTAAAAGAAATGTGGAGGAACAGAGTCACAGGACTGCTCATTTATTTCAACAACGTCAAAAATAACTTTTATTAAATATGAAGAAATTGGATTATGATACAATACACCTTTACACCCCCATTGGCATAACAATTACACGCAGGTTTTAAGATTAACATGGATTACAAAGTACGCCTTGAGCTACAATGGTCTCATTAACACACAAAGTCACCCTTTCAAAACTTCTTTTAAAATATGCTTTTCCTCGGTGCCTCCATAAAGGTTTCTCTTTCAGGTTTTACATCTCTTCCTTCAGGTTTTCTTTTTCCTAAAGACGTTGACACAAACTCCGAGGTCCAGTCATCGATTTCCACAGTTATTTTAAATATTTCTCCCAAACTTTAGTACTTTTTCACAAACTTTAGCACTACTGCAGATATCCTTCTGGCCTGACATGATCCAATGCCTTTTCAGCTCGCTGTGACTTCACTGAAGAGCAATCTGTTCTGGTTCCCAGTTTCCTCTGTTCTGTTAACTCCAGACTTCTTGGAAACTTCTCTTCATTTCTCTTGTTTCCTTAACTCGCTGGACTTTAGATTTCCGGCTTCTGTTTTCTTAACTATTACTCCATATATGGCTTTTCTTCTAGCAAGGCTGAGAGAAATGTTCCCTCTTTAGCCTTCTAAAACCGACTGCTTCTAGCAGAGCTGTGAAAGTTGCCTTCTCTCTCACTACCTATCTCCAACTGCAATCAAATTAGCTAAACTAAAACTTAAAAACCTCTTGAGCTTACAAGGCCAGAGAGTCTAAGCAGCGCCCGCATACCTCTGGTGGCTTATTTATTCTTCATGCTGTAGCCCTCTCCAAGCACAATAAAATCATAGTTTGAATTGAAACCATGCTCAGCACTTTTTCCTTTTTGATCTGAGGTGAAATTTCCTGGCCGTCCCCAACTGTTCCATCTCTTCCTTGACTATTTGTTTTCTTTTCTCCTTCCCACCTACTATCCTTCTCATGTTTAAAAGGATGACGGAAAATAGATTTGGTTCTATGCACCAGTTCGTAATCATCAGACAACTCTGCTGCCTGTCCAACAGTTTTAACCCTTTGCTCCTCAACATTCGTCCCAATAAGCAAAGAAAGTGAACCTTTAAATTCTTCGAAAAGAATTGCCTCTCTAAGGGATATTGCCCATATCCAATGGTAAAAATGAGTTTGCTTCACCCTCTCAAATTCAGTACGGGTTTGTCCCAGCTGTGTTCTTCATGCTGTAGCCCCCACACACCTTTGTCCAGCATGAATCTAACACAGAAACATTAATTAAAACCCATTAAAAGTATACCTTATTTCTAACATTTACCAATACCCACCCAACAAGTTGCCCACCCCCCACCACTGTCCTGGAGTGTGGCTTAAAAGTACATATTTTTAATTGAGGCAAAAGTAGTAGCAAATGACACTAAGTGACAATGATGTTTGATTGAGCAGAACTGTACATTGTGTGAAACTTGGGCACATTTTTTATTGCCTACATTAATGTTGAAAGGGATCGCCATTTGATTAGGAAATTGTCCAGATAAACCGTGCAATGTTCCCCTTAATGCTGGGTGTGTTACTAACTAAGATGGAATCTGTTATCGTATGTTGACTTTAAACTGGTTCCTTTGTAGGAAGCCAACAAAGATTAAATAAGTACCCTTTTCGCTCCAGGAAGTAGTCATCTCGCAGCAAAGGATTTATTTATAGAAAACAATCTTGAGCTTGCTTTGTAGTTATGTGCTCGTTTTGGTCTCATGATGGTTGGCATTCAAGTGAGACCAATAGCTCTCATGGCTTGTTATGTAGGCCGAGACAGAATAGTGCTGTGACATCTGATGAATCTTCCAGCCAGTTGCAACTGCTCTCACCTAGTTCCATTCTTGGTCTATCTAAGAATAGCCAGAGCAACAAATGCAAAGATTTTTCTTCCTGCCCCTGCTCTATTATCTCTGGTGTTCTGCCAGGGTCTGTCCTCGGCCCCCTTCTATTCCCCGTTTACATGCTGCCTCCTGGTGAGATCATCCAAAAACACTTTAGTTTTTCTCGCAACTTACCCCATCCCTTTTCCTGGCAACTGTTTCAGACTAAACTAGACGTTTTGCAACCTTAGTGTCATATTTGACCCCGAGCTAAACTTCCAACCACATATTCTCAGCACTATCAAGATTCCCGTTTTCCACCTCCATGACATCACCCAACTCACTCCTGCCTTAGATCATCTGCTGCTATTTTTCCTCACCCATGCCTTTGTCACCTATAGATTTGCCTATTCCGTAGAATCCCTACAGTGCTGGAGGAGGTCATTCGGCTTATTGAGTCTGCACCAACCCTCTGAGAGAGCACCCCACCTGGCTCCACTTCCCCGCCCTATGCCTATAACCCCTAACCTGCACATCTTCAAACCCTTGAGGGTCAATTTCTAACCTGCACACCTTTGGACTGTGGGATGAAAGTGCAGCACCCAAAAGGGAAACCCACGCAAACACTGGCAGAATGTGAAAACGCCACAGAGACCCAAGGCTGGAATTAAACCCAGGTCCCTGGCAATGTGAGGCAGTAGTGCTAACCACAATTTAAACATACTCCTGGCTGGACTCCCATCCTCCTTAAAAACAAAGTCATCCAAAATTCTGCTTCCTAATTTATCTCATTGACCTACCGTGACTCCTGATCAAGTAACATTGTGATGTTTAAATTGTTATCCTGGATTTCAAATCGTCAACTTGCCACCTAGAAGAACAATGACAGCAGTGGGTGGCAAGGTAGCATAGTGGTTAGCACTGTTGCTTCTCAGCTCCAGAGTCCCAGGTTCGATTCCCGGCATGGGTCATTGTCTGTTTGGAATCTGCACGTTCTCCCGTGTCTGGATGGGTTTCCTCCGGGTGCTCTGGATTCCTCCCACAAGACCCGAAAGACGTGCAGTTAGGCCTGTTCGGATACACAGAGGGAGAATTCAGAATATCCAATTCACCTGACAGCACGTCTTTCGGGGCTTGTCGGAGGAAACCGGAGCACCCGGAGGAAACCCACGCAAACACGGGGAGAACGTGCAGACTCCACACAGACAGTGACCCATGCTGGGTATGGAACCTGGGACCCTGGTGCTGTGAAGCAATAGTGCTACCCAGTGTGCTACCGTGCTGCCCATTACCTCCTCTTTATCTCAATTAGAGATGGGAAATAAATGCTGTCTTTGTTCTTGATCACATCCTGTGAAAGAATACAAAAAAATCTCCTCCATCTGCTCAACCCTCCAAGTGTATCTAATTCTGCCTTTTGAACATAAGAACATAAGAACTAGGAGCAGGAGTAGGCCATCTGGCCCCTTGAGCCTGCTCCGCCATTCAATTAGATCATGGCTGATCTTTTGTGGACTCAGCTCCACTTTCCGGCCTGAACACCATAACCCTTAATCCCTTTATTCTTCAAAAAACTATCTATCTTTACCTTAAAAACATGCAATGAAGGAGCCTCAACTGCTTCACTGGGCAAGGAATTCCATAGATTCACAACCCTTTGGGTGAAGAAGTTCCTCCTAAACTCAGTCCTAAATCTACTTCCCCTTATTTTGAGGCTATGTCGCCTAGTTCTGCTTTCACCCGTCAGTGGAAACAACCTGCCTGCATCTATCTTATCTGTTCCCTTCATAATATAATATGTTTCTATAAGATCCCCCCCTCATCCTTCTAAATTCCAACAAGTACAGTCCCAACCTACTCAACCTTTCCCCGTAATCCAACCCTTTCAGCTCTGGGATTAACCTAGTGAATCTCCTCTGTACGCCCTCCAGCGCCAGTACGTCCTTTCTCAGGTAAGGAGACCAAAACTGAACACAATACTCCAGGTGTGGCCTCACTAACACCTCATACAATTGCAGCATAACCTCCCTAGTCTTAAACTTCATCCCTCTAGCAATGAAGGACAAAATTGCATTTGCCTTCTTAATCACCTGTTGCACCTGTAAACCAACTTTCTGTGACTCATGCACTAGCACACCCAGGTCTCTCTGCACAGCAGCATGTTTTAATATTTTGCCATTTAAATAATAATCCCATTTGCTGTTATTCCTACCAAAATGGATAGCCTGACATTTGTCAACATTGTATTCCATCTGCCAGACCCTAGCCCATTCACTTAATCTATCCAAATCCCTCTGCAGACTTCCAGTATCCTCTGCACTTTTTGCTTTACCACTCATCTTAGTGTCATCTGCAAACTTGGACACATTGCCCTTGGTCCCCAACTCCAAATCATCTATGTAAATTGTGAACAATTGTGGGCCCAACACGGAACCCTGAGGGACACCACTAGCTACTGATTGCCAACCAGAGAAACACCCATTAATCCCCACTCTTTGCTTTCTATTAATTAACCAATCCTCTATCCATGCTACTACTTTACTCGTGATGCCATGTATCTTTATCTTATGCAGCAACCTTTTGTGTGGCATCTTGTCAAAGGCTTTCTGGAAATCCAGATATACCACATCCATTGGCTTCCCATTATCTACTGCACTGGTAATGTCCTCAAAAAATTCCACTAAATTAGTTAGGCACGACCTGCCCTTTATTAACCCATGCTGTGTCTGCCCAATGGGACAATTTCCATCCAGATGCTTCGCTATTTCTTCCATGATGATGGATTCCAATATCTTCCCTACTACCGAAGTTAAGCTCACTGGCCTATAATTACCCGCTTTCTGCATACCTCCTTTTTTAAACAGTGGTGTCACGTTTGCTAATTTCCAATCCGCCGGGACCATCCCAGAGTCTAGTGAATTTTGGTAAATTATCACTAGTGCATCTGCAATTTCCCTAGCCATCTCTTTTAGCACTCTGGAATGCATTCCATCAGGGCCAGGAGACTTGTCTACCTTTACCCCCATTAGCTTGCCCATCACTACTTTCTTAGTGATAACAATCATCTCAAGGTCCTCACCTGTCATAGTCTCATTTCTATCAGTCACTGGTATGTTATTTGTGTCTTCCACTGTGAAGACCGTACCAAAAAACCTGTTCAGTTCCTCAGCCATTTCCTTATCTCCCATTATTAAATCTCGCTTCTCATCCTCTAAAGGACCAATATTTATCTTAGCCACTCTTTTTTGTTTTATACATTTGTAGAAACTTTTACTATCTGTTTTTATATTCTGCGCAAGTTTACTCTCATAATCTATTTTACTCTTCTTTATAGCTTCATTAGTAGCTTTCTGTTGCCCCCTAAAGATTTCCCAGTCCTCTGGTCTCCCACCAATCTTTGCCACTTTGTATTCTTTTTCCTTCAATTTGATACTCTCCCTTATTTCCTTAGATATCCACGGTCGATTTTCCCTCTTTCTACCGTCCTTCCTTTTTGTTGATATAAACCTTTGCTGAGCTCTGTGCAAAATCGCTTGGAAGTTTCTCCACTGTTCCTCAACTGTTTCACCATAAAGTCTTTGCTCCCAGTCTACCTTAGCTAGTTCTTCTCATCCTATTGTAATCTCCTTTGTTTAAGCACAAAACTCTCGTGTTTGATTTTACCTTCTCACCCTCCATCTGTATTTTAAATTCCACCATATTGTGATCGCTCCTTCCAAGAGGATCCCAAACTATGAGATTATTAATCAATCCTGTCTCATTACACAGGACCAGATCTAGGACCGCTTGTTCCCTCGTAGGTTCCATTACATACTGTTCTAGGAAACTATCGCGGATACATTCTATAAACTCCTCCTCAAGGCCGCCTTGACCGACCTGGTTAAACCAATCGACATGTAGATTAAAATCCCCAATGATAGCTGCTGTACCATTTGTACATGCATCAGGTATTTCTTTGTTTATTGCCTGCCCCACCATAATGGTACTATTTGGTGACCTATAGACTACTCCTATCAGTGACTTTTTCGCCTTACTATTCTTGATTTCCACCCAAATGGATTCAACCTTTATCCTCCATAGCATCGATGTCATCCCTTACTATTGCCCGGGTGTCACCCTTAAATAACAGAGCAACACCACCTCCCTTACCATCCACTCTGTCTTTCCAAATAGTTTGATACCCTTAGATATTTAACTCCCAGTCGTAACCATCCTTTCACCATGTTTCAGTAATGGTCATTCACGATGATTTGCACCATTAATTCATTTACCTTATTCCGAATACTACGAGCATTCAGGTAAAGTACACTGATGTTGGCTTTTATACCTCTGTTTTGAATCTTAACACCTCGATCAGTAACCTCTCCTAAGTTAGATTTCCTCTTAACTTTTCTCCTAATTTCCTTGTCGTTGAACCCATAACTTCATGTAACAATCTGCCGCGTCGCTTATCATTTATGTTTTTACTTCCTGTTTTATTCCTTTTAGTATTACTGGGCCTATTCACTGAGCTCCCCTCAGTCACTGTACCTTGTACTGTCGCCCTTTTTGATTTTTGACTATGTCTTCTCTGCCTTACACTTTCCCCCTTACTGCCTTTTGTTTCTGTTCCTGTTTTACTACCTTCCGACTTCCTGCATCGGTTCCCAACCCCCTGCCACATTAGTTTAAACCCTCCCCAACAGCTCTAATATCTTCACCATTGGTAGACATTACTTCAGTAGCCGAAACTCTGGAATTGCCTGCGTTTCATCGCCTCTGTACCTCATTCTCCTTCTTTAAGGAGCTCCTTTAAACCTGCAGCCTTTACAAAAGCGTAGGTCATCTGACGTCTCTCTTTTTTCATGCAGCCCAGTTTCATGGACTGGATTTTATGGGGCGCTGTGGTCCACGCACCACCTGTGCAGCTAAAACATTGGTGGGGAGCTCATCCAGGGGAAGAATGTCTGCTGTAGCAGTCATCGGCTGGAGGCAGAGTTTTCACCCCTTGGGGTCAGTGAGATGGCCAGTAGCTGTGTGGTCTCAGCTATGCCAGGCAGGAGCGGTCGCCACTGCTGGAACTACTGCCAGCTCTCGATGGAGATTGTCAGTGCAGCTGGACATCAAGGTAAGTGCAGGGGGGATTTCACCATGGTCAAGCTGCCAGGTCCCAGTAGGGGGAGGGGGAAACCAGACTTGAGGGGATAGGGAGAGTGAAGGGGCGATGTAACCTTGAGTGGGTGACTCTGATGGGCATTGGACACCTGTAAAGGAGGTTTCCCAGCCACCCCACTGCCGGATACCAGCCTGTGCAGCTAAAGGTGCTGGGCTTCCCACATGGGCTGGGCCTCTCCCTGCCACAGGTAAAATAGTGATAGGGTGGGATGAAGTCCTCATTGGCCACTTAATTGCCTCCATAGTTTCAAGGCTTCCTCCAGTGAACACACACTCCCGTCCCCCTGTAAAATGTCACACAGGCCAGGGGTGGGTGGATAGACTTTGGAACATCTTCAGACTTCCTAACGGTGGAGGGTAAAATCCAGTCCCATGCTTCGTTTTATAATTCTCCTGTGAACAGCCTTGGGACATTTTATTATCTTAAAAATGCTATATAAATGTAACTGTGTTTACCGTTGGCTCCAAAGTTAGGGCACATTATAGAGCACAATAGCATCCAAGAGGATCAGATGATATTCAATTTATTTTGACTAGTAGAAAATAAAAAAAGGAAGTTTAAAAAAAAATGAAAGTGCCTGGCATATGTTTATAAAGTACATTGTGCAGTGTTTTGTTTAACTAGGCACAGTGGCTCAGATCCATGGCTCCTAATGACTCAGTACAACTTCAAAATAAATGCTTACGCTCAGATGTTTAAGAGGTTGAAGTTTCAAACCAAAGTTGTAGAGATTGCACTCAGTAAATATACATCAAGCAGTATTATTAAATCTGTCTGCTTTGCTGGGAGCAGCAGACATATTTTGGTATTTTTGTCTCTCAAATCAGCCAGACTTTAAACAAACGTTGAGGTCTCCCGATGGTAAATACAGCACATGATAAAGTATTGAAAAACACAAAAGCAGGAAGCTGCCAGGTTTGATTTCCAGCCTCTGTAGAATTGGCTGATTTCAGCTTGGGACGCTAAGAGAGGAAACATAACTGGCTGCAGTGTCTCTGGATTAAGAGTGAGGAAGTCCGACAAGATTCTTGCTTGTGATCACAGTTCAGCCATCCCTGTTGCAAGATGCACACGCAGATGATGGGAATGAAAAAAACAAGATTGGCAATTCTCTGGGCTTGCAAATGAAGAATTAATGACTATTATTTATTATCTATTCTGCCAAAAGGAGCTTGTGCAATATTTCATGGTTTCTCTGTCTTGTATATAATAGCATGTAATTTAGTAGCCCAAGATGATCTTTATTAAGTCCTGCATGGTTCCAAGTAGATTTTGGTTGGCCTGAGGCCTACACCAGTCTTGATTAAAATGCTTGCAGGGCATCATCCACATCGAAGCTGCCATCTCACCAAGTATGCAGTCATCAGACATGGATGGCTTTGGAGTCAGCAGGTCAAGCTGTGTCTTGCACGTACCTGGGCTAATCGGCACCATTGACCAATCATGTCCATTGCTGATTGGTCATATTAATTCATGGGTTGTGGACGTTGCTGGCCAGGCCAACATTTTCTGCCCATGCCAAATCGCCCTTGAGAAGTTGTTGTGGTCCACGTGCCTACTCCAAATGCCAAGATTGGGGTTACAAATCTGACCTTGGAGAGGAGGAAATAGCTTCATAAGCGTCCTCCCCCAATCAGTCATTGGGTTCTTTGTGGACTTGAATATGTGTGATGCCTTCCATTTGTATAAATTTGAATTTGTACCTATGCCAAGTGATAAGCATCTCCAAAGAACCAAGGCTCTCCTTTAGATTTCATAAAACAACACATCCAAACCATGCTGGATATCTGTGAGAAATAATGTTACCTCAACCACCGAGTATTTTGCAAATTGTTTCCTGCAACATCCACAGATGGCCGGCACCATCAGTCTGTAATTACTGTATGTTATGCATCCTTGTTAGTTTCACAGAGAGATGCCTTTAAGGGTGAATGCTGTCAATTGCTAACTGCAGAGTAGAATTCTGGTCTTCACTTTTGAATGCTTGGCAGAAGTTTTTGGTCTAATTGGCTGCCATAAAGACTAAAAAACGAATTACAATCATTTTGGAATTGAGCTTCCTTGTGCCTTCGAGAGAACTCTGTATGCAAAATTCAAGGAATTATTGAACAATAAAGCATATTGTATGTTGTTCATAACGCTGTTCCTGTTTAGTAAAACATGCTTATGATTCGAGGAATATTGTAAGTATTTAGCACTTGTTTTCTAAGATTGGGATAAACTTCCATTTGGACGTTATTCTGAAACATGCGTAGCTTAGAGAACTGTATAGTTTTCAGGTCCTATAAGTTATGTTTCTACAAACAACCTGCTGAAGAACAAATCTCTCTTAAAAAGGTCAAAGACACAGTGGAATAAACTGAAATTCTGAACTGTATGTTTCCAAAACCTAGAGGGAGCCCACTGTTGAATGGGTTGGTAATGCACTCTAGTGGTAGAACATCATAATACAATATTACAGTTTCCCCTCTCTCCCTCACAGTGAGTCCCCCTTCAGTTTCTTTTGTCCCTCTGTGCCCTCCTTTAAACTTGTGGTGCATTATATACAAACTTCACAAATGCTTTAGTCATTTTTCGCAATGTGTTGATGAACACAGACTGATTTGCGTCATTACTTTTCTGAACTTTTGATTAAGTTTCATGGGGATGAGGAGGCGGAATGTCTCTGTGAGAGGGAGAGGGGAGGAGGGGTGCCTTTGTGAGGGGAGGGAGAGTGTCTTTGTGAGGGGCAGAGGGGAGGAAGAGTGTCTTTGTGAGGGGGAGAGGGGAGGAGGAATGTCTCTGTGAGGGGGAGAGGGGAGGAAGAGTATCTCTGTCAGGGTAAGAAGGAGTATCTGAAGGGAAGGGGAGAAGGAGGAATGTTTCTGAGGAGGAGGAGTATCTCTGTGAGGGGGAGGAAGGAAGATGCCTGACAGGGAGGATGAGCAGGAGGAGAGTCTCGGCGAGGAGGAGGAGAGTCTTGGGTAGGGAGAAGGAAGAGAGTCTTGGGGACTGGAGGAAGAGAGTGTCAGGGGTGGAGGAGGAGGAGAGCCTCGAGGAGGAAGAGGAGGTGAGTCAGGGAGCAGGAGGAGGAGAGACTCGGGGAAAAGGAGGAGGAGGAGAGTCGGGTAGGAGGGGGAAGGAGAGGAGGTGGAGAGTCGGGTAGGAGGGGGAAGGAGAGTCGGGTAGGAGGGGGAAGGAGAGTCAAAGGAGGAGGAGAGTCGGGTAGGAGGGGGAAGGAGAGTCGGAGAGGAGGAGGAGGAGAGTCGGGTAGGAGGGGGAAGGAGAGTCAGAGAGGAGGAGGAGAGTCGGGTAGGAGGAAGAAGGAGAGTCGGAGAGGAGGAGGAGAGTCGGAGAGTCGGAGGAAGAGAATCTCGGGCAGGGGGTGGAAACAGAGATCTGGATCTGAAGGCTTTGTTTGAAGGAAGGTCTGCTGACAAACCACCACCTGAAATAAAGACTTTTCCTTTTGCTTATGATTTTTTTTCCCATTCTCCTCTGTGTTTGTCTGTCGTCTATGCATATAGAGAGTGGGAGCAAGTTAAAGCGGGGAATTAAAAATTAGACCAGAGTTAACCCGTTGTATTTGCTGCATATTTCATTACAATTCTTGTTATTAGTAAAAAGTAATTGTGTTTACATTTACAAACTGGTGACTAATTGGGCAGCCAAGGGCTAAATACTCCAGGTATTTTTCTGAGAATTATTGGTTAATTCGCTTATGTTGTGACTCCGGGTCAAGTGGGGCTGGAATTGACCGTGCACTTGCCCAGGGTGTCATACCATGGGATAAGGGGAGGATGGTAAGGGTGGAAACCAGGAGGTGATGGGTTGGGTGGGGAGTTGTCAGTGAAAGGGTGGTGGTGGTGGTGGTGGGGGGGGGGGGGGGGGGGGGGGGGGGGGGGGTGGAATAGGTGGGCGACTGATTAAAAATACTATTTACCGGTCATTGAGCTGAGGATAGATGTTAAGGGGTTGTCTTCAACTCTTGACGTCAGAAGGGGTGCAGCTTCACCGACAATGCATGAAGCCATGGACGATAAGGGAATAGTGTTGATGGGCTTTAGAGGGGTTTCACAGGTCGGTGCAACATCGAGGGCCGAAGGGCCTGTACTGCGCTGCAATATTCTATGTTCTAAGCCAGTTTGGTTCTTCAACAGTCAGTTCACCCTTGGACCCATACTGCAGCTGGGAGAGAAAAGGCAGGGCCATAGTTGTTTAATAAGGTCAGTGACGGGCACCTCTGCTTCACTTCTGACTGCAAGATCCAGGCCATTAAAATGTTTAATATTATAGAAGTGTAATTTGAAGTACAGGTACTTGTGCTGCGTTATGATGTACTCCAATTAAGTGCGTAATTGGCCAAATCGATTGTGAATTCTCCACAAGAGATGCTAAGCATTGATAAATTGAACATGATGAAAAGCTTGGTGGGTTCAGGATCCACTCCACACAATTTGTTAAAATTTGCCTCCTGTTCCTTTCCCTTCTTGGGGACAGGGACACAATTATTTTGCCTGTCATGACGTATATTAATGTGCCACAAAAATATCAGTCTCTCTTAGGATAAGAGGTCGCAAATTTAAAACGGCGTTGAACAGAAACCACTTCTCCCAAAGGGTTGTAAATCTGTGGAATTCGCTACCCCAGAGTGCGGTGGATGGAGGGACAGTGAGTAAATTTAAGGAGGAGTTAGACAGATTTTTAATTGGTAATGGGTTGAAGGGTTATGGAGAATGGACAGGATGGTGGATTTAAGGCCAGAATGAAATCAGCCATGATTGAATGGCGGAGCAGACTTGATGTGCCAAATGGCCTAATTCTGCTTTCATGTCTTATGAACTTATAAAATTGTAAACACTTTTTTTCTTTCTATAGATGTAGAAGAGATGGAGCTAAGCTACCATGAAGTGCCAATATACGTAAGTATTTCTTTTGTTGGTAACTATATCTGTAATCTCCTTCAGCCCTACTGACATATCGGTGCTCGTCAAATTCTAATCTCTTGAACATCTCTGATCTTAATTGTTCCTTTATTGATGGCCTTGTCTTCAGCTGCCAAGGACCTAAGTTCTGGAATTTTTTCTCTAAATCACTCTGTCTTTCCATTCTTTTAATGGACTTCTTAAAACCTACCTTTTGATCTAGTTTGGATCATTTGTCTGAATAATGTCTTACGTTGGTGGCAATCAATGCAAAGTGACTTGGGATATTTTGCTGTTGTTGCTGCTGCAGCTATTTTTTGTGTTGAAGATGGTGCGAAAGAATGGAACTTAGACAACCAATGTCTTTCCCTGGACTGGGTTATAGGTAAATGCAAAAGTTTCAAAAACAATGGCTTAGAAATTAATTGATGCCCTGAATGTTTTATAGCCACAAAATGTCTAATATGGCAAGCAATTTGCTTATGCTGTCACAACACCATGGGCTGGTGCGCGGTTAATTCCAATGACACTTGACCTGGAGTCACAACATGGGTGAAATTATATTTTATTTAAATAACTCAAGGTTTTTGGCTGAATCCAATAAACTGCAGTCACCAAGTTTGCAACTTGAACACAGGCAACCTTTTATTATGTACACTATTATAATTAAATGGACAGAAAATGTAACTGATTATTTCCCAACCTGCCCTTCCTAAGTACTGACTCACTCTCTCTCTCTATCTATCGATCTGTCTGTCTGTCTGTCTGTCTGTCTATCTATCTATTTGTCTATCTGTCTATCTATCTTATATACACACACAAACAACAACACAGAGGGGAAAGTGTGGCAGAAAGGAAAAACAAATATTGATAAAAATAAATTTTGATGCAATGGGATGACTTTCATTTAGTGTCTTTCTGAAGTTCAGCTTTTGTTTTGCCACTTCTTCCTTCTAGGCTTCAGATGATTTTCTGCGGCAAGGTTGTCTACCTTCTTTGCAGACTCAGCATCGTTTCAGATTCACAGCAGGCCAGGCACTCTCTGCTTTCAGAATAATAGGGCTGTACTTTCACTTCAGCAAGCAGGAGAGAGAGAGTGTTCCTTTCACTTCCAAGGTCTAACTGCTTCTGCCCTGTTCTCTCAAAAAGCATAATGCAGGAACCAATCACTGACTATTGTCAGGCAGAACACTGCCTATAGCCAATTCACCAGTTACCAGCCAACCGATCGATCCAACCCCCTTCAAGCCTGGTTCCTAAGAATATGACGAATGTAGGAAATTTTTATATAGATTGTATTATGTATATTTTGCGGCTGTAATGTTATTAAAAGCTATAGTATTATATATATTGTTGCAGTAATATTTTTAAAAATCCTGGTTTCACATACAGGCAGGTGATAGAATATAATAGAATTTACAGTGCAGAAGGAGGCCATTCGGCCCAGCGAGTCTGGATTGGCTCTTGGAAAGAGCACCCCACTTAAGCTCACACCTCCACTCCATCTCCCTAAACCAGTAACCCCACCTAACCACAGGACAATTTAGCATGGCCAATCCATCTAACCTACACATCTTTGGACTGTGGGAGGAAACCGGAGCACCCGGAGGAAACCGACTGAGACACAGGGAAAACAGACAATGACCCATGCCGGGAATTGAACCTAGGACCCTGGAGCTGTGAAGCAAATGTGCTAACTACTGTGCAACTGTGCTGCCTTGTGTCTCCTAGGGCTGTAAATTAAAGTGAGGTAATTATTCATTGCAACTATTTATTTATTTACAAACCGGTTCCGAATGGAACTTTGTTATGATTGCTGGAGATTCCCTGGAGAATAGATAATTTGAGACATTATATTTAGACTTAGGTAAGCAGGTCATGAGATCTGAGTGCGATAGAGACTATGTAATTAATGAGAGGAGCCAGGTCTGTAGCAAGTAGTTTTAGCTGTAGGAATGACGGAGACAGAAGGATTTTCAGTTTGTGCCAGAGGGGGTCTCTCTCTACTTTTCGGAAAGAAAACCGCTGCACAATAGTGGAGCAAGTATCCTTGTGTGCTCATTTTATTTACCAGTGGCTTTTGAATTGTAATAGGCTTTGCTTAATTGGAGATAGAAAAAGGCATTAGTTAGTAGCTTAAGTTATTCCGTTTCTTTTTAGTATTGTTTAACTGTCAATTGAAAACCTATTTTCTGTGATAATGTGGTTACTCCTGTGTTAATAACACTTTGCTTTTATATAAAAGATCCCTATTTGTCAGTGTAATCACTCCAGGAGTGAAGTACGCCGAACAAAATTAGCATGAGTGGCCCACACCACTGGGAACTCAGCCGATCAGGGGAGAGCATCGGGGGTGGGCCTCAGGTGATGTCCATAGGGCGTGCACCGTTTTCGAGGGGGGGGGGGAGCATCGCAAAAGCGGCGCCGCTTCCCCCATTTTGGCGCCAACGGGGATACTACGGTCGATTGCCAAACGTGATTTTGGCATTGGAGACCAGAGAATCTCGTCCATGATCTCCAATTTAAGAAGGCGATGAGAAAATATATTTTCCCTCAGAGGGTTGTGAACCATTGGAGCTCTTTTCCTCACAGATCGGTACTGGATGGGTCAATTAATATTTTTACGGCAGAGGTAGTTAGATTCTTGATTGGGAAGTCAAAGGTTATCAGGGTAGACGGTAATGTGGAGTTGAGGCCACAATCGATCAGTCATGATCTTATTGAATGGCGGAGCAGACAAATGGCCTACTCCTAATTCATATGTTCATATCTAAGTATATTGTACTATTGGGGCAGGTTTAAACCAGAGGTATCCAAACACCAATTGCGGTCGATCGGGAAATAATGTACAGGCAACTGCATGCATGTGCGATGCTTACTTGATGCATGTGTGGTGTGCACCTCCAATGCGCAGGTGCGGGCTTGGTGCCTGCTTTCTATGCATTGCGTGAACACAGAGTCGGTGCATGTGCGGTGTGCGCTTTCTGTAAAGCCTGGAAAGAAGCACGGTTGAATAGAATGCTACATGTTGCAGTCACATGGCATTACATAGAAGTATGTCATTAATATACTTGACGGATATGCAATGTGCCAATAGTTACTCTTTCTCCATATATATGTAAATAACATCTTCACTTATAAGCTTTTGAAATAAAACACGCATTGATCTGGTAAATAAAACGAGAGCTTGTTTTGATTGGTCATCAATGTAGGCGTTGATGTCAGACTCCGCTTTCTGCTCGGGCTTCCGTGGAAAAGGTAAGAGTAAATTGTATATGATCATACAAAATAAAGCACTGGTAACTCACACCTATCACTGTTGACTGCAAAGGTCTGTGCAATACAAGTAGTCTTTAGTGCATTATTTAAGATTTTATCCTTGGAGCTCAGCCTAGTGGGAAAGGATCGACAGCACAAAACTGTCCTCACTTATTACATTCACGTTGAAATAAAAGGCACCTCACCCGGGGTGAGGTTGGCAAAGAGAGGAGGGGGGGAGATTCGCAACGTGGCTAGGCTGCAGATAGTGAGTGGGGGTAGGGGTCTGCCGAAACTGAAGGTGAGACTCTTGAGATTACACTGGAAATCAAGGCCTAATAAGAGTGGGGCGCAGAGTTCGGGCAGGACGTAGAGCTGGAATTTGGCATAGCTAGCGCCTTGGATTGTGAGCGTCGCGGCGGTGCGCACTTGGATCTGGATAGAGTGGGAGCCCGAAGCGAGGGAGATAGTTTGCCGCGCGGGGAAAACGGGGAGCGAATAGCGTCTTACCAGATCTGGGTGTATGAAGCTCTCCGTGCTCCCGGAGTCGAAAAAGCACGGCGTGCTGTACCCGTTAATTTGGACCGTCGCCATCAAGTTTCGCAGATGCTTCGGGCGCGATTGGTCCAGAGTGACTGCGCTGAGTTGCGGGTCGTCGGCGGCTTGATCAGCTGTGCTGGAGTGGCCCCGTGATGACTGCCGTCGAGGTGAGTTTCAGAGTTTGAAGGGGAATGGATCCAAAGATGGCCGCCCCCATGAGTCACACATGGCCGGCCGCATGGAGGACGATTGCCAAGATGGCCGCCCCCATTAGTCGCACATGTCGGGTGGGGGCGGAGTCGGCATACAGGCTGCAGCAGTTCGGGGCCTGCGGGCCTGTGAATTCAGGGAACGAGTGCTTTGAGCCGTGGGAGGGTTAGAGGCTGGGGCTTTCTTCGCCAGACACACTCTGGCATGGTGTCCTTTTCGCCCGCAGCTGCTGCAGGTCGCGCTGCGGGCCGGGCAGTGCTGCCGCGAGTGCTGATTCTGGCCGCAAAAGTGGCAGGCTGGGGCAGCATTGTGGCTGGGTGGCCGCGTGGCGCAGGCCATGGGGAGTCGCTGGTCGGGGGCCCATGACGGGGTCCGCGGGGAACGAGGTGAGGCTGCAGAAGGAGACCTCCATAGTGGTAGCAAGTTCAGCAGTCGCTTCAAGATTTAGGGCCTCCCTTTTCCAGCAGTCGTTGACGCACGTAATTTGACCTAAGGCCCGAAACAAAGGCATCGCATACAGCAAGTTCTCTATGTTCTGCCGCGGTAACCGCCTGGTAATTACAGTCACTAGATAAAGTTTTAAGCTCTCTCAGGAATTCTGCGAGCGATTCCGTAGGCCGCTGGCGGCGAGTAGTAAACATGTGTCGCGCGTAGACCTCATTAACAGGCCTCACATACATTTTGTCGAGTAGCGCTAGGGCTTCAGTATACGAACCGGCGCAGTTTAGTTGAGTAGAGATTCTGTGGCTCACCCTCGCGTGCAGTAGGCTCAGTTTCTGCTCCTCTGTTGTTTCGGCTGTGCTTGCTTCCGCCAGGTAGGTTTTAAAACACCGCAGCCAATGAGAAAAAAATTATTTTGCCTCTGCATCCTACGGGTCGAGTTCCAGTCGCTCAGGCTTGAGGGCTGATTCCATGATTGATCTTGACTATTTCTTAAGTAGATTAAATTGATGGAACCATCAATTCACTAGACACGTGCTTTAAGATATGAACAATGGTTTTAATCTACTTACAACAAAGCCAGCCTGTTCCACGTTGAACTCTCGATGAACTGAACGACTGGCTCTGAGCATTGGTATTTATACAGCAGTCCAGGGGGAGGAGTCATGGGCGAAACTAAGGGTGGAGCCCTGTACAAACTCCTAAGCATTCCCAGCGCTACTCCCCCTAGTGGTCGGGCAACGCAACTGCGCTTACAAATGCATGGTCTCATGTATATACAATATAGTGTGAATTACGGAGTAACATTCACATAACCCTGGACCCATAGAAAAGTGCCAAGTGAATATTGCACAACATTGGGGCAGCACGGGGAGATTTGCATACGTGCAGTGCGGTCAGCGTAAGTTGAAGGTGGTTTGTGAAGGGGCTGTTCTCGAGTGACAGCTTTACCCGAAACACTACTTACGTAGTGTCTCCCACCCATCCTCCTCCTCTAACCAAAAAAAAGCTCTGTCCATTGGATTGCTAAACTAACAAGTTTTTTATTTTTTTTATTTTTCAGTAGTTGGGAAGTTAGTTCAGTGGGAATGGAGGCTAGGGCAGTTGAATGTTTCTCCTGCAGAATGTGGGAGGAAAGGGTCACCTCTAGTGTCCCTTCTGACTACATCTGCGGGAAGTGCACCCAACTCCAGCTCCTCGAGAGCCGCATTAGGGACCTGGAGCTGGAGCTGGATGAACTTCGGATCATTCGGGAGGCGGAGGAGGTTATTGAGAGGAGTTATAGGGAGGTAGTCACACCTCAGGTAAAAGATGAAAGTAGATGGGTTACCGTCAGGGGAGGGAGAGGGAACCGGCAGGCAGTGCAGGGATCCCCTGTGGTCGTTCCCCTCTATAACAAGTATACCGTTTTGGATACTGTTGCGGGGGACGACTTACCAGGGGTAAGCAATAGGGCGCAGGTCTCTGGCACAGAGTCTGTCCCTGTTGCTCAGAAGGGAAGGGAGAAGAGGAACAGAGCACTTGTCATTGGGGACTCCATAGTTAGAGGAACAGACAGGAGGTTCTGTGGGAACGAAAGAGACTCACGGTTGGTGTGTTGCCTCCCAGGTGCCAGGGTTCGTGATGTCTCTGATCGTGTTTTTGGGATCCTTAAGGGGGAGGGGGAGCAGCCCCAAGTCGTGGTCCACATAGGTACCAACGACATAGGTAGGAAGAGAGATGGGGATTTGAGACAGAAATTCAGGGAGCTAGGGTGGAAGCTGAGAGCTAGAACAAACAGAGTTGTTATCTCTGGGTTGTTACCCGTGCCACGTGCTAGCGAAGTGAGAAATAAGGAGAGAGAGGAGTTGAACACGTGGCTACAGGGATGGTGCAGGAGGGAGGGTTTTGGTTTCCTGGATAATTGGGGCTCATTCTGGGGTAGGTGGGACCTCTACAAACAGGATGGTCTTCACCTGAACCAGAGGGGTACCAATATCCTGGGGGGGAGATTTGCTAGTGCTCTTCGGGGGGGTTTAAACTAATTCAGCAGGGGGATGGGAACCTAAATTGTAGTCCCAGTGTACAGGATGTTGAGAGTAGTGAGGTCAGGGATAGGGTTAAAAGTTCGAAAGAGGGCACCGGCAAGCAGGACGCTGGTTTGAAGTGTGTCTACTTCAACGCCAGGAGCATCCGGAATAAGGTGGGTGAGCTTGCAGCATGGGTTGGTACCTGGGATCTCGATGTTGTGGCGATTTCGGAGACATGGGTAGAGCAGGGACAGGAATGGTTGTTGCAGGTTCCAGGATTTAGATGTTTCTGTAAGAACAGAGAAGATGGTAAAAGAGGGGGGGGTGTGGCATTGTTAATCAAGGAAAGTATTACGGCGGTAGAAAGGACGCTTGAGGACTCGTCTACTGAGGCAGTATGGGCCGAGGTTAGGAACAGTAGAGGAGAGGTCACCCTGTTGGGAGTTGTCTATAGACCTCCGAATAGTCCCAGAGATGTAGAGGAAAGGATTGGAAAGATGATTCTTGACAGGAGCGAGAGTAACAGGGTAGTTGTTATGGGGGACTTTAACTTTCCAAATATTGACTGGAAATACTATAGTTCGAGTACTATAGATGGGTCAGTTTTTGTGCAGTGTGTGCAGGAGGGTTTTCTGACACAGTATGTAGACAGGCCAACAAGGGGCGAGGCCACATTGGATTTGGTACTGGGTAATGAACCCGGCCAGGTGTTAGATTTAGATGTAGGTTAGCACTTTGGTGATAGTGATCACAACTCGGTTATGTTTACTTTAGCAATGGGCAGGGATAGGTATATACCGCAAGGCAAGAATTATAGCTGGGGGAAAGGCAATTATGATGCTATTCGGCAAGATTTAGGAGGTATAGGATGGGGAAGGAAACTGCAGGGGATGGGTACAATCGAAATGTGGAGCTTTTTCAAGGAACAGCTACTGCGTGTCCTTGATAAGTATGTACCTGTCAGGCAGGGAGGAAGTTGTCGAGCAAGGGAGCCGTGGTTTACTAAGGAAGTTGAAGCACTTGTCAAGAGGAAGAAGAAGGCTTATGTTAGGATGAGACATGAAGGCTCAGTTAGGGCACTTGAGAGTTACAAGTTAGCCAGGAAGGACCTAAAGGGAGAGTTAAGAAGAGCGAGGAGAGGACACGAAAAGTCGTTGGCGGATAGGATCAAGGAAAACCCTAAGGCTTTCTATAGGTATATCAGGAACAAAAGAATGACTCGAGTAAGATTAGGGCCAATCAAGGATAGTAGTGGAAAGTTGTGTGTGGAATCAGAGGAGATAGGGGAAGCATTAAATGGATATTTTTCGTCAGTGTTTACACTGGAGAAAGACAATGTTGTCGAGGAGAACACTCAGGTTCAGTCGACCAGGCTAGATGGAATTGAGGTTCAAAAGGAGGAGGTGTTAGCAATTTTAGAAAATGTCAAAATAGATAAGTCCCCTGGGCCAGATGGGATTTATCCTCGGATTCTCTGGGAAGCCAGGGAGGAGATTGCAGAGCCTTTGTCCTTGATCTTTATGTCGTCTTTGTCGACAGGAATAGTGCCGGAAGACTGGAGGATAGCAAATGTTGTCCCCTTGTTCAAGAAGGGGAGTAGAGACAACCCTGGTAATTATAGACCTGTGAGCCTTACTTCGGTTGTGGGTAAAATGTTGGAAAAGGTTATAAGAGATAGGGTTTATAATCATCTTGAAAAGAACAAGTTGATTAGCGATACTCAACACGGTTTTGTGAAGGGTAGGTCATGTCTCACAAACCTTATTGAGTTTTTTGAGAAGGTGACCAAACAGGTGGATCAGGGTAAAGCTGTTGATGTGGTGTATATGGATTTCAGTAAGGCGTTTGATAAGGTTCCCCACGGTAGGCTATTGCAGAAAATAAGGAAGTATGGAATTGAAGGTGATTTAGCGGTTTGGATCAGTAATTGGCTAGCTGAAAGAAGACAGAGGGTGGTGGTTGATGGCAAATGTTCATCCTGGAGTTCAGTTACTAGTGGTGTACCGCAAGGATCTGTTTTGGGGCCACTGCTGTTTGTCATTTTTATAAATGACCTGGAAGAGGGTGTAGAAGGATGGGTTAGTAAATTTGCAGATGACACGAAGGTCGGTGGAGTTGTGGATAGTGCTGAAGGATGTTATAGGATACAGAGGGACATAGATAAGCTGCAGAGCTGGGCTGAGAGGTGGCAGATGGAGTTTAATGCGGAAAAGTGTGAGGTGGTTCACTTTGGAAGGAGTAACAGGAATGCAGAGTACTGGGCTAATGGCAAGATTCTTGGTAGTGTAGATGAACAGAGAGATCTCGGCATCCAGGTACATAAATCCCTGAAAGTTGCCACCCAGGTTAATAGGGCTGTTAAGAAGGCATATGGTGTGCTAGCCTTTATAAGCAGGGGGATTGAGTTTCGGAACCACAAGGTCATGCTGCAGCTGTACATAACTCTGGTGCGGCCACACCTGGAGTACTGCGTGCAGTTCTGGTCACCACATTATAGGAAGGATGTGGAAGCTTTGGAAAGGGTTCAGAGGAGATTTACTAGGATGTTGCCTGGTATGGAGGGAAGGTCTTACAAGGAAAGGCTCAGGGAATTGAGGTTGTTTTCGTTAGAGAGGAGAAGGCTGAGAGGTGACTTAATAGAGACATATAAGATAGTCAGAGGGTTAGATAGGATGGACAGTGAGAGTCTTTTTCCTCGGATGGTGATGACCAACACGAGGGGACATAGCTTTAAATTGAGGGGTGAGAGATATAGGACAGATGTCAGAGGCAGTTTCTTTACTCAGAGAGTAGTAGGGGTGTGGAACGCCCTGCCTGCAACAGTAGTAGACTCACCAAATTTAAGGGCATTTAAGTGGTCACTGGATAGACATATGGATGAAAATGGAATAGTGTAGGTCAGATAGGCTTCAGATGGTTTCACAGGTCGGCGCAACATCGAGGGCCGAAGGGCCCGTACTGCGCTGTAATGTTCTATGTTCTATGTTCTATGTTCTAAGTTGCTAGCACTGTGGCTTCACAGCGCCAGGGTCCCAGGTTCGATTCCCCGCTGGGACACTGTCTGTGCGGAGTCTGCACATTCTCCCAGTGTCTGTGTGGCTTTCCTCCGGGTGCTCTGGTTTCCTCCCACAGTCAAAAGATGTGCAGGTTAGGTGGATTGACCATGCTAAATTACCCTTAGTGTCCAAAAGGTTTAGAGGGGTTACTGGGTTGTGGGGATAGGATGCAAGTGAGGGCTTGGGTGGGTTGGTGAAGACTCGATGGGCCAAATGGCCTCCTTCTGCACTGTATGTTCTGTTAAATCTTTGCTGCTTAGGGTACAGAAGCATATGTTATGTCACAGGATTTGTAACCCAGAGGCCTGGAGTTTAAATCCCATCATGCAGTTGGAGAATTTTAATTCAATGAATTAAACTAGGCTACAATTCTGGAACTATTGACCACAAAAGTACCAGATTGTTGTAAAGACTTGCCTGCCTTACTAACACCTTTTTAGGGGTGGAAACCGTTGCATAATAGCGTGTAAGAGTGTGCTTTTCGTCCAACAGGCAGTAGAAGGCCTATGTTGTGCAACATGTTTGAATGTCCCTGTGGGGGAGGGCGGGAAGATCGCATTGGTAGATTGTGTTGGGATGATTGTCAAAAAAGTAGATCTCAAGTCACTAAAGTCAAGGCATCCCTGGTTTAAACTAACTTGGCACGAGTGTGGGTACAAAGAAGAACAAAGAAAAATTACAGCACAGGAACAGGCCCTTCGGCCCTCCAAGCCTGTGCCGATGAACTAGGTGGTAATTATGGAGAGGGATACAAAAGTGCAGAGCATATTGAGAGAGACAGCTCTGACTAGAGTACGGTATTAGGTGGGATAAGCATAATAAAATTTGAATTAGTGTTACAGTGCCTGGAGGTAAATGCTCGGTAAATAAGATTGTTGAGTTGCAGGCGCAGATAATCACGTGGAGATATGATGCTGTGAGAATAACAGGGACGTGGCTCATAAGCTCTCCGAATGAGCAATTTACTTATTGCCATTCTCTCACCTTCTCGCCATAACCTTGAACATACTTCCTTTGCAGATAAAAGTCTAATTCCCTTTGAATGCTCTATGTGAACCGACCTCATTATGCCCTCAGGCAGTGCATTGCAGACATTAACCACTCCCTGTATGAAAATGTTTCTCCTTATGTCGCTTTTGTTTCTTTTGTGAATTACGTTCGTGCTGTGCCCTCTCATTCTCGGTCCTTCTACCAGAGAAGTTTTTAGAAACGATAATTCTGGACAAAATTGATAGCCACTTGGATAAATGTGAATTAATTAAGGAAATCCAGCATGGACTTGAGGCACATTGTGTTTAATTAACCTGCTGGCTTTTTCACGAGGTGACAGAGAAGGTTGATGAGGGTAATGTTGTTGATGGGGTGTCCATGGAGTATCAGAAAGCATTTGATAAAGTGTTGCACTTCAGCCTTGTAAACAAAGTTAGAGCTCATGGAATAAAAGTGAAAGTAGCAATATGGATATGAAATTGGCTGAGTGAGGGAAAGTGGAAGTACTTCGAGCGGCGGCCATGGAAGGAATGGTCGCACACAGGGCAGCTCCAGCTTGAAGGTGTTGATTTGAGCTCTTTTTACCCCAAAACGGGAATTTTGACAGGAAAGTGTTGCTAAAGGTGTGGAGGAGAAATTCCCCCTCGGAGTGGCGTGTCTGCTTGTTATCAAACCCCCCAGAAAAAGGTTCAAGACCTGGGCAAGGAAATGCAAGAAACCTGTGGCACAGCAACAATTGGAAAGATGGCAGAGGGGGAAGGGTCGTAGCATGCTGGAAAGCCCCAGATGGAGCAGTTGATGGCGTTCATCAGAGGGGGTTTCTGCCAGCAACAAAAGGCAATGCAGGAAGGTTGATCGAAGGCCATCGAAGGAGCGGTTGCACCATTGAAAGGCTTGATGGAGAGTCGCAAAGTGCTTGGTGACACCGGGTCACAGATCTGAGAGATGGAGAGGGTGATGTCGGACCACAATGATCGGGTGTTAGCATTGGAGATGGAGGTGGGGCTTTTGCCGTACCTTTGCAAATCATTAAGGCCAAAGATAGAGGAGCAGGAGAATAGATCTGGAAAGCAGAACCTGCGTATTGTCAGTTTGTCTGAAGGAGTGGAACGCAGGAGTGCCACGAGATATGTCTCAAGGATGCTGGTAGGACTGGTGACGGAGGGGTTGCTGGACAAGACCCCCTGAGGTGGATAGAGGGCACAGGTCCCTAAGGCAATAGCCGAGAGCGGGGAAGTCGCCATGGGCAGTGATTGTGAGGCTCCACAAGTTTGTGGAGAAGGAGAAGATCCTGTGGTGGGTCAGAGAGAAGAGGAACTGCGAATGGGAGGGGAACAAGGTCTGAATCTAACAGGACATTGGAGCAGAGCTAGCGCCAAGGCGCACCAGGTTCAACAAGGCCAACGCTGCTCTTTACCGAAGGCAGATCAAGTTTGAGGTGCTGTTTCCGGCAAAACTGTGGGAACTTTTGAAGGCCAGGAGTACTATTTTGAAATTCCAGAGGAGGCCAATGACCTTATTAGAGACTATAAATTGGGGGAGAACTGAATGTTGATGGACACAGAGGAGTTGGAATAATGGAGTTCAGAAGATGTGGCTAGTGTGGGAGCTGGAGGGTGGGGTGGGGGTGGGGGGGGGTTCTTCTCGGGTAGGGTGATTTTGTTGTTGTGATTGTTTGTTTGTTATCGGGCAATAAGTTTGTAAGGGGCAAAAATATCGTGTTTGTAGGTGCCAAGGAAGTGCACGATCCAGGGGGAGTGACGTGATAGAGAACAGGGATTTGGAGGTGCTAGTGAATGTTTATGCACCGAATTGGGACGATGTGGGGTTTGTAAAGGGGTTGCTGGAAGCGATTCCAGACCGGATATGCCTCATTTGATCATGAGGGGATTTTAATTGTGTACTGGACCGAGGGTGGATAGGTCGAGCCCCACGTCAATGGGAAGGTTGAGGATGGTGATTGAGCTGGGAGGGTTTATGGAAAGGATGGGAATGGTGGGAACCTGGAGGTTTAGGAACGCAGGGCAGAGGGAGTATTCCTTCTTCTCGCACATGTACAAGGTATACTCCAGAACTGAATTTTATTCTGGTGATACGAGAGGTAATGATGGGGACGGAGTATGCGGGAATCGTGATTTCTGACCATGCACCGTGTTGGCTGGAGGTTAGACTTAGCTTGAGACAGGAACAGAGGCCAGGGTTGAGGTTAAACCCAGGGCTTTTAGTGGACATGGGGGCGGGATTCTCCCAGCCCTGGGCCGGGCCGGATAATCCCCACGACCGGGCCACGCTGCCCTGCAGGGCGGAGAATCGGTGCATTGGTGCCGGCGTGGTTGGCCCGGCGCCTGGCAGGCTTGCCGATTCTCCGGGCCGAACGGGCGTGAAAAAAAAACTGAGTCCCGCTGGCGGCGCCATTCTAACCTGCTCTCAGTCGGTGGGATCCTGGCGTGAAAGGGTCAGGGTGTGGCCTCTGGGGAGGGAGGGAGGGTCCGACCACGGAGACGGCCTCCGATGTGGCCTGGCCCGGGTTTGGGGCCCACCAATTGGCGGGCTGGCCTCTCTGGCTGGGGGCCTCCTTTCCTACACGCCGGCCCCTGTAGCCCTCCGCCATGTTGCGTCGGGGCTGGCGCGTTGAAGGAGGCCACTGTGCATGCGCGGATCCCGCGATGCACAGTACGCGCAAACTGCTCCAGCGCCAAGCTGGACCCCTATAGGGGCAGCGGCCCGATGACGCCGTCGTAAAATGCGACGTCATTTACGACGGGGTGGACACTCTGCCGCGGTATTGGAAAATCCAGCCCGGGGTTCTGTGACAAGGTGCGGTCGGTGATTAAGGACTATGTGGAGCTGAACCAAAATAGGTATGTATCGGCGGCCACATTCTGGGAGGCATTGAAGGTGGGGCAGCGGGGGGAGGGGGTTGGTGAGGAAGGGGATATGGGGTGGTTTTTGGACCGGCTGGAATTCCCAAGGCTGGATGAGGAGAGGAGGCAGGCAATGGAGGAGCCCTTAGGTTTGAGAGATGAAGGAAAGCATAAAAGGGATGACTCAAAATGAAGCGTGTTCCCTTCCAGCAGTCATTGTCGGATCCCTGGGAAGCCCCCGGAGTCGGATAGTTACCCTGTGGAGTTCCATAAGGAGTTCTCTATGGAGATGCACCACACTTATTGCAGATGTTTAGCGAGGCACTGGAAAAGGGGGAGCTGCCAAAGACACTGTGGTGATGTAAGGTAGGACCTGTACTACAGGTTCGCCGGTAGCCCCTGCCGGTTGGCTCCGCCCAATAGGAGCTGTATAAATATTCATGTCCTCCATTGATCTGCCATTTCGCCAGCTGCAGCAGGAGGCCACGCATCTGACTGCAATAAAGCCACAATTCTACCCAATCTGAGTCTTTGTGCAATTGATCGTGCATCAATTTATTGCAGTCAGATTTTCAACAAGATGGATATCAGAATCAAACCAGATCGCCTGCAGCTGGATCCGCACTCGCCCGACGCCAGAAAGGACTTTAATCACTGGCTAGCTTGCTTCGAGGCTTACATCAACGCAGCGACCCCCACACCAACAGACACTCAGAAGATACAGCTCCTGTATTCCAGGTTGAACTCGAGTGTGTTCCCGTTGATCCAGGATGCCCCAATTTATGCGGAAGCCATGGCACTCCTAAAAGAGAACTACGCGCAGAAAGCGAACACGCTCTTCGGAAGGCACGTACTCGCCACTCACTCTCAACTCCCTGGTGAGTCCATCGAAGACTTCTGGCGGGCCCTAATCCCACTCGTTTGGGACTGTGATTGTCAGGCCGTTACGGCCACCGAACATTCTAATCTCCTCATGCGCGATGCGTTCGTAACGGGGATTGGGTCGGACCTCATCCGACAACGACTGCTGTAAGGGACCATGCTCGACCTAGCGGAGACAAAAACGTTAGCGCTTTCCATGACGGTCACCTCCCGTAATGTTCAGGCCTACCTCTCTCGCCGCGTGGCCCACCCCTCCTATCCCTCCTGGATCCCGCAAACGACCCCCCCAGTTGGGGCCCTGCCGACTCGATACGGCTGCGTCGCACGCCAATCCGCGCACCCCAGGGGTCCCCGCTGCTACTTCTGCGGCCAACAGAAGCATCCCCACCAACGCTGCCCGCGCCGCCACTTGCAAGTCTTGTAGCAAGAAGGTGCACTTCGCCGCAGTGTGCCAGGCCCGTGCAGTCGCCGCTATCGCCTCCTCCCCGCTGCCAAACGCACAATGGGCGCCGCCATCTTCTCCTCCCGGGGCCACTTGCGGCCAGTGGGCGCCACCATCTCCTCCCCCTCAGTCTACATCTTGTCCAGCGCAACCACCGTGCGGCCCATGGCCGCCGCCATCTTGTCCAGCGCCACCACCGTGCGGCCCATGGCCGCCGCCATCTTGTCTCACCCCCGCAATGTGAGCCCCATGGCGCCGCCCTTTTGTTCCCTGCAGGACCTCTGGATGCCGCCATCTTGTCTTCCCCATGGGGCAGGAACGCCAACGACATCCCACGACCTGGGCCGCTGACGCTCTCCACCTGAAACCTCTGATGACCACCCGCAGCTCGCCTCGATGACGCTGGACCAGTCTCGTCCACACAACCCGGCCACCGCTTCGACAACAGTGAAAATCAACGGCCACTTGACCTCTTGCCTGCTGGACTCCGGGAGCACCAAAAGCTTCATACACCCGGATACAGTAAGGTGCTGCTCCCTCGCGGTCCACCCCGCCAATCAAAGGATCTCCCTGGCCGCCGGATCCCATTCTGTCCCGATCCAAGGGTTCTGCACGGTCACTCTCACAGTCCAGGGCGTAGAATTCCGCAGTTTCGGTCTCTACATCCTTCCTAATCTCTGCGCTGCACTATTGTTGGGCCTGGATTTTCAGTGCAATCTCCAGAGCCTCACCCTCAAATTCGGCGGGCCCCTACCTCCACTCACCGTTTGCGGCCTCGTGACCCTAAAGGTTGACCCCCCCCCCCCTCCCTCTTTGCCAATCTAACTTCGGATTGCAAACCCGTTGCCACCAGGTACAGCGCCCAGGACAAGGCCTTCATCAGGTCCGAGTTCCAGCGGCTGCTTCGGGAAGGCATCATCGAGGCCAGCAACAGCCCCTGGAGAGCCCAAGTGGTAGTGGTTAAAACTGGGGAGAAACACAGAATGGTCGTAAACAACAACCAGACCATCAATCGGTACACGCAGCTCGACGTGTACCCCCTCCCACGCATATCTGATGTGGTCAATCAGATTGCGCAATACCGGGTCTTCTCAACAATTGACCTGAAATCCACCTACCACCAGCTCCCCATCCGTAAATCAGACCGTCCATACACTGCCTTCGAGGCGGACGGTCGGCTCTATCACTTTCTTAGGGTTGGGTTCCCTTTGGCGTCACTAACGGGGTCTCGGTCTTCCAAAGGGAGATGGACCGAATGGTCGACTGGTACGGTTTTCGGGCCACGTTTCCGTACTTTGATAATGTCACCATCTGCGGCCATGATCAGCAGGACCACGATGCCAGCCTCGCTAAATTGCTCCGCACCACCACTCTTCTCAACCTTACGTATAATAAAGAGAAGTGTGTGTTCAGCACAACCCACTTAGTCATCCTCGGCTACGTAGTCCAAAACAGACTTCTGGGGCCCGATCCCGACCGCATGCGCCCCCTCATGGAGCTTCCCCCCCCCCACTGCCCCAAGGCCCTCAAACGCTGCCTGGGGTTCTTTTCGTACTATGCCCAGTGGGTCCCAAACTATATGGACAAGGCCCGCCCACTCATACAGTCCACTGAATTTCCCCTCACGGCCGAGGCTCAACAGGCCTTCGCCCGTATCAGAGCAGACATAGCCGAGGCCGGGATGCACGCAGTAGACGAGACACTGCCCTTTCAAGTAGAAAGCGACGCTTCAGATGTCGCCCTTGCCGCCACTCTAAATCAGGCAGGCAGACCCGTGGCATTGTTTTCCCGCACCCTTCATGCCTCTGAAATTTGGCACTCATCTGTCAAAAAAGAGGCCCAGGCAATCGTTGAAGCTGGCCGGCGGTCGGTAGCCTTCATGTTCAATAACACACAGTGGGGCAAGATCAAAAATGATAAAACCTTGCGGTAGAGAATCGAGCTCTCCACCTATAATTACGAGATTTTGTATCGCCCCGGCAAGCTCAACGAACCCCCAGACGCCCTCTCCCGAGGTACATGTGCCAGCGCACAAGTAGACCAACTCCGGGCCCTGCATGACAGCCTTTGTCACCCGGGGGTCACACGACTGTACCACCTCGCCAAGGCTCGCAACCTGCCCTACTCCATCGAGGAAGTACGGACAGTCACCAGAGACTGCCAGGCGATTAGGAAGGCAAAGGCGTCGGTCCCCTTCCCCATAAATAGTTCTGGCTGGTCTGATACCCCGAAGACTTCCACTTTCGGAAGACTTCCACTTTCGGGCTTGGCTCCACCCTCACCCCCACAACCTGAGACATTGCTTCAAAGAAGGCATTCCAGAACCCGACAAGTCCGGGGCAGGCCCAGATGTGATTGACCCCGCCTCATTGGCACTGTTCACATTTGTCCTGCACTTGCTCGTTTGGGTGTGCTCTGTCCACCACTTTCAGTTGCATTAGGCTGAGCCTTGCGCAAGTGGAGGTGGAGTTGGCTCTGTTCAGTACTTCACTCCAGAGTTCCCACCCTATTTAAATCCCTCATTCTTCCTCCATTTTTTCCATGCCTCATCCAGTGGGGAGCGTGCCCTTTCTAATAGTTGTCCATACAGTTTCCCCCCTGCCAGATTGCCTGAGTCTAGTAGTTCCTCTAACATTGAAGTCCATGGGTATGATGTCTTCTCCTTGCAGAGGAAGTGCGTTACCACAGTTCATTCCCATTGGTTGGTTGTAGTTTTTCTGTCAATTAAGTCGCTAGTCTGCCCTCCATATAGAAGTCTGTAACTGTTTCTTAACGGTGTTGTCCAATATGGTTGTCACAAACCTGTGGTTGCCACAGATATGGGCCGTAGTGGACATTTCTGATCAGCTGATGTGCATTCTCAATTGATTCCAGGTTTGGAATGTGGCTACCACCACTGGGCTTGTGTGGTGAATCACTGTGTGCACTTGTATTGGGGATGTAAGGTAGGACCTGCACTACAGTTTCGCCGGTAGCCCCTGCCGGCTAGCTCCGCTCACAAGGAACCTTATAAATATGCGTGTCCTCCTCTGATCTGCCATTTCGCCAGCTGCAGTAGGAGGCCACGCAATAAAGCCACGGTTGTACCAATCTGAGTCTTTTGTGCAATTGATTGGGCTGGTTTAGCTCACAAGGCTAAATCGCTGGCTTTTAAAGCAGACCAAGCAGGCCAGCAGCACGGTTCAATTCCCGTACCAGCCTCCCGGACAGGCGCCGGAATGTGGCGACTAGGGGCTTTTCACAGTAACTTCATTGAAGCCTACTCGTGACAATAAGCGATTTTCATTTTCATCAATTTATTGCAGTCATATTTTCTAAGAAATGGATATCAGAATCAAACCAGATTGCCTGCAGCTGTATCTGCACTCGCCCGACGCCAGAAAGGACTTTAATCACTGGCTAGCTTGTTTTGAGGCCTACATCAACGCTGCGCCCCCCCACGCCGACGGAAGCTCAGAAGATTCAGGTCTTATACTCCAGGTTGAGCTCCAACGTGTTCCCGTTGATCCAGGACGTCCCGAATTACGCGCAAGCGATGGCACTCCTAAAAGAGAACTACGCACAGAAAGCAAACACGCTCTTCGCCAGGCACGTACTCGTCACTCGCTCTCAACTCCCTGGTGAGTCTATCGAAGACTTCTGGCAGGCCCTAATCCCACTCGTGTGGGACTGTGACTGTAAGGCCGTTACGGCCACTGAACATTCCAATCTCCTCATGCGCGACGCGTTCGTAACGGGGATTGCGTCGGATCCCATCCGACAACAACTGCTGGAAGGGGCCACGCTCGACCTAATGGAGACAAAAACTTTAGCGCTCTCCATGACGGTCGCATCTCGTAATGTCCAGGCATACCCCGCTCGCCACGCGGCCCACCCGTCCTACCCCTCCTGGACACCGCAAATGACCCCCCCTGGCTAGGGCCCTGCCTAGTCAATATGCCTGCGCCGCCTGCCAATCCGCGCACCCCGGGGGTGCCCGCTGCTACTTCTGCGGTCAGCAGAAGCACACCCGCCAACGCTACCCGGCCCGCGCCGCCACTTGCAAATCCTGCGGTAAAAAGGGCCACTTTGCAGCTGTGTGCCAGGCCCGCGCAGTCGTCGCTACCGCGCACGCAATCGCCCCCTTCCCCCGGCCGAATGCACAATGGGCTCTGCCACCTTCTCCTCCCAGGGCCACATGCGGCCAGTGGGTGCCGCCATCTTCTCCTCCCAGGGCCAGGTGTGGCCAGTGGGTGCCGCCATCTCTCCCCCCCCCCCTCTCAGTCCACGTGCGGCCCATGGGTCCCGCCAACTTGTCCCACCCCCGCAAAGTGTGCCCCATGGGCGCCACTATTTTGTTCCCCACAGGACATCCAGATGCCACCATCTTGTCTCCCCCACAGGGCTGGAATGTCAGATATGGGTTGCCGATGCTCTCCATCTGAAACCCCGGACGACCACCCGCAGCTCACCTCGATGACACTGGACCAATCTTGCCCTCACAACCTGGCTACCGGTTCGACGACGGTGAAAATCAATGGCCACGTGACCTCTTGCCTGCTGGACTCCGGGAGCACCGTTAGCTTCATACACCTGGACACGGTAAGACGCTGCTCCCTCGCGGTCCACCCCGCCAATCAACGGATCTCACTGGCCTCCGGATCCCACTCTGTCCCAATCCGAGGGTTCTGCATGGTCACTCTCACTGTCCAGGACGTGGAATTCAGAGGTTTCCGTCTCTACGTCCTCCCCTACCTCTGCGCTGCACTATTGCTGAGCCTGGATTTCCAGTGCAATCTCCAGAGCCTCACCCTCAAGTTCGGAGGGCCCCTACCTCCACTCACCGTTTGCGGCCTTGCGACCCTCAAGGTTGACCCCACCTCCCTCTTTGCCAATCTAACTGCGGATTGCAAACCCGTCGCCACCAGGAGAAGACGGTACAGCACCCAGGACAAGATCTTCATCAGGTCCGAAGTCCAGCGGCTGCTTCGGAAGGGTATCATCGAGGCCAGCAATAGCCCCTGGAGAGCTCAAGTGGTAGAAGTAAAAATGGGGGAGAAACACAGAATGGTCGTGGACTTCAGCCAGATCATCAATCGGTACATGCAGCTCGACGCGTACCCCCTCCCATGCATATCTGATATGGTCAACCAGATTGCGCAGTACCGGGTCTTCTCAACGATTGACCTGAAATCCGCCTTACACCAGCTCCCCATTCGTAAATCGCACTGTCCATACACTGCCTTTGAGGCGGACATTCGGCTCTATCACTTCCTTCGGGTTCCCTTCGGCGTCACTAACGGGGGTTTGGGAGTGCCGTTGTGGCAAGGGTTTGGAGGATCGTCCCTGTACAGGAACTCTCCTCCTTCCTCACCCATTCCATTACCAGTTCTTTCACTCATCCCTTCACTCTTTCTGCTTTGGCTGCCCAGTAACAGTATTGTAGGGTTGTGTAGGTTTGGGAGGGCCAGGCCTCCCATCCTTATTTTTCTTTGCAGGATCGTTTTGGCGATTCTTGGGTTCTTCAGCTCCCGGACCACCCACACAAATGCTATAATCATTTTGTCGACAAAGTTAAAGCAGGCCTTGAGGATGTAGATCGGTATGGATCTGAATAGGAAGAGGAACATGGGCACCATGTTCACCTTTATCGTCTGCCCACCAGGAAGAGTGGGAGTGTGTCCCATCACTGCAGGTCCTTTCTCCACCAGACTCGTCAGGTTGCATTTGTGGATCTGTGTCCAGTTATGCGGAAACTGTCACTGAAGGACGATGAGGCTTTGGAGAGAGTACAGAAAAGATTTACCAGGGTGTTGCCTGGTATGGAGGGTATTAGCTATGAGTAAAGATTGAATAAACTGGGATTGTTCTCCCTGGAGAGACAGAGGCTGAGGGGCGATTTGTTCGAAGTTTATAAAATTATTAGGGGTATAGATAGGGTGAACAGTTGGAGGCTTTTTCCTAGTGCATAAATGACAATTACAAAGGGGCACAAGTTGAAGGTGAGGGGGAAAAAGCTCAGTGGAGATGTGCGGGGAAGTTTTTTTACACAGAGGGTGGTGGTGGCCTGGAATGAACTGCCAAGTGAGGTGGTTGAGGCAGATACGTTAATGACCTTTAAGTCTTATCTGGATAGGCACATGAACAGACAGGATATAGAAGGATACAGGCGATTGGACTAGATATGACACATGATTGGCGCAGGCTTGGAGGGCCGAAGGGCCTGTTTCTGTGCTGTATTGTTCTTTGTAATTTGGATCCCCAGATATCGGAATTTGTTTTGAGCTTGTTTGAATGGCAGTCCCTCCAGCTCTACCCCTCTCCCTTACGGTTTCTGCGGGAAAATTTCACTCTTGCTCAGGTTGAGTTTTTAGCCTGAAAAGGAACTGGAGAGCTGCCTGGTCCCTCACTGTCGGGTGTGCCTGGGATCCCACCGCTTTGTGTGTCCACCATTTCCTCCGCTCGTTTCTCCAGACTTTGGCCACCTTTCGTCTCTTTTCGGCCCGACGCTGCTGTTGTTCGGCATCTCTCGTTTTGTTTTGTTTGAAGAGGGTGAGGGGGGTGTTTTTCGCGATTCTGGCTGGCTATTCTCGATTAAAGGAGCCTAAATTTGAATCCTCAGGAGGAGAGCCACCTTTTCTGTGTCCACTCAGCACATCCCCATCACCAGAAATCTATTAGAAGCAACTCTGAGACTCAGAATTAATCTGCATATGGAGAGGCAGGGATAAATCAAGAATTGTCAATATGGATTTGTTAAAGCAAAGTCTTGTCTGACCAACTGGATTGAATTTTTTGAAGAGGTGACCAGGTGTCTAGATGAGGGAAGTGCATTTGACGTGGTCTCCTTGGACTTCAGCAAGGCTTTTGATAAGGTCCCACATTGGCTACTGATTGCGAAGGTAAGAGCCCAAGGGATCCAAGGAAATTTGGTAAATTGGATTCACAATTGGCTGAATGGCAGAAAGCAGAGGGTGATGGTCGAGGGTGTTTTTCTGACTGGAAGCCTCTATCCAGTGGGGTCCCGCAGGAATCAATGTTGGGGCCTTCTGTTTGTGATTTACATAAATGATTTGGAGATGAATGCCGGAGGGTTGATTAGTAAATTTGTGAATGATATGAAAATTGGTGGGGTGGTAAATAGTGAGGAGAATAGCCTTCGGTTACAGGAGGTTATAGACGTGCTGGCCCGATGGGCTGATCAGTGGCAAATGGAATTTAATCCGGATAAGTGTGAGGTGGTGCACCTGGGAAGAGCAAACAAGGCAAGGGGATGTGCCCCAGAGTGTCGGTACAGACTCAATAGGCCAAATGGCATCCTTCTGCCTGTCGGGATTCTATGATTCTGTGAATACATGATAAACGGCAGGACCCTGGGAAGCGCCAAGGACCAGAGGGATCATGGTGTGCATGTACTCCAGTCCTTTAAGGTAGCAGAGCAGGTGGATACAGTAGTGAATAGGACATATGGTATACTTACCTTTATTCATCAAGGCATAGAGTTTAAGAGCAGGGAGATTATGGTAGAACTGAATAAAATATTGGTTAAGCCACAGCTAGAGTATTGTGTGCAGTTCTGGAATCCACATCATAGGAGAGATGTGATAGCACCGGAAAGGATGCAGAGGAGATTTCCCAGGATGTTGCCTGGACTGGAGAGTTTTAATTATGAAGAGAGAATGGATAGATTTGGATTATTTTCCTTGGAGCAAAGGAGACGAGGGGACATGATTGAGATGTATAAAATTATGAGGGGAATAGATGGAGTAAACAGAAACAAACATTTGGTGGAGGTATCAATGACCAGGGGGCATAAATTTAAGGTAAGGGGCAGGACTCCAAACCAACAGTGACCAAGGGCTGGGATTCGAACCCGGAACCTCAGTGCCGTGAGGCAGCAGTGCTAACCACTGTGGCACATGCTGCCCGCTACTTTGCTCTTAAGGCAAACAATTGCAACTTCTGCTTGTTCTTATTTCACAGTGGAATATTTTTCTGGTAATCTATATTGGCCAGCCCTTCTCTGTCTCTCTCACTCATGCGCCCACTCACATAAGCACAACCACACTCACACACACTTCTGTTCTCTTCTGCTCTTCCTGCCCACACTGAGTACTACCTAATACTTGCCAAAGACTTTCAGATGAACAAAGGGAAGCTCATCTGTAATTACTTTTGAAGAGTATTTAAATCCATTTTTTTTCATGGAAATGTTGGGTACGATCTACTGGCCGCGTCCCGCCGAAACCTGGGCGCGACGCAGCCGGTAGATCCCTGGAGACGCCTATCCCCGCAGGATTCCACATGGCCAGATCTTGCCAGATGTGACCACCTGCTGCCAAGGGTGTGAATGAGGTGGACACACTTGTTCAGAATGGGTAGGACCCAGTCTCGCATGGATAAGTAAGTTTAAGAATCCACTTAGCTGTGCTCATGCAGGATCTAATGGCAACCTGGCATCTACTGGACTCATTGAGCAGATCCCAGCCAGGCATCGTTCAGTACTGGTCCCCACAAACGGGAACCAAGTGGAACGGTACCTGGGTGAATCTCCTCAGCAATTCGAGGCCCCCAGGTGGTTGGCCTCCAGGCATGGTTGCACCCTGGCACTGCTAGTGCTACTTGGGCACTTTGGCACTGCCAGCCTGGCACCTTGACAGTGACACCTTGGCAGTATCACTGGGCAGCAACCTGGCACTGCCAGGATGTTCCGATGTCACTGCCAGGTTGGTGGGGGCACTGCCAGGGTGCCAGGCTGGCAGTGTCAAGGTGCCCGGTTGACATTTTGCCCGCGCCGGGCCCAGGGTGCCTGCACATGTCAGGTGGGGTGCTTGATAACCCACTGATAGGTGAGAGGGCGTGGGGAGGGGCAGGGTCCGCGGTTGTGATGAGGGTTTGAGAGATTGGGATCTAATCTTCGTTTACCTCAGTGCAGGAAACAACGCTGTGACCTTGGAGGTGGGACGGGGGCATTCCCTGCCGGGGTGCAAAGAAAGCATAGTGCTGTTAGATAGCTTGATCGTTCCCGACACTTTACCCAGCTAATCCTGCCCAGAATGCACACTTTTTTTTAGTTGGATCGCACCTGTTAAATGGAGCACTCTGTTTTTCTTCGGTTTTATATATCTACTTCCTGCACATTGCTGTTTCAAATGTCTGATTGAATCATAATAACAATTTTTAGTGTCACAAGTAGGCTTACATTTACACTGTAATGAAGTTACTGTGAAAAGCCCCAAGTCGCCACATTCCGGCGCCTGTTCGGTTACACAAAGGGAGAATTCAGAATGTCCAATTCACCTAACAGCACATCTTTCGGGACTTTGTGGGAGGAAAGCGGAGCACCCGGAGGAAACCCACGCAGACACGGGTAGAATGTGCAGACTCCGCACAGACAGTGACCCAAGCCAGGAATCAAACCTGGGACCCTGGCGCTCTGAAGCAACAGTGCTACCTAGTGTGCTACCATGCTGCCCCATATAATCATATAATCTTATGTCACAGAAACAGACCATTGGGTATAACATTTAGTCTGTGCCCCTGTTTTGCTCCAATTGCGTCGCTGAGGGTGATCTACCAGCTGTTGACGTCAGCGGGATATTCCGGTCCCACGATGGCGCATCGGTTTCCCGGCGATGAGGGATACAGTCACCGGGAAATCCCGTTGACAACGGCGGGATCGGTAAATCCCGCTGGCGGGCTGCCTCCACTGCCGATAAACACACGGCGGGTTGGTCGGTAAATCCCACCCTTTTTCTCAGTTCACATCCCCATTGCTGTTCCTCTGTCTTTGAACAGTTAGCAAATTTCCGTTGTTAAAAAGGAGTTGATAAATTATTTTACAATGGTTTATGATGGCTGTTCCAGATTTGAACTGATGGTTATCTGAAAGTTGTGCCCTTATCATTACTGTGTCATTGGCCAATGGAATTAACCTATCATTATTTAACTAATTATATCATGGGAAAAACCATTTTGCAACCTTGAAGAATTCTATCAGACTACCTGCTAACCTTTTTTGGCTTGAATCAAAGAGGTCTGAAGTTCTTGAATCTCTTCACAACTGTAACTCCTCCATCCAATTCTAATTAATCTACACCGCACCTTTACTGTTGCCTGGAATGCAGTGATCCAAACGTTACCCCACTTGCACTTAACAGAGGCTTTATATCAATCCAAATTCTGGATTTTGTATTCTATGCCTTTAGAGTCAAAACCAAGGATGTCTTTTGTCTCTTTTATTGGAACACCTTGCAGAATCAAAATGTTTAATTGCCGATGGGTTAAGTGAGTTTTTAACATCAAAAAGCTTTTGCAATGCACTGTTTTTAAAGAGAATGGAAATGTCATTTGTTTTGATTTGAAACATACTTTTAGGTTTGATTTGCTTTTCACTCTCCATGTAATCCCAAGACTGCTGCAATTGCTTAATCTTGCCTTTCTTGGCATTCAGCCAACAGAGACTAAAGCCAATAGCTAGGTTTTTTGGACTTAAATACTATTGGTTCCACATGGTGCAAAAAACTCTCTGTTACAGTTTAGTAAATCCCAAAGCTAAAAATGCACAAAGAATCTTGCTGGTGGATCAGTTCAAATGGGTAGCATTGAGGAAACTCTGAACAAGTAAAAACAAGTAGTCTGTAATTAATTCCACTTGTAAAATGAAGTGGTTTTACTGAATTTAGAGTGAGTTTGCAAGATATTTATAACCTTTGCAACACAAGAACTTCTAGTAATGATTGCCACAGGCAGAAGTACAGAAAACCATGGGCAGGATTCTCTGACCCATCGCCCGGCCGTGCGGGCACTCTTTCCCTCCGCACCGGCCCATGTAACGGTCCGCTATGGCCGGCGCGGAGAAGAACCCCCCTGCGTATGCGCCGGGATGACGCCAATACATGCTGGCGCTCCTGCGCATGCGCCAACTCGCGCCGGCCGGCGGAGGCCCTTCAACGGCAGTTGGCGCGGTGCCAGCCCTGCCGGCACCGGCCTAGCCCCTGAAGGTGCGGAGGATTTTTCACACCACTCCTCGCCGCTGGTACGGCCCACCCTGCCAGGTAGCGGAGAATCTCGCCCAACTTTAATATTTCTAAAGATAACTAATAGACTGGAATGAGAATGGTTAATATGTTAATTTTCCAGGAGCAGGCGTGCATGTTAAATATTTTGTGTTTTTATGCACTTTTAGTTCCTTTAGAACAGGTGTTTTCAAACTCGGGGTCATGACCCGCAAATGGATCGCGGGCAGGTTTCGGGAGGGTCGCCATGCTTCGTTGAGGCGTTCCCGTTCGCGGGAGGAATGCCCAACAGGCGCGACTGGCTTATAAACATGTTAGCAACAATGGACCTTTGAGATTGCCGGCCATCTTGCGCTTGTCAGATCGAGCTGCGTGCAGGCCCAGAACCCAGTGGGGTGAACCTCCCCCTCCTGATGTCCGGGGCCAGTTTTCCAGCAAACAAGGGAGTCCTCCCACCGGAAGCGGCAGCAGAGTGCAGGTCACGTGCCCCGAACATTGATGTCACGTGTTCTGGCCGCGAGAGAGATTCCTCCATTTTGCAGCTGCCAGAAGTGCCAGTGTGAACTCCTGGGCCTCTGGTGAACAACCCATTAAGAAGAAGCAGCGTAAGGATGATTACTTGAGGTGTGGGTTATTAATTGTGCTGCTGCAATTCAGGATTAAAAGATCATGTGTCTTATAAGCAGGGAAATGAAAGTTTAAAACCCTCAAAACTTCAAAGAAGTTTGAAGACTAAACATGGCGAGCTTGAGGACAAACCTCTTTATTTTTTTCAACGGATGCAGTGAGATCTTAAATCATCAGCAGTAGTCAATATCAGAAATGTAGCATTGAAAGTAAGTGAGATTGTGAGGACCAAGCAGGCTCACCTGTCACATTAAAGGTAAGCAAAAATGGTGGGTTGTGAAGGTTGGCCAGTGTTGGTCCCAAAGAATGGCTGGTTGGCACAAATGTTCGAAAAACACTGCTTTAGAACGTACAAACCATCTCAAACCAGCACCAATCATCAATTACCATCGGAACATTAAAACCGTCTGACATATTTCTAGGAAGTGAGATGTTGGTGAAATTTCCTGTCTTAGTCACGTTACTGTGCTGTTATTGTTGATGACATTTTTCCTACATGTCTTCCTGTGTTTTTTTGAACCATTGTTCTGTAGATTTTGTTTTGGCAAATTTGGATGTTTTAAGTGAATGGTATGGATATAGACAGAGTCAAAGCCAGCATTATCTGTGAAAAAAGTACAGCAAAGTTGCAGCACAATTCTTGACAGACATGAGGTGCATTTCGAAGCATAATGATGCAACGGTTAATAAATGGCTTGCGGTCTTTAATAATTTTTTGACAAGATTTTGAATATGCTGTGTCTGGAAGCATTTAAAGTCGACAGTTTGTGTTCTATTTGAAAAGTGCGCAGCAAAGAATTACTGTCAGCAGTAAAGAAGCAGCCGTTTTTTATTGCATTTATTTTCATAGTATACCATCTGTTAACTCGCTTAAAAAAGAGTCAGCGGATTCATAGCTGCAAAACTAAAGACAGTAAAGGTAATCCATTGTAAGGCTGCAGTACTTATTTTCACAAGCCTTAAATTTATAATAAGTTCTAATAAATATTTTGAGGTTTCTGTATTTTTTTTTGTGACTATTGCTTTGAATCCAAACTTATGACTTAAATAGCTCGGCTTGCAGCAACATTTTTATTATTCATGCCGGTGTAAAATGTCACTTTAATTTTGCTCTTTTCAGAAGGGGCTGGCCTTTTTTTTGGATTCAGTACCTGACAATGGCGAGGAGTAGGGATAGAAGAATAAGAGAGTTTAATAATGAACTGTATGCAAGATGTACACGAGAAAAATGGATCAATGGTCTGCATTTTTTTTTGCACAAAATTTAAAGCTTCACTCTTCTCATTTGCTGCATTAGCATATGGCTTTGTGCTTCTTGGCCCTGATAGATTTGCACCCAAAATCAAAGGGCAATGTCTCAAGTACGCTCATTCCAATTTTTCACAGCCAATTACCTTCTCTGATCTTTGTCTGCACAAAATGGGTAGGAGCTTACAACATTCATGTGCTCCTATAGAATCTAACAGAAGCAATTTAAGCTCCACACCCTAATGTTAGTGTACAGTCACGAAGGTAGGTTTAATGTTGGCTTTTCAAGAGAGAGAAGCAACAATGCGAAGGAGTTTTAAAGTGGGAGGCAAGGTGACTTCCTGTATAATTGCCTGAGAACCTTGTCTCGTATTTCTCGTCTCTGGCTAGGGTCGCTAAACCAATTTTAAGACTATTGCTATTGCTAAGACTGTTTAAGACTAAGACCATGGGTGGGATTCTCCCATTCGGTGGCAGAGTGTCCACGCCATCGGAAACGCCGTCCGTCGTGTTTCACAACGGCGTGAACGGGCCGCTGGGAGTACCGATTCTGGCCCCTACAGGGGGCCAGCGTGGCGCTGTAACGGTTCACGCCACTCCAGCCTCCCATCCCGGCGCGAACTGTATGTCGTGCCAACCCGCGCATGCGCGGTGGCCTCCCTCAACGTGCCGGCCCCGACGCACCATGGCGCGGGAGTTCAGGGGCCGTACGAAAATAGGCCCGGGGAGCGAGAGACCAGCCCGCCCTGATCAGTGGGCCCCGATCGCTGACCAGGCCCCATCAAAGGCCGCCTCTCGACCCTGCGCGCAGAGTTCCCGTCAGCTGCGACCAGGTGTGGCCGGCGCCGGCGGGACTCTGCCTTTTTAGAGCGGCCGCTTGGCCCATGCGGGCTGGAGAATCGGCGGCCCAGCCGCATAGAGCGGCACGTGACCGTCGCGCGGCAAACCCGCCGGCGCCAATGGCGCCGATTCTCTGCTCCACAGAGAATCGCGTGCCGGTGTCGGGGTAGCGTGGTTGCGGGGTTTCTCCGGCCCGGTGCGGGACTGGGAGAATTCCGCCCATATCATCCATCTTTATCTTTAGGGATGAAAGCATTTTACAGAAGTCTAATTTAACATTTTCTCACCCCACATCAAGACCTCAGACCTATTTGGTACTTCCCATTACTCTTCTGAAATAACCGTACACCAATATCTTCCAGTAGTGCACAACTGAATCATTGTGCAAGGATTTCCAACCGATATAAATTTGATCTGTGTACGAGAATTTTTTTTTAATCAACATTTTATTAAGGCATTTATGATTTTATAACAACAAAAGATACAAATACAAATGTAAACATAATTCAGTAAATAACAACCCCCCCCAACCAACAACCATACCCAGCCAACATAGCTTATACACACAGTTCCCAAGTCCCTCCATCTCCTCTCGCTTATCCCACCTAAACTAAACTAAACAAAATCACCCACTCACTCATTCACTAACCCCCGCCCCCCCCGACGTATTGTATCTGCTAACAGTTTAGTTTCCCCCCAAAGAAGTTGCTAAACGGCTGCCACCTCCAGTCGAACACTAACATTGATTCTCTCAGGGTGAATGTAATTTTCTCAAGCCTGAGAAACCCAACCATGTCACTAACCCTTCGCCCCGATTTTGGGGGCTCCGAGTTCCTCCACGCTAATAAGATCCATCTCCGGGCTACCAAGGAGGCAAAGGCCAAACGTCAGCCTCTCTCACCCCCTGGACTCCCGGATCTACTGACACTCCAAGTTCGCCATCTCTGGACTCGGCATCACCCTCGTTTTCAGCACCGTGGACATGACATCGGCAAATCCCTGGCAAAATCCCCTAAGCTACGGGCATGCCCAAAAAATGTGGACATGATTCGTGAGCCCTCCAGCACACTTCCACACCCGTCCTCCACCCCAAAAAACCTGCTCATCCGGGCCACGGTCATGTGTGCCCGGTGAACCACCTTGTATCAGGCTGAGCCTGGCACATGATGAGGACGTGTTGACTCTGCTCAGAGTATCCTCCCAGAGACCTGCCTCTAGCTCCTTACCCAGCTCAACTTCCCACTTGCGCTTTACCTCCCCAATCTGGGTTCCCTCCCACTCCATAAGCTCTTCATAAATTTCCAAGACCTTCCTCTCCCCGAACCCCGTTTTTGAAACTACCTTATCCTGTATCCCCAGTGGCAGTAGAAGTGGAAAGGTCGAAACCTGCCTTCGTACAAAGCCCCTCACCTGCTGATAGCGAAACCCATTCCCACCCAGCAATTCAAACTCCTCCTCCAAATCACCAAACAAGCAAAGCTCCCATTGATAAACAGACCCCCCCCCCCCCCCCCCCCCCAAGCCTCTCAATCCCTGCTCTCTGCCACCTCCAAAACCCACCATTCAACCTCTGCGGGACAAACCGGTGATTGCCACAAATTGGAGCCCACACTGATGCTCCCTCCATTCCCATATGCTTCCGCCACTGCCCCCAAACTCTCAGGGCTGCCACCACCACAGGGTTTGTGGAGTACCGAGCCGTTGAGAACAGCAGAGGTGCCGTTACCAGTGCCCCTAAGCTTGTGCCCCTACATGATGCTGCCTCCACCCACTCCCATATCAACCCCTCCCCCACTACCCACTTTCTGATCATGGCTATATTTGCCGCTCAGTACTTCCTAAAGTTCAGCAGGGCCAACCCTCCCCAACCCCCCTCGGCTTCGCTTTAACAGAACTTTCCTCACTTTCCGGGTTTTGCCCGCCTATACAAACCCAGAGATCACTGCATTAATCCGCTTAAAAAAGGACTTTGGTATAAAAGTAGTGAGACGCTGGAAAACAAACAAAAATCTCGCGAGAACTCTGATCTTTACGGTCTGTACCCCCACCCCCAGTGACAGCGGGAGCATGTCCCACCTCCAAAAGTCCTCCTTCATTTGCTCAACTAACCGGACCAGATTTAATTTATGTAACTTCCCACCCCCATGCCACCTGAATCCCCAAGTATCGAAAACTCCCTCCCACCACTTTAGACAGCAACTCCCCCAGTCTCCTCTCCTACCCCCTCGCCTGGATTACAAAACCCTCATTCTTTCTCATGTTCAATTTATACCCCGAGAACCGGACGAATTCCCATAAGATCCGCATAATCTCTCCCTAACGGGTCAGAAATATACAGGAGTAGGTCGCCCGCATACAACAAGACCCTGTGCTCCACCACTCCCCGGGCAAGCCCCTTCCATCCCTTTGACTCTCAGCGCCATCGCTAATGGCTCTATAGCCAAGGCAAACAACTGTGGGGAGAGTTAACATCCCTGCCTCGACTCCGGCTCAATCTAAAATAGCCCAAGCTCACTCAGTCCGTCCCCACACTTGCCACTGGCACCTGGTATAGTAACCGGACCCAGTCTACAAAGCCCTGCCCAGACCCAAACCGCCCCAGGACCTCCCACAAATACTTCCACTCCACCCATTCGAATGCCTTCTCCATGTCCATAGTGACCACCACCTCCGCCTCCCTCCCCTCGGAGGGCATAATGATGACATTCAAGAGCCTTCTAAGGTTGGCCGTTAACTGCTTCCCTTTGACAAATCCCGTCTGGCCCTCCCCATCACCCCCGGAACACAATCCTCTATCCTCAAGGCCAAAACCTTGGCCAGCAATTTGGCGTCTACATTTAGTAGGGAGATTGGTCTATATGACCCTCATTGTTCAGGGTCCTTCTCCCGCTTCAGAATTAATGAGGTTGAAGCCTGTGAGATTGTTGGGGGAAGAACACCCCGCTCCCTGGCCTCATTATATGCCCTCACCAGTAACGACCCAGCATCCCAGAAAACCTCATAGAATTCCACGGGGTATACGTCCGGCCCCGGGTCCTTCCCTGACTACATGGCCTCCAATCCCTCCACAACATCAACAATCCCGATCGTGGCTCCCAGCCTCTCTACGAACCCTTCCTCCACCTTCGAAAACTCCAAACCCTCCAAGAATTGCCTCACCCCCTCCACCCCAGCTGGGGGCTCCGACACATACACCCGCTGGATCCAAAATCGTGATCCCCCCTCTATCCTTCACTCTTCCTATGTCACTAGCTGCCTCCCGTGTCCTGAGCTGGTGTGCTAACATCCTACTGGCATTCTCCCCATATTCATACACCACCCCTCTCACCTTCCTCAAGTGCCCCACCGCCTTCCCTGTGAATATCAGACCAAACTACATCTGTAGCTTCTGCTGCTCCTTCAACAACCCCACGTCCGGGGCTTCCGAGTACCTTCTATCCACCTGGAGAATCTCCCTAACCAGCCTATCCATCTCTACCCGCTCCACCTTCTCCCTCTGAGCCCGTACCAAAATCAGCTACACCCTAACTACTGCCTTCAGTGCCTCCCATACCTTTGCTGCCTAAACCTCCCTTGTGTCATTTATCTCCACATACCTCTGGATAGCCTCCCTCACCCGCACACACAGCTCCTCATCCACTAACAGTCCTACATCCAATCTCCATTGCAGGCGCTGCCCCCCCCCCCCCCCCACCTGTAAATTCACCCATGTGGGGCATGGTCCGACACACCAATCACCGAATACTCGGCATCTAACATCCCAGCCAGCAAAGCCTTGTCCAAAACGAAAAAATCGATCCGGGAGTATACTTTGTGCACGTGGGAAAAAAAGAGAAAACGCCTTCGCACTTGGTGGTCCGAACCTCCATGGATATCTCTCTCTCTCTCGCTTTCTCTCTCTCTCTCTCTCTCTCGCCCCACCCCCACTATCTTTTCCATCCGGGATCTTCCCCAGCATCCGCCTCATAAACTCCACGTCGTCCCAGTTTTGTGCAGAGATGTTTACTAATACCACCGGCAACCCCTCTAGCTTCCCGCTCATCATAACATACCTATCCCCTGAGCTGTGTATGAGAATTAATTATTGAATTTATCCTAAAATGGTTTCCCATGCACTGTGAATAATTAGGTTTTTTTTTGTTTTCAGGGGCAGCAGTCTATGCTAGCAGTGTTTGAAGATCCTTGCTCTTTACCTGAGGATGCACAATTGTACTTTGTATATGAGGGTTCAAGCCAGATGCATGTAACTGTGGCACAGAGACTTAACGCGAAGACATTGGAGTCAGTTGTTCCAGGTAAGCGTGCAGAACTGGATACTTCACTGAGTGTGATTTAAAAATACATAAAAACACTTTTTTTTAAGTGTCTGATTTGTGTGAACATGGAGATGGTGAAAATAGTTTCTGTTCCCTTGTATCTGAAACTAATATTGAGAGTATTGTCAGGGTCTCTTATTAAATTTAGCACGTCATTCATTTGGAGAATTGATAAGATTGGGAATTTAGTCTTCCAGGGCAATATAATTATACTATGTGCCAACAACATCTTGTATTTATAAAGCACCTATAATGAATAAAATTTCCCAAGGTGCTTTACAGATGTATTATGAAATGAAATATGACATCAAGACATATAAGAAGATGACCAAAAACTTTGTCAAAGGGATAGGTTTTAAGGAATGTCTTAAAGGAGGAATGTGAGGTGGAGAGGGAATTCCAGCGCTCAGGACATCGTAGAAATGCATTATAGAATCCCTACAGTGCTGAAGGAGGCCTTTTGGTCCATCAAGTCTGCACTGACCCTCTGAAAGAGCACCCTACCTAGGCCCACTCTCCTGCCCTATCCCCATAATCCCACCTAACCTGCACATCTCTGGACTATGGGAGGAATCCGGAGCACCCGGAGGAAATCAACACAGACACGAGGAGAACATGCAAACTCCACACAGTCACCCAAGGCTGGAATTGAACCCGGGCCCCTGGCGATGTTAGGCAGCAGTGTTAACCACTGGGGAATTAAATGCAGGTCTGCTAGTGGTGGAGTGTTATAAAATCAGAGAGGCTCAAGAGGCCTGGGGCTGGAGGAGATTGCAGAGATGAGAAAAAGTGAGACCATGGATGGATTTGAAAACAAGGAAGATAATTTTAAAGCCAGGACATAGCTTGAACAGAAGCTACTGTTACTGGGCTAGTAATGCAGAGCGCGGGACGAATGTTCCAGAGACTTGATTTCAAATCCCAACCATGGCAGCTTGAGAATTCCAATTCATTTAATTAAATCAATTCGGAATAAAAAGCTAGTATGGTAACAATGAAACTACCAGATTATCATTCAAACCCATGACCATGTGATTGATTTCTAAATGTCCTTTGAAACAGTCCAGTAAACCACCTAGTTATATTAAACTGCTACAAGAAGTATAAGAATGAAACCTCAACCTCCTGACTCAGAAGTAAATGAGCCAAGGCTGACACTTAAATATATCTATTTTATTTAATACTGCATTATATTTAGCACTGCATTTGTAATTTCCATACTTATTCATGGGTTTTGTTGCAGGTCACGATACTTTGGAAGATGTTACAGTTTCTGCCTGCATGTATACAGAAAGAAATTCGGTATCTATCGTTGGCTGCAGTAAGATAACCTATGTTGAGGATGTAGCGTCAAAACTAGCTCAGGTTCTGGTTGAAAGTGTTGACACAGTGACTTGCACTAGTCACCTGACCCTGCTTGAACAATTTAGCCTAACTATAGAGGCTGTGCAGTCCTTAGATGAGAAGATGACTGCTGCTATTGAACATTTAGAATTACCACCATCTTGGAATCTGCTTGGAAAGTGGGCAGGACAAGGTAATTATATAGTTAATCTTTTGTTTACAAGGGAATGTTGTGCTTTTCAAAATTAGCAGTAGATAGAAAGATTTGTTATTAGGGAAGTTAAGGATTAAATCAGATTTAAATAAGAGGTGTACAATGTGCAGAGGGTAATTGTTTCATTATTGATTAGCATTGTTTAAGGTGTAATTGGAAGTTATTTATATGATGTTAAAGATATTTGAGTACTGTGTTAGGAATAAAGTTTGTTTTGATATACAATGGGGGCGATTTTCCGCCCCCAACGCCGGGTGGGAGAATCACGGGAGGGCCGGGCGAATCACAGAACGCCGCCCTGGCACCCCCTGTGATTCTCTCCCCCCCCGCCAAAAATGGTGTGTCGCGTTTTGTGACAGGCCGCTCGGAGAATCGCCGCTGGCTGCTTCTAACGCCGACCGGCGATTCTCCGGCCTGGATGGGCCGAGCGGCATGCCAAACCCGACCAGTTCACGCCGGCGCCAACCACACCTGGTCGCTGCCGGCGTGAACAGCGCGCAATCGCTGTGTGTGGGGCCGGTGGGAAGCGGAGGGAGGATCGAGCACCATGGGCGTGTCTGGCCCGCGATCGGTGCCCACCGATCGTCGGGCCGGCGTCTCTAAAAGATGCACTCTTTTCCCTCCGCCGCCCCGCAAGATCAAGCCGCCATGTCTTACGGGGCAGCGGAGGGGAAGACGGCAACCGCGCATGCGCGGGTTGGCGCCGGCCAACCTGCGCATGTGCGGCTGACATCACTTAGGTGCTGCCGGCCGCGTCATTCCCGGCGGGCCACTTTGACGCAAGCGTCAAGGCCTGGCGCGCGAAATTCATGCGCCGCTGCTCCTAGCCCCCTGGGGGGGGGGGGGGGGTAGAATAGGGTTGCGAGGAGTGGCTTCCGACGCCGGAGTGAAACACCCCAGGTTTCACTCCGGCATCGGCTGTTTGTCTCCCTTTGGGAGAATTGCGCAGTCCTGGAGCGAGGTATCCTTTCATCACATCCTTACATAATCAAAATAAAATATTGGAGTTTTGTCCAGTATCCGAGCCACTGTTGGGTCACCAGGGGCTGGACTCTCCCCTACCCTGCGTGACGGAGGGTCCCGGCGTAGGGGAGTGGCGCCAACCACTCAGGGGTCAGGCCTCCCCAAAGGTGGGGAATTCGCCCCATCTTTGGGGGCCATCCCCGCGCCGGAGCGGTTGGCACCTGAAGACTGGCGCAAGAAACCGGCGCCCCCGGCAGCGGGGCTGGCCGAAAGGCTTTCGCCGGTCGGCGCATGCGCCGGCAGAGACGTCAGCGGCCAGCTGCCGCTGACGTCACCACCGGCGCATGCGCGATGTGGCTTTCTCTTCCGCTTCCGCCATGGCGGAGGCCGTGGCGGCCGCGGAAGGAGAAAGAGTGCCGCCAGGGCACTGGCCCGGAGTCTGAGCGGGGGGCCCCGATCGCGGGCCAGGCCACCGTGGGGGCACCCCCCAGGGTTTGATCGCCCCCCGCCCCCTCCCCCCCCCCCCCTCCCAGGACCCTGGGGCCCGCTCGCGCCGCTGATCCCGCCATTACAGAGGTGGTTCAAACCTTGGTGGCGGGAGAGGCCTCCCAGCGGTGGGACTTCGGCCCATCCGGGCCGGAGAATCACCGCAGGGGCTTCGCCGATCGGAGTGGCGAGATTCCCGCTACCGTCACTTCCCGGGTGGCGGAGAATCTCTGCCACGGCGGGGGCGGGATTTTAGGCGGCCCCCGGCGAGTCTCCAACCCTGCTGGGGGTTGGAGAATTTCGCCCCGGGATCGTAATAGCAACCCAGAAAAAGATGAATATGACTCGTGCACCAGGATGAAATGACGGATTAAAGGATGAACAGAGCCAGAGCTTGCAAAAACACAATTGCTCCCCTAAAATACAATAATCAATTTGGAAGTTACATATGCAGGTAATAGCCAGCCTGTTTGCTCGGAGATAAGTGGGATCATTTTCAATTTTATGTCCAGACAGTATCCTAATAAAATGGATTGCCCACCTTTTACAGAACCCATCTGATTTGTATTCTGTTGATTTCATTGGAACCCAAAGCGGATGGGTGGGTCAGATTACTGCCCAGATAATAAAGTTGAAAAATACTCATGAGATATCCAGCTATAAGAAATCCTTTGAAGGTGCCAAAGCATGTTGATGTTGTTAGGAAAACTAAGTTAGTTTTAAAGGACTTATATTAGTGTTGGAAATAAGGTACACTTTTAAATGTGTTTAATTTAATTTAATGCCTCTGTCTTGGAAGGGCAAAATCCTATAGCTGGATTCATGCTGGACAAAGATGTTTGTATGTGTGGGGGCTGTTTTCACTTTTCACTGTGATTCTATTGTGCTTAGAGAGAGTAATGGCATGAAGAATAAATAGGCCAGCAGAGGTATGTGGGTGTTGCATTGCAACTAGAGGCCCTTGTAAGGTAAAAAAGCTTTTTGTTTTAGTTTTACCTGGTTATAATGCAGTTGGAGACAGGTCATTGGGGAGTGAACTTCTCCCAAATTTGCCACAAGAAAGACTGGACAGGACAGGAGCTGCAAAGAGGCAGGCTTCCTAGAGCACCAGTTACTGTCCAGATAACCAGGGAATTGGGACAAAAAGAATGTTTAAGACAATGTTTAAGTTAAGCGAACAAAATTCAAGGAACAGTAAACAAAGTGTTCTGAGTTCAAGAGACAATTGCAGTAATCACATTTAAAGTGGAACAGCAGCACTCAAAGGTAAATAAAATGCCTGATGCCATTTTACTAGAGTCTGGTTAAAGCAATTGTGAACAGTTTGCACAGCAGTCAAGATAATGGGACCCTAAAGAGATTGGCGTAAAATCCATGCATGGATTCGCTGTTCGAAATGGAGCAGAAACTTTGTTTAAAAGTGACCTTTGGAAAACCTGGTCTGGAATGCAACCTGCTAAGGAAAAGCAAAATAATGTGAAAATAGCGTGTTTTTGGGAGTGGAGTTTGGAAACACTCGTGGCAATCATCTTAGGATATTTCAGGAGAAGTCCATAGGCACTAACTTGGCATCAGAGTGGAGTGTGTATTTGACCATATTCATCTTGTGTGCTTAAAAGGAACTTTGTGTGTTAATGAGACTATTGTAGCTTAAGATTGTAGCTTGGGATGGCATGGTGACACAATGGTTAACACTCCTGCCTCACAGCACTAGGGACCTGGGTTCAGTTCTGACCTTGACTGATTGTGTGGAGTTTATGCACTCTCCCTGCGTCTGCCTGGGTTTTCTCCCATGAATGCCAAAAATGCCCAGATTAGGTGAAGTGGCATTCTAAATTGCCCCTTAGTATCCAAAGATTAGGTGGCGTTACAGGGATAGATAGGTTGGGGGTGTAGGCATAGGTGAGGTGCTTATTTTGAGGGTCGGTGCAGGCCTGATGGACCCAATGGCCTCCTTCTGCACGTTAGTGATTCTAAGATATACTTTGTAATCCATGTTAATCCAAAAACCTGTGTGTAATTGGTGAGCTAAGAGTCATGGAACTTTACAGTTCGGAAAGAGGCTCTTTGGCCCATCACATCCGTGACAGCACTTGGGCACCTAACTATTCTACTCCCATTTTTCAGCATTTGGCCCGTAGCCTTGTATGCTCTGGCATCTAAACGCTCATTTAGAAGTTACATCGGAGAAGGAGGTCATTGGGCCCATGGAACATAAGAACTAGGAGCAGGAGTAGGCCATCTGGCCCCTCGGGCCTACTCCGCCATTCAATGAGATCATGGCTGATCTTTTGTGGACTCAGCTCCACTTTCCGGCCCGAACACCATCACCCTTAATCCCTTTATTCTTCAAAAAACTATCTATCTTTACCTTAAAAACATTTAATGAAGGAGCCTCAACTGCTTCACTGGGCAAGGAATTCCATAGATTCACAACCCTTTGGGTGAAGAAGTTCCTCCTAAACTCAGTCCTAAATATACTTCCCCTTATTTTGAGGCTATGTCCCCTAGTTCTGCTTTCACCCACCAGTGGAAACAACCTGCCTGCATCTATCCTATCTATTTCCTTCATAATTTTAAATGTTTCTATAAGATCCCCCCTCATCGTTCTAAATTCCAACGAGTACAGTCCCAGCCTACTCAACCTCTCCTCGTAATCCAACCCCTGCAGCTCTGGGATTTACCTATCTCCTCTGCACACCCTCCAGTGCCAGTACGTCCTTTCTCAAGTAAGGAGACCAAAACTGAACACAATACTCCAGGTGTGGCCTCACTAACACCTTATACAATTGCAGCATAACCTCCCTAGCAATGAAGGACAAAATTCCATTTGCCTTCTTAATCACCTGTTGCACCTGTAAACCAACTTTCTGTGACTCATGCACTAGCACACCCAGGTCTCTCTGCACAGCAGCATGCTTTAATATTTTATTGTTTAAATAATAATCCCGTTTGCTGTTATTCCTACCAGAATGGATAGCCTCACATTTGTGAACATTGTATTCCATCTGCCAGATCCTAGCCCATTCACTTAACCTATCTAAATCCCTCTGCAGACTTCCAGTATTCTCTGCACTTTTTGCTTTACCACTCATCTTAGTGTCATCTGCAAACTTGGACACATTGCACTTGGTCCCCAACTCCAAATCATCTATGTAAATTGTGAACAATTGTGGGCCCAACACGGATCCCTGAGGGACACCACTAGCTACTGATTGCCAACCAGAGAAACACCCATTAATCCCCACTCTTTGCTTTCTATTAATTAACCAATCCTCTATCCATGTTACTACTTTACCCTTAGTGCCATGCATCTTTATCTTATGCAGCAGCCTTTTGTGTGGCACCTTGTCAAAGGCTTTCTGGAAATCCAGACATACCACATCCATTGGCTCCCCGTTATCTACTGCACTGGTAATGTCCTCAAAAAATTCCACTAAATTAGTTAGGCACGACCTGCCCTTTATGAACCCATGCTGCGTCTGCCCAATGAGACAATTTCTATCCAGATGCCTCATTATTTCTTCCTTGATGATAGATTCCAGCATCTTCCCTACTACCGAAGTTAAGCTCACTGGCCTATAATTTCCTGCTCTCTGCCTACCTCCTTTTTTAAACAGTGGTGTCACGTTTACTAATTTCCAATCCACCGGGACCACCCCAGAGTCTAGTGAATTTTGGTAAATCATCACTAGTGCATCTGCAATTTCCCTAGCCATCTCTTTTAGCACTCTGGGATGCATTCCATCAGGGCCAGACTTTTCTACCTTTAGCCCCATTAGCTTGCCCATCACTACCTCCTTAGTGATAACAATCCTCTCAAGGTCCTCACCTGTCATAGCCTCATTTCTATCAGCATGTTATTTGTGTCTTCCACTGTGAAGACTGACCCACAAAACCTGTTCAGTTCCTCAGCCATTTCCTCATTTCCCATTATTAATACTCCCTTCTCATCCTCTAAAGGACCAATATTTACCTTAGCCACTCTTTTTTGTTTCATATATTTGTAAAAACCTTTACTGTCTGTTTTTATATTCTGAGCAAGTTTACTCTCATACTCTATCTTTCTCTTCTTTATAGCTTTTTAGTAGCTTTCTGTTGCCCCCTAAATATTTCCCAGTCCTCTAGTCTCCCACCAATCTTTGCCACTTTGTATGCTTTTTCCTTCAATTTGATACACTCCCTTATTTCCTTAGATATCCACGGTCGATTTTCCCTCTTTCTACTGTCCTTCCTATTTGTTGGTATAAACCTTTGCTGAGCACTATGAAAAATCGCTTGGATGGTTCTCCACTGTTCCTCAACTGTTCCACCATAAAGTCTTTGCTTCCAGTCTACCTTAGCTAGTTCTTCTCTCATCCCATTGTAATCTCCTTTGTTTAAACACAAAACACTAGTATTTGATTTTACCTTCTCACCCTCCATCTGTATTTTAAATTCCACCATATTCCCGTAACGGCTTCCCCGAACAGGCGCCGGAATGTGGCGACTAGGGGCTTTTCACAGTAACTTCATTTGAAGCCTACTTGTGACAATAAGCAATTTTCATTTCACTGTGATCGCTCCTTCCAAGAGGATCCCTAACTATGAGATCATGAATCAATCCTGTCTCATTACACAGGACAAGATCTAGGACCGCTTGTTGCCTCGTAGGTTCCATTACATACTGTTCTAAGAAACTATCGCGGATACATTAGAACATAGAACATAGAACATAGAACGATACAGCGCAGTACAGGCCCTTCGGCCCTCGATGTTGCACCGACATGGAAAAAAAAAACTAAAGGCCATCTAACCTACACTATGCCCTTATCATCCATATGCTTGTCCAATAAATTTTTAAATGCCCTCAATGTTGGCGAGTTCACTACTGTTGCAGGTAGGGCATTCCACGGCCTCACCACTCTTTGCGTAAAAAACCCACCTCTGACCTCTGTCCTATATCTATTACCCCTCAATTTAAGGCTATGTCCCCTCGTGCTAGCCACCTCCATCCGCGGGAGAAGGCTCTCGCTGTCCACCCTATCTAACCCTCTGATCATTTTGTATGCCTCTATTAAGTCACCTCTTAACCTTCTTCTCTCTAACGAAAACAACCTCAAGTCCATCAGCCTTTCCTCATAAGATTTTCCCTCCATACCAGGCAACATCCTGGTAAATCTCCTCTGCACCCGTTCCAAAGCTTCCACGTCCTTCCTATAATGAGGCGACCAGAACTGTACGCAATACTCCAAATGTGGCCGTACCAGAGTTTGGTACAGCTGCATCATGACCTCATGGCTCCGGAACTCAATCCCTCTACCAATAAAGGCCAACACACCATAGGCCTTCTTCACAACCCTATCAACCTGGGTGGCAACTTTCAGGGATCTATGTACATGGACACCGAGATCCCTCTGCTCATCCACACTACCAAGAATTTTACCATTAGCCAAATATTCCGCATTCCTGTTATTCTTTCCAAAGTGAATCACCTCACACTTCTCCACATTAAACTCCATTTGCCACCTCTCAGCCCAGCTCTGCAGCTTATCTATGTCCCTCTGTAACCTGCAACATCCTTCCGCACTGTCTACAACTCCACCGACTTTAGTGTCGTCTGCAAATTTACTCACCCATCCTTCTGCGCCCTCCTCTAGGTCATTTATAAAAATGACAAACAGCAACGGCCCCAGAACAGATCCTTGTGGTACGCCACTCGTAACTGCACTCCATTCTGAACATTTCCCATCAACTACCACTCTCTGTCTTCTTTCAACTAGCCAATTTCTGATCCACATCTCTAAATCACCCTCAATCCCCAGCCTCCGTATTTTCTGCAATAGCCGACCGTGGGGAACCTTATCAAACGCTTTACTGAAATCCATATACACCACATCAACTGCTCTACCCTCGTCTACCTGTTCAGTCACCTTCTCAAAGAACTCGATAAGGTTTGTGAGGCATGACCTACCCTTCACAAAACCATGCTGACTATCCCTAATCATATTATTCCTATCTAGATGATTATAAATCGTATCTTTTATAATCCTCTCCAAGACTTTACCCACCACAGACGTTAGGCTCACCGGCCTATAGTTACCGGGGTTATCTCTACTCCCCTTCTTGAACAAAGGGACCACATTTGCTATCCTCCAGTCCTCTGGCACTATTCCTGTAGCCAATGATGACCTAAAAATCAAAGCCAAAGGCTCAGCAATCTCTTCCCTGGCTTCCCAGAGAATCCTAGGATAAATCCCATCCGGCCCCGGGGACTTATCTATTTTCACCTTGTCCAGAATTGCCAACACTTCTTCCCTACGCACCTCAATGCCATCTATTCTAATAGCCTGGGTCTCAGCATTCTCCTCCACAATATTATCTTTTTCTTGAGTGAATACTGACGAAAAGTATTCATTTAGTATCTCGCTTATCTCCTCAGCCTCCACACACAACTTCCCACCACTGTCCTTGACTGGCCCTACTCTTACCCTAGTCATTCTTTTATTCCTGACATACCTATAGAAAGCTTTTGGGTTTTCCTTGATCCTACCTGCCAAAGACTTCTCATGTCCCCTCCTTGCTCGTCTCAGCTCTCTCTTTAGATCCTTCCTCGCTTCCTTGTAACTATCAAGCGCCCCAACTGAAACTTCACGCCTCATCTTCACATAGGCCTCCTTCTTCCTCTTAACAAGAGATTCCACTTCTTTGGTAAACCACGGTTCCCTCGCTCGACCCCTTCCTCCCTGCCTGACTGGTACGTACTTATCAAGAACATGCAATAGCTGTTCCTTGAACAAGCTCCACATATCCAGTGTGCCCAACCCTTGCAGCCTACTTCTCCAACCAACACATCCTAAGTCATGTCTAATGGCATCATAATTGCCCTTCCCCCAGCTATAACTCTTGCTCTGCGGGGTATACTTATCCCTTTCCATCACTAACGTAAAGGTCACCGAATTGTGGTCACTGTCTCCAAAGTGTTCACCTACCTCCAGATCTAACACCTGGCCTGGTTCATTACCCAAAACCAAATCCAAAGTGGCCTCACCTCTTGTTGGCCTGTCAACATATTGTGTCAGAAAACCCTCCTGCACACATTGTACAAAGAACGACCCATCCAATGTACTCGAACTATATCTTTTCCAGTCAATATTAGGAAAGTTAAAGTCTCCCATAACAACTACCCTGTTACTTTCGCTCTTTTCCAGAATCATCTTCGCCATCCTTTCCTCTACATCTCTAGAACTATTAGGTGGCCTATAGAAAACTCCCAACAGGGTGACCTCTCCTTTCCTGTTTCTAACCTCAGCCCATACTACCTCGGAAGAAGAGTCCCCATCTTGCATCCTTTCTACCACCGTAATACTGTCCTTGACTAGCAGCGCCACACCTCCCCCTCTTTTGCCCCCTTCTCTGACCTTACTAAAGCACCTAAACCCCGGAACCTGCAACAACCATTCCTGTCCCTGCTCTATCCATGTTTCTGAAATGGCCACAACATCGAAGTCCCAGGTACCAACCCATGCTGCCAGTTCCCCTACCTTATTTCGTATACTCCTGGCATTGAAATAGACACACTTCAAACCACAGACCTGAACACTGCCGCCCTCCTGCGAAGTCAAAACTGTGCTCCTGACCTCTCTACTCTCAATCTCTCGCACCCCAAAACTACAATCCAGGTTCCCATGCCCCTGCTGAATTAGTTTAAACCCCCCCAAAGAGTACTAACAAATCTCCCCCCCAGGATATTGGTGCCCCTCAGGTTCAGATGTAGACCATCCTGTCTATAGAGGTCCCACCTTCCCCAGAAAGAGCCCCAGTTATCCAGAAATCTGAATCCCTCCCGCCTGCACCATCCCTGTAGCCACGTGTTTAATTGCTCTCTCTCCCTATTCCTCATCTCACTATCACGTGGCACGGGCAACAACCCAGAGATAACAACTCTGTTTGTTCTCGCTCTGAGCTTCCATCCTAGCTCCCTAAAGGCCTGCCTGACATCCTTGTCCCCTTTCCTACCTATGTCGTTAGTGCCAATGTGGACTATGACTTGGGGCTGCTCCCCCTCCCCCTTAAGGACCCGGAAAACACGATCCGAGACATCACGTACCCTTGCACCTGGGAGGCAACATACCAAACGTGAGTCTCTCTCGCTCCCACAAAATCTCCTATCTGTGCCCCTGACTATTGAGTCCCCAATTACTAATGTTCTACTCCTTTCCCCCCTTCCCTTCTGAGCAACAGGGACAGACTCCGTGCCAGAGGCCCGTACCCCATGGCTTACCCCTGGTAAGTCGTCCCCCCCACAAGTATCCAAAACGGTATACTTGTTACTCAGGGGAACGACCGCAGGGGGTCCCTGCACTGACTGCTTCTTCCCAGTCCCTCTTACAGTTACCCATCTATCTCCAGTCTTTGGTGTAACTACTTCCCTGAAGCTCCTATCTATGACCCCCTCTGCCTTCCGAATGATCCGAAGTTCATCCAGCTCAAGCTCCAGGTCCCTAACACGGTTTTTGAGGAGCTGGAGTTGGGTGCACTTCCCACAGATGAAATCAGCAGGGACACTGACGGCGTCCCTCACCTCAAACATTCTGCAGGAGGAGCATTGTACTGCCTTCCCTGACATCCCCTCTAGATTAAAAAAAAACAAGAAAAAGAAAAAGAAAGGAAGAGCTTACCTGATATTACCTCAAACCCTGATCCCGCTGAAAGGTAAGCAAATTTAAAGGCACTCACTCACCTTCACGACAGGCCCCTGCTCCCGCTTCCCAACCACCGTGGGGTGGGGGGGTTGGTTAGAGGAGGAGGTAGGGTGGGAAACACTCACAAAGTGTTTCGGGTTTAACTGTCACTTGCCAACAGCCCCTCCACAAACCACCTTCAACTTAGGCTGACCGCACTGCACGTATGCAAATTTCCCCAGAACAGCTGATCAGTAGCTCTGCTATGCTGCCCTCTGCTGGTTGCTTGCCTTTACTCAAACTCCTTGGGTCTTCTTCGCAGGTTCACCTTCAACTTAGGCTGACCGCACTGCACGTATGCAAATTTCCCCAGAACAGCTGATCAGTAGCTCTGCTATGCTGCCCTCTGCTGGTCTAAAAACTATAAACTCCTCCTCAAGGTTGCCTTGACCGACCTGGTTAAATCAATCGACATGTAGATTAAAATCCCCCATGATAACTGCTGTGCCATTTCTACATGCATCAGTTATTTCTTTGTTTATTGGCTGCCCCACCATAACGTTACTATTTGGTGGCCGATAGACTACTCCTATCAATTACTTTTTCGCCTTACTATTCCTGATTTCCACCCAAATGTATTCAACCTTATCCTCCATAGCACCGATGTCATCCCTTACTATTGCCCGGGTGTCACCCTTAAATAACAGAGCTACACTACCTCCCTTACCATCCACTCTGTCCTTCCGAATAGGTTGATACCTTCGAATATTTAACTCCCAGTCGTGACCATCCTTTAACCATGTTTCAGTAATGGCCACTAAATCATAGTCATTCACGATGATTTGCGCCATCAACTCATTTACTTTATTCCGAATACTACGAACATTCAGGTAAAGTACACTTATGTTGTTTTTTTTACCTGTTTTGAATCTTAACATCTCCAGTTTTATTCCTTTTAGTATTACTGGGCCTATTCACTGAGCTCCCCTCAAGTCACTGTACCTTGTACTGTCGCCTTTTTTGATTTTTGACTATGTCTTCTCTGCCTTGCACTTTCCCCCTTACTTCCTTTTGCTTTTGTCCCTGTTTTACTACCTTCCAACTTCCTGCATCAGTTCCCATCCCCCTGCCACCTTAGTTTAAACCCTCCCCAACAGCTCTAGCAAACACCCCCCCAGGACATCGGTTCCAATCCTGCCCAGGTGCAGACCGTCCGGTTTGTACTGGTCCCACCTCCCCCAGAACCGGTCCCAATACCAGCACCGGTCCTTGGAAAGAGCACCCCATCTAAGCCCACACCTCCATCCCATCCCCGCATAACCCAGTAACCCTACAAAACCTTTTTTGACACTAAGGGCGATTTATCATGGCCAATCCACCTAACCTGCACATCTTTGGACTGTGGGAGGAAACCGGAACATCCAGAGGAAACCAACGCAGACACGCGGAGAACTTGCAGACTCCACACAGACAGTGACCCAGCCGGGAATCGACATGGGACCATGGAACTGTGAAGCAACAATGCTAACTGCTGTGTTACCGTGCTGCCCCCTATTAAAGATATTTACAATATGTATATAAATCTTAAAAGTTGTGAGGATTCCTGCCTCAACCCCCCTTTTAGGCAGTGAGTTCCAGATTCCAACCACCCTCTGGGTGAATAAGTGTTTCCTCACATCTCCCCTAAACCTCCTGCCCCATAACTTAAACCTATTGGGGGAGTATTGTCTCATCATCCAATTTTTTCATGTTCAGTAAATGCTTAAATTAATTAACTTGTATTGCAAACAATTTGTTGTCTTCTTGGATTATTTTACAAACTTCAAATCTGATTATGATGGACTACTGAGAATCATTGAAAGGAAATTGATCTCTGATCAGAAGGGAAATCTTTTGCATAATATTACGGAATTGTCACCTTTTACTCTGGCTTGTGAGATACAGAGATTAGTTGGAATGTGGCTCTAAAACAGGTATCCAGAAGTAGCAATAAAAAGGTCTATCGTTTTTCCTTGGCCATTTCTAATCAAGAATTGTGTATAGGGTAATCTGCTGATTTTATGGGCTGTGGTCTAGACTAAGGGTGATCTTTTGTTACGTGAATGAGAAAAACGATTGGAATATAGTCTGAATCATACTGGCGACTATAAATACATTTTCTTTCGTGACTTAACATTGTAAATATCTTTAGGAAATTGCATTTGTATGATTAGATCATTACAGATCTCCCCAATCATGAATCATTTGGAAGGTTGTCAGTAAAACATTGTGATCATGCACAGCCTCTGCTGAGAAATCTGAACAGGCCCTTCAATTGTATCTTCACATTGTTCAGATGCCCTACATATAGGAGCATTGCAATGTCTTTCAAAGCCCATCTAACTTCACAGGTGTGTCTGGGCTGCAGTGGAGATCATACCAGACCATGGTCAAAAATAGCATTTATCCTTTGACACCAAATATGACTTTTGTTTTGGATGACATTTTTGCGTTTTTCCTCAGCTGAATAGAAACCCATTATCAATGGCAGAAGAAACTCTTTAAATAGTATTTTTTAATTTTTCGCCAAACATAAATGAATGTTGCATTTTTCAGTACTATAGTGTATCTGAATGTGTTGACTCATTGAGGTTATTTGGGATACACAAGAATCAGGATCAGGAGTAGACCATAAGGTCACCGACCCTGCTCTGCCGTTCAATATGATCATCGCTAATCTTGGGCTTCAGTTCCACTTTCCCACCTGCTCCCTCCATCCTTTAATTCCCTAGATGCCAAAAATCTGTCAACTCAGCCTGAAATGCATTCAACGATGGAGTATCCACAACCCTCTGCTTCCGAGGATTAAGTATCCTTTGAGTGAAGGTTTTCTCCTCATTTCATTCTAAATGATTGGCCCCTTTGAGACTATGCCCCCATGTTATGGATTCCCTGACCAGTGGAAACAATCTCTGTGTCCAAATCTGTCAAGACACTTCACAATCTTATAGGTTCCAATGAGATCGCCTCTCATTCTTCTAAAACCCGTGAATACAGGCCCAATTTACTCAGTCTCTGATCATAGGACAGCCTCCTCATCGCTGGGGCCAATTTAGTAAACCTTCATTGACTCCAGCAACTCAAAGTGCCCATTTCACAAGTGCATACTTAGTCAGGCATCCTGTCTGTACTGCCTCCAATGTAAATATATCCTTCCTTATATACCTTTGGGGCGGCACAGTGGTTAGCATTGCTTCCTCACAACTCCAGGGTTCTGGGTTCAATTCCAGCCTCAGGTGACTTTGTGGATTTTGCACTTTTCATGTCTGCGTGGGGTTTCTCTGGGTGCTCCGGTTTCCTCCCACAGTTCAAAAATGTGCATGGTAGGTGCTAAATTGCCCCCTCGTGTCCAAAAGGTTAGATGCAGTTACTGGGTTATGGGGATAGGATGGAGGCGTGGGCTTAAGAAGGGTGTTCCTTCCAAGGGCTGGTGCAGACTCGATGGGCCAAGTGGCTTTCTTCTGCACTATAGATTCTATGATCTTTGATCTATATGGAGACCAAAACTACACACACTATTCCAGATGTGGCTTCACTAAAGTTCTGTCCAATTAGAACATAGAACATAGAACAGTACAGCACAGAACAGGCCCTTCGGCCCTCGATGTTGTGCCGAACAATGATCACCCTACTTAAACCCACGTAACCCGTATACCCGTAACCCAACAATCCCCCCATTAACCTTACACTACGGGTAATTTAGCATGGCCAATCCACCTAACCCGCACATCTTTGGACTGTGGGAGGAAACCGGAGCACCCGGAGGAAACCCACGCACACACGGGGAGGACGTGCAGACTCCACACAGACAGTGACCCAGCCGGAATTGTAGCAGGAGATCTTTATTCCTGTACTCCAATTCTTTTGCAATAAAGGCCATTGTGCCATTTGCCTTCCTAATTGGTTGCTGTATCTGCGGGCTACCTTTCTGTATCCTTATATGAGCACACCCAGGTGTCTCTGAACATCAACATTTACATGTTTCACACCTTTAAAAAAACATACTTCAGCAAAGCAGTTGGTGCAGGCTGTGAGATCATTTTTGAAGTCACTTAATTAGTGTATATTAATTATACAGAAATCACTTGTCTCTTTATGTCCGAACATTATCCCATGTAGTGAATTTTTGGGCCTTGTCCAGAGCAATTGCATAATTCTTTTATTGTTTATTTTTAATTGTGCACTTCAATTACTGCTGATTACTGGCATCTCCAAACTGTTTTTGTTAAAGGTTCACATTATTTTGTTGGAATAATTAGAGTGAATGTTTTTCAGTACTTTGTCATTCATGTGCAATTACATTCAAAGGTATAATGAATGCGTGCATCAAGTATGTATTAGCCCAGATTTTGCTAACTCTACTGCACAAAAATAAGGCAGGATTATGTGGAAATGGATGATATTCTGTACTCCCACACCTCCCCCAAAAACAGTGCTGAGATTGTGCTCCTGTGTGTTTTCTGGTTGTTGGGCTCAGTAGTTGTTTTAAAAAGTATTTAATTTGTTCATGGGATGTGGGCGTTACAGGTTGTGCCAGCATTTATTGCCCATCCCTAATTGCCCTTGAGGGGGCAGTTAAGAGTCAACCACATTGCTGTGGAGCTGGAGTTGCATGTCGGCCAGACCAGGTCAGGACGGCAGATTTCCTTCCCAAAAGGACATTAGTGAACCAGATGGGCTTTACGACAATCGTTTCATTGTCATCATGAGGCCTTTAATTACGGTTTTTTATTTAATTCAAATTTCACCATCTGCACTGGCGGGATTTGAACCTGGGTCCCCAGAGCATTACTCTAGGTCTCTGGTTTACTAGTCCAGTGACAATACCACTACACCACTGCCTCTTGCTATGTCCATCATTTCATTCTCCTAATAATTTGGAATTGCCAGTTCTGACCATCGTTTTCCTATGCCGGACACCTGACTAAGTCTGCCCTGTGAAACGGGCATTAAGATTTGCTGAGTGTCAGTAAGTATTTGGAAGGACTTGGACTAAACACAGCAACAGAAAAGCAAATGCATTTTAGCTATTTTCTTTATTTTGTTTCTTGTTGGAACGCAGATTCTCATGAGTTATTGCGCCAACTATAGTCAATTATATTTCACCCCAGCATATTTAACTGCTGTTAAAGGGTTTGGAAGAGGAGAAAAACCTATGGAGGGATTGTTTTTCATTGATCATTTATGCGATGTGTGTATCACTGCGGAGGTTGCCATTTGTTGCCTGTCTCTAATTTCCCTTGAACCAAATGACTTTCTGGCCCATTGCAGAGGTAGTTAAGAGTCCACCCCCATTGCTGTTGGTCTAGAGTCATGTGTAGGCCACAGCAAGTAAAGAATAATAATGAACCAGATGGGTTTTCACAACAATCGATCATATTTGCCATGATCATCATTACTGACATTAGCTCTATGGTAATTTAATGTAAATTCCACCAGCTGCCAGACTGGGTTGATCACCTCAAGAGATTTATTCTGGTGCCTTCAACCACGTCTAGTTGGTATTTTATCTTTGTGTGCGCCCTTTCCGACCAAAGACTAAGGTCTTGAAATTACACTATGGGATATAACTGTCCGAATACTTAATTTGCATGTATAAACTTCAGTACTCCATTCATTTAACAATTGCCCTTTTAGGGCACAGACCAGGAGAAATGTTTCCCCTTGAGGTTTGTGCGACTTTGGAGCTCTGCCTCAGGTGGCAGAGTCATTGAATACTTTTATCCGGGAGGTGAATATGTTCTTGTCAGGCAAGGGAATCAAAGGTTATCAGGAACAGATGGGAATGTGGAATTCAAATAAAAACAGATCAGCCATGAGCAGGCTTGAGGGGCTGAATGGCCTACTCTGATTTTGTACGTTCGTATGCAACATTGAAATGAAAAATTCAGGGTCAAATGTATCATGATTTCTCTGGAGGTCCCATAAATTCTGTTGTAATTTCCCTCTGCATTGATCAAGAATCCAATTATTTCCTGAGCATGTAATCAAGAAAAAGAGACACGGGATGCGATCTTTCCAAAACGGAACAAAGTCTGTTCTTATTTCTGCCTTTCAGCATTTCACTTATACTTTTGGGGTAAAAGGGGGTTACCGGCACTCTGTATTTAGGTTTCAATCTGAGCAGACAAATTAATCTCAAAGCGAGCGCGTTTAGCCGCATGTTTCCCGGCACTTGCAGTGCTGGGAAACACATGGCTATCCAACGTGACTCACTTTGAATAAGGGCCCTGAACGGGGAACGCATGGCCGAGGCCACACACTGCCCCGTTTTTTACAATGGGGAGCGCCGCTCGCTGGAACCCCACATTGTAGAGAGCAATCGGGACAACATTTTTAAATAGCATCCCGATCTCCAGGGCCCCGAAAAGAATCCCCGAATTCCACCCCAAGCTTGAACGCAACATGGACGAGCTGCTGCGCTGCAGCGAGCTGCTTTTCCGGCGCAGTGTGGCCGGAGGCTCCAACCCATGGACTCTTGCATCAGTTCTTTGTCCAGTTTTTACCTCATGCAATTTTTCTGGGTATTTTTAAATGTGGAGAGCTTCATCTGGTAAAGGCAGAAATGTTGAAACGGTATACCAATGTGAGATCTTTTTTTCATTGCATTATCTGTCTCATTTTTTTGAACTTCTACTCGTTTAAACACTAACATGGGCCTCTTGAGATTAATTTGTCTGCTCAGATTGAAACCTAAATACAGAGTGCCGGTAACCCCCTTTTACCCCAAAAGTATAAGTGAAATGCTGAAAGACAGAAATAAGAACAGAAAATGTTTAAAATACACAGCAGGTCAGTTGGCATCTGTAAAAGCAAAAGAAAGGTTGTAATGTTTCAGGTATGTTAACCTTTAATCTGATGAAGGGTATATATAATCTGTCCTTTATCTTTTTATCTTAAAAACTTTCATCCTGAAGATGTTTAAAATTACAGACATTTCCCTTGTGATGTTCTAGGATAAAATTTTCATTAGGCAGCAGAACTGCAGGGAATGCGACCAAATGGGAGTTCTGAAGCCACTTTGCTCTGGTGACAATATAACCTCACATTCTGGGGTCTTGGATATTCTCATGAGAGGGGCAGAAAGCCACAGTGGCTAAAAGTTAAGAATTTTCCTTTTGACCTGTGTTGTTTTGTTGGTTTCTAAAGTAGGAATTGTGGACCATATTATACGGCATGTACACATGCATCAGGCAGTAGTTTCCATTGTCATTCAGGGAGAAGAATTTATCTGATTTTCCTACTGTCACGATGGGTTGGAATTCCTGGTTTAAGCAGTTATTTATAAATGGATAAATAAATAGGAATAACGTTTCAAAGTGAGCTTTAGTTTGAGCAGATAATTGCTTTAGAAGTTGTTATGCGTGTGGGAATACATTCTTGCTGGTTCTGTGTCACGTGGTGTATAGTGACGACAGCATGGGCTTTGGGCAGATCACCATCTTTGATTGTATGAGCAACACCCTTAATTAACCTCTGATGGTGTTTACAAGAATCCAGAGTGTGGACGCTTCCATAACATTTCTCGTTGCGGCAACAAAGAAATATAAGAGAAGCTTATTATAAGGAAATCAGGAAGTACCACAGACTGCAGTCACCAGGCATTGAGATTTGATGTAACTTATCCCCTGTATTTTCATCACTGCCAATTCTGAAGACTGGCAGTGATCAAAAAGGTGAATGCTTTTTTTTAAACAGTTTTCGAGAAAACTGAACTAATTCTTTACCCTGATTTGTTTTTCTGTTTCTAGACGTAATCCACAGCGAAACCCTGCTGCATGTTTCAGTGAGATTAGGTCTTTATAAATTCTCTCAGTTTCTGTTATGCAAACCTGGTGGTATCCAAGCTGTCATGGTGCCCAATGAGGAAGGAATAACACCTATGGACTTAGCATTGCAGAACAGGATGCATTGCCTTGCTAAATTTTTCAAAGAGTAAGTACCTAATGTGAGATAAGAAAGAATTAAGAATTCATCTTTTATTGTCATAAGTAGGCTTTCATTAACACTGCAATGAAGTTACTGTGAAAAGTCCCTCTTCGCCATATTCCAGCACCTGTTCGGATACACAGAGGGAGAATTCAGAATTCTCAGCTGGTATGGGAATTGAACCCGCGCTGGTGGCCTTGTTCTGCATCACAAACCAGCCGTCTAACTGTGGTAAACCACTATATATGAGAGGATGTATGGTAGGACCTGTACTACAGGTACGTTGGTATTCCCTGCCTGCTGGCTCCGCCCAATAGGCGGAGTATAAATATGTGTGTCCTCCATGCGGCAGCCATTTCGCCAGCTGCTGTGGGAGGCCACACATCTTAGAGCAATAAAGCCTCAGTTGTATCCAACTCAAGTCTTTGTGCAATTGATCGTGCATCAATTTATTGCTCTAAGATCTTCAAAAGATGCACCTCCGTATCAAACCGGATCGCCTGCAGCTGGATCCGCATTCCAGCGACGCCAAAAAGGGCTTTCAACACTAGCTAGCTTGTTTTGAGGCGTACATCAACTCGGCGCCCAGCCCTGTCTCGGAGGCTCAGAAGAAACAGATCCTGTACTCAAGGTTGAGCTCCAGCGTCTTTCCGGTAATCCAGGATGCGCCGAACTAGGCCGAAGCCATGACGCTTCTCAAAGAGAATTACGCTCAGAAGAGGGGTCTCACGGTAGCATGGTGGTTAGCATCAATGCTTCACAGCTCCAGTGGTCCCAGGTTCGATTCCCGGCTGGGTCACTGTCTGTGTGGAGTCTGCACGTCCTCCCCGTGTGTGCGTGGGTTTCCTCCGGGTGCTCCGGTTTCCTCCCACAGTCCAAAGATGTGCGGGTTAGGTGGATTGGCCATGCTAAATTGCCCGTAGTGTAAGGTTAATGGGGGAATTGTTGGGTTACGGGTATACGGGTTACGTGGGTTTAAGTAGGGTGATCATTGCTCGGCACAACATCGAGGGCCGAAGGGCCTGTTCTGTGCTGTACTGTTCTATGTTCTATGTTCTAAGACGAACACGCTCTTCGCCAGGCATGTACTCGCCACTCACTCTCAACTCCCTGGTGAGTCCATAGAAGACCTCTGGCGGGCCCTAATCCCAATCGTGCGGGACTGTGACTGTCAGGCCGTTACGGCCACTGAACATTCAAACCTCCTCATGCGGGATGCGTTTGTTACGGGGTTTGGGTCGGACCTCATACGCCAGCGACTGTTAGAAGGGGCCACGCTCGACCTAGCAGAGACAAAGAAACTAGTGCTCTCTATGACGGTCGTCTCATGCAACATTCAGGCTTACACTCCTAGTTGGCGGCCCACCCCTCCTACGCATCGTGTACCTCATAGACGGCCGCCCCAGCGGGGGCCTTACCCAGCCAATACGCCTGCGAAATTCGGCGGGCCCCTACCACCCCATAATGTGTGCGGCCTCGCGACCCTAAAGGTCGATCTGCCTTCCCTCTTCACAAATCTAACCTCGGATGGCAAACCCGTCGCCACCAGGAGCAGACAGTACAGCACCCAGGACAGGACCTTCATCAGGTCTGAGGTCCAACGGCTGCTTCGGGAAGGCATCATCGAGGCCAGCAAAAGTCCCTGGAGAGCCCAAGTAGTAGTAGTTAAAACTGGGGAGAAACACAGAATGGTCGTGGACTACAGCTAGACCATCAATCAGTACATGCAGCTCGACACGTACCCCCTCCCACGCATATCTGATATGGTCAGTCAGATTGCACAGTACCGGGTCTTCTCAATGGTAGACCTCAAGTCCGCCTACCACCAGCTCCCCATTCGTAAATCGGACCATCCATACACTGCCTTCGAGGCAGACGGCCGCCTCTATCACTTCCTCAGGGTTCCCTTCGGTGTCACCAAAGGGAGATGGACCGAATGGTCGACTGGTACGGTTTTCGGGCCACCTTTCTGTGTCTAGACAACGTCACCATCTGCAGCCATGATCAGCAGGACCATGACGCCAACCGTGCCAAATTTCTCCACACCGCCACTCTCCTAAACTTCACCTACAACAAGGAGAAGTGCGTGTTTAGCATGACCCGCTTAGCCATCCTCGGCTATGTGGTCCAGAACGGAGTTCTGGGGCCCGTTCCCGACCGCATGCGCCCCTCATGGAACTCCCACTGCCCCAAGGCCCTCAAACGCTGCCTGGGGTTCATTTCGTACGATGCTCAGTGGGTCCCAAACTATGCGGACAAGGCCCGCCCACTCATACAGTCAACAGCATTTTCCTCTGACGGCCGAGGCACAACAGGCCTTCGCCCGTTTCAGAGCCGATATCGCTAAGGCCGGGATGTACGCAGTAGACGAGGCACTGCCCTTTCAAGTCGAGAGCGACGCATCAGACGTCGCCCTTACCGCCCTAGCCGCCACGCTCAATCAGGGAGGCAGACCCATGGCATTCTTTTCCCGCACCCTTCATGCCTCAGAAATTCAGCACTCGTCCGTCGAAAAAGAGGCCCAAGCTATTGTTGAAGCTGTGCGGCATTGGAGCCATTACCTGGCCGGCAGGAGATTCACTCTCATCACTGACCAACGGTCGGTAGCCTTCAAGTTCAATAACACATAGTGGGGCAAGATCAAGCATGATAAGATCTTGAGGTGGAGGATCGAGCTCTCCACCTACAATTACGAGATTTTGTATCACCCCGGTAAGCTCAATGAGCCCCCAGATGCCCTATCCCGAGGTACATGTGCCAGCGCACAAGTAGACCGACTCTGGACCCTGCACGATAGCCTTTGTCACCCGGGAGTCACACGGTAGTGCCATTTCATAAAGGCCCGCAATCTGCCCTACTCCGTCGAGGAAGTACGGAAAATCACCAGGGACTGCCAGGTCTCTGCGGAGTGCAAGCTACACTTCTACCGGCCGGATCATGCGCGCCTGGTGAAGGCCTCCCGCCCCTTTAAGCGCCTCAGTGTGGATTTCAAAGGGCCCCAACCCTCCACCGAATGTAACACGTATTTTCTCAGTTAGTCGATGAGTACTCCAGATTTCCCTTCGCCAACCCATGCCCCGATATGACGTCTGCCACCGTCATCAAAGCCCTCAACATGATCTTCGCTCTGTTCAGTTTCCCCGCCTACATCCACAGTGACAGGGGATCCTCCTTCGTGAGTGATGAGCTGCGTCAGTTCTTGCTCAGCAGGGGTTTCGCCTCCAGCAGAACGACAAGCTACAACCCCCGGGGAAATGGGCAGGTAGCGAGGGAGAACGGGACGCTATGGAGGGCCGTCCAACTGGCCCTACGGTCCAGGAACCTCCCGGCCTCCTGCTGGCAGGAGGTCCTCCCTGATGCACTACACTCCATTCGGTCACTACTGTGCACTGCCACCAACAATACACCCCATGAACGTCTTTTTGCCTTCCCCAGGAAGTCCAGATCCGGGGTGTCGCTCCCAACTTGGCTCGCAGCTCCAGGACCCGTCCTGCTCCGTAGGTACGTCCGACTCCACAAGGCAGACCCGTTGGTGGAGAGGGTGCAATTGCTGCACGCAAACCCCCAGTATGCCTACGTGGCGTACCCCGACGGCCGCCAGGATACTGTCTCCCTCAGGGACCTGGCACCAGCAGGTTCCACACACACACACACCCCCGGCCCGGCGCCACCTTCCCCTCACCTGGCGCTCTCAGCAGCAACCCTCCCAGAATCATCCGTCCTGCCCCTGCCCACGGCCGAGGATAAAGAGGATTTCGGCACGCTCCCGGAGTCACCGGATATCAGACCAGCATCGGCATCGCTGCCACTACTATGTCGCTCCCAGCGGAACATCAAGGCCCCGGACCGGTTAAACCTCTAACGGGTCCACTGGACTTCAAAAGACACTTCTTTTTTCTCTCTATCGAATATTGTAAATGTAAAAACCATTTGTTGTATATAGTTCTCCACCACCCCCGCCGGACTCAATTTTAACAGGGGGTGAATGTGGTAAACCACTGTTGCACCTCTATTAGAGGATGTATGGTAGGACCTGTACTACAGGTACGTTGGTAGTCCCTGAGTATAAATATGTGTGTCCTCCATGCTGCAGCCATTTCGCCAGCTGCTGTGGGAGGCCACACATCTTAGAGCAATAAAGCCTCAGTTGTATCCAACTCAAGTCTTTGTGCAATTGATCGTGCATCACTAACCCACTGAGCTAAACCAGCCCCTCATAGGCCTGTTTTCCAGTTCTTATGTTACAGCATTTATTTTTAACCTCACCACTACAAATATGGTTTGATTCTGATAATTGCCCAATTAAGTGTATAATGTCTGAAATATAGAATGAAGTGTAAATAAGGTTACAAGTGGAAATCTATATCTATGGATACCCATAACAGCTGGCAGCTGTTCCACTAAACTTGTCAATGATGGAGCGGCAAATGGAGGAGGATGCAATGGAAAAACATGCGAAAAAAGCTGCAGAGAGGTTTGAAAGCATGAGGTAGAAAATGTGGGACTGTCACCTGACCGGTCAAACTTAAACAGGATCCAATGGAATTTTCCCTCCCAAAAGACTGTGGATATGGCGTCAATTGAAGCTTTCAAGACTGAAATTGATAGATTTTTGTGAGGTAACCATATTAAAGGGTATGGAACAAAGCCTGGTGAGGAAGGGGTGTAGGATGGCTGGGCTATAGATTAGTTGTCATTTAAATGAATGGTAGATGCAGTCTCAAGGGACTGAATGGTCTACACCAGTTCTTATAGAGACCTGACTTAACACAGTGCTTCATCTCCCTCCATGTACCACCACCTCAGCCAGCAATTTGTTCAAATCATTTCTGAAAATGTCATGCCTTTTATCGTAGCATTTGCAACATCTGCCTCAAACAAAAATAACGATTAATAAATAAATGAATATAACCAAAATGATAGTCTGTTGATTGCAGTGTGCTGTATTTCTGAAAATTTTTGTGGGTATCAACCATGGGATAGCAGTAGCACTCTTACCACCCCAGAGATTAGAGCACATCCGATCAGCTGAATCCGAGTCCCTGGCGCTGTGAGGCACTGTGTCGTCCCCTCTGTTTATGAGACCTTGCTCTGCACAAATTGACAATACTGCATGTCCTTACATTATATCAGTGACAACACCTTAAAAGTACGCACTGACTATGAAGCTCTTTTGGGGTTCTTCTTCAGTTTTGAATTGTTTGAGATAATTATCAAATACATTTGAAAGATGTTATGACATAGGGATACATTGAAATTCACTTTGTTCCTGTTTTTTTCTGTTTAGTATTGAGAATTCCCAAGTCACTCCCTCAGTTAGAATCTCTAAGATTTATGGTGATAGCCACGTACTACAGAAATGTGTTAATGGACCAAGCACTTTCATATTAACCATGGAAAACAAGATGAGGCACTCGCTGGAGTCAGATATTCTACTTCTGCAGAGATATATACAGGATGCTAACTTGGAAAATGTGGTAAGTTGAAAACATCTTGCTACAATTTAAATCTGTTACCAATATAAAAGGGAGCATAAGTATGAGGCGGGATTCTGGCATAATCGGCGGGGCGGGCAACTCCAGTGGGAAGGAGTGGCGTGAACCACTCCGGCGTTGGGCCGCCCCAAAGATGCGGAATCCTCCGCACCTTCAGGGGCTAGACCCGCCCCAGAGTGGTTTGCGCCCCGCTGGCCCGCGGGGATGGGGCTTGGCGCCATGCCAACCGGTGTCGAAGGGCCTCCGCCGGCCGGCGCGAGTTGGCGCATGCGCGGGAGCACCAGCGTGTGCTGCCGTCATCCCGGCGCATGCACAGGAGGGTATGTCTCCGCATCGGCCATCGCGGAGGACCACATCGGTCGATGCGGACGAATAGTGTGCCTCCACGGCACAGGCCCGCCCGCAGATCGGTGGGCTCTGATCGCGGGCCAGGCTATTGTGAGGGCACTTCCCAGGGCCAGATCCCCTTTCGAGAACCCCGGAGGATGCCCGCGTCGCCAGGTCCCGTCGGTAAGGACCTACTCCAATTTACGCCTGTGGGACTGGCAAAAAACGGGCGGGATTTCGGCCCATCGCGGGCCGGAGAATTCGGGCAGCCCCGGGGCCCATTGAGTCGCGCCGGGCCCCGCCATTCTCCGAGGCGGGCGGCGTGATTCACGCCGGGGCGATTTTTGGGGGGTGGGGAATTTGGAGGATGGCGGGGGCGGGATTCACGCCGACCCGCGGCAATTCTCCGAGCCGGCGGGCGGTTGGAGAATCCCGCCCACGGTATCTCCTGAATATTGGCAGACATTTACAAGCGTTGCTCAATATACGTTTTTCTATCTGGATTTAGAGAGTAATAAGGAAGGAAAAAGTAGAGAATGAAAGAAAGCTAGCCAGGAACATAAAATCAAATAGAAAGAGTTTAGAAGGAAAGGAGTATTATGTGATCATTGATCATAGAGGGAATTCTTCATGCAGGACAAGGAAATTGCGGATGAATCAAACAGATATTTTGGGAGGAATTCTTCCAAAAAATGACTAACTGTAATTTGGGGGTGAAAATCGGTGTGTATCGCACCGGCTGTTCCAACACAAATCCAATTGCTATCTTCTCGCACTTATAGTCATTATTGTTTTGGAGCTAGTGGTGATTTGTGCCAATAATGAGATGTGCGGGACCCTAAGGTGTTGGCAAGTCTGGATTCTGAGAAATCGGGGATCCATTTTAAAGGATGCCCAATCTCTGAGTAACTCCTCAGACCATCCCACCCTCCCCCGCACGTTGCCTGAGAAAAGCCTTCCCCAGATGAGTAACACCGCACTAAATTGTCAGCAAATTCCCCGCCCCCTATGGCTCATGCCCTCAGGTCCTTCCCCTTGGCAGTGCCCTGCGGGCTACAATGGCCTCCGAGCGTGATCATCATAACTGCTTTCTGTTTGTGGAGACCAGTAGTGATTTGTGCCGGCTTCACATTGCACTGGCAGGTGGGAAAATTGTAGAAGCTTGGAAAATGGGGGGAAAGTGGGATTAGGCTATTGAACTGGATGATGAGCATGATCTTAACGAATAGTGCAGGGCGTTCAAAGGACAAAATGGCCTCCTTCTGCTCCGACTTTCTGTGTTTCTATGTAAAGCCAATTCTGCCATTTAAATGGATTTTTAATATATTCACCTGGCTCATACCCAATGAAGATGTGAACCAGGTTATGTCTGCTGGGAAGGCCCATGCTCTGTTTGGCACCTGGCGCAAATCCCATTTCAAGGCTCTCCTGTAATTTTTCTGATGCAATGGGGCCAGAAAATTGCCCCCTTTGTGTCTGTCTTCACTGTAGAGGATACAAATGACATCCCAGAAATAATTGTGAATCAGGAGGTGAAAGTGAGAGAGGAACCTAAAACAATTACAATCAACAGAGAAGGAATACTGACAAAATCATTGGAACAGAAACTGACACGATCCCAGGTCCTGATGAACTTCTACGATCTTAAAAGAAGTGTCTGCTGAGATGATTTCACTTTTCTAAAATTCCCTACATTCTGGAAAGGTCCTATCAGATTGTAAATTAGTGAATATAATTTCTCTAGTCAAGAAAGGAAGGAGACAGAAAGCAGGAAACTACAAGCCAGTTAGCTTCACATATGTCACAGAGAAAATTCTGGAATCTATTTTTGAAGTTATAGCGAGGCACTTAGAAAATCTTAATGCAATTGGGCAGAATCCAACGTGGCTTTGTGAAAGGGAAATCATGTTTGACAAATTCATTGGAGTTCTTTAAGGATCCATAAACCAAGTAGGTAAAGGGGATCCTGTGGATGTAGTGCACTTAGATTTGCAGAAAGCATTTGAGAAGATGCCAGATCGAAGGTTACTATACAAAATAAGAGTTCAGGGTGTAGGGGTGATGTATTAGTCAGGATAAAAGATTGGTTAGCTAACAGGGAACAGAGCAGGCATAGAAAGTGTCATTTTGAAGGTTGGCAAGATATAATGAGCAGCGTGCCAAAGTGATTAGTGTTAGGGCTTCAACTATTTGCAATTTTTAATGAATTGGATGAAAGGACCGAATATGTGGTTGCTAAGTTTGCTGATGACTAAAAAGATAGATAGGACAGTAAGATGTAAGAGGACATGAGTCTGCAAAAGGATATAGATAGGTGAAGTGAATGGGCAAAATTTGGCAGCTGGAATATAACTGGGGCGATTCTCCGATATGGAGGCCAAGTGTTCCCGCCGTCGTGAACGCCGTCGCATTTCACGACGGCGCGACCAGGGCCCGGGCACAACCTATTTTGGCCACATGGCGCTGGAGCAGTTCACGCCGCTCCAGCCTCCTTACACGGCACCAAATGGGTGCCGCGCCAACCCGCGCATGCGCAGTTGAGCCAGCTCAATCCTGCGCATGCGCAGTTGGGCCGTGCCATCCTGCACATGCGTGGGGAACTTCTTACTTGCGCCAGCCCCGACCAACATGGGGTCGGTGTTCAGGGCCGGCCACGCCAGAAAGTAGGGCCGGAGCGGGGAGAGACCGGCCCGCCGATTGGTGGGCCCCGATAGCGTGCCAGACCCCAGTGAAGGAGCCCGCCCCCCCGGGCATTCCCGCAGAGTTCCTGCTGGCAGCGACCAGGGGTGAAAGGCGCCGGCAGGTCTCTGTCGTATCGGGGCAGCCGCTCGGCAGAATCGGCGTCCCCGTCAATTCCTGCAGCCCGCGGCCGGCACCGCGCCAAATGCGCCGGCGCAAATGGAGCCGATTTTCCGCACCTCGGAGAATCGCTCGCCGGCGTTGTGGCGCGGTTGCGGCGATTCTCTGGCCCGGCGCGGGGCTCGGAGAATAGCCCCCAACATGTCCAAAATGTGAACTTGTCCACTTTGGAAGAATAAAAATACAGCATATTATTGAAATGGGGCGAGATTGCACAACTCTGTGGTACAGAGGGATCTGCATACTGTGGTGCATGAATCACAAGACGTATTAGGAAGGCAAATTGAATGTGGTCATTTATGCAACGTAATGGAATCTAGAAATGGGATGTTTTTTTAAAATGTTTTTATTCTCCATTTTCACGTTTTCGTCCAAAATTCACCCCCCCACCCATAAACAGTAAACGGTAACAAATACAAAATCAATCCCCTTAACAATAACAACAATCACATCCTCCCACCACCCCAAACAACAGGCCACCTGTCAATATATGCATCCAATAAAACAAACCCTCCCACGGTGGAAACAAAAAACAAAGAAGAAAAAGGAGTCCGGGACCGCCCATGGTCACCATAGAGTCCACTCACCCCCCCCCCCCCCCCCCTCCCCCTCCCCTCCAACTCCTCCCGCCCACTGCCTCTTGTAAAACTCCTCCCCCAACTACGGTTCCTTCCCCCCCCCCCACTTTCCACCCAGGCTCGACCACTCGGACCCTGTTCTGCCAGGCTCCGATGGCCGCAGCCCCTCCCCCCACCTCACTCCTGTTCACTGGTCAGTTTAAACCGGCCAGCACGGAGGCCCCCACCCAGGTCCCTTTCCCCCTTGCCCGGCCGTAGGAAAGCCCAGAAATCCCCTTTTAGCACACAAACCCCGCATATCCACCTGCACCCCAAAGAGCCCTCACTTCGAGTGAAAGTCCCATCACTTCCCTTGTCCAAATATATACAACATTGGCTCCTTTAGCCCATACACCCGCACGCAATGAAACAAAAAAGAAGAAACAAAAAAGAAGAAAATACAGTCATGAGGTTACATCGGCACATGGCCATTTCTCAATTTCTCAGTTCTGCCACCGTCCTTCTGCCTTCGCAAACTCCTCCGCTGCTTCCGCCGTTCCAAAATAAAAGTCATTGAGCTTATAAGTCATCCTCAGCTTCGCTGGATATACAATGCCACACTGCACCTTGCTAATGTACAGTGCCCTCTTCACACGGTTGAAAGCAGCCCACCTCCTCGCCAGCTCCACCGTAAAGTCCTGGTATACACGTATACCAGCTCCAGCCCGCTGCACCACCCGCTTCTGCTTGGCCCAGCACAGGACCTTCTCCTTCACGCTGTACCTACGGAAACACAGAGTGACTACCCTTGGCGGCTAATTCGCCTTTGGTACAGGCCTCCACGACCGATGAGCCCGATCCAGTTCATATCGGGAGGGATCCTCCCCCTCTCCCAATAGTTTTGCCAGCATAGCGGCAAAATACTCCGTCGGCCTCGGCCCTTCAACTCCTTCGGGCAGCCCTACAATCCTCAAATTCTGTCGCCTGGATCTGTTTTCCAGGTCTTCCATTTTTCCTCGCAGATCCTTGTTCACTTCCAGCACCTTCCGCATCTCCTTCCCCATTGAGGTAAGTTGATCACCATGCTGCAACACCGTTTCCTCCACTTCCTTCAGCGCCTCCCCTTGCGGCCACACCTTCGCCACCGCCGTCGTCACCGGGGAAATCGCCTCCTCCACCAGCACACTCAAAACCTCCCTCATCTCCTTCCTCATCGCCTCCAGGTGTTTTGTAAACTGCCTTTCGAGTTCTGCAGCTATCACCTTGGTTATCTCTTCAGCTGTAAGCAATGTGGCCTCCCCTGGTGCTCCAGCGTCCTTTTTCCTTGGTGACCCCGTGGTGACCTCTCCATTCCCCGATGGGCCCTCAGCTGTTCTTTTACTGGCCGTTTTCTTGCTGATCCTGGACATCTTCTGCTGCTGTGCCTCCTCTGCGCCTTCTCCGTGCCTCCTCTGCGCCTTCTCCGTGCCTTCTCCCTGCCTTTAACGCCTCCGTGGACCCTGGGACCGGGATTAAAGCCCCGAAAATGCCGTTCCCAAACGGGAGTCCTCCGTTGCGCGGCTGCCTCCCACCCGCCGTCACCAGAAGTCTAGAAATGGGATGTTATGCCACAGTTGTACAGGGCATTGGCGAGACTGCATCTAGAGCATTGTGTATAGTTTTGAACATAATTGTGTTGGAATAAATTCAGAGAAGGTTTTACTCGGCTGATTGTTGGGATGAGTGGATTACCTTTTGAGGAAAGGTTTGACAGGTTGGGCCTCAAATTATTGGAGTTCAGAAGCTTGAGAGGTAATCTTATAGGATACTGCGGGGACTTGACAGGGCAGATGCTGAAAAAATGTTTCCCTTGAGGGAGAGTTTAGAATTAATGGACACATTTTAGAAAAAGAGTTTTCCCATTTAAAATGGAGATGAGGAGAATATTGTTTCTGAGGGACACGAGTCTGTGGAACTCTGTTGCCCACAAAGGGGTGGAAGCAGAGCCAATAAATATTTTTAAGGCGGCGTTGGATAGATTCTTGACTAGTAGAGAACTGGTGGAGCTAGCTCAAGGAGACGAATGGCCTATTCCTGCTAGTTCTTGTGGATTGGATTGGATTGGATTTGTTTATTGTCACGGGTACCAAGGTACAATGAAAAGTATTTTTCTACCAGCAGCTCAGTAAATCATTAAGTACATGAAAAGAAAAGGAAATAAAAGAAAATACATAATAGGACAACACAAGGTACGCAATGTAACTAGATAACACTTGCATCGGGTGAAGCACACAGGGGTATAGTGTTAATCAGATCAGTCCATAAGAGGGTCATTTAGGAGTCTGTTAACAGCGGGGAAGATACTGTTTTTGAGTCTGTTCCTGCGTGTTCTCAGACTTTTGTATCTCGCCCAATGGAAGAAGTTGGAAGAGTGAGTAAGCTGGGTGGGAGGGATCCTTGATTATGCTGCCTGCTTTCTCCAGGCAGCGGGAGGTGTAGATGGAGTCAATGGATGGGAGGCAGGTTCGTGTGATGGACTGGACTGTCGTCACGACTCTCTGAAGTTTCTTACAGTCTTGGGCTGAGCAGTTGCCATACCAGGCTGTGATGCAGCCAGATAGGATGCTTTCTATAGTGCATCTGTAAAAGTTGGTAAGAGTTAATGTGGACATGCCAAATTTCCTTAGTTTCCTGAGGAAGTATAGGCGCTATTGTGCTTTCTTGGTGGTAGCGTCAACTTGGGTGGACCAGGTCAGATTTTTGGAGATGTGAACCCCTAGGAATTTGAAACTGCTAACCATCTCCACCTCGGCCCCATTGATGCTGACAGGGGTGTGTACAGTACTTTGCTTTCTGAATTCAATGACCAGCTCTGTAGTTTTGCTGGCATTGAGGAATAGATTGTTGTCGCTGCACCACTCCACTAGGCTCTCAATCTCCCTCCTGTATTCTGACTCGTCGTTATTTGTGATCTGGCCCACTATGGTCGTGTCGTCAGCGAACTTGTAGATGGAATTGGAACCAAATTTTGCCACGCAGTCGTGTGTGTTCAGGGAGTATAGTAGGGGACTAAGTACGCAGCCTTGCGGGGCCCCGGTATTGAGTACTATTGTGGAGAAGGTGTTGTTTATTCTTACTGATTATGGTCTGTGGGTTAGAACGTCGAGGATCCAGTTGCAGGGTGGGGAGCCAAGAGTGAGGAGTCAGAGTGTTTGTTTATAATAAAGCATAGATTAGTATTTAGACATACGAGTGGTCAGCTTGGTGTGTATATGCTTTGAACACCTCAAGCACAATAGTATTTCAATTTTAAAAAAAAAATCTGAGGCTTTTCCCCAGGATAGAGGGGTCAATTACTAGGGGGCATAGGTTTAAGGTGCGAGGGGCAAGTTTAGAGGAGATGTACGAGGCAAGTTTTTTTACACAGAGGGTAGTGGAGGCCTGGAACTCGCTGCCGGAGGAGGTGGTGGAAGCAGGGACGATAGTGACATTTAAGGGGCATCTTGACAAATACATGAATAGGATGGGAATAGAGGATTACGGACCCAGGAAGTGTAGAAGATTTTAGATTAGACGGGCAGCATGGTTGGCATGGGCTTGGAGGGCCGAAGGGCCTGTTCCTGTGCTGTACTTTTCTTTGTTCTTTATGTATTGCAAATAGAATTTGCTGAAAATAGTTTAGAATGATACATCACAGAAGGAGGCCATTTGGCCCATTATGCCTTTGCCAGCTCTTTGATTAAAAGGTGCACGAAGGGCAGCATGGTGGTGCAGTGGTTAGCATTGCTGCCTCAAGGCGTCGAGGCTCCAGGTTCAATCCCGGATCTGGGTCACTGTCCGTGTGGATTTTGCATGTTCTCCCTGTGTTTGCGTGGGTTTCGCCTCCACACCCAAAGATGTGCAGAGTAGGTAGATTGATCACGCTAAATTGCCCCTTAATTGGAAAAAATTAATTGGGTACTCTAAATTTATTTTAAAAAAGATACATGAATTTTTAAAGCAGAAAAGAAAATCTGGTATACTTGATTCTTTTATGTCAGCCTCTTTCACTTAGTTCTTGCAGAGGGATAAACCAACTGTGGCTAATGAAGGAAACTAAGGAGTTTAGTAAGTTGAAAGAAAAAGCATATAAGAGGCAAAATTCAGTGATAGCCCTGGAGATTGGGATGAATTCAGAATCCAGTAAAGGAGGCCTAAAAAGAAAATAAAGAGGGAGAAAATAAACTACTCGGACAAACTAGCGAGAAACTTAAAAACTGACAATAATAGCTTTTTTAAATTCACGAGTGGGTATAAGCATTGTGGTTAGCATCAAAGCAGGGTTCTTGAGATGCATTCACGTGTGAAAGGAAAGATAATTAATAAATCTACCAAGCAGCTGTGTCTGAACCATGAAACTATCAATCGCGGGCTAGAAAGGTTTTACTCTGTGAAACTGAATGGTGGATTGGCCATGATAAATTGTCCTTCGTGACCAAAAAGATTAGGAGGGGTTATTGGGTTACGGGGATAGGGTGGAAGTGAGGGCGTAAGTGGGTCGGTGCAGACTCGATGGGCCAAATGGCCTCCTTCTGCACTGTGTTCTATAAAATGGTACTTGGCCTTTGGAAGGCTGTCAGCGGATTTGAAGCTCTTTCAAGTGTTGTGGGATTTCTGGGAAGCCTCTGACACTTGTAACAGCAGATGTTTTAAAGGTTTTTGACTGAGGGAGTAGATTTTAAGAATGGGAAAGTGTCCTGAATTGGTTCTTCACTAAACTGCCTAGACTGTTCTTCAGCTGTCAGGCAGTGCAGTTCAGGGTGAGGAGGCAACATCAGAATTAAAAAAACTCGTGCCAGGAGGATGCTGTTGAACAGAGGGCAGCCTGCGATCACCATGCCAAGGCTGGTCTTCAGATTTCACAGGGTTGGAAGGGATAATCCAAACCAGACCAGACATGGGGCCCCAATCCCAGGAGAGGGGTGAGAGGGAAGGGGCTTGGGTCCCACTTCACCACACACGGCTTCCACTACCAAGTGTGTAGGTGCCAGGGGGAAGTTCACTGTTGGCAATGCCGGGGCGGGAACTGAAAGGGGTGGCTGAAGAGGGAACTGATGGGGACCCGTGGGAGTCAGACGGGGGTAGGGGGGGGCATTGATTTGCATGGTTCAGGAGTGGGCGTTGCTCCTAGCACCAGCGGAGACCACTCTGATTCTCGGCAGACAGGAGGACTTCGGGCGGGATTCTCCCAGCCCCGCGCCGGGCCGGAGAATCCCCGCAATCATGCTACGCCGGCACCCGCGGAGAATTGGCATCGGCGCGTTTGGCGCGGCGCCAGTCGCGGGCCCCTCTACGCTGCCGGGCCACCGATTCTCTGGCCCGGATGGGCCGAGGGGCCGTCCACACCTGGTCGCAGCCGGCAGGGAACTCTGCGCGCAGGATCGGGGGGTGGCCTGTGGGGGGGGGGGGGGGGGGGGCTCCCTGACCCCGGGGGGGCCTCCGGTGGGGCCTGGACCGCGATTGGGTCCACCGATCGGCGGGCCGGCCACTGTAGCTGGGGGCCTCTGCGCGACTGCGCGTACGTGGATCCCGTGGCACACAGTTCGCGCCAGGATCTGCAGCTGGAGCAGCGCGAACTGCTCCAGCACCATGCTGGCCCCCTGTAGGGGCCAGAATTAGACGTCGGAGCGGCCTGTTCACACTGTCGTAAAGCGCGACGGCGTTTACAACAGCGTGGACACTCTGCCGTGGAATTGCAGAACCCCGCCCTTAGTCTCCAGAATGGAGAATCCAGGCCAATATATTGGCATGGATAGGGAATTGGCTAATAAGCAGGAAACAGCGAGTGGGGTAGCTGGGGGGGGGGTTCTTTTTCAGGTCGTTAACCTGTAACTAGTGGGGTTCTAAAAGCATCAGTGCCGGGACCACAACTGTTTACAATATATATCAATGACTTGGAGGAAGGAAGTTAAAGTACTGTAGCCAAATATGCAGACGACACAAAAATAGGTGCAAATACAAGTTGAATGAGGGATCTGAACAGTTTATAATGAGATATATGACAGTTAATTGAGAAAGAAAAAAGTTGGCCAATGGAGTATAATGTGGGAAAATGTGAAGTTGTTCATTTTGGAAGGGAGAACAAATGGTTAAATGGAGAAAAACTGCAGAAAGCTGCAACATGAAGGGACTTGGGGGTAGTTGTGCATTAAGCTGGCACACGGGTGCAGCAGGTAATCAGGAGGGCGAATGGAATGTTGGCCCTTATTTGGTGTATAAGAGTCGAAGTCTTGCTGCAACTCTCCAAGGTACTGGTGAGAGCACATCTGTAATACTGAGAGCAGTTTTGGTCCCCTTAATTAAGGAAAGATATTATTTCATTGGAGGTGGTTCAGAAAAGGTTCAACAGGATGATCCCCGGCATGAAGGGATTGTCTTATGTGCAAAGGTTAAACAGGTTGGGACTCTACTCATTGGAATTTAGAAGAATGAGAGGTGGAGCGTGATTGTCCAGCCTCGTTATGCTGTCGTTCAAGCGAATTAAGGCCGGTGAATAGCAGGAGAGGTCAAAAAGGAGATACGCGGCAGGCACCTAACAGTTTGTGATGCAACCTGCCTGCTCTCGTGGACGACATCGCCACAGCATGGTGAGAAACCAATTATCATCACTTAGGCCCTATTTCCATACAATTATTGAGAACCACCCCATATCCAATGGCCTCCCGTGATTCAGTGGCCTCCCCCAACAAGTGATCACACTGACGCCGTCTAATACTCCTTTAGAAAAACGTGAAACGTGGCAGAGGGCTTCTTTGGGGAGCCAAAGAGGTGAGCAGCGATCTTCTCCAGGGGCACTGAGCTTGCCATCCTTGTGCTCGGCCAGGGGTGGGGACACTCGGCTGGGACGTGGGGAACTCTCCGCAGGGGTGGACCGCTATGAGAGAGTTGGGGGAGGTGCTGGAGGGGCAACCGCGCTTGGCACCACCATGCCAACTCCTGGATAGTATGTACCTGTTTCGGGGGCAACCCTTGTCCCCGCCCGTCTGCCCCGCCGGCCACCCATAACCCCCATCGACTGACGAGGCCTCTGGCCGTGCAGCTGAAGGTCATTGCTTATGGAGAATTGGCAGTCGTGGTTAAGTGAGCATTTCACACAACCCAAGTGAATTCCCATGGGTGGGCAGGCCATGTATCATGTGCAGCTCATTGCCTCGCATCCCAATCATAACTTGATGTCTGAACACTGTGCTTGAAAACTGCAGGAGGCAACATCACACATGCAGCAGTCAACATCCGAACTCTCAAGGGATCGGTCCAAGGCCGGAGGGTGGGTGAGTGTTACGGAGAGGGGGGGATGCCTGGAAAGATGGGCCAAGGGTTCAGAAGTCGGTCTGCATTAAAGTGACAAAGGCATCATACTGGCTTTGCACAAGGGTATTTATTGTATGTAACAATTTCCTACTCTTCTAAATGTCCCTGATCACACACCCGGTGGCCACCGCCACCTCGTCCCAGGCAGCACTGACTGTCCTATGGCTCACCCTCCGGGACCCTCTGGGGGAACAGGACATCCCTTCTGGCCTCCACTGCCTCCAGGAGCCTCCCCAGAACTGCATCCCTGAATCTTGGGACCGGCCTCCTGGGTGTCATTGTTGCGAGCTGGCAGGGGTTGGCTGAGCAAATGCTGCTTGACCTTGTTGGTGGGGGCTGGTGAGCGTGGTTCTGGCAAATCAACTGGCGAGCTTTCATTTGCAGCGAGAAGTTCATGGGGCTTCGTTAAGTGGACGAAATAACATTAAGTAGCATTGCCAGCCTCGCTGGCAGTTCCCGCTCACTACCACACTTAGAATCTTTCCGGAGAGTCGCACCCGTGATCTCATTTAAACATGACATTCTTAAAGGGTTTGACACAGTAAATGCTATGGGGATGTTTCCCCTCATGGGAGAGTCTCGGATCAGAGGGCCTAGTCACAGAATAAAGGGATGCCAATTTAAGACTGAGATGAAGAGGCATTTCTTCTCTCAGAGGATTGTGACTCTTTGGATCTCCTTGCCTCAGAGAGCTGTGGGATCAGAGTCCTTGAGTGCACTAAAGGCTGAGATAAACAGATTCTTGATCAGTAAGGGAATCAAGGGTTACAGGGAAAGTCAGGAAAGTGGACATGAGGAATATTTGATCAACCGTGATCCTATTGAATGGTGGAGCAGGCTTGAGGGGCCAGTGCTCCGAAAGCTAGTGATTTGAAACAAACCTGTTGGACTTTAACCTGGTGTTGGAAGACTTCTTACTGTGCTCACCCCAGTCCAGTGCCGGCATCTCCACATCATGTTCTAAGAATACATTTGTTTAATGGTTAATAATGATTACTGAGTATACTTGCTATGATTAGTTTCAATCCTCAATAAACTAACTTATGAAGAGCTATTCTAGTGTTATCCTACTTATCCAGATTTAAGGGGTCTCATCTCAGGATACCCCCCCCTTCACTATCCTACAACCATCTTGCAATAAAGGCTAGTCTTCCATTTGCCTTTCTAGTTCCTTGCTGTGTCTACATGCTAATTATTCGGGGGCGATTCTTCGCTTCGCAGACCTCGTGCCCGCGCCATCGTGAACGGCGTCGTGTTTCACGACGGCCGAACAGGGCCCGGGCACGACCTATTCTGGCCCACACAGGGGGCTGGCACGGTGCTGGAGCAGTTGGGGCAGCTCAATCGTGAGCATGCGCAGTGGGGCCACGCCATCCTGCGCATGCGCGGGAAATTTCTTACGTGCGCTGGCCCCGACGCAATATGGCGTGGATGTTCAGGGGCCAGCCGCGGCGGAATGTAGGGGAGGGGGGAAGAGGCCAGCCTGCCGATCGGTGGGCCCCGATTGCGGGCCAGACCCCTTCGGAGGCCCCCCCCAGTGAATGAGCCCCGCCCCCAAAAGGCCGACCCCGAGCATTCCCGCCGGCAGTGACCAGGGGTGGATGGCGGCGGCGGGACCCTGTCAAGGCAGAGCGGCCGCTCGGCCCATCCGTTTGCGGCGATTCTCCGAGCGGCCCAGCGCGATTCGCGTGGCGCTGGTTTCGGGGGTGTGGGAGAATCGCGTGAGGGGGTCGGTGCGGCATGGCATGGCATGATTCGCGCGGTGCCCCGGCAATTCACCCACCCGGTGGGGGGGGATGGGGTGGGGGGGCAGTGGAGAATACCGCCCTTCCTGTTTCATGAAATTAGGACACCCAGATTCCTTTATGGAGTTTAATTTGGATAAATGCAAGGTGATGCATTTTGGTAGATCAAATCAAGGCAGGACCTACTCAGTTAATGGTAAGGAGTTGGGGAGAGTTACAGAACAAAGAGATCTAGGGTTACAGGTTCATAGCTCCTTGAAGGTGGAGTCGCAGGTGGACAGGGTGGTGAAGAAGGCATTCAGCATGCTAGGTTTTAGGGTCACCCTATTATAGGAAGGACATTGTTAAACTAGAAAGATTGCAGAAGAGATTTACGAGGATGCTACCAGGACGTGATGGTCTGAGTTATAAGGAGAGGCTGCATAGGCTGGGACTTTTTTCCCTGGAGCATAGGAGGCTTAGGGGTGATCCTATAGAAATCTATAAAATAATGAGGAGCACAGATCATCTTTTTCCAAAGGTAGAGGAGTCTAGAACTAGAGGACATAGGTTTAAGCTGAGAGGGGAGAGATACAAAAGAGACCAGAGGGGAAATTTCTTCACGCAGAGGGTGGTGAGTGTCTGGAACGAGCTGCCAGAGGCAGTGGTAGAAGCGGGTACAATCTTTTCTGTTTAAAAGCAGTTAGACAGTTGCATGGGCAGGGTGATATAGAGAGATATGGGCCAAATGCAGGCAAGTGGGACTAGCTTAGTGATAGAAACTGGGCGGCATGGGCAAGCTGGGCCGAAGGGCCTGTTTCCATGCTGTAAACATTTATGACTATAACTCTACTGCAGCATTCTGTTGTCTCCATGTTTAAATCATATTTTGCTTTTTTATTCTTCACAGCAAGGTGGACAAGCTGACATTTTCCCAAATGATAAACCATCTGACAATGTTTTACCCACTCACTTGACCTATCTATATCCCTTGGTTGCGATACAGTTTGTCACTTTATCCATGTCATTAATATATGTCGTAAATTGTTGAGGCCCCTGCACTGATACATGAGGCACTCCATGAGGTATTTTAAACATATTCTCTAAAAGCAAAATATGGTGAATGCAGCATTTTCTGTTGTTCCTTTTTCCTCTGTTTGTGTTTGTGAGCTTCAGCTGTAAGGATTTGGCAAATGCTATATTAACACCTGGTCCATCAGCTGGAGGTTCCTCTCCAAGCTATTTATCAGCCTGTCTTGGAAATATATTGCCGTTCCATCACTGTCGCTGGGTCACAATCCTGGAACTCCCTCCCTGACAGCGCTGTGGGTGTACCTAAAACACATGGACTGCAGTTGTTCAAGAAGGCAGCTTCACGCCCCCCCCCCCCCCCCCCCCCCCCCCCCCCCGTAATTAGGGATGGCCTAGCCAGCAACACCCACATCCCTTTAATGAAAAAAAAAATTCTGCCCAAAGAGACACCTGAGCTTCACTTGACTGAGGAGTCACATACTGAATGTACTCTCTGATACCTCACTCATCTGAGAAGAAGTACTCTTTGATTGATTTTGAAGTAGGTTCACAGAGCTAATGTCAGTATTTTACTGCTTGATTCTATTTTCATCCGATACAGATAAGCAAATGGGAAAACGATTAATTTTCCATTGAGTTCCATAATGAGTTACCCAATGATGGAGAGCATTAGATTGCTGAGATTTGAAATACTGACCGTCAGTAAACAAATTTAAGGAAATCTGAAATGCTTAATTTATACTGGTCAATGTCCGGTCATCAGAGCTGAGTTTCCAAACTCCAATTAGCAGGCCATTTTATAATATTAGCATGAGATAGTTTCTTTCAGCACAATTGTTTCACAACACTGAATCAATACCATTAGGCACTTGATGTGTTCATAGATTACTTGATGCTAGAGATTGCAGTTTTTGGATTAAATTAAACTTGTTTAATGCTGTTTAATATCCAGTCAGCATTACAATGCACTGTTTATAAAGGTAAAGCACTGCTTGCATGGACAACAGCATTATATTAGGGCTGATTTTTAAAAACCTGTCAAGCCAGGTTGGAACAGGGCAAATGGGTGCTTAAGTTTGAGATAAAGTACTTAGCACTGTGTTCCCAATGGATTCCTTTTATAACTGCACCGTTGTTTGAGTCAGCTGAGGCAGAGACAAGAGACTCATCAATTCATGTAAATTGGAGCCGTTTGATAGAGTCTTGTAATTTTAACCAAAAATGCCATAAATCTGCCTTGTGCCAGACCTGCCGATCAAGCCAAGGGAGACTGGTCATTTGGAGCAATTGAAACTGAGTTTAAAATTGCACTCACCTGCAAGTAATTGGATCGGGACATCTGTGTGCTTCTGTGCTCTTTGGACTTCCTGAAGAGTTGCCAGCTTCCACATCACTGCTTTCTGTTATTCTCGCTTAATTATCCTCAGTCAACTTTATCTGCTTATAGTGGCTGCTATTATTGCCACTTTCATTTGGGTGGATGAAGAGGAGCAACAGCAGCAAGCTCAGCAATGAGTGTCAGCAGCAGCTGGACCTATTCGAAGGCAGTGGGTGAGGGGTGTACTGGTCGGAATGCAAACCCAGCACATAGGATGTCTAAGCCACAAGTCAATTTCTTAGATCTACCTGAAGAGAAGTAAACAAAGAGGCTGCATTCCTCTAGCCACTTATGTAGCCATCTGCAACAATACCTTTTGCTTCCAAAGTCACAACAGCCCTTCTGCCACTGACACATAGTTTGCTGAAGAATCTCATTTCAAATTCAAGTATGCTCAGAAACAATCGGCAGTCATTTGACATCAAATATTCTAATTTGGGATCGGTTTTGTTTTAATTCATTCAAGGGATGTCGCTGGCTGGGGAAGTGTTTATTGCTAATCCCTATTTGTGCTTGAGGGGGTGGTGGTTAGCTGCCTTCTTGAACCCCTGCAGATCCCATGGTTGAAGGAAAGGCTCACTACCACATTCTCAAGATGTGGAGATGCCGGCGTTGGACTGGGGTGAGCACAGTAAGAAGTCGTACAACACCAGGTTAAAGTCCAACAGGTTTGTTTCAAACACGAGCTTTCGGAGCACGGCTCCTTCTTCAGGTGCACCTGAAGAAGGAGCCGTGCTCCGAAAGCTCGTGTTTGAAACAAACCTGTTGGACTTTAACCTGGTGTTGTAAGACTTCTTACATTCTCAAGGGTAATTAGAGATGGGCGATAAATGCTGGCCTGGCCAGCAAAGCCCACATCATTTGATTTCATTTTTAAAATATCAAAATATTTGGGTATGGACAGCAGTATATTGCAGGGAGATTGAGTGATGCCCCCTGAAGAAAACTGTAATGAGCCGGTAGCAAAAGGATTGTGGTGTGGAGAATGGCAGGGGTGGGGGTTGGAAAAAATATAGACTTCGACACTGCAATCAGCAACGTTTTGCCAGCTTTGCCATCAAAAGTGATTAAAGACAAAAGATGAGGTAAAGAAGAGGGTTGGGAGGTAGAGAGGGTTGGGGGGATGTGAGGTAGAGAGGAGGATGGGGAAGAGGGTGGAGGATAGGAGGGTGGAGGAAGGGTGAAATTAAAGAGGAGGGTGTGGGAGGGGCAAAATTGGAGGTTAATTTTAAATCCAAGATAGATGGATTTTTGTAAAGCAAAGATATTAAAGGATATGGGCCAAAGGCAGGTATATGGAGTTAGGCCACAGATCAGCCATGATCTCATTAAATGGCGGGACAGACTTGAGGGGTGAAATGGCCTACTCCTGTTCCTCTGGGAAATTAGAGAGGAGGGAGTGAGAAGGGGGCAGGTGGAGAGGAGGGAGTTGGGGGGGACGTTAGAGAGAAGTGAATGACGGGAGAAGAGAATGTTTGAAGTAGAGGGGGCTAGAGAGTGGAGATGGAGAGAGGACAGACTGGAATAATGAGAGAAGAGAGAGAGAGGGGAGGAGAGTGGGGATAAGGGAGGTGGGTGATGGGGGGAGACAAATGCTGCAATCTGAAGGGGGAGACAAATACTGCAATCTGAAGGGGGTGGGGGAGGGGAGCAGAAAAATAATTGCTGGGGAGGGTGTGGGGGTGGGGAGGTAGTGGCTGCAGTTCAGGTGGAGGGAGAAAACTGGTGCAATCCGGAAAGTGGGCAGGGATGTGCTGTCCTAGTTATAGGTTCTGAAGAAAAACATAAACTCACTTCTCGTACTGTATGTTAAAACAGAGATTGAGGGCAGTGGATAGCACTGCAGCCTCACGGCGCTGAGGTCCCAGATTCGATCCCGGCTCTGGGTCACTGTCCGTGTGGAGTTTGCACATTCTCCCCGTGTTTGCGTGGGTTTTGCCCCCACAACCCAACGATGTGTCGTGTAGTTGGATGGGCCACGCTAAATTGCCCCTTAATTGGAAAAATGAATTGGGCATTCTAAAATTTCAAAAAAAGAGGCTGAATTTTCTAAAGTTCGCTCAGTCTTAGGATGTTTGAAGGTATATAGAATCATAAATGTGGAGAACAAACTCTGATTGTTTCCAGTTTCAAATTCTGACAACATCTTTGGGTCGGGGTATTAAGCATGTCACCAATCAGTGCAACACCTTCCACAAGGACTGTTGACCTCCACAATTAACTGGAGAGGTGGTGGATTTACACCTGTGTCTGGCTCCTTCATGTTTAGGGTGATGGGCCAGGTCAGCAGAACACCAGCCAGCAGCATCTGTCATTGGGAAAAGATAGTAGTCCATTAAATTACAATGGGGGGAGAAAAATGCTACAATATGAAGGGGGAGCTTGGGGTGGGGAGGGGAGCAGAAAAATAATTGCTGGGGAGGGTAGAGACTGGAGGTAGCACGGTAGCACAAGTGGCTAGCACTGTGGCTTCACAGTGCCAGGGTCCCAGGTTTGATTCCCCGCTGGGTCACTGTCTGTGCGGAGTCTGCACGTTCTCCCCATGTCTGTGTGGGTTTCCTCTGGGTGTTCCGGTTTCCTCCCACAGTCCAAAGGCGTGCAGGTTAGGTGGATTGACCATGATAAATTGCCCTTAGTGTCCAAAAAGGTTAGGAGGAGTTATTGGGTTACCGGGATAGGGTGGAAGTGTAGGCTTAAGTGGGTCGGTGCAGACTTGATGGGCCGAATGGCCTCCTTCTGCACTGTATGTTCCATGTTCTATGTTCCAGTAGCTGATTACCGAAACAAGATTATGCAGGTTTGTGCATGACACCCAAAAAGCAATAACCTTGTGACACAACTATCCTTCCAGTATTGGATATGGAGCAAGCAGACCGACAACAACAATGTTTAACAGATTAGGAAGACTGGGGGGGAGGTGAGGACGTAGCAGATATAGGAGGGCCATAACCAACATCTTGCAGCAAGTGGTGTGAAACATGAGTTATTTGCTCAGTGATTTCAGTGACCTCATTCCCTTGCCCAGAGAACTTGCACAGAGCTCCTCCATCTTCCATCCTTCACCACTTCATTAATCCTGTTTGAACCAACCATGTAGGCAACTTTGATAGAAAAGATGTTCTAACAGAACAGGCTGAGAGAAAATTTGTTAACATCATCAGAGAACGCAACACACTGCAACGCCATGAGCTGGGCCTCATCACGCGCAAAGATGTGTGAGAAAGTGGGTGCCAGAAAATGAGGCTGTATTAAGATGTCACCAAACTTTTGATTCACCTCTGATGTTTGGATTCTCATGTTAGATCTGGTTACTGCAGCTATTTCTTTACCTCAGAGTACTTTGTCTGATTTTTTACTTTAACTTCGCCCAACAGGACTTGTTCTTGTTCCTATAACTTCCTGAGACATTATTTTTGTTCCAACTCTCTGGTTTTTGGACTTTCTTTTGTTCCTTTGGGCAGTCTGCTTTTTCCAGCTTCCTGGCACTGTCCAACCCCTCCTGCTTAAAACTAAACTCAAAGATTCTTTCTAACTTGGGGTGGCCCCTGATTGCTAAGCAACAACCTGGTCTTTCTTTAATCCTTCCACATCGTAAACCCTTTCATTACAACGCAGGCACCATTGTTTAGTATCATAGAATCTCTACAGTGCATTCGGCCCATTGAGTCTGCACCGACCCTTCAAACGACCACCCTACCCAGGCCCAATCCTCCACCCTATTCCTACAACTCCACCCCAAGGGGCAATTTAGCATGTCCAGTCCACCTAACCTGCACATCTTCTGACTGTGGGAGGAAACCGGAGCACCCGGAGGAAATCCACACAGACAAAGGGAGAAAGTGCAAACTCCACACAGACAGTCACCTGAGGTCGGAATCAAACCTGGGGCCCTGTTGCTGTGGGGCAGCAGTGCTAACCATTGTGCCACTGTGCAGTCCACCCATCAGTTGTGTGTGAGGTTGTTGTCCCCGCTACTGTCTGCGTCGACAGCAGTGTTTATAACCTTCACCAGCCTGAGTTTTGCACCGCTACGCAAACGATTCTTCATCAGTTAATGGGTTTCTATGGCAGAGATCGAGAACAAACATAAGGAAATCAATTTAAATTCAATTTTCCAGAATGCATCTTAGATTTAGATTAATTAGATTTCCCTAACCAATTGCTCAGGGAATTTCCAGACAAATATGCAACATGCTTTCAGTGTAAGAACAAATGCTAACCTTTACAAATGTTGTGATGGCCCCTGTGCCACTCATAGCATGAAGTTAACTAAAGTTTTAACTTTTCTTCTACAGAATCACAAAGTTAAACTTACTTAAAGCTGTACCTTGTTTCTAGTACCGACAAATGCAAATGTTTATTACTTAAAACTACCTCTGCTATAGTATCTGCTGAGTTTTCTGTGTCTTAACTTCTGAAGTGAGGTTGCTTCAGTGCAGACAGTGAGGAATGTGTCCTTTCCTTCATTCATTCATCAGCATTGTTGTGAGGATATGGATGTTTTAACCTTGCTGCTGCCATGATGGATTCTATTGCTGGTACAATGATATACTTTGTTGTCACTATGCCTTATGTTTACTGCTTGGACATCATGAAACAATTTTGTATAAGTTGCAAAGAAGTTTTTATTAACAATACTTAGCTGTGTACATATTTACAGTTGGCATGGAGAGGACTCCATACGAGGTCCTGACACATTCCTTCTTGTTGCTAAACCAGTGCCAGCTCTCGATCATATGCCTTCTTACATCACCACACTTTGTCTCATGTCCTTGCTAAGGACCTTGGGAGGAGACTTCTGGCTGAAGATGGTTGCAAATGCTTCAGCCTTGTCTTTTGCACTCAGGTGCTGTGTTCCTCCACCATTGAGGATGGAGATATTTGTGGAGTTTCCTCCTTCTGGTAATTGTTTAATTCAACCACGCACATGACTGGATGTGTCAGTGCTGCAGAGCTTAGATTAGATCTGTTGTATGTGGGATCACGTAGCTCTGTCTGTCGCTTACTGCTTCTTTGGCTTGGCATGCAAGTAGTCCTGTTTTGCAGCTTCATCAGGTCAATCATGGCACCCCGTCCCCACCTATGCTCCTCTCCTCCATCCTTTTTGCATCCCTACCTCACCTGGGAAAACGTCTTCTCCCCCAGGCCCCACAGTCCTGGACCTACATCCCCCTTACACCCGAATCTTGGGTTTAATGTCCCCATTCTCCCAACATACCCACCCCCAGTCTGAGGCTTACCATCGCTCCCAATCTGTGGCTTAATACCCCTCCAGTCTTGGGCCTACCCATCGGCGCTGAACCTCTGTGTCCACCAGCAGCTGCTGATCGCTGCATGCGTATTTATGGATGCGCACACAGAAAAGGGGCTAGGTGCGGAAGGCAAGCATTTGAAGAGATTAGGGCCATGTTCAATGTTCTACAGATAAATATGATGTGGAGATGCCGGCGTTGGACTGGGGTGAGCACAGTAAGAAGTCTTACAACACCAGATGCTCTCGTACGAACGGGATATGGCGCTTGACTCATCGATCGACAGTTCCAACGCGCCACAGCAAAAAACCGCACCGACCTCCTCAGAAGACAAGCACGGGACACCACTGAGTACCCTTCGTCGTCCAGTACTTTCCTGGGGCGGAGAAACTACGACATCTTCTTCGCAGCATGCAACACATCATCAATGAAGATGAACATCTTGCCAAGGTCATCCCCACACCCCCACTACTGGCCTTCAAACAACCGCGCAACCTCAAACAAACCATTGTTTGCAGCAAATTACCCAGCCTTCAGAACAGCGAACACGACACCACACAACCCTGCCAGGGCAATCTCTGCAAGACATGCCAGATCATCGACTTGGATACCACCATTACACGTGGTAACACCACCCACCAGGTACGCGGCACATACTCGTGCGACTCGACCAATGTAGTCTACCTCTTACGCTGCAGGAAAGGATGTCCTGAAGAGTGGTACATTGGCGAGACCATGCAGACACTGCGACAACGGATGAACGGGCATCGTGCGACAGTCACCAGGCAGGAATGTTCCCTTCCAGTCGGGGAACACTTCAGCAGTCAAGGGCATTCAGCCTCTGATCTCCGGGTAAGCATTCTCCAAGGCGGTCTTCAGGACACGCGACAACGCAGAATTGTCGAGCAAAAACTTATAGCTAAGTTCTGCACGCATGAGTGCGGCCTCAACAGGGATCTTGGATTCATGTCGCATTACATCCACCCCCCACCATCTGGCCTGGACTTGCAAAATCCCACCAACTGTTCTGGCTTGAGACAATTCACACCTCTTTAACCTGTGATTATCCCTCTCCCTGGATCTGTAATGATTTGATTACCTGCATTCCAAGCATTGTCCAGCATCTCTGACTTTGTCTATATAAATGTTTCTGGAACATACCTCGCCATTCACCCGAGGAAGGAGCTGCGCTCCAAAAGCTCGTGTTTGAAACAAACCTGTTGGACTTTAACCTGGTGTTGTAAGACTTCTTACAGATAAATATGACATTGGTAGAAATTTGCACTTGGAGATAATTGAGGATTTGGCTTTTTAGCTGTTGAATTTTAAAAGGAGGTGAGAGTTTGCAACTTAGAAGAGGTCATAAATAACTAAGGCAAAGTTTTTCAATTTTATTTTACCTTAAAGTGGGTATCCTGGGAAAGGTAAGTTTAAAAAAAGGATAAGAACAATGGGAAAGAATGAAAGAGAGCTTGGGAGCTGTGTTCAGGTGTGACCATGTAAGAGAGCGCTCTGTGATGAGACAGAATAATGAAGAAGTGCAGTGAGCAGCATTCAGAAAATCCAGAGAAGTGTCCGGTTGTCCCAGAAAGCAAGATTTTGTTTTTTGAATTTCCATATTTGAGAAAGACAGAGAGAGATCCTGGTGAAACTCTTCCCCTACAGCAGCAAGGGTTTGTGCCTTGTGGTAATACTGGAATTTTAGAGATTAAGGGCGGGATTCTCCCACAACTGGCCGGATGGCCCGACGCCGGCGTCAAGAGCGGCGCGAACCACTCCGGCGTCGGGCCGACCGGAAGGTGCAGAATCCTCCGCACTTCCGGGAGCTAGGCTGGTGACGGAGGGGCTGGTGCCACACCAACTGGCACTGAAGGGCCGGCGCGAGTTGCCGCGTGCGCAGAACCGCCGGCATGGTTCTGCGCATGTGCAGACCGGCTGGAGTGTTTCCTGCGCATGCGCAGACCAGCTGGTATGTTTCCTGCACATGTGCAGGGGGGGTTCTTCTCCGCGCTGGCCACGGCAGAGCCCTGCAGAGTCTAGCGCGGAAAGAAAGAGTGCACAGGCCCACCTGCAGATCGGTGGGCTCCCGTTGCAGGCCAGGCCACCATGCGGGCCTCCCCTGAGGCCGGATACCCCCGCGCCCCCCCGAGGACTCACCTAGCCGGCCTACAAGCCAGGTCACGGCGTGATGGACCATGTCCATTTCACGCCTGCGGGACTGGCCAGGAAACGACAGCCGCTCGGCCCACCGTGGCCTGGAGAATTGCCGGAGGGGCTGCTGCCAACGCCCCCCGACCGGCGCACGTAAACCCCGCCCCCGCCTGAAAACCGGCACCGGAGAATACAGCAGCCGGCATCGGAACGCCCCCCCCCCCCCCCGGGATTCTCTGACCTGGCGGGGGGGGTCAGAGAATCCCGCCCCTCATATCTATTAAGATTGTTGCCGAAACAGGGGCGGCCTGGGGGCGCAGTGGTTCACACTGCTGCCTCATGGCACTGAGGACCTACGTTCGATCCTAGCCCCGGGTCACTGTCCGCGTGGATTTTGCACATTCTCCCTGTGTGTGCGTGCGTCTCACCACACAACCCAAAGATGTGCAGGATAGGTGAATTGGTCACGTTAAATTGTCACTTAATTGGAAAAAAAAGATTTGGGTACTCTAACTTTATTTTTAAAAACGACTGTTGCCTGAACAAATGTTTATCTGTGTGCCTAACCAAGTAATATTTTATAAGACTATTTTTTATTATACAAGTGTAATCTTGTGTCTTTAAGTTTTCTTTTATTTTGTTAATAAATGTTATCATTTTAAGATTTAAAATCTCATGGTAAAATAGAAACGCAAAATAATTGTGATTGCTTGTCAAGTTTTCCTCTTTTGAGATTTTGCTCGCGTAAAACTTACCACCTGTCAGATCATGACAATATAAAGTTCCAAGATCGAGGTTACTGGTCACACCAGAAATTATGAATTTAAATTAATAATCCTAAATGATGGAATGCTAAATAAGATATTTTTATGTTTCTTAATTTCCTGTAAAGCTTTTCCTACTGATAATATAGTTTAAATGTACAAATGTGAAAAACTGAAATTTTGTTTAAAGTGTGAAATTAAGAATAAAACAATTCATAGTTTGTATTTTCTTCCCACTAAACTTCAGAGAGATGCAAATGGCGACAGACTGAAGTTGAATCACGCCTCTTCAGAGGAAATACACAGTGAAGCAAAAGTTGAGCAAGGTATGCTTATGCTTGGTTTAATTTTTGAAGTTTAATATCCAGAAAATTGGCAGTTACACCAACAAGGTAATTTAATTCTCAAATTCTATTTCAGATTGTGGAAACTGTGTATACATGTGTATTCGGTGCTGAAACTTTTCAAATTATCTTAGTTGAGATTTGTTATATAAAGAAGGAAAAGTACAGCTCTCAACATTGGGTAGCAACTGGGGTTAATCCAGTAGAACTGTCAATAACTTGGAGCTTTTTTCAGAATTAATGGAGGGTCACACCCATTATAATTTGGTTTTCTTGTTCTGATGTTGTCTGATCTGCTATGCAATGCAGTATTTGTTACATTATTGAGTGTCTCCTTCTGGAGTAGGTTGAACTGATTTGATTTTGTGCAGTGTTTAGGGCAGGGGAGTGGGTGGTGGAATGGGAACCTTGATCAATTGCAGCTTTTGATCAGCTCTTCCACTTGAGAGAAGTGGAAAACTGATTTATGTTCCATGGTTAATAAAATTCTGTCTGATATGTGTTAGTGGTTACCTTTAGTTTCTGTCCTTTACTTAAAATGTTGTTTGTGGGATGTGGGTGCTGTTGGTTAGGCCAGCATTTTTTTCCCATCCTTAATTGCCCTTGGGAAGCTGTGGTGAGCCGATGACTTGAACCACTGCACCCACAGTGCTGTTAGGAACAGAGTTTTAGGAATTTGACCCAGCGACTATGAAGGAACGGAGATTTAGGTCTAAGGCAGGATGGTGTGAGGTCTGGAGGGTAATTCCCAGATGGTGATAGCCCCATCTGCTGCCATTCTTCTAGGCAGCCAAAGTTTTGGGTTTGGAAGGTGCTGTCGAAGGAGGCTTGGTGAGTTGCTGTAGTGTATTGTGTGGATGCAACATACTGCAAGAAGTGAATGTTAAAGGCGGGCAGTGAACAGGGTTCAAAACAAATGGGCCGCTTGTCCTGGATGGTGTTGAGCTTCTTGAATGTTTGTGGAGCTACACCAATCCAGGAAAGTATTACATTACACTCCTGACTTGTGCCTTGTAGATGGCGGACAGGCTTTGGGGAGTTTGGGGCGTGCATTATGTGCTTCAAAATTCCCAGCCTCTGACTTGCACTTATAGCCCCAGTATTTATATAGCTGGTCGATTTCAGTTTCTGGTCAATATTAACCCCCAGGATGTTGATAGTGAGGGGTTCAGCAATGGAGATGCCATTGAATGTCATGGGGAGATGGTTAGATTCCCGCTTCATAGAAGCCATAGAATCCTGACAGTGCAGAAGGAGGCCATTCAGCTCATTGAGTTTACACCGACCCTCTTAAAGAGCACCCTACTTAGGCCCATTCCCCCACCTAACCTGCACATCTTTTAATGCTAAGGCCCAATTTTATCAATGCCAGTTCACCTAGCCTGCACATCTTTGGACAATGGGAGGAAACTGCAAACTCCACAGTCACCCATAGTTGAAATTGAACTGGGATCCCTGGCATTGTGAGGAAGTTGTACTAACCACTGTGCCACCCTGTTGGCGATGGTCATTGCTTGACATTTGTGTAGCATAAATGTTACTTGCTACATATCAGCCCAAAGCTGAATATTGCCCAGATCCTCTTGCATATGGCCACGAATGCTTCCGAATCTGAGGAGTTGTGAATGATGCTGAACATTGACCAATCATTAGAGAACATCCCCACTTCTGACCTCATGATGGAGGAAGGGAGGTTAATGATGAAGGAGCTGAAGATGTTTGGGCCTCGGACACTACCCTGAAGAACTCTTGCAGTAATGTCCTGCGACTAAGATGATTGACCTCCAACATCCACAACCATCTACTTTGTGCTAGACATGACTCCAGTGGAGAATTTTCCCCCTCATTCCCAGTGACTTCAGTTTTGCCAGAGCTCTTGATGCCATACTAGGTCAAACACTGCCTTTATGCCAAGGGCAATTATTCTCATGTCACCTCACCTTTGGAGTTCATCTCCTTTGTCCATTATTTAGACTAAGACAATCATAAGGTCAGGAACTGGGTGGCCCTGGTGGAAGCAAAACTGAGCATCAGTGAACAGGCTATTGCTGAGTAAGTGCTGCTTGATAACATTGTTGATGACTTCTTCGGTCACTTTGTTGATGATTGGGAATTGTTCAGAAAACAAAGGTAGTTTTAAGAGATTTTTATTTGTATTGGTAAACATAGAAATAAGGTATAGTTTTAGTGGGTTTAATTTAATGTTTCTGTGCCTGGAAGGGTAAAACCTATAGTTCGATTCATGTTGGATAAAGTTGTTTTTATGTGTGGGGGTTGGTTATGATCGAACTGTGTTTCTATTGTGCTTAGAGAGGGTTACAACATGAAGAATAAATGAAAGGCATAAATATGTGGGTGTTGCTTAGAAACTGAGGCCTTGTAAGCTAGAGAAGCTTTTAAGTTTTAGTTTAGCTAGTTTGATAGCAGTTGGAGCTAGCTAATGAGAGTGAAGGCAGCTTTCCTCTCTGCTAGAAGCAGTTGATTTTAGAAAGTTAGAGAGGGAACATTTCTTTCAGCATTGCTAGAAGAAAAGCTACATTATGGAGTACTGTTTAAGAAAATTGAGGCTGGAAATCTAAAGTGTAGCTAGTTAAAGAAACTAGAGAAATGAAGAGAAGTGGCCAAGAAGTCTGGAGTTAAGTGAACAGAGACCAAGGTATAATTCAAAAGAATTCAAGGAAGAGTAAAGGGCAGCTAAGTGCAGACTCCGGCGTAAAAACGGGAGTGTTTTACTTCGGCGTCGGCGCCCGTTCCGAGACCCGATTAACCGGGCCACAGTGGGGTAGCACGACGCAGGAGTGGCCCATGCTGCTACAGCTGCTGATCCCTGCGTGAACCCAGCGCCGCGGGGTCCGTGCATGCGCAGTTGGCCCGGCGCCAACTAGCGCTTGCACAGTGGCCTTCTTGCCCGCGCCGGCCCTGACGCCAAATGGCGCAGGGCTACAGGAACCACCCGGAGGAAAGGAGGCCCCCCGACAGAGAGGCCGGCCCGCCGATTGGTGGGCCCCGATCGCGGGCCAAGTCACTACGGTGGCCCCACCCGGGATCGGACCCCCCTCCCCGCCCGCAGGCCGCCCCGGACCCTTCAAGGCCGAGGTCCCGCCGGCTCAGAGAATATCAGAATGGCGCCAGCGGGACTTAGCTTTTTGTTGACGGCCACTCAGCCCATCCGGGCCGGAGAACTGGCATGCTGGCCCGTGCCGGAGAGTCGGCGCATACCCCGACCAGCGCCGCGCCGGCCCCAGTCGCGCCCGGGCATCGGGGCGGCGTGGCGCGATTCGCGCGACACGCCGGCGATTCTCCCCCAGCGGGGGGGTCGGAGAATTTCGCCCAGTGTTCTTGGTTAAAGAGACAATTGTTGTAAACAGACTTGAAATGGGACAGCAAATTTCAAAGGTCAATCAAAAGACTGGCCATTTTAACACAGTCTGGGAATTGAGAATTAAAGCAATTGTGATATTTTGCACAGTGGACAAGACAAATAAATCTTAATTGGGTGGTAAAAATCCTGGGCTGGGTTTTCTGTTAAAAGTAGAATAGAAGCTTTATTTAAAAGTATCGCTTGAAAATCTGATCTGGATTGTGGAATGCAAACGCTAAGGAAAAGCATAATTATGAGAGAAGATTTTAAAGTGTGTTTTTGTGAGTGGAGTTTTGACACTCTCACGTGACAATCATCTGAGGCATTCTGAAGAGCCCTTCACTTGGGGTTCAGAGTGGAGATTGTATTTGCCAATAGTCGTCGTGTATACTTAAAAGGGCCTTTGTGTTCATGAGATCATTGTAGATTAAGATGTACTTTGTAATCTGTGTTAACCCTAAAACTTGTGCGTAATTGTTAAGGGGGGATCAAAGGGATATTGTATCATAATCCAATCTTCTCATGTTTAAAAAAAGGTTTTTTCTTGCTAAGATGAAACAGTGGTCCTGTGACTCCATGTTTTATATACAAAGTAGAAGTTAATGTTTTTTGAGCCAGGGTTCAATTTGGGATCTTCCCTTCCAGTCATAACGCCAAATGAGTTTGTAATAGAGTAGAGTCAGTAATTGGCTAGGTTGGATTTGTCCTGCGTTTTGTGTACAAGACATACCTGGGCAATTATCCTCATTGCCGGGTTGATGTCAGAGTTCCCTCTGTACTGGAATAGCTTGGCTAGGGTTGCAGCTAAATCTGGAGCAGAAGTCTTCAGCACTATTGCTAGAATATTTAGGGCCCATGCCCCCACCCTATCTCTGTAACCCTACCTAAATTTGGACACTAAGGGGCAAAGCATGGACAATCCACCTAACCTGTACATCTTTGGTCTGTGCGACGAAACTGGAGCACACGGAGAAAATGAGCAAACTCCATACACACATTCACCCGAGGTCAGAATCGAACCCGGGGTCCCTGGCACTGTGAGGCTGCTAGCCGCTGTGCCGCCCCTTACCGACATGGGCCTGTAATTTCTGCCCCAACCTCTCCCCACTCCCCTGTTGCCTAACTGGCTGTCTCTCACACCTGCCAGCTGTTAATTAACGATATTGCTGTATTCCTGTGTCATCCATTTTACATTTGGACATTAGGACTCTGTCATTGCCAGCAAATCTTCCCTAACTTCTCTCTTTCTCTATCAGAAACTTTCATTTTCTCGACTGCTTGATTTATCCCATAACTCTTCATTGAAATTTGTAATTTATGTTTTATCCCCAAATCAGCTCACTTTTATTACACCCTGAGAACACAGTGGTCAGTCTGATCATTTCACTATTATTGCAAAAAGCTGTTTATACCTGATGTTGTTTTATTTTCTAAATGGATGAGTTACTGAATTGATGAGCTCCATCTCATTTGCACAGAAGCACAAGCTGTAATACTAACACCTCTTGGGACTCACCAAAACTAAATCAGAGAAGGTACTTTAACCTGCATTCGAAAGACAGCAGATGGAGCTGTGTACTCTAGTGTGCTTAATATCCAGGACAAAGTGCAACAAAAAATTGGAATGTTTCAAATAAATGGAAGAAGAGAAATGCAATTATGGAAGTCTTTCCTTTTTCAGGACATCTTCTGTGATAATAAAGGGGGGAAAGTAGATTGTATCAAGCTGAGATACAGAGATACCACCTGGTTCAGAAATGGCGTAGACATTGGTTCACCAATCCCCTATTTAGTGAGACTATTTAGAATGAAATAAGGAACAAATGAGGAACTTGGGAACTAGAGTAGGTCAATGGCAGAGAGAAATTAAGGACAATGTAAAGCAAATTTCTATCAATACACCTTGTGCTGCTGAGGAAGATAACCTTTGCCCCCACTTGGATAGAAAATGCTCGGTCACACCACTGAAGCCCTTGTACAAATCCCTGCATAACATGACTGAGATACCATGGGCCCTGGTGACATAACCAAGATTGGAAAGGGCTTTGCCCAGTTTGACGTCAAACCCTTCGACACTTTGCACCTGATGACGCAGTGTTTGTTTGTAACTTCAACAAACGGTACTCGCTGGCTCTCTGGGATTGTTGTCTATTCAATGGAACCAGTCTCTTCCCAAGTACGTGTCTGGAGGCATCTACTGAAACGACACCTGAATCACATTCGCTCACGGAGGTCGCTCCCTCGTGAAGTGCCTCGAAAGAAACCTGTCCAAGATCCTCTGGCTCTATTGGGGCTGGTTTAGCACAGTGGGCTAAATAGCTGGCTTTTAAAGCAGACCAAGGCAGGCTAGCAGCGTGGGTTCAATTCCCGTACCAGCCTCCCCGAACAGGCACCGGAATGTGGCCACTAGGGGTTTTCACAGTAACTTCATTTGAAACCTACTTGTGACAATAAGCGATTTTCATTTCATTTCATTGCTGGACCAGCCTGCTGTTAGGCCTCCATGCTCTCTCGAAACCGACATGTCCAATGTGGAGCCTTCCGACTCCGAAATGGAGACGCAGGTCTCTGAGGTCTTGTACATGGACTCCATAGTTCATGCCGCACCCTGACGATCATCCGCCACAGCCCTCACGCAACAGACGGCATTCGCCAGCAAGGTATATGCAGAGCCGAAGAGACTCTGATGCCCTCTGCCTATTCCTCCGCCTCATCACTCATCGAGGGGTCTTTGGACTTTGGGGGTGGAGGGATGTAATATCCCATACTGGACCTACGGGGTGGGAATGTTTGTCTTCCCTGTGCTCCTTGCGGAGTATGAGCTCCCCTGTTAGGGGCGGGGAGTCTCTATTAACCACCGTATATGAGGTCGACCAATAAGGCACCACCAGAGAGGAAACCGTTCGTGTAACAAAAGCTTTGTTCTTTACTCGGAGTGGGCTCTCCGTGTCCTCATTAAAGGTATTGTCAGGCTGACAGTTCCATTGTTTGTTAAAACTAAAGTCTTCAGGTCTGGCTCCTGAGTCTGGCCGAAAAGGAGCAACGAGCCCGGGACCCCGATTTTAAAAAAATTTTTAAAAATAATTTAGAGTATCCAATTATTTTTTTACAATTAAGGAACAATTTAGTGTGGCCAATCCACCTACCCTCCATATCTTTTGGGTTGTGGGGGTGTAACCCACGCAGACAGAGGGAGAATGTGCAAACTCCACATGGACAGTGACCCGGGCCGGGATCGAACCCAGGTCCTCAGTGCCGTGAAGCAGCAGTGCTAACTACTGCGCCACTGTGCTGCCCAAGATTATTATTAGTATTTATTATCTTGTAATAATCTGATATTTCTTTGAAGAGGGTTTTCAATGCCTGCGTGCTTTTCTGATAAGGTGAAGAGGTGTGAAGTGGATTGAAGATTTTCTCAAAGGGACATATACACATACATATGAATTAGGAGCAGGACTAGACCAATCGGCCCCTCAAATCTGCTCCACCAATCAAGTAGATAAAGGCAGATTTCATTGTAATCTCAACCCTACATTCCTGCCCACCCCAATAACTTTTCATCCCGTCATTAATCAAGAATCTAGCCATTTCTGCCTTAAAAATATATAAAGACTGCTTCCACAACATTTTGAGGAACAGGGATCCAAAGACTCGACACTCTCCGAGAGAAAACCTTTCTCCTCATCTCTGTCTTAAATGGTGTCATCCCTTATTTTTAAACAGTAACCCCTGGGTCCAGATGGTCCCACAAGGGGAAATGCTTTCTTCATGTTCACACTTCAAAAGCCCTCAGGGTCTTAATGGTTTCAAGCAAGTCACCTCTTACTCTTCTAAAACCTAGTCGATACAAGGGGCGGGATTCTCCGCGAACCGGCGGGGCGGGCCACTCCGGCGCTGAGGAGTGGCGTGAACCACTCCAGATTCGGGCCGCCTCAAAAGTGTGGAATCCTCCGCACCTTCAGGGGCTAGGCTGACGCCGGAGTGGTTTGCGCTGCGCAGGCCGGCACGGAAGGGGCTTGGCGCCACGCCAACCGGTGCCGAAGGGCCTCTGCCGGCCGGCGCGAGTTGCCGCATGCGCGGGAGCGCCCGCATGTACTGGTGTCATCCCAGCGCATGCACAGGGGGGTTCATCTCTGCGCTAGCCATCGTGGACTGTTGTAGCGGCTGGCGTGGAGGAATAGTGTGCCCCCAGGGCACAGGCCCGTCCGAGGATCGGTGGGCCCCGATCGCGGGCCAGGCCATCGTGATGGCACCCACTGGGGCCAGATCACCCCGCGCACCGCCGAGGACCCCGGAGGCCGCCCTCGGAGACAGGTCCCACCGGTAAGTACCTGTTGTAATTTACACTGGCTGGATCGGCCGAAAACGGGCGGCCACTCAGCCCATCGCGGGCCGGAGAATCGCCGGAGAGGGGGGGGGGGGCGCCGCCAACGGCCCCCGACCATCGCGGCGCGATTCCTGCCCCCGCCAAATCCCCAGCGCCAGTGAATAAGGTACCCGGCGGGGGCGGGATTCACGCCGCCCCCCGGCGATTCTCCGACTCGGCGGATCTTTGCCCATTCGCTTATCATCTTTATTTCCCTTTGTAGCTTCCTTACTTCCTCTTCACAACTTTACTACCTATCTTTGTGCAGTCAGTAAATTTAGCAACCATACGATCAGTCCTTTCATCCAAAGATTTTCACTGCCTATGTTTGATTGACAACTTTGAAGCAGTAAGAGCGGAAATGTTATTCAAAATTACTGTTGAATGGTTATTTTTTTTCCCCGGAGCAAAGGCTTGCCAGTGGGGTTATATGGATCACTGCTTTTGTACATATGTACAAGGTGAGGGGCTTGGGAGATATGTGGGAGCATGAGGGTAGGTGGAAAGTAAGGGGGTACGGTGGGTTTATGAGAGATATTAGGAGGTATAAGAGAAAGTGAACATGGAGGGGCATGGGAGATATGAGGGTATCTGGATATGGAGGGGGTATAAAGGTTTTAAAGGGGAGGCGGCGGGAGAGTGAGTGTAGAGAGCCTCTCAATCATGATTACAATTGGGTCAATGTCCCAGTAAATGGAGGCATGTTTTCTAACTTGCCCATTTCCGTTGCCGCCTCAGGCCCACCCACCCACGTCCCTGACAGGAAAATAGGCTGAGCGGTTAACCCAGAACAGAATCAGGGTCACAGGATCAGGAAAACTCCTGTCTCCTTCATGAAAATCAGTGTTAAGAAGCTCAATTGTCCGTGTTACATCTAGTTTTTAACTAATGCGATCCCTGGTGTATGAGGTGACCTAATATCTAGAAAGTTATCAGAAGCTAATGAATGCAGTGAGTAAAATACTATTAATGGCATTAAAGAGGAATTATTGGATTAAGAGGAGATGTTGTTACCACATTGGCAGACTGCAGTTGCATCATTAAAGTACAGAGTAGCATGGAAGGGTATGCTCATGTGAAGATTAAAATCTGAATGTTATTGCAATAACATTTCAACACAAAAAAAGATACACACCACTTTCTAATGTTATAGATTCCGACTTGCAGTACCCAATAGTTTCAATGTGTTGCTTCTGTTTTCTTGCCCTTTTGCCTAATCTAAGATATATCTACCATAAGTGATGGCAGTGTGCCCAGTGGTGAGAAAAACAGAAACAAAATTGTTTTTCAAAATAATAATCTTATGAACAACAAATGACTAATTCTGTATCCGAGCAGTGCTGGCAGTCATGGGCCACTTAAGATTTACCCTCATGGGTGATGACATCGTGAGAAATCTTGCAATGAATTGCAACAAGCAATACATTTCCAGTGTTGTAAAAATGTCTGCTATCCATGTAAATTATATTGTTACTACATTAACTGATTACTTTTTATACACCCACTTGTTGTTTTTGGTTTGCCGTTTTCTTCATGTCCTTCCAGGTTCCCAGAAATCTCTATTTTGCTTTTAGCCTGAAAGCTATCCACTCTGTTGCTGATGCCTAATCAGACCTCAACAAAGGTTAAGGTACTGAACAAGACTCTTAACGTTTTAAAGTTTAAAGACTGTGCGGAAAAGAGATTTGTTCCGGGAGTGGTAATATAAGAAATAGCGCTTTGTTGTTTGTTAAATAAAACTTTCTTAAAACAAAATAAAATAAAACACTATTTAACTTTCAGACTTCACAGTGCTAACACTAACAGATTATATACAGTTAACTTTAATACAAATTCCCATTAAACAACACTTGGCATTAGAACTCAGCTCTCGTTCCACTTACACATCCAGGCGAAGGCAACACTTTGATTTGGGAAGCAATCCTTCTTCTCTTAGAGACACCTCTTTGTCAAAGTTTTCTCTCTCTCTCGCAATTTTTCATGACCCCTTCTGCTGGCAGCCTACATGCCTCTCTCCCTACCTTTGTTCCCCAAAAGATTTCACTCTCTATTTAAGCTCCGCTCAGCCCTTCAAACCAAGCCTCTTCCTTGAAGTGGACAAACCTGAATCCATTCCCATTATTTGGCTGAAAGCCTATTCCCATCTACAAAAGGCCAGAGCTAGGCCATTCATCTGCAACTAGATTTTCATTACTAGACCATTGGGTCCTCAGACTCTTTTAATGGGAGGATGTCTGGTCCTGCAGGAATGTCCTGAAGAACAATGGGTCTTTGCTGAATCGCATTATGTATTCCCTAATGAGGTTAGGTTTGAATGGGAGCCTGGACGTAGCTAGGTATGGGTGTATCCCTTTGACTCTGCTCCTAGCAGGTTTCCATTCTACTTAAAACTTTAGGAGAATCCCGCCCCTTGTATCGACTACTTAATTTTTGGACCCTATTTCTGAACCCATATTTCTAATATCTTCCTATAGTGACAACTCTGAATGTGGTAATTAAATGGTGGGGTGGGGAGGGGAGGGAAAGAGTGTTTTGGGTTTTGGAAATGAAATCTTGTACTAACTGGCTGCTAAATTCATGTGACTGCCATGAGGCAAGCAGTGTAGACTGCCATTTCCAGCCAATTCAATAAAGCCTCTCACCGCGGAAGTACCCTAATTGAAAACTGCTGTCCTTGTACATGAAACATGGTGTGGTGAAGTGCAGAAAAACTGGACTTCTGAACCCTGGAAAAAGTGCAAAGAAGACCGTGCGTAATAGATCGATATCCATTTAACGAATCAGGTAGGAGAAGATATTCCGCGATTCACAACTATTTTATTGTTATACTTCAGTTCAGTAGAAACACCAGTTTCCATTCTTTCCTTCTGGATTCTCACCCTGTCCAGAAGCAACCCTCTGCTGGGAAAATACAGTTCTTAAGTACAGGCTTCAAAGAGTATCACCTGCTCTCAACGCACACTGAAACTTGCCCAGGTTTACTCTTAAAGGGGCATGCAATTCTAACTGTCACTGAGCACCCAGGAACACCAGTTCACATCTTCAAAAAAAAACTGCTGCAAAGAACAAAGCAAATCAGACAAAGTCTGCAAGTGGAACACACACAAAAGTACAATCTGCAAGGAAGCCGCTGGAAAGAGGACAAAAGGAAAGTAGACATGGGCTGCAAGTGAAACTGCTGGCTGCAGAGAAAAGGACAAAGGGAAAGCAGGCATAAAGGCTGCAAGAAAATTACTGAGTAAAAATGGCTGCAATACATTTCCCAATCCCATTTCCAGTAATATTGGACGGTGATACGTGACAAAACTATCCGTTTTTCCACTTAGAATGGCAGAGCTATGAGATTGCAACAGACTTAATGAACAAGCCTAAACCAATAAGAGTAGCTACACTTTTACAACTGCTACAAAGTGTGTACTACTCTAAATCTAAAGACGAGCAAAGAAAAACGATGACTGAGATTTTGAAAGCTTTGAGTGCACGTTTTTAACCTTGAACGAATGTTACTTGTGAATGTTATGTCTTGAAAACTAAAGATGTGCAGGCTAGGTGGATTGGCTATGCTAAATTGCCCTTGGTGTCCAAAATTGCCCTTAGTGTCCAAAATTGTCCTTAGTGTTGGGTGGGGTTACTGGGTTATGGGGATAGGGTGGAGGTGTGGGCTTGGGTGGGGTGCTCTTTCCAAGAGCCGGTGCAGACTTGATGAGCCGAATGGCTTCCTTCTGCACTGTAAATTCTATGATTCTATGAAAACTAAGTTCAGAGCAAAAACGAGACTACTGAATGCTACGTGATAGCAGCAACGTAGCTGGCAGAATCTTGTGCATTCGGACAGCTAAAAGATGATCTGATTAAAGAGAGAGTAGTCTTAGGTGTGAGAGACCCTTCTGTGAGAGCAAGTCTGCTGAAAGATGAAGTACAACCGCTGGAGAGAATGATAGATGCAAATCTAAATTCCGAAGTTGTGAAACATCAGCTAGAGCACTTGTATGGCAGAGCAGACCAGCACATACATTATGCTGAGAAGTCTTACAACACCAGGTTAAAGTCCAACAGGTTTGTTTCGAATCACTAGCTTTTGGAGCTCAGCTCCATCCTCAGGTGAATGCTGTGATCCAAAAGCTAGTGATTTGAAACAAACCTGTTGGACTTTAACCTGGTGTTGTAAGACTTCTTACTGTGCTCACCCCAGTCCAATGCCAGCATCTCCACATTATGCTGAGAGACAGTCCAGAAGCAATTACAAAGGGTCAGATCCAAATACTGCTGAAGACAGCATACATAGGAAAAGACGAATTTCCCAGCATAGGGAAAGCAGTATTTAACAGCAAGAAGCAAAATCATTTCACACAATAGTGTTTGACCGGGAGAAAAAGCAAAACAAGGCAATAGATGGTCACTGGAGCGGTATTACCCGACAAGTCTGAAGAACTATACACAATGGGTGGAATTTAACCAAAAGATTCTGTGTCATTTTGGACGAGTTTGATGGGTGCTTCCTGCTGGCTTTTTGGGTGAGATCCGCACCGGTACTCGCCCACACTTAATTATTCCTTTGGGCCTTGGCGGTGTTCTCCCTGATCTAGTCCACATTTAGAAATGTTTTCAGCAGTGGGGAGTTAAACTTGCCGGTAAGGCTGGCTCCTCAGAGATCAGGCCTCCATTTTGAAAGTGTGGCCCCACCCATAGACAATGTCACCCCCACACACATGGGCATTACTCCCTTCATCCTCTTCCCCCACCCCAAGTGAGGACACCCTGCTATGGGGTCACTGAGGTCAGAGATTAAATTGCTGAATACTCAGCTGCCACTACCGATGGGAGGAGAACCCTATCCAGAATGAAAAAAATCAATATGAGAGCATGCATGGTGAACATGAGAGAAAAATGAGAAATCCCTGTCGATTGGATGTAAAAAAACACCAGGGGTCTACCCTTCCCATCTGAGCCAGGAAAGAAGACAAAGCCTTGGCTGATGGGACAAAAGATTTGGGGTTTGAGTCGTCCAATTGTGAGTCCAGAACACCGTTCAGGTCACCTCCTAACATCAGATGGTGTGTGTCAAGATCGGGGAAGGAAGATAACAAAGAGTTGATGAAATTCGTATCATCCCAATTAGGGGCAAAGACGTTGACCACAACTACCGGGATGTTCAATAGGCGGACGACTGTTTGGGTCAGCCAGAATCTGAGTTGAGGAGAATTTGGACTCTCTGGTTGATTAAAATCACCATGCCCCTGGTCCTGCTAGTTTGTGAAGTGCAAGGCCAACAGCGGGTTTCAATTCCCGTACCAGCTGAAATCCCGCCCTCTGAACCTTGCCCCTCGCCTGAGGTGTGGTGATCCTCAGGTTAAACCACCACCAGTCAGCTCTCCCCCTCAAAGGAGAAAGCAGCCTATGGTCATCTGGGACTACGGCGACTTTATTTACTTGTAGTTTCACCAGGTTGACACCTAATTTTTTAAGGTATGCTTGGTGTTGCTCCTGGCATGCCCTCCTACACACTTAATTGAACCAGGCTTGATTCCTTAGTTTGATGGTCATGGTAGATTGGGGATATACCCAGCCATGAGGTTACAGATTGTAGTTGAGTACAATGTTGCTGCTGATGGCCCGCAGCCCCTCATGGATGCCCAGTCTCGAATTGCTAGATCTTTTTGAAATCTATCCCATTTAGCATGGTGGTAGTGCCACACAACATGATGGAAGCTATGCTCAATGTGAAGATGGGACTTTGTTTCCACAAGGACTGTGTGGTGGTCACACCTACCGATACTGTCATGGACAGATGCATCTGTGGCAGGCAGGACTGTGAGGATGAGGCCAAGTATATTTTTCCCTATTGTTGATTACCTCACCACCTGCTGCAGTCCTATTACTTTTATGTTGAATTTAGCTAGGATGAGCACAAGAGCCTCCACTTCAGCTGTGATTCATCAGACTTCCTCGGTGCTTTTATCAAAATAAAGTCATTATAAGAATGTAGTTAACATATATGCAAGTTAGCAAGAAGTTGTTCCCAATTACAAACATGAAAAAACACACAACAGCTACAGTCATCTATGTATATAACCCTTAATGTATCCCCCTTAGTAGCTGTTCCAATTCAATACAAAATCTAATAAAGCAAAACCCCTTTCAAGGGCATGGTTCAGCACACTGTGATCTCACTTGAATGGACTGGCCCTTTCCCTGAGATTCTGGTCCAGTCTTCAACCAGCAGATTCAAAACTCCTTCCGGAAAGCAACTCTATCTTTTCAATTACTAAGGCAGTTTGCCACACCTAATGTGCTTTCAGTTCACTGAAAAAGCTTTACAATAAAAACAGAGAAACTTTCTGCAGTCCAAGCTATCAAACCAAAAATGAAACCAAAATACTAAACCCCCTCTCACCTGACGGCCACAGCCACAAATGACATCACTGAAGTCATGCTACAAGCCATGTGGTAAGACCAAACCTTACTTAAAGGGACACTCACAAAACAATTAGTTAGCGAGAAGCAAAGAAGCAAAGTTTTATAAGTGTCCAGCAAGGGAAATGGCGGGGGTCAAGTGTTTATACTTCAAAGCAAAGAGTATTACAAACAAGGTAGAGTTAAGGGCACAGGTAGACACATGGCAACAAATTGGCAGTTCAATATCCCTGGATATAGTTTTCAGGCAGGACAGGTAGGAGATAAAAAAGGAGGGGGAGTAGCACTAATGCTTAAAGAATCAATTCTAGTTGTGAGAAGGGATGATATACTGAATGGATCAACAAACGAGGCTTTATGGGTTGAACTTAGAAATAGAAAAAGGGGAACTTCTGGTGGCGGCGATGACGTAGGAAGCCGCACATTTGGAAGCTCCCATTTCAAACGGACTTTTCGGCTCTTTTTAGAGCCCAAAACGGAAATTTTTCGACATCTCCTGGTGGGAGAAGGTGTGCTGATCGACTTTCTCCGCAGTTCATGACTCGAACTCGGAGTGGAAAGGGGGAAAAAACGGCAGCAGCTCCCCAGAAAAAACGGGGGAAGGAATCCAAGATGGCAGCCGGCAGAGCTCCAGAGGAGTGGAAGCAGGGGGCCCAGGAGCAACAAGCTGCTCTCCTGCGCTGTTTTGCAGATTTCAAGGCTGAGGTGCTGAGCTCTCTGCAGGAAATGAACAAAAGGCTCTCGGAGATCCAGACGACCCAGGGTGCTGCCATCAAGGCGTTGCAGACGCAGGCCACTGAACGAGAGGAGGAGGCCGTGGTCCTCGTGAGTAAGGTGGAGGGGCACGAGGCACTTCATAAAAAGTGGCAGGACCGCTTCGATGAGCTTGATCACGCATGAGGCGGAAAAATATGCGGATCTTGGGCCTTGCGGAGGGGCTGGAGGGGTCGGATCTGACAGCCTACGTGGCTGTAATGCTGAACTCGCTAGTGGGGGCCGGGTCTTTCCATCTGCCCCTGGAGCTGGAGGGAGCCCACAGGGTACTCGCCAGGAGGCCTAAGGAGGATGAACCCCCGCGTGCGGTGCTGGTGAGGTTCCACCAGTTCAGTGATCGGGAGTGTGTGCTGCGCTGGGCCGAGAAGGTGAAGAGCAGCAACTGGGAGAATGGGATAGTACGGATCTACCAGGATTGGAGTGCGGAAGTGGCTAAGCGGCGGTCCGGGTTGAATCGGACGAAAGAGGTGCTTTACAAGAAGAAGATAAAGTTCGGAATATTGTAGCCTGTGCCCCTGTGGGTAACTTATTTGGACCGGCATTATTATTTCGATTCCCCGGAGGAGGCGTGGGCCTTTGTGCGGATGGAGAAACTGGACTTGAACTAGGGGTTGGGGGTTGCGGGGTCGGTTGTAATACTTTATTGCTGGTTTCTGCTGTTGCTGTGTTCCCTTTTTCTGTACTTTTGCAATTTTGATATGGTTATTTATGGGGGTGTTGTTCTGTTTTTTTTGCTGTGGGGCATTGTTTGAGTTTTGTATCTTGCGGGGAGGGTTGGGGGGGTTTGTTGTATTCTATGCCGGGTTGGGGGTATGTAGTGGGGCTGGTATTTGGGAACTGCGTCAGAAGGGTGCAGTGCGAAAGCGCGGGCTTTCCTCTGGTTTCTAGCGCTGCGGGGCTGGGGGGTGGAGACGACGGGGGGGGGCCTTAACTGGTTTGGGGGGGGGGTGCCTTAACTGGTTCTTCCCCGCGCTGGAGCGGTGCCTGGAGGAGGGATAGGATGGGGGATGATCCCACTTTGGGAGGGGTCGGGTTATTAGCGGGAGTTTCCGGGGACAGCAGAAGTTAGCTGACCCACGGAAGTACAATGGAGGACGGTTCGCGGCTAGGAGGGTTCCTAGCCTGGGGGGGGGGGGGGGGAAGGGGAATACCGGGTTGCTGCTGGCAGGGTCAGGAAGGAGCTGATGGGGGCTGGGGGGGACAGAGGTGAGGTGTTGTCGCTGTGGGGACTGGGTCGGGCGGGGGGTACTGGCCTGGGGCGGGCAGTCGATGGGCTATGGCTAGTCGACGGGGGAGGGGGGCGGGACGCCCTCTGATCCGGTTGGTCACCTGGAATGCGTGAGGATTGAATGGGCCGGTGAAGAGGTCGAGGGTACTTGCTCATCTGAGGGGGCTAAAGGCAGATGTGGCAATGCTTCAGGAGACCCACCTGAAGGTGGCGGACCAGGTCCGTCTGAGGAAGGGGTGTGTGGGGCAGGTTTTCCACTCTGGGTTGGATGTGAAGAACCGGGGAGTGGCGATTCTGGTGGGGAAAAATGTGTCGTTTGAGGCATCGGAGGTGGTGGCGGATAAGGGGGGTAGGTATGTTATGGTTAGGGGCAGGCTACAAGGAGAGAAGGTGGTACTTGCTAGTGTGTATGCCCCAAATTGGGACGATGCGGGTTTTATGAGGCGTATGTTGGGACGGGTCCCGGATCTAGATGCGGGAGGTCTGATCATGGGGGGGGAGGGGACCGGGGGGGGGGGGGGGGGGGGGGGGGGGGGGACTTTAATACGGTGTTGGATTCTTCACTGGATTGGTCCAGCTCTAGGATGGGTAGGAGGCCGCCGGCGGCCAAGGTACTGAGAGGGTTTATGGACCAGATGAGAGGGGTGGATCCATGGAGGTTTGTGAGGCCGAGGGCACGGGAGTACTCTTTCTTCTCCCACGTACATAGGGTCTACTCTCGGATAGACTTCTTTGTGGTGAGTAGGGGACTGATTCCGAGAGTGGAGGAGGCCAAGTATTCGGCCATTGCAATCTCCGACCACGCTCCGCATTGGATAGAGTTGGAGATGGGGGAAGTGCGGGACCAGCGCCATTTGTGGCGGTTGGATGTGGGGTTGTTGGCGGAGGAGGAGCTGTGTAGGAGGGTCCGGGCAAGTATTGAGGGGTACCTTGAGGTGAATGATACGGGGGAGGTTCAGGTGGGGGTGGTCTGGGAAGCCCTGAAGGCAGTGATTCGTGGGGAGCTGATATCCATCCGGGCACACAGGGAGAGGAGCGAGAGGAGTGAGAGGGATAGACTGGTGGGAAAGATGCTGGAGGTAGACAGGAGGTACGCAGAGGCACCAGAGGAGGGACTGTTGGGGGAGAGGCGCAGCCTGCAGGCTAAATTTGATTTGCTGCCCACTAGAAAGGTGGAGGCACAGTGGAGGAAGGCACAAGGGGCAGTGTACGAACATGGTGAAAAGGCGAGTAGGATGCTGGCTCATCAGCTCCGCAAACGGGATGCGGCTAAGGAAATTGCTGGAGTGAGAGACAAGAGTGGGAATGTGGTGCGGAAGGGGGTAGAGGTGAATGAGGTCTTCAAGGACTTTTACGGGGAACTGTACCGGTCGGAGTCAACTGGGGAGAGGAGGGGAATGGAGAGGTTCCTTGACAGGCTTTATATCCCGAAGGTGCAGGAGGAGAAGGTGGAGGGGTTGGGTGCGCCGATTGAGCTGGAGGAGCTAGTTAAGGGGATCGGGCAGATGCAGTCAGGGAAGGCACCGGGGCCGGATGGGTTCCCGGTGGAATTTTATAATAAGTTTGTGGACCTAGTGGGCCACTTGCTGGTGCGGACACTCAATGAAGCGTGGGAAGGGGGGGACTTTGCCCCCGACGATGTCGCGGGCGCTGATCTCGTTAATCTTAAAGAGGGACAAGGACCCCCAGCAGTGTGGTTCATGCAGGCCCATATCTCTCCTCAACGTAGATGCCAAGGTGCTGGCAAAAATCCTGGCCACCAGGGTAGAGGACTGTGTGCCAGGGGTTGTACACGAGGACCAGACAGGGTTTGTGAAGGGAAGGCAGCTGAACACGAATGTGCGGAGATTGTTGAATGTCATCATGATGCCGGCGATTGAGGGGGAGGCAGAGATAGTGGTGGCGCTGGATACGGAGAAGGCCTTCGATAGAGTGGAGTGGGGGTACCTATGGGAGGTGTTGGGGAGGTTTGGATTTGGTGAAGGGTTTATTAGATGGGTGAGGCTGCTATATGAGGCCCCGATGGCGTGCATGACCACGAATGGGAGGAGGTCGGAGTACTTCCGGCTTTACCGAGGGACCAGGCAGGGTTGCTCCCTGTCCCCCTTGCTGTTTGCATTGGCAATCGAGCCGCTGGCGATGGCGTTGAGGGATTCAGAGAGGTGGAGAGGTTTGGTGCGAGGTGGGGAGGAACACAGGGTGTCATCGTATGCCGATGACCTGTTACTGTATGTGGCGGACCCGGTGGGAGGGATGCCGGGGGTGATGGAGCTGCTAGCTGAGTTTGGGACCTTTTCAGGTTATAAACTAAATTTAGGCAAGAGTGAGGTGTTTGTGGTGCACCCTGGAGACCAGGAGGAAGGAATTGGTAGGCTCCCGCTTAGGCGGGCAGGGGAGAGTTTTAGGTACCTGGGGGTGCAGGTGGCCAGGAACTGGGGGACTCTTCACAAACATAATTTCACCTGACTTGTAGATCAGATGGAGGAGGAGTTCAAGAGGTGGGACATGCTGCCATTGTCGTTGGCGGGGAGGGTGCAGTCCGTCAAAATGACGGTGCTTCCGAGGTTCTTGTTCCTCTTTCAGTGCCTGCCCATCTTCATCCCCAGGGCCTTCTTTAGGAGAGTGACTAGCAGTATCTTGAGCTTTGTGTGGGCACATGGGACTCCGAGAGTGAAGAGGGTTTTCCTGGAGCGAGGGAGGGATAGAGGCGGGCTGGCGCTGCCCAACCTTTTGGGGTACTATTGGGCGGCCAATGTGTCAATGGTGCGTAAATGGGTGATGGAGGGGGGAGGGGCGGCGTGGAAAAGAATGGAGATGGCGTCATGTAGAGGTACGAGCCTGGGTGCCATGGTAATGGCGCCGTTGCCGCTCTCCCCTAAGAGGTTTACCACGAGCCCGGTGGTGGCGGCAACCCTAAGAATCTGGGGACAGTGGAGACGGCATCGGGGGGAAACAGGGGGCTCGATGGAGGCTCCATTGGGTGGCAATCATCGGTTCATCCCGGGGAACAAGGATGGGGGATTTAGGGGGTGGCAAAGGGTGGACATCAGTAAATTGAGGGACCTGTTTATTGGCAGGAGGTTTGCGGGCCTGGGGGAACTGGAAGATAAATTTGGGCTTCCCCAAAGAAACATGTTCAGATACTTGCAGGTAAAGGCGTTTGCTAGGCGACAGGTAGAGGGATTCCCTTTGCTGCCCTCACGGGGGGGCGATGGACAGAGTGCCTTCAGGGGTGTGGGTCAGAGAGGGGAAGGTGTCTGATATCTATAAGGTAATGCAGGAGGTGGAGGAGTCGTCAGTGGAGGAGCTGAAGGCTAAATGGGAGGAGGAACTTGGGGAGCAGATAGAGGACGGGACTTGGGCGGATGCCTTGGAGAGAGTCAACTCTTCTTCTTCTTCATGTGCGAGGTTTAGTCTCATCCAATTTAAGGTGCTGCACCGGGCCCACATATCCGGGACTAGGATGAGTAGGTTCTTTGGGGGTGAGGACAGGTGCACCAGATGTTCGGGGAGTCCAGCGAACAACGCCCATATGTTCTGGGCATTCCCAGCACTGGAAGAATTCTGGAAGGGGGTGGTGGGGACGGTGTCGAGGGTGGTTGGATCCAGGGTCAAACCAGGGTGGGGACTCACGATTTTCGGAGTTGCGGTGGAGCCGGGAGTGCAGGAGGCAAAAGAGGCCGGTGTCCGGGCCTTTGCGTCCCTAGTAGCCCGGCGGAGGATCTTGCTGCAGTGGAAGGATGCGAGGCCCCCAAGTGTGGAGACCTGGGATCAATGACATGGCGGGATTTATAAAGTTGGAAAGGGTCAAATTTTCCCTGAGAGGATCAGTACAAGAGTTCTATAAACGGTGGCAGCCTTTTCTGGACTTCCTGGCTCAAAGATAGGTATCTTGGTCAATAGCAGCACAACCCGGGGGGTGGGGGGAGAGAGAGAGAGGTGGCGGGGGGGAGAGAGAGAGGGGGGGGAAGAGAGAGAGAGGGGGGGGAGAGAGGGGGGGGGAAGAGAGAGAGGGGGGAGGAGAGAGAGAGAGGGGGGGAAGAGAGAGAGGGGGGGAGGAGAGAGAGAGAGGGGGGGAGGAGAGAGAGAGAGGGGGGGAGGAGAGAGAGAGAGGGGGGAAGGAGAGAGAGAGAGAGAGGGGGGAAGGAGAGAGAGAGAGAAGGGGGAAGGAGAGAGGGGGGGGAGGAGGAGGGGGGCGAGAGAGAGGGGGGGAGGAGAGAGAGGGGGAGAGCGAGAGAGAGAGGGGGGAGAGCGAGAGAGAGAGGGGGAGAGAGAGAGAGAGGGGGGGGGAGAGAGAGAGAGAGGGGGGAGGAGAGAGAGGGGGAGGAGAGAGAGGGGGGAGGAGAGAGAGGGGGGAGGAGAGAGTGAGAGGGGGGAGGAGAGAGTGAGAGGGGGGAGGAGAGAGTGAGAGGGGGGAGGAGAGAGTGAGAGGGGGGAGGAGAGAGTGAGAGGGGGGAGGAGCGAGTGAGAGGGGGGAGGAGAGAGAGAGGGGGGAGGAGAGAGAGAGGGGGGAGGAGAGAGAGAGGGGGAGGAGAGAGAGAGAGAGGGGGAGGAGAGAGAGGGGGGAGAGAGAGAGAGGGGGAGAGAGAGAGAGGGGGGGAGAGAGAGAGAGAGAGGGGGGCGAGAGAGAGGGGGAGGTGAGAGAGAGGGGGGCGAGAGAGAGGGGGGCGAGAGAGAGGGGGAGGTATGAGAGAGGGGGGCGAGAGAGAGGGGGGCGAGAGAGAGGGGGGCGAGAGAGAGGGGAGCGAGAGAGAGGGGGGCGAGAGAGAGGGGGAGGTATGAGAGAGGGGGGCGAGAGAGGGGGGGGGCGAGAGAGAGGGGGGGCGAGAGAGAGGGGGGCGAGAGAGAGGGGGCGAGAGAGAGGGGGAGGTATGAGAGAGGGGGCGAGAGAGAGGGGGGCGAGAGAGAGGGGGGCGAGAGAGAGGGGGTGAGAGAGGGGGGCGAGAGAGAGGGGGGCGAGAGAGAGGGGGGCGAGAGAGAGGGGGGGCGAGAGAGAGGGGGGCGAGAGAGAGGGGGCGAGAGAGAGGGGGCGAGAGAGAGGGGGCGGTATGAGAGGGGGCGAGAGAGAGAGGGGGGCGAGAGAGAGGGGGGGGCGAGAGAGAGAGGGGGGGGCGAGAGAGAGGGGGGGCGAGAGAGAGGGGGAGGAGAGAGAGGGGGAGGTATGAGAGAGGAGGGGGAGAGAGAGGAGGGGGAGAGAGAGGAGGGGGAGAGAGAGGAGGGGGGAGAGTGTTCCTTATTATAGTTTCTATTTTTCTTTTCTCTACGGTTATGTAACTTAACATTGTGTTAATTTAAGTTGTTGTTAATATGTTGTGTTCATTGAGGAGGGGCGAAGGTTTATGATTGTTGTCATTATTGTTATTGTTGGTATTTTAGTATGGTTTGATGTTGTTGTATAAATTCAAACTTTTTCAATAAAAATTATTTAAAAAAAAAAGAAATAGAAAAGGGGCAGTCACACTACTGGGAGTATACTATCGACCCCCACATTGTGAAAGGGAGATAGAAGATCAAATATGTGGACAAATTTCTGCCTGTAAGAACAAGAGGGCAATAATAGTAAGAGACTTTAACCATCCCAATATCAACTGAAATTAAACAATATAAGAGGAACTTAGTGAGAAAGATTCATGCAGTGTGTCCAGGAACCGTCCAATTAGTGACAAAGCCAACGAGAGGAGATGCAATTCTAGACCTCGTCCTGGGGAATGAAGAAGGGCAAGTGGGTGAAGTAACAATTGGCGACCATATCAGGGATAGTGACCACAATTCAGTGAGATTCAGTATTACCATGGAAAAGAACAGAGATAAAGCAAGAGTAAAAACTTTGAACTGGGGGAAGGCAAATTTTGCATCAATGAGAAGGCAGTTGACTGAGGTGGACTGGCCAGTATTGCTCGAGGATAAATCAGTGGAAGACCAGTGGGAAGCACGAAAAGGAGAGATTCTAAATGTACAAAGTAGACATGTCCCCTCCAAAAATATGAGTGGCACTGCCAGATCTAGACCTCCCTGGAGGAATACATGGGAAGATCAAACAGAAAAAGAAAGCGTATGATCGACACTGCAGATAGCCGAGACGAGTGTAGGAAGTGCAGGAACAAAGTCAAAAGGGAAATAAGGAAATCAAAGAGAGGGCATGAAAAAAGATTAGCAAGTAAAGTTAAAGAAAATCCAAAGTTGTTTTACTAATATGTTAATGGTAAACGGTTAGTTAAGGAACCTATCAGAGATGAAAAAGGGAACCTGTGTGTAGAATCAAAGGCTGTGGGAAGGGGTTAAATTAATATTTTGTCTCTGTGTTTAGAAAGGAAATAGATGATGCAGATATAGTAGTCCAGTTGTGAGATACTGGATGGGATAATCATAAAGAGAGAGAAAGTACTCGAAGGATTAGAATCCTTGAATGTTGATAAGTCGCCAGGGCCAGATGGTTTGTTTCCAAGGCTACAGAAGGAGGTCAGGGTAGAGATAGCAGATGCTGTGAGGATGATTTTTCAATCCTCACTAGATACAGGGGAGATACCAGCGGACTGGAGAAATGCAAAGGCGGTCCCATTGTTGAAAAAGGGATCGAAGGAAATGCCAAACAATTATAGGCCATTTAGTCATACGTCAGTAGTGGGCAAATCACTAGAAACAATCCGGAGAGATAGGATTAACTGCCACATAGAAAGGCATGGACTAGTCAGGGATAGCCAGCATGGATTTGTTAAAGGAAGGTCTTGCCTCACAAGTTTGGTTGAACTTTTTGAGGAAGTGACAAGAAGGGTTGATGAAGGTAGTGCAGTGGATGTGGTGTACGTGGATTTTAGCAAAGCTTTTGGCAAAGTCCCATTTGGCCGATTGGTCAAGAAAATGAAAGCCTATGGGATACAGGGCAATGTGACGAACTGAATAAAAAGTTGTCTTAGTGACAGCAAACAAAGGGTAATGGTCGATGGCTGCCCTTTACAATTGGAAAGTTGTTTTAATTGGTGTTTCACAGGGCTCGGTGTTGGGACCCTGACTCTTTGTGTTATATATTAATGATTTGGACGTGAACATGGGAAGTATGATTGGAAAATTTGCAGATGTCACAAAGATTGGCCGAGTACTGGACAATGTAGAGGATAGCTATAATCTCCAAAACAATGTAGTTAGATTGGTGGAGTGGATGATAAAGTGGCAGATGGAGTTTAACACGGAGAAGTGTGAGGTCATGTATTTAGGGAGGTCAAACAGTTATAGGGAGTACACAATAAATGGGAATATACTAAGAGGGCTAGATGAAGTGAGAGATCTTAGCATACAAGTGCACAGATCCCTAAAGGCAGCAGTTCAGGTAGACAAGGTTGTAAAGAAAGCAAATGGGCAGGCTCCGGGGTCCTGGGGAGGGGGGGGGGCGATTTGGCCCTGGGGAGTGCCCCCACGGTGGCCTGGCCTGCGATGGGGGCCCACCGTTCCGCGGGTGGGCCTGTGCCGTGGGGGCACTCATTTCCTTCCGCGTCAGGCATCGGCCTCCGCGATGGCCAACACGAAAGTGACCCCCCCCCCCCCGTGCACGTGCGGGGATGATGTCAGCAGCTGTGACGCTCCCGCATATGTGCGGACTTCCGCCAGCCGGCGGAGTCCCTTTGTCCCCGGCTGGCGTGGAGCCAAAGGCCTTTCCCGCCGGCCGGCGGCACGCCAACCACTCCGGCGCGGGCCTAGCCCCTAAAGGTGAGGGCTTCTCCCCTAAAGGTGCGGAGGATTTCGCACCTTTGGGGCTGCCTGACGGCGGAGTGGTTCATGCCACTCCATCCCGCCGGGAACCCCCGCCCCACCGGGTAGGGGAGAATCCAGCCCCAGGTGTTTTTTCTAACCACTGTATTTTCTGCTGGGGTTTCCTCTGTTCTGTAGGCCTTCCTAGGAAGACCAAGTGCTCTGTCTGAGTGCTACCCCTGGCACAGCCAATCTGATAACACTGCCAAGTTGGCACTGACAGGTTTCCAGGTGTAGTGCCAGGTTGCTGGTGCCAGGGAGCACTGCCAGTATGGCACAGCCAAGGGGAGGGGCTTGAAGAGAGCAACTGAGTGGGAAGTCTGAAGGGGGAGGAGCCTGAAGTGGGGCCCTGAAAGAGGGAGCTTTTTGGTGAACTCACAGCGTGGTGGTGCTCACTTGATTTGGGGGTGGGGGGGGAAGAGGAGAGAGAGGACCTTGCCAGTGATTTGGTTGGGGGGGCGAGAATCTTGCCAGCGATTTGGGAGGGTGGTGGACCTTGCCAGAGACTTTTGCAGGGAGCGGGGGTCCTACCAGCGATTTGGGCTGGGTGGAGCCTTGCCAAAGATTTGGGTCGGCGGGGAGGAGGGGGCTTGCCAGCGATTGGAGGGGTGAACATGTCAGCGATTTTTGGGGAAGGATGTGCCAGTGATTTTTGGGGGGTTGCTGGGCCCCAGCGATCTTTGATGGGGATGGGAGGGAAGGGAGGAGAGGGGGGGGGGGCCCTATTCTGAGGATCCGGCCTTGCCATCCTCTTCAGGTCCCATGGTGCGATTCACCCCTGCCTCTAAAAGATTTCTCAGGGTGGGTTGATTGCTTTCTGTGTTGCACTGATTCACTTGGCGGGAATTGAGCCTCATTTTATGCTGAAGACCACACTTCAAAATGTTTTGGGAAAGTTGTGCCCTTTGTCTTTTGTAAATTCTTAAATTGTGTATTTGACTAACAATTCCATTTCATTCCGTTACCCAGTGCTAGTAATTCCAGCTAGCCTTAGAGTATTGGTTAGGTTAATTTACTCAGTGTTTGAGTCAGAATTATTTGGTATTGTTAATTATTTTATCGACTACGAATTCGTCGTAAGTAATCAATTAAATACTCGAGTGTCTGATTCCAGCTAGCTTTCAATTATTAATTGGATTAATTGCACAGTGTTTGTTTCTAAACTTCCCGGTTAAGTCATGTTTAATATTTTATGTGAAAGCGCTCCATGTGCCTTGTGGATCTGTATATTAAACATGAGCATTCACATAAGAGTCTGTACTTAACTACTGTACATACAGATTGATTTATTAATTTGGATGTATCTAAATCACCCATGTTCAGAAAAGTGAAGAGAGTTGAATCCCTACTAAATGCATTGTGTTTGTGTGTTGTACTGAAGTAATGCTGCCTTCTAACGATGACCATAGCAATGGGCAGGCTGGCTGCTTACTGCACACATTCTGTGTGTTGATAATGTTCAGAGGTAGTTCTGCCTGTTTTTCGAAGGTGAACAGAGTTGCTTTCTTAAGGCTTTACTGAAAAATGCCTGAGCTATTCAGAATGATTCATTGTGTGCCTTTTTTGGGGATGGATTTGCAATATTATGAAATGCGCTAATATATTTCCAAACATTCACTGCTTTATTATCTTGTAAAATGAGTAAATACTCCAGGGCTGTATTTTTTTGTATTGCTGGCAACTCAACCAAGTTATTTCTAGAAATGTCTTGCATAGTATTTACCCCTAACCTTTAATTTTTCAAACCATTGCTCAAAAGGTTCTGATGACTTTGGGAACTTGAGTGGAGAAATTTCTTAAACTCCTTTAAGCCCATTGTCCTTGAACCAGTGAGATTTGCCCATTTATTTCTTCATTTATTGAATACACATGGTAAATAAAATACTCTATTTTTATTTCTTTCGGGTAGAACATCATTTGACAGTTTGACCTTGAAAACCAATGAATGCCAATTGTTTACTTCATGTTTTTTTCAATGTTCTTAGCCTAATATCGGGTCTGTTCAAAGCCATGGTGAATTAACTTTTTTTTCAAATGTGGGTTCTCAAGTTCCAGTTCCAAATCTTGCTGACTCGTTTCCGTGAACACTGTTTTTCCACATTCCCCTCTGTGGTTGCAAACACGATCCAGATGATATTGACTTGGGACATTTCTGTGATTTCAATTGAATCAAAATTGAGAGCGTATCATGGGCCGACTCCAGTTAGGATGGTAGCAAAACTGAAAGTCAGATATCTAATTCTGTATAAATCTGTGATTCAAGTGGGAGGATCATTTTGGCTATAAATGTTCTTGGGGAGTTTGTAAATCTGACACTATGGGTGGAATTTAATTCTGTTCATTGCAGCACGAGACACTTACTTGCGGGAGATGCCATGCATTAGTCAACCGGGGTTGGGAAGGAGTGGATATGAGAAACGCGCCTGCTCACGGCAGGATGTTAATTTGGCTCATTAATGAACAGCAAATTATTAATGAATCCATACAGAATAGCCAGAATGATCATCTGGTTTCTGAAAATATTGAAAACTGTGCATGATTTTAGTATGATGGACACATGGTGGATAGTCAGTGCTGTTTAAGGTGCTAATCTGTTAACTCGTGTGGTTAATACACAGCCTAGACTCTAACCAAGTTAACAGACAAAGTGATTGAAGTACAAGGTAAAGAGGTCTTTCTGCACTAGTATGGGCCATTGGTGAAACCATACCTGAAGTACCTAACAGGACATATCTGCATTATTGGGAGTGCAATGAAGATTCACTAGACTGATTGCAGGAATGGAGGTTTGTTCTATGAGAAGAGAATAGGACTATGTTCCCTAGAATTTAGAAATGTGCCAGTCTTCATTCTCACATCACAGAATCACAGAATCACAGAATCACAGAAAATACAGTGCAGAAGAGGCCCTGCGGCCCATCGTGTCTGCACCGATGCATGGTAAGACAATGGTTTGTACAGCTGTGGTTACCTCCGCATTCAGCACCAACTGACATGGCTCAGGAGCCCCGCTCTGGCAGTCTCTGCTGTGTTTGCTACAGTGTAAGGCAGTGGGCTGAGAAATGTTCCATCAGTTCTGGTATATAAGTAGACACCCTCTATAGATGACCTGAGGACTTACGACAGCAACAAAGTGAAGAAAATGCCAAAGAATGTCAGTGTCGCAACACTATCCTGTTTGACCCCGTTGAGGATCTCAAAAGGGTTCCAATGTTGCACCATCATAGTTGACCTTACCTATCATGTTATCACACAGAGAGGAGATCATATTGAGCAGCTTTGGCAGCCAGCCAATTTTCTAGAGCAGCATAATAGGCCGCCTCTGCTCACATGATCGAACGCCTTGGTGCATGCAATATTCGAGGTGTGGCCTCACCAAGGCCCTGTTTATTTGCAACAAGACACCTCTATGCCTGTACCTGAATCCTCTCGTTATGAGGACCAATATACCATTTGCCGTCTTTACTGCCTGCTGTACTTGCATGCTTACCTTCAGCGATTGGTGTGTGAGAACACCCAGATCATGTTGCACAGTCCCCTCTCCTAATTTATGGCCAGTCTGACAATAGTTCGTCTTCCCATTTTTGCTATCAAAGTGGATAACCTCGCATTACCCAAATTATTCCGCTTCTGTCATTCATTTTCCCGCTTACTCAACTTGCCCAACTCACTCTGAAGGATCTCTGCATCCTCCTCACAGCTCACCCTCCCAGCCAACTTTGTATCATCTGTAAATTTGGAGATATTACATTTTGTTCCTTCATGTGAATCATTAATATATATTGAGAATAGCTGGGGTCCCAGCACCAATGCCTGCGGTACCCCACTAGTCACTGCCTGCCATTTGGAAAACAACCCGTTAATTCCTACTCTTTGCTTCCTGTCTGTCAACCAGCTTTCTGTCCATCTCAATACACTACCCCTAATCACATGCACTTTAATTTTCACACAGTAAACTCTTATGTGAAACTTTGTCAAATGCCTTCTGAAAATCCAAATAAACCACATTCATTGGCTCCCCCTCATCGACTTGACTAGTTCCATCCTCGAAAAAGTCTAGTAGATTTGCCAAGCATGATTTCCTTTTCGTAAATCCATGCTGGCTCTGTCCGATCCTGCCGCTATTGAACTAAGGGGCCACTGTCTCAGAATAAGGGGTCAAACTTTTAGGACTGAGATGAAGAGAAAATTCTTCACTGAAATGGTTGTGTAACTTTGGAATTTTCTACCCCAGAGAGCTGTGATTGCTCAGATATAGCATATATTTGGAACTAAGATCATCTCCAACTATTGCACCAATGCCATCCTTGAATAACAACAGTGCTCCTCCTCCACCTTTAGCTAGTTTCCTACCGTTCTTAAATTATTGAAATGTAAAAGCCAGACTAAAGACAGTCTATCAGTCCTCCTTGTGGAGGACGTGCATTGTGCAATCATTTCCGATTAATCTGATACAGACTTGAAATATAAGCATTAACTGGGGAAAACCACAATCTGTTGGGCATGAGGTACACTGCTGGAGTAAAATATTTTGCACTAGAGACAGCAGTGAATTAAATTGGTTGCCTTGTGTACTGTTAGGCATCAAGGCTCACTAACTATATGACTAACTTTAGTAGTTAGACTAGGGAGAAGCCACAGTTCCTGCTTTTAATTATAATGTCCAGCTGTGGATGTTATGGGGAGCATTTCATTTGTTGTTTTCAGTGGAATTGCAACTCCTATGTTATGATTTATGCTTAGAGGTTTGTTGCAAATAGGAAACTAGAGGAAACCTCCAGGATGAGAATATGTGTCTCTCGGCTCTGATGTTCTCCCTATTCAAAAGCTCACCAATTCTTCCTCTCGAGACACAGATTTGAAAATTAATCTCTTGCACAATGTACTTGGGTTAGTCACTGTAAATCATGCCTTCTAGTAGATGGTTGACGTTGGGAGGGTGGAGGTGGGGCTAAAAGAGTGCTTTTAAATACTTGGCTCAATCTATATGTTTTCACCATTGTGGATGTTTATTCTTGTAATCTGTCAATTATTTGGTTATTCAAGGCACATAGAATCATTTACTGTACATTGTTGTGATTATCTACTAGTTGCACCAAATATTGACTAATCTATTTTAGTAAACCTATAACTAAAATTTAATAATATGATTTGTGCAGGTACAATGGCCTGAGGAGCCATGCGTTTTCTTATCCAAAAGTCTTTGACATTTATTTATTTATTTTTTAAAATAAATTTAGAGTATCTAATTCTTTTTTCCAATTAAGGGGCAATCTAGTGTGGCCAATTCACCTACCTTGCAGATCTTTAGGATGTGGGGGTGAGACACGGGGAGAATGTGCAAACTCCACACAAGCAGTGACCCAGGGCCAGGATTGTCTCAGTGCCGTGAGACAACAGTGCTAATCATTGCAGCAACGTGCCGCCCCGTCTTTGACATTAATTGTGTCTCCTATCTTCGCTGTTTCACCCCCTGTAATTGCCCAGAATCATTACCGATAATAATTGATTATTAATTATTAGTAATTACCTAATTTCAATTCCTATGATTCTGATCGAAATATTAATTGTGCATGCAAAGTGCATGGGCGCCGGGACGCGACTCTCTGGCGACCGGACAATTCCCGGCAGCCGCGCGCATGAGGTCGACACGGCGCCGGTCGGGAGCCATTGAAAGTGGCCCCTGTGCCGATTCTCTGCGGTTGACCAGCTGAGTTCCTGCTGAGTTCCGCCGGCGTGGTTCCCATATGATTCTACCTGGCGGGAGCTCAGATCTGTGGTGGCCGTCCTGGTGAGGGGGTGGGGGATCAGACTCTGGGTGGGGGCCTCCACAATGGCCAGGCCCATGATCGGGGGCCACCGATCGGCAAGCGGTGCGATCCAGGGGGAGGCCTACCTTTTTCCGCGCCAGCCTTCTGTGTGGCTCCGCCGCGCAAGCGGCTGCTGTGCCAATCTGCGGACGACCGCCGCGTGCATTCGCAGACTCGTGGCCAACTGCCGCGCGCATGTGCGGACCTGCACCGAGCAGTGCAGGGCCACGTACGGCAGCTGGAACAACGCAGAGTACTCCAGCGCCGTGCTGGCCTCCTGTGGGCAACAGAATTGCTGGGCCAAGAGTGACACCGGCGTGAAACACTTAGCCGCGTTTTCAGAGAATCCCGGCCCTTATTCTGAATGAATTAATAACTTCTTATTTGGCACCTTTGTGCATGCATAAGTGATCATTTTGACATTTGTTAAAAATTAAAATATTGAAGTATTTCCATGTTATTAAAGGGGCGAAGAACAAGAGAAAGTACAAAGAAGATTTATAAGGATCACCCCAACACTGAGAGGGTTCTTTGGGGAAAAACTGAACAAGCTGGGTCTTTTTGCTCGAGGTTACCTAACAGAGGGTTTTTAAATTATGAAGGTATTTAATTGGGTCAATGTAGAGACGATGTTTCTACTTGTGGGGAGTCCAAGACTACAGGCAAAAGACAATCACTGATAAATCCAATAAGGGATTCAGGAGCAATCTCTTTAATTAGTGGTCAGAATGTGGAACTTGCCACCATGTGGTGTGAATAGTATCATTATCCTAAGTGCATCTAAGAGGAAGCTGGATATGTACACGAAGGAGAAAAGAATAGGAAGAAAATGTTGATTAAGGTGCGATGAATAAAATGGGAGCAGGCTCGTATGTGGAGCATAATCACCAGCATAGATCTGTTGGGCCAATGGCTTACATCCGAGGTACAAAATTTATTATAATTCTACTCTATTTTAATTCTAGGAAATGTTTAAATGGGCAGCACGGTGGCCTAGTGGTTAGCACAACCGCCTCACGGCGCTGAGGTCCCAGGTTCGATCCCGCCTCTGGGTCACTGTCCGTGTGGAGTTTGCACATTCTCCCCGTGTCTGCGTGGGTTTCGCCCCCACAACCCAAAAAATGTGCAGTGTAGGTGGATTGGCCACGCTAAATTGCCCCTTAATTGGAAAAAATAATTGGGTAATCTAAATTTATAAAAAAAAAGGAAATGTTTAAATAAATAAATCAATGAAGTTGCTCTTGAATATGGTGCTGAAACATTGAAGAATTGAATAGTGATATGAACACTTGTTATTTAAATGCACAGGATGCAATTGGATTTTGATTTACTATGTGGGCAAATTAATTGGCAGTAGAGTAAGAAGAATTTGAAAATATGGCAGCACCTCACTTCTGGGAGGTTGCACATATACATTTCAATATTAGAGTTAATAAGCATTTTCTTTTTATCCAGGATCCTGTTCTGAAATATATACTGATGAATCTGGTGGGTCAACAGAAAGCACAGACAAGGAGACCCATGTTGAGGTACTGAATTCTTTAACTATCTAATTAGATTTAATGATTGCAACACATTTATTTCTCTGATCTGTCATCGGGATCTGTTGAGCGAAAATAAAATCTTTCTTTGCTTACTGTTAATTGTTATATTGTGCATATAGATTACTTGAGAGGCTTGATGATTTTGTTTCTTAACTTGAGGTTTTGTGCCATGAAAAATATGTAAATTATATTTTTGATATTTTGGTGTTGCACCACCAGTCATGATGGGCCGAATGGCCCCCTTCTGTGCTGTAACCATTCTGTGAGATACCTAATTTCAATTCCTATGATTCCGCGCCGGCTCGGAGAATCGTCGTGGACGCCGAGACCACCCGCGATGCCGGTCCGACGCTGGGACGCGACTCTCTGGCGAAATGAATTTTCAAATTAATTTACGCGGTGTGGGCGTTGCTGGTTACGCAAGCATTTATTGCCCATCCCTAGTTGAACTCCAGAAGGTGGTGGTCAGTTGCCTTCTTGAACCGCTGCATTCCTTGAGGAATAGGTACACCCACTGTGCTGTTAGGGAGTGAGTTCCAGGATTTTGTCCCTCCCAGCGACCGTGAAGGAATGCAATATGTTTCCAAGTCAGGGTGGTGAGTGACTTGGAGGGGAACCTCCAGGATGTGGGGTTCACAGGTATCTGCTGATCTTATCCTTCTAGATGGTAGTAGTCATGGATTTGGAAGATGCTGTCTTATGAACATTGGTAAGTTTGCAGGGCATCTTGTAGATGGTACACATGGCTGGTATTGTGTGGAGCAAGTGAATGTTTGTGGAAGGACGGTGATTCAAGTGGGTAGCTTGCTATCGAGCTTCTTGAGTGTTGTTGGAGCTGCACCCATCCAGGCAAGGGGAGAGTATTCCATTACACTCCTGACTTGTGCCTTGTAGATGGTGGACAGGCTTTGGGGTGACATGAGGTGAGTTACTCGCCGTGGGATTCCTAGCCTTTGACCTGCCCTGGTAGCCATAATAATATGGCTAGCCAGTTCAGTCTCTGATCATTGGTAACTCCCTGGTGGGGTTTAGGTGTTTACCCTATTTGCATTACCATAAATATGATGTGAAACATTTTGATGGAGGTTAGTATTCTGAAGAAGCTCAAGTGTTTGGCAAAAGCTCATTGATTCATATCCTTCTCAGAATCTAAATGTCCTTATTTCCCTCCCCATATTCTCCTCCCACTGTGTTTGTTTACCACAACTGAGCAAGCAACAAAAACTCCTTATTGCACACAGAGATCTTCAGGATGATAAACAAAGGATGCAGAAGGATTTTATGCAAAAACAGCTGAAGCATGGCTTTATAATATGCCTGGATGTAAATTACAAAGCTGTAGGTTGCAACTGTCCTGTGTTTGTAAATATCTTTATAAAGTAGAAGTGTGCTTGCTAGTTTCTCTCCAAACTACTTTAGAATTATGCATGTATCATTGTGATATTAAGTGAAAAAGTTTACTTTTTTATTACTTATTGTAATTAGATTGATTAAAATATTGTGCAGCTCTTTAATTGAACAGCTTCAATTCCACACAGTGTTTCATGAATTGGCGAAACTGTGAGCTCTTTACAATAGCTTCTTTGAGACCTTATCAGTTACACCCATAATTGATTTGTGCGCCTCATTTAGCTACTTGCAATTAATCATTATAATAGCTTTTAAAAGAGTTTCATATTAAAACTGGGCTCAGAGAATGGTGTCATTGGATACATAGAAACTATTTTATTGTACTTTGAATGCACGGCATTGTGTAATGCACTGTTCTGAAAGTTTTGACTGAAAGCAATGAAGCATTTGTAGCTCTGACCAAACTTTGATATTCTAAAATGCATAAAATAATAAAGTAAGCCATTAGTCCAATTTGACTTGTGGCTGGAGATTAGTTATGATAAGGTATGATGGGAACAAGGTTTAAAGGACTAAAATTCTGGACAGATATAGTGCCAGCATTTCTTTAAGCACTCTATTGTACAGGTGTGGACTTAATTTTCTCTCAGGTACAGCATAGAGTTGTCAGCTGTAATTTATGGAGCAAAGGAAGAAATAAAAGAAAGAAACAAAGACCACATCCACTGTGTAACTTGAAACATACATGTTGACCACTATTTTGCAAGCCTCTTAATATTGAGTCTGATGCATGAAATTCCTTTTTAAATTTCATGTTCTGAACATTAAATAATTTCCCTTTACTGCACCTACATTTTGTATGAAGCCAAGTCAACATTCTTATCCCTCCAATTCAGGATCATGTAAGTTTCATGTTATTTTCCCCTTTTTTGTTTCAAAATACTTATGGTTACTCAATAAGATCCTAGATCCTCTTAGATGTGGGTGGTTCCAGTCACCCATATTCTTTTATAGGAAGGTTTGTAGCTTATTTGTTAAAAGAGCAATGTGTATTGAGGGTATTAATTTTGATTTAAATGAAATTTTAATTACTCCCACATTTCCATAAGAAACGAGTTGATCATAATATTTGTAACTTTTCTTAAAGAGTAATGCGGTTTAAGGATATTAATTTTGTCTTGAATGAAGTCTTACTATTATGAATTATTATTTATAGTTTAGCATGCTGTAAATTTCAGTACAATGAAAATCTTGTATGTTGTGTCTCAAGTGGATGTAGCACAGCTTCATGATTCCTTTTGCTACAAGATTAACTTTCTTAACTCATTCAACCCTGAAGAAGCTTACATTTTGATTTCAGGCACCAGCTCTGCCATCCTTGTTCAAAAGTCTAATTGCCTTTTTCTTATTCATTTAGCATGTTAGCACTGTGAGAGATCAAACAGGTTTATTGCTGGAAGAAGTGGACCCAACTCTACTGGATACAGGTAGAAAATAAAGATCAATTTGTCAGATATTTATGTACCTTGTACATGTCAGCATTTGTGGGTACTATATCATCGTCTTTAATGCTGATTCATGGTGGGGAGGTATGAGATTCCAGCAAAGTTCTTTTCAAATCACTATGGTGGAAGGGTCATCCCTATTAATTTAATTTAGTAATTGTTGTAGATTCATAATGAATCTAGCAGCTCACAGAGGGGCTGTGGGCCATCAGCAGTAGAATTGTATTACACAACAATTTCTAATCTTATGGTCCAGCTTATCTCTCATTTTACTATTGCCATCAAACCAGGGGATGAACCTAATTCAACGAGGAGTGTAGGAGCATGCCAAGAGTAGCACCAGGCATTCCTAAAAATTAGGTGCCAACTGGGTGAAGCTACAACATGCGATTATATGCATGCTATACAGTGCAAGCAACATACTACAGACAGAGATAAGCAATCCCATAATTAATGCATCTGATCAAACTTCTGCCGTCCTGCCACATCCAGCCATGAATGGATAACTGATCAACTAACTGGAGGATGAGGCTCCATGAACATCCCTACCATTAATCATCATGGAGCCCAGCATATGAATTGAAAAAACAAGGTTGAAATATTTTTGCAATTACCTTCAGCCAGAAGAGTTGCTGAGCAGCTGATCCATCTCCTTCCCCGTAAGGTCTACATCATTACAGAAACCAGCAGTCAGTAAGTTTGTTTCACCTTTTGTGATATCAGGGAATGGACGAGCACATTCACTACAGCAAAGCCCATGGGTCCTGACCAGATTTTTGCTGCTGATGAGCATCTATCCTAAATAAATAACTATGGTCTGAGCAAAGCTGTTCCAGTACAGCTACAGAACTTGCATCTACCTGGCAACGTGGAAAATTGTCCAAGTGTGTTCTTTCAGAAAAAGCAGGACATATCTAATCTGGTCAATTACTACTCCACCAGTTGACTCTCAATCATCACCTAAGTGATAGACTGTGTCATCAACAATGTTGTCGAGTGACACATACCCAACATTAATCTTCTCACATGTGCTCCATTTGGCTTCTGCCTGAGCCACTCTGCTCCAGACCTCATTGCAGCCAATATGCACAAAGGAGCTAAATTCCAGAGATGAGGTGGGTGACTGTCCATGATACCAAGGCAGCGTTTAACTTAATCAGCCATAAAGAAACCCATCAAGATTGAAGTTGAAGAGAATCTAATTGGGTGAGGGCGAAACTAGCATGAGAAAAGATGGTTGTAGGAGACTAATCAGGAAACCTGCCCCCAGATTCTCAGAATGCTGTACTCAGTGGAGGAGAGGAGGGACACCCTCTTCCCCAGGGTGTGCCAGAGACTAAAGCACATGTTGTGCACAGGGCTTGGGAGGAGGTGGCAGAGGCAGCCAGTGCTGCCAGCCTCACCAGGTGGACTGGAACACAGTGCATGGAAGAAGATGAATTACTGCCTTAGGGCAGCTTGGGTGGGTCAGGAGAGTGGCGGCGTGAAGAAATTTGGCAAGGTTGGCATCGTGGTCCTGCTGGTCATGGCCGCAGATGGTGATGTTGTCTAGGTACGGGAAGGTGGCCCGCAAACCGTACCGGTCGACCATTCAGTCCATCTCCCTTTGGAAGACCGAGACCCCGTTAGTGATGCCGAAGGTAACCCTGAGGAAGTGATAGAGATGACTGTCTGCCTCGAAGGCAGTGTATGGACGGTCCGATTTACAAATGGGGAGCTGGTGGTAGGCAGATTTGAGGTCTACCGTTGCGAAGACCCGGTACTGTGAAATCTGATTGACCATATCAGATATGCGTGGGAGGGGATACACGTCGAGCTGCGTGTACCGATTGATAGTCTGGCTGTAGTCCACGACCATTCTGTGTTTCTCCCCAGTTTTAACGACTACCGCTTGGGCTCTCCAGGGACTGTTGCTGGCCTCGATGATGCCTTCCCGAAGCAGCCGCTGGACCTCGGACCTGATGAAGGTCCTGTCCTGGGTGCTGTACCGTCTGCTCCTGGTGGCGACGGGTTTGCAAAGAGGGAAGGCGGATCGACCTTTAGGGTTGTGAGGCCGCACACAGTGAGGGGTGGTAGGGGCCCACCGAATTTTAGGGTTAGGCTCTGGAGGTTGCACTGGAAGTCCATACATAGTAATAGGGCAGCGCAGAGGTTAGGGAGGACGTCAAGGTGGAAGCCGCTGAATTTTATGCCCTGGACCGTGAGTGTGACCGAACAGTACCCCCGGATCGCGACGGAATGGGATCCGGAGGCCAGGGAGATTCTTTGGTTAGCTGGGTGTACCGCGAGGGAGCAGCGCCTTACCGTATTCGGGTGGATGAAGCTTTCGGTGCTCCCGGAGTCCAGCAGGCAAGAGGTCACGTGGCCGTTGATTTTCACGCTGGTCGAAACGGTGGCCAGGTTGTGCGGACGAGACTGGTCGATTGTCACCGAGTCGAGGTTGGTCATCGCTGACGTTGGATGATGGGGAGCCTGGGGGGCCCAGGTCCTGAAATGCAGTTGGTGTCCATGTGGCGTGGGGAAGACAAGATGGCGGCGTCGGAAGATCTTGAGGGGGACATTACGGGGGTTGGACAAGATGGCGGTGCCCATGGGCCGTATGTGGTCTGAGGGGGGGGAAGATGGCGGCACCCACTGGCCACGCGTGGTCGGGGGAGGCGAAGATGGCTGCGCCCAATGGCCGCGCGTGGTCCGTGGAGGTGAGGATGGCGGCGCCCATTGTGCGTAGACTAGGCGGGTGGGGGGCGACAGCGACAACTGCACAGGCCTGGCACACCGCGGCGAAGTGTCCCTTTTTACCGCAAGCTTTACAAAGGGCAGCATGGGCCGGGCAGCATTGGTAGGGTTTTTCTGCTGGCCGCAAAAATAGCATCGGGGGCCCCCGGGGTGGGATGGCTGGCGCGCGGCGCAGGCGTATTGGCTGGGTAAGGCCCCCGCTGGGGCGGCCATCTGTGGGGTCCATGATGCGTTGGAGGGGTGGGCTGCGCGACTGGGGGTGTAGGCCTGAATGTTGCGCGAGGCGACCGTCATGGAGAGCGTTGGCTTCTTTGTCTCAGCTGGATCGAGCGTGGCCCCCTCTAACAGTCTTTGGCGTATGAGGTCCGACCCAATCCCCGTAACGAACACGTCCCTCATAAGGAGGTTTGAATGTTCAGTGGCCGTAACGGCCTGACAGTCACAGTCCCGGACGAGTGGGATGAGGACCCGCCAGAAGTCTTCGATGGACTCACCAGGGAGTTGAGAGCGAGTGGTGAGTACGTGCCTGGCGAAGAGCGTGTTCGTCTTCTGCGCGTAGTTTTCTTTGAGAAGTGTCATGGCTTCGGCGTAGGTCGGCACGTCCTGGATCAGCGGGAAAACGTTGGAGCTCAACCTTGAGTACAGGATCTGTATCTTCTGAGCCTCCGAGATAGCGCTAGGCGCCGAGTTAATATACGCCTCAAAACAAGCCAGCCAGTGATTAAAGTCCTTTTTGGCATCGCTTGATTGTGGATCCAGCTGCAGGCGATCTGGCTTGATACGGAGGTCCATTTTTAGAAAATCTTAGAGCAATAAATTGATGCACGAAAAATTGAACAAAGACTAGAGTTGGATACAACTGAGGCTTTATTGCTCTAAGATGTGTGGCCTCCCAAAGCAGCTGGCAAAATGGCTGCTGCATGGAGGACACATTATTTATACTCCGCCTACTGGGTGGAGCCAGCAGGCAGGGACTACCGGCGAACCTGTAGTACAGGTCCTACTATACATCACCTAATAAAGGTGTAACAGTGGTTTACCACAAGCAGTTCCTGCAATTTAAGCCTTTAGTTTCTGATATTGTCAGAATCTGTCCTGTAGCTACATCAAGGCCAGTATATCTTTACTCTGGAATCGTTCCTGTGACATTGCATTGAGAGGATGCTTTACGTCATTCAACATTTGAAAATAAATTGTTAGAAATGTGGAAAATTTAATCAATATCAGTCTTGCCTTGTATGGACCGGTTAGGAGAAATATGTCTGCAACACAGGGCTGCTGGAATACGGATTTATAATGGCATTTAAAAGGGAAATGAATAAATAATCGTAAATGGAATAGCAATTAAAGAATGTTTGAAAGAGCAAGGTACTAAGACAAATTATAGTTCTTTCTGAGAGGCTGGATGTCCAAATGCCTCTTCACCTTTATTGTAACTCCTGTGGTATGATTCTATCCTGATCCATGACAAATTATTGCATGCATGATTTGATTGGTTTATTTTGTTGCATATCGATGTTTCATGGATTGTTGGTTTTGTCACCAATTTTGCTTGTTCTGTTTATTTCAGTTATTTTGTGTTGATATGCTTAATTTATAGTTTTTCTACTTTTTTATTAATGGTATGTAAAACTTGACACGTGGTCAATCTAATCAAATTTTTGAAGTAACCAAATTTAAAATATATATTGATACAATGTGGTGTTTGTTCAGCCATTTTATGAACAATCACACTCACACGACTCACTTCACTTGATCATCTGGCTTTCCAAATGTTGACTATAATTAACTGGAACATTCTATTGCTGAAATAAATAGTCTAGATTTAGAAAAGTTATTAACATTTCATTCAACTGCAGTAAATCATTTCAGTGCCAAGAGCATGGGTTGAGTGATCTCCTCCTGTGCTGTAAATCACTCTGGTTCCGCTGTAATACACAGTTCTGCACAGTCCTCGGCCTCACTACCTCCCCACAGCTTGGGGGATGTCTATGTTGTTTCTTTGGGTACAATAAGAAGTCTTACAACACCAGGTTAAAGTCCAACAGGTTTGTTTCAAATCACTAGCTTTCGGAGCACTGCCCTTTCCTCAGGTGAATGGGTGCCAGGGATAAACAATTAGAAAAATTAAAATACAAATACACTAATTGTACTTCTTTTGATACTGGTCTAATATTCTTTGAGAAGACTATTGCATTTCTGAATTCCAGTAACAATCTCCACTTCCAAAACTGCTTCCTCTAAATTAGTACTCACCGATTTTAATTGCGGTGGTCATTTAATTATCCTGCCTGTGTTATATTTCAGTATGAATATTGCTGCATTTGCTTTCTATCTCTTAGTTGCATGCCTTCCATGATGGGAATGGTGCTGCCTGTTTGTATATCAGGTCTGTAGACATTTGGAATTCCTTAATACCGTTTGGGTCCACAAGTCGTTCTGTGGAACAAACAACCAACTGCTTTTTGGAGTGATGGATTTTGACTGGACTATTGCAATGCTTTTCCTTGTGCTGAATACTAAAACAAGCTGTTGTCGTTAAATATGGCCCTTTTAAGGTCTAAAGAACATAAGAACATAAGAACATAAGAACTAGGAGCAGGAGTAGGCCATCTGGCCCCTCGAGCCTGCTCCGCCATTCAATGAGATCATGGCTGATCTTTTGTGGACTCAGCTCCACTTTCCGGCCCGAACACCATAACCCTTAATCCCTTTATTCTTCAAAAAACTATCTATCTTTACCTTAAAAACATGTAATGAAGGAGCCTCAACTGCTTCACTGGGCAAGGAATTCCATAGATTCACAACCCTTTGGGTGAAGAAGTTCCTCCTAAACTCAGTTCTAAATCTACTTCCCCTTATTTTGAGGCTATGCCCCCTAGTTCTGCTGTCACCCGCCAGTGGAAACAACCTGCCCGCATCTATCCTATCTATTCCCTTCATAATTTTAAATGTTTCTATAAGATCCCCCCTCATCCTTCTAAATTCCAACGAGTACAGTCCCAGTCTACTCAACCTCTCCTCATAATCCAACCCCTTCAGCTCTGGGATTAACCTAGTGAATCTCCTCTGCACACCCTCCAGCGCCAGTACGTCCTTTCTCAAGTAAGGAGACCAAAACTGAACACAATACTCCAGGTGTGGCCGCACTAACACCTTATACAATTGCAACATAACCTCCCTAGTCTTAAACTCCATCCCTCTAGCAATGAAGGACAAAATTCCATTTGCCTTCTTAATCACCTGTTGCACTTGTAAACCAAAAAAGAACTGTGTAATCTGGGATAGTTATACCTTGGGTGAACAATAAATCTATTGTCTTCTGGGTTTCATGCAAAATTTACACTACATGCTTTCATTGTATCCAAAGCTAATAATATCAATCACGTTACATGCATTTTGTAGAATAAGCGGTTAAACAAGTTTATTTACTAGAATCTGCAGGAAGAACTATGGTTGAAATGCATTTGAATGATACAATCACTTTGAACCACTCCATGGAGATGCTGAAAAGATAAACTGATCAGCTGGGTTCCTTGTGAAGCTTTGTTTTCAAATCATTCAGAAAATAGACAAATGGATTAAAGGGAAGGTGCCTGAGCCCTACCAATTACAGTCTTTTTTAAAGTTTGTCACCTTTCCTATCTGTAGAGTGACAAATTAGTTGTTTTAGTCTGTTATAACCATAATGAGATGGTATATGAAAAATCTTTGATCCTTGCACCTCAAATTCTTTGAAATGCAACCTTTCTTTTTGAAAAGTGTATCTGTAATACTTGGATAGCTGACTGAATGATGAGCAACCAGCTCCCTTACTCCGACACGATGCCAAACGGTGACCGTACGTAGAATCTGAGAAACACACTCCATGCTGGGATTTCCTGATGCGATTATGATGTTTAACACAAGAGACGTTATGGAGAGGTATTGATCAGAGATTCCTTCTATTCACAGAAGAGATATGGGGCAAGATTATTGGCAGTTATTGGGGTAGGAAAAGAGGTGGGTGGTGCATAATTTCACAACGCACATCCAGACACAATGGAACAAATGGCTGTAATAATTGTGTGATTCTGTGAATAGCTCAATGATGCATTTTATTTCTTATACTTTGGTCTGCTTGGTGATGCTTCTTTTCAGCTCCCTGTTCCAACTACCTGGATATATTAATAAAAATGTGCACCATTTTGACAGTCAGGGGCAGGACTTTGCATTCTGAGTCGGGACCATGGCCCTACACTGTTGGACACAGTCACCCATAACACCATAAGATGTAGGAGTGGAAATAGGCCACATGGCCTATTGAGCCCGTTCTGCCATTCAATGAGCTCATGGCTGATCTGATATATTCCTGAACTCCACTTTCCTGCCTTATTCCCATAACCCTTGATTCACTTACTGAGTAAAATATCAGCCTTGACCCAGCTTCTACATTTGCTTTGGTAAATAATTCCACAGATTCACTACACTCTGAGAGAAAAACATTCCTCCCCATCTCTGTCTTAAATGGGCATACTTCCTTGATTGGCCAATCAGTGAGCAGAGGGTGTGCTCAGCATCTAATCAAGGATCATTGATGGGCTCTTCAGGCTAAAGTGCCAATAGAAGTCCTCCAGCATTGAAAGAGCAGCAGCTTCTGTTGTAAGAGAGAGGGCACCTTCAACTTCAGGCTCCATCTCGAGGTACCCTCTCAGCTTCCAGCTATGCATTAGCTATGAGGAGCGGTTGAATAAACTTGGTTTGTGCATTAGCTATGAGGAGCGGTTGAATAAACTCGGTTTGTGCATTAGCTATGAGGAGCGGTTGAATAAACTCGGTTTGTTCTCACTGGAACAATGGAGGTTGAGGGGCGACTTGATAGTGGTCTACAAAATTATGGTCTACAGAGTGGATAGTCAGAGACTTTTTCCCAGGGGAGAGGGATCAATTACTAGGGGGCATAGGTTTAAGGTGTGATGGGCAAGGTTTAGAGATGTACGAGGCAAGTTTTTTACACAGAGGGTAGTGGGTGCCTGGAACTCGCTGCCGGAGGAGGTGGTGGAAGCAGGGACGATAGTGACATTTAAGGGGCATCTTGACAAATACATGAATAGGGTGAGATTAGAGGGATACAGACCAGGAAGTGTAGAAGATTTTAGTTTAGACGGGCAGCATGGTCGGCACAAGCTTGGAGGGCCGAAGTTCCTGTTCCTGTACTGTACTTTTCTTTGTTCTTTGTTCTCCTTTTATATATTTGAACTAAAATATGCCCTCAGTTGCCAGGCGATCATTGTGGAGGGAAAATCACTCCATAAGGTTACCTGTTACCCCAGATGCTGCCAGGTTAGGCGGATGGGGCCCTGGAGGTTTCTGGAAGGCTGCACCCCCCTACCCGGGACTGGGGCCAGGATGTCGCCTTCAGGCACGCTGTTGACACTATAGGGGGGGGGGGCACAGGCTGACTTGAAAATTCCTGCTGGTCCCTGGTCCATGAACTTAACTGGCCTGTGAATGACCTTAACTCGCTATCCAAAGGTTGTGGGCAAGTTGCTTTTCTGCCCTGGAAAGTTGGTAGCCTTCTGAAAGTTTAAATAAGTAAATTTAGAGTACCCAATTATTCTTTTTTTCCAATTAAGGGGCAATTTAGCATGGCCAATCTACCTAATCTGCACATCTTTGGGTTGTGGGATGAAACCCACGCAGACACTGGGAGAATGTGCAAACTCCACACGGACAGTGACCCAGGGCCGGGATTCGAACCCGGGTCCTCAGCGCCGTAGTCCCAGTGCTAACCACTGTACCATGTGCCGCCCTTAGCCTTCTGAAAGTTGGCTATAGCAGGGTTGGTGCTGGCAAACTGGCACACCAGCTAATGTTGTGAAATTATGCTCCTGCCTATCTCTTCTCCCACCCCCATTGGTCCCCAAACATTTTGCCATAGATGTCATCTGTCGTTCGACAGGGGGGTGAAGTCTCCATCTCGGGTCACCCGAAGTACATTTTCCAATGGCACAGAGAATTGTAAAATCGGGATCGGTGCCTGGAGTCGGCGGGCGTCAATCCGTTTCCGATGCCCCTACCCCTGCTGAAGGTGGGATCGAGTTTCATACTTGCGTGCCAGTGGGAGGATGTGAATAAATACAAATAGGTCATAATGATCCATTTGCATCCATTTAGCGGGCATGGCACCCTAATCGCTGGCCCTAAGTGATTCTCCAGTACACAGGGCAGGGAATTATGTGGTGGGGATTACTACAGGTCTCACAAAATATGAGCCTGATGTGGTGGTACTTGTGGTGGGCCAAGGGGGTAACCTTTATGGAATCCCCCTAATAGGGAGACCCCCCCCACGGATCCCCTAACTAAAGGAAACCCCCCCCAACACGGACCCCCTAACTAAAGGGACCCCCCTCCCCCCACACAGACCCCCTCAGGGACCCCTTGACTAGAGGGACACTCACAGGAACCCCTTGATTAGAGGGACACTCACAGGGACCCCTTGATTAGAGGGACCTTCTCAGGAACCCTGGGTTAGAGGAACCCTTACAGGGACCCCTTGACGAGAGGGACTCCGTGATGAGGGGAACCCTCAATAGGGCACCCGTGACTAGAGGGACAGCCATAGGGACTTCCTGACTAAAGGGAATCCCTACCCCTACAGAACCCCTTCCCCAGAAAAGAGACCCCTATCTGGAAGCTAAAGAGCAGTCCAGACAGGGACAGTGAAACAATTACAGCTGTAACACTTACCTGGTAGCCTCACATGCCCAGTCTTCGAAGTGCTGAAACCCCAATGCTTACAAAGATCAACCACATCAAAGAGGTAAGTGCATTGCAAACACTCAAGTTTGTGATTGCAATGCACTTACTGTTCTTTGATGTGGTTGATGTTTGTAAACACCACGCAAGAGACCAGCATCAAGATTCGCGACACTTGAAATGTCTCGCAAGATTCACAGAATCTTGCATCGCAATCAGGATCTCGCTCTCGTTGGGCAATATCCAGGCTTGCATATTTAAATGAGTCATTAGGCTAATTTAAAAATACGCTCGACCAATTCACCCAGGGCCTGGGATTCACCGGCCTCATCATCGAGGCCTCAACTGTTTGGTAGTGATTCACAAAGTCATGAACCAGTCATGACGACATGGTGGCACAGTGGGTAGCACTGCTGCCTCAGAGCCCCAGGGACACGGGTTCAATTTTGACCTTGGGTGACTGTAGAGTTTGTACGTTCTCCCCATGTCTGCGTGGGTTTCCTCCGGGTGCTCCGGTTTCCTCCCACAGCCCAAATATGTGTAGGTTAGGTGGATTGGCCATGTTAAATTGCCCCTTACGGGGATAGGGTGGAGCCATAGGCTTAGGGAGAGTGCTCTTTCCAAGGGCCAGCACAGACTCGATGGGCCGAAAGGCTTCCTTCTGCACTGTAAATTCTATGATGAAGACACCTCTTGGGGGTCTCGCTGGGAAGCGAAGGTCCCTGGGAGGTCAGGGCAGGGTGGCAACCTGGCACTCCCCTGGTGTCTTGCCACTCTCAGCCTTGCATCTTAGCACTGCCAGCCTGGCACTGCGAGGGTGTCCAGATGGCACTGCCAGATTGGCAGGGATGGTGCCAGACTGGCAGCGTCCAAGTGCCAGGTTGCCCGTGCCAGGGGTTGGTGCCCTTAAGTAGAGGGGTGAGGGGGGGGCTCGAGGACCGTGGAAGAGGTACTTTGAGTGAAATGGGGATGAAGCCATGGTGGGAATGCAGAGGGGGGTCGAAAGATCAGTGGTGGAATTCTCCATTTCTGGGACAAAGTGATGATGCCAGCGCAGAATCTGTGAACTTTTACGACAGAAAAACCAGCGTCACACCTGGACTGATGCCGCTACTGTTGAGGGGCTAGCACTGGTGCCGTGTGGAACACAGTTGATTCCAATGAAAAGCGGTGCAGGATTCGCCAGGTCCGTGATTAATATTCGGGAGGCTGACAAGCTGCAGCCGCACATACACATTACAATCCCCACACACATATCCCAGCCAAAAAGATGGCACTGGTTGTGCTGGAGCGCAGCTGATGGGTCATCTGGGGCCAGTGGGCACGCAGGGGGATGGCCATGGGGGGACAGCAATATGCCCCATGGCCCTAAGTTCACAGTGGGCTGTCAGCGGTGTGAGAAGCTGCATGACTGCCTTGCCATCTGCGGCAATAGTGTTCCCTGCCTGACCACCCGACCCCACAGCTCATCTCCTGGCCACCCCACACTACTACCCCCAGCCCTTGCAGAGGCCCCCAGGCCAGCAGCACAACTGTCAGCAAACTATGGTGATGTTGGACACCTTCTGTACCCCCTCTCTCTCGCTCAGCTGCTGTCATGCTGGTTTAACGATTTTTGAAAGCACAATTTTTAATTTGTTTTTAAATAATTTTTATTGAAAATTTAAACACAATTTTTGAAAGCACAATTGAACTACGCCATCGGGAAATCGGCCCATCGGAGGTGGAGAATCGCTGAGGTCTCGGAGAATACTAGGCCCGGCCCGCTAATGATATGCAAATGGTGTCTACTGTACGTGCATTCTCGAATGTATTGACGGCTCTGTTGAGGTGCTGGAGCATTGCAATTTGGCGGCAAATCGGTGCCTGCTGCGATTTTGGCGTCGGAACCGATTCTCCGCCCAATTGCCTTTCCCGATTTCGGAGTCAGCTAACAGAGGATCCAGCCCCAGGGCTGCCTTTACAAATAGCGCCCGATGTGCGAGTAGTCTTCTAGGAAATGACTTAAAGAGTGGTCTCGACGGGGAGTTCCTTGCCAAAACCAAAAAACGGCAAAGTGGCGTTGAATAGCAGGATACCATGGTAGCTGTAAGTTCAAAGTTGCATACAACTCTTTCTCTGTTGTTTTATTATTCTGGGCATCTACAATTATACAATGGTACACTAATCTTCTTACAGTTTATAGATATCATTTTCCTTTTACAGCCTATTTACAGCTTTGAACACTCTGCAACCAAAGTAAAGTTGTAACCAGTTTTCACCAGAATTTCTGTTAATGTTTCAAAAACCTAAAGCAAAGGACACACCATGACACATTTTTCTGAAATATTTATTGGTTAAAATTATTAGGAGCACAGCTTATAATGTTAATTACTTTATAAACTGAGAAAGCAGCTGGGAATTACAATAACAATTAATTGTAATGTGAACAGTTTAATGCTAATGTCCCTGCTAAGGTATGAAGGGAGAGAGAACAGTCAGTGAACCATGGAAATTATTGAAGTACTATCTGTACCTTTCAGTAACATCATGCAAAATTTAATTGCAGAAGTTTTAGTTTCTATCAACTTCGAACTCACTACATTTTGATTCTGGTAGCCTTCACAAAAAACTGAGTATATGTTTATTGTGACTTAATAATAACCAGATTTTTTCGCAAATGACAATCCAGATTTTGAGTAAAGTTTTACTGGAAACACCAGTTTTGCAAAGATGAATAATAACAAATGCCGTCAGTAAGATTGATGTACGTAGTATCATTTAAAAACTCTCTTATTTTCTTAAAATTGAAGCTCGGCAAGCTGATGGAATGTTATATAATATGTATGTATATTTATTTATTCCCTTTCTTTCTTTCCTTCGGGCTCGTTTTCTCACTCAAGCTCTCTGTCTCTGCATCTCATCCTTCTACTCCCTTCATACACCCATCTCACACTGATGCAGTCAAGGTTATTCCTCTGATGTTCAGGGAGGATAGTTCCACTCCTCCAATGCTGGCCTCTTGCGCATCCCTGAATCTAATTGTCTCACTACTGGTGACTGTGCCTTCAGCTACTGAGGCCCTGAGCTCAGGAATTCCCTTGCTAAGCCTCCCCAAATCACTACAACTCTTTCCTCCTTTAAGATGCTCACTATTTCTTTGAACAAGTTTTTGCTCATCTCCCTTAACATCCCCTTGTGTAGCTCAGAATCAAATTTTGTTTCATAATATTACTGTGTGGAGCTCTGGGACATTATACTATATTGAATGTGCAACATAATCACAAGTTGTTGTAGTTTGTTATTGGAAAAGTATAAAGGAAGCTATATTTTGCATCTCTTAACCATATCTCACAATGGGAACCTAGTGTTATAAATACCGGAACTCATTTTCTTAACAGGCTACAACCCTTTTACACGTCAATATCAATCTATGTGCAGCAGGGTTAAAATATTTATTTCACATCAGTGGATTCACATCAGTGTGGGTGGCAGGGTAGGACAGTGGTTAGCACTATTGCTTCACAGTGCCAGGGTCGATTTTGGCTTGGGTCACTGTCTGTGCGAAGTCTGCATGTTCTCCCTGTTTCTGCGTGGGTTTCCTCTGGGTGCTCCGGTTTCCTCCCACAACTCCCGAAAGACGTGCTTTTTGGTGAATTGGACATTCTGAATTCTCCTTCAGTGTACCCGAACAGGCGCCAGAGTGTGGCGACTAGGGGATAATCACAGTAACTTCATTGCAGTTTTAATGAAAGCCTACTTGTTTCACTAATAAAGATTATTATTATTGAATCAGGAATCCAACCAATTTTTCATCAAAGAATGGTATGACATTTAAATGACTGAAATAACAATTTTAAAGTTTTGATAGTAGAAATGGTCATCATTTGTCGTGATCTGTTGAAAGCCAATGCAGTTTTGGTAAATCTGAGGAAGCAATTATTAGCGTTCAGAAATGATTAGTTTTAGGTAGTTTCCTAAAAAAAATGGATGAGGTCCTACAATCAGAATTTAGGGAGGTAGGAGATAAGTTAAAAAGTAGGATCTCAAAGGTAGTAATCTCCGGATTGCTACCAGTGCCACGGGACAGTCAGAGTAGAAATTCAAGAATAGTCAGAATGAATACGTGGCTTGAGAGATGGTGCAGGAGGGAGGGTTCACATTTTTTGGGACATTGGAACCGGTTCTGGGGGCGGTGGGAACATTACAAACCAGATGGTCTACACCTGGGCAGGACTGGAACCAATGTCCTAGGGGGTGCTTTTGCGAACACTGTTGGGGAGGTTTTAAACTAATGTGGCAGGGGGATGGGAACCAGATTAGGAAGTTAGAGGTCAGTAAAGAAGCAGCAACTAACGCCAGTAAGGTACGAGATAATAAACACAATGTGACTAAGGGGAAGAGTAGACAGGGAAGAGTTGATGAACGCAAAGGGGCAGGTGGTCTGAGGTGCATTTGTTTTAATATGGGAAGTGTAGCAGGTAAGGCAGATGAACTTAGGGCTTGGATCAGTACCTGGGAATATGATGTTATTGGTATAACTGAGACTTGGTTGAGGGAGGGCAGGACTGGAACTGAATATCCCAGGGTATAGATGCTTCAGGAGGGATAGAGAGGGAGGTAGAAGGGGGGGAGGAGTTGCATTACTCGTCAGAGATTATATCACAGCTGTGATTAAGGAGGGCACGATGGAGGATTCGAGCACTGAGGCAATATGGGTCGAGCTAAGAAATAGGAAGGGTGCAGTAACATTGTTGGGACTTTACTACAGGCCTCCCAAAAGCGAGCATGAAGTAGAGGTACAAATATGCAGACAGATTATAGAAAAATGTCGGAGCAATAGGGTGGGTGTGATGGGAGATTTTAACTTCCCCAACATTGAATGGGATTCGTGTAGTGTTGTAGATGGAGCAGAGTTTGTAAGGAGCATCCAGGAGAGTTTTTTAGAGCTTTATGTAAATAGTCCAACTCGGGAAGGGGCCACACTGGACCTGGTATTTGGGAATGATCCCGGCCAGGTGGTTGATGTTTCAGTCGGTGATTACTTTGGGAATAGCGATCACAATCCCGTAAGTTTTAGAATACTCATGGACAAGGACAAGAGTGGTCCGAAAGGAAGAGTACTAAATTGGGGAAAGGCAGAGTATAACAAAATTCGGCAGGAGCTAGGGAATGTGGATTGGGAGCAGTTGTTTAAGGGTAAATCCACATTTGAAATGTGGGAGTGTTTTAAGGAAAGGTTTATTAGAGTGCAGGACAGACATGTTCCTGTGAAAATGAGAGATAGAAATGGCAAGATTAGGGAACCATGGATGACGGGTGAAATTGTGAGACTAGCTAAGATGGAATAGGAAGCATTCATAAGATCGAGGCAACTCAAAACTGATGAAGCTTTGGAGGAATATTGGGAAAGTAGGACGAATTTCAAACGCGCAATAAAGAGGGCTAAAAGGGGTCATGAAATATCTTTGGCTAACAGGGTTAAGGAAAATCCCAAAGCCATTTATTCGTATGTAAGGTGCAAGAGGGTAACTAGAGAAAGGATTGACCCACTCAAAGACAAAAGAGGGAATTTATGCGTGGACTCAGAGGAAATGGGTGAGATTCTTAATGAGTACTTTGCATCGGTATTCACAAAGGAGAGGGACAAGACGGATGTTGAGGCTAGGGATGGATGTTTAAATACTCTAGGTCAAGTTGTCATATGGAAGGGGGAAATTTTGGGTATTCTAAAAGACATAAACGTGGACAAGTCCCCAGGACCGGATGGGATCTATCCCAGGTTACTGAGGGAAGCGAGGGTCGAAATAGCTGGGGCCTTAACAGATATCTTTGCAGCATCCTTGAGCACGGGTGAGGTCCCGGAGGACTGGAGAATTGCTAATGTTGTCCCTTTGTTTAAGAAGGGTAGCAGGTAAAATCCAGGGAATTATAGACCTGTGAGCTTGACGTCAGTGGTCGGCAAACTGTTGGAGAAGATACTGAGGGATAGGATCTAATCACATCTGGAAGAAAATAGACTTATCAGTGATAGGCATCATGGTTTTGTGCAGGGAAGGTCATGTCTTACAAACCTAATTGAATTATTTGAGGAAGTGACAAAGTTAATTGATGAGGGAAGGGCTGTAGATGTCATATACATGGACTTTAGTAAGGCGTTTGATAAGGTTTCCCATGGCAGGTTGATGGAAAAAGTGAAGTTGTATGGGGTTCAGGGTGTACTAGTTAGATGGATAAAGAACTGGCTGGGTAACAGGAGACAGAGAGTAGTGGTGGAAGGGAGTGTCTCAAAATGGAGAAGGGTGACTAGTGGTGTTCCACAGGGATCCGTGCTCGGACCACTGTTGTTTGTGATCTACATAAATGACCTGGAGGAAGGTATAGGTGGTCTGATTAGCAAGTTTGCAGATGATACTAAGATTGGTGGAGTTGCAGATAGCGAGGAGGACTGTCAAAGAATGCAACAAAATATAGATAGATTGCAGAGTTGGGCAGAGAAATGGCAGATGAAATTCAATCCAGGCAAATGCGAGGTGATGCATTTTGGAAGATCAAATTCAAGAGCGGACTATATGGTCAATGGAAGGGTCCTGGGGAAAATTGATGTACAGAGAGATCTGGGAGTTCAAGTCCATTGTACCCTGAATGTGGCAACGCAGGTTGATAGAGTGGTCAAGAAGGCATACAGCAAGCTTGCCTTCATCAGATGGGGTATTGTGTACAAGAGTCGGCAGGTCATGTTACAGTTGTATAGGACTTTGGTTAGGCCACATTTGGAATACTGCGTGTAGTTCTGGTCGCCACATTACCAGAAGGATGTGGATGCTTTGGAGAAGGTGCAGAGGAGGTTCACCAGGATGTTGCCTGGTATGGAGGGTGCTAGCTATGAAGAAAGGTTGAGTAGATTAGGATTGTTTTTGTTGGAAAGACGGAGGTTGAGGGGGGACCTGATTGAGGTCTACAGAATTATGAGAGGTATGGACAGGGTGGATAGGAACAAGCTTTTCCCAAGAGTGGGGGTGTCAGTTACAAGGGGTCACGATTTCAAGGTGAGAGGGGGAAAGTTTAAGGGAGATGTGCGTGGAAAGTTTTTTACGCAGAGGGTGGTGGGTGCCTGGAACACTTTGCCAGCGGAGATGGTAGAGGCAGGCACGATAGCATCATTTAAGAGGCATCTAGACAGGTATATGAACGGGCGGGAACAGAGGGAAGTAGACCTTGGAAAATAGGAGACAGGTTTAGATAAAGGATCTGGATCGGCGCAGGCTGGGAGGGCCGAAGGGCCTGTTCCTGTGCTGTAATTTTCTTTGTTGTCTTTGTTCCTCCGAGGGACATACTCTCCTGGATGGGACATGAGGCCGCAACAACCACTGGACCTTGTCTTGTGCTGTGGCTTGTGCCTCAACCCATATAGGCCACATCTCTTCCAGTTCATTCACAACAATCCTACACCATGTTGCTTTGGCCTGGCACATTTACGTTTCCTGGCTCGTATTCATCTTATAGCAACCTCCAGTAATCGCACTTGGGACATCCTCAGTATGTGTCCAAGCCATCTTATTAGATGTTTCTTGATCTCAAGGACAATGCTGCAGCAGCGTGTCTTCTTACACTTTTTGTAAAAAAAATTCAATTAAGGGGCAATTTATCATGACCAGTCCACCTAACAGGCACATCTTGAGGTGGGGGTGGGGGGGGGGGGGGGGGGGGGGGGGGGGATGAAACCCATGCAGACACGGGGAGAATGTGCAAACTCCACAGGGGCAGTGTCCCGGTGCTGGGATCAAACCCGGGTCCTTGGCGCTTTGCGACAGCAGTGTGAACCACTGCACCACCTTGCCGCCCTGGAGCAATGCATTGTTGATTGTGGCGATGGGGTCAGCGGAAGGACTTCTTACTCGGGCACACTAAGCTGTTGGACTGACTCAGCTGCTAGCTGCAACATTGTTGGTGCTATTAGGTTGTGTCAATGGGATTACTTGGGGTAGGTGGGATACAGATTTGAGCTTACTATCAGATCAGCCATGATCTTATTAAATGGCGGAGCAGGTGTGAGGGGCTGAGTTCATACAAGAATGGGGAACAGTGTCTGCAGACTTCAGTCAGTTCTCCGTTCACAAGTCAGCTGTTTCCAGTAAATCACAACTGACCACAGCTAAAGTTGGCTAAGTAATCTACTGATTTCCAGTTGGATTTTGCAATTGTTTTGGTTGCTCCTCATGCATGCCGGTAACCGGATCCTAACCCCCACCAACACGGCATGCGGAGACTGGTTAGATACAGTTGCAGTCTTCAACCGGTTTCCTTGGATTTTTCTTCCTGCTAACACAGTGCACACTATAATCTGAAAATTTACATTACCGTTCCATCATGTTTTTTTTTATGCTAATAGGCTGGTCGCGACACAAACTTCTTCAAAAGCTTGCTCTGTGTTACTCGGCAGTTCTTCAAAGTATTTTGTTGTATTTAATTGACATGGGGTGGGTGGGGGCCGTTCATGGCTATATTTGAGGAGCTGTTTGTCGTTGGGGGGGGGGGGGGATTAAAAGGGAAAAAATGTACGAACTGTGTACTTTGATTGGATGTTAAGCTTATGTTATTTTGTTGAATGTGTTTGGAATAAAATATCCTTTTTTAAAAAAACAGACTTGGGGCTGCCCTGAGAAAGGTAAAGTGCTGTCCCCATCAGTGCAGGTTTGTTATTTTTGTGTCTTCTAAAATTTCAATTGGGTATAGCCACTGGGGAGCCTTTGCACATTGATTTACATACCTCCTCAAAGAATTCCAGCTGATTAGTGAGGCATGGCCTTCTGCTTAAATCTATGATAACTACTTCCCATGACTTGGTGCTCTTTGGAATGCGATTGGCATTTATTAATGTAATGTTTTCAAATCTTTTCCCCAAGGCAGAAGTTTAACTACGTGATTTATAATTTAAAAATCACGTCCATAATCCCGTCCTTCAAATATATAGAAAGCATTTCTAATGTTCCTCAAAGTTTTATCAAAGTAATTTGTCTAACCCTGGACCAAAATAGCTAAATATGTATTTGAAGATCTCTTGCTGATATGAGCAATGCACCACTATGTTTTCCTATTTTCCTATTTTAGTACACATTTTAGGTGTTTTTATCTGATTTTGGGGTAGCTTATAACCTTTATTTTTGTTGCATTTTATGGTTTTGGTTTTCCTATTTTTCTTTTCAGGTATACTTCATATCTACAAATAAACATCTCTTCTGCCTACAGACATATTTCAGTATTTTCATTTGTTGTCTATTTCTCTAATTTTCGAAAGTTAATTTTGAATGGTCTTTTTAATCCCACTTTTTATTGCCTTTTTGCTCAGATTTGAAACTTCCATATTTTCAGTTTTTCACCAGTGTGCTTACTTATGTTTAAAAACATGTTAATCAAATCAGCGCCAAAAAAATGTCAATAATTGGTGTTAATTGCGTTATTTTATTGAATTCCTCCAACAGATCAATTTTAAATCTCGTCATGACAGGTTTTCTTACATAGGGCATTTCTACTTAAGATAATAACCCAGTTATCTACAATCACCTCTGTATGCAATATTTTAATAACTGTTCATTGATGACAGTAATCTAACACATTTTTATCACACTGAGTCACTAGGACAGTCTAATCTCTCTCGAAAAAAAAACATAATTAGAAACACTGTCTGGAGCCTGTTCACCCTGTGGAAAAATTGCACTTATTACTTCCTCCATCCCACGAATAAATCTTGTCTTCACACCAAAGAATCGAGCACTGATTTTTGGATACCAGCTATTATCCTCTGGTGACTGGCCCACTTGATTCCCTGAGATCTAGTACCTGACTATTTCTTGTTTATTTGTTTTTTAAAAATTCATTTATGGGGTGTGGGCGTCGCTGTTTCGGCAAGCATTCATTGCCCATCCCTAGAGAAGGTGGTGGTGAGCTGCCTTCTTCAGCCGCTGCAGTCCCTGAGAATTAGGTACACCCACAGTGCTGTTAGGGAGCGAGTTCCAAAATGTTGCCCCAGCGACAGTGAAGGAACGGCGATATATTTTCATGTCAGGATGGTGAGTGACATGGAGGGGAACCTCCAGCTGCTGGGTTTCCCAAGCATCTGCTGCTCTGTCCTTCTGGATGGTAGGTTTGGAAGGTTTTGCCTAAGGAACCTTGGCGAGATACTACAGTGCACCTTGTAGATGGTATACATGGCTGCCACTGTGATGTTGATCCCGTACCCATGGTTTTCTTGTCTGTAGACTTGATTACTCTAGTACCTTGCTGCCCAGCCACCTGTCTTCCAACACCCATAATGTTAAACTCTCATTCAAATGCTGCTGTCCATATGCTATAACCTGCTTCCCATTCTGCCATGACCCCTGCAATCTCCATCAGTCCCTTTCTATCGCCCTAACTTCTCAAGCTTTACAACTTCTGAGATTTCTTTGATCCTCCGATTCTGGTTTCTTATATATCCACGCTTGGAGCTTGTTTCTTCAGCTGCCAGGGTTCTGTGTTGTGGAATTTTAAATATATATATATATATATGATGCAAGGATTCCAGTTTCAACCTGGTGAAGCTCTTCATTCTCTGGATTCTCATCTGAGTATTCATTATTCCCATGCAAGCCTTGATGGTGAGTTGCTGCCGCTTTGTGGGTTGCACATAAAACCTTTCTTCCTTCAATGTCAAAGCACACTTGCGTTTCTGGTAGGAGGGGACTAAAATCATTCGTTAGAGATCAGGAGCGGAAACCACTGCCTCCCTGGGCCTATCCCCACCACTGCTCTCTGACCCGGAGGAGCTGCAAATAGCTGTTGCTGCACATTACTTGAGTGAGACTGACGTCCAATAACTGAGACTGAACTAATAGGCTCGAACTTTATGTTGGTACGGTGCTTGGGTGGAACCTGGAAGTGCATGAGAAGATGTTGTGCCACGTTTCGACTTGCTCCTGTGCAACATTCTAGTTGGCAGGCACCTGCAGGAGTCTGAAGCAAGCCTGTGATGCACAATCAATTGCACGAAAGACTCAGATTGGTACAACTGTGGCTTTATTACAGTCAGATGCATGGCCTCCTACAGCAGCTGGCGAAATGGCTGATCAGAAGGCGGACACGCATATTTATACGGCTCCTTGTGGGCGGAGCTAGCCGGCAGGGGCTACCGGCGAACCTGTAGTGCAGGTCCTACCTTACATCCCTAATACAGGTGCACACAGTGGTTCACCACATTCACCCCCTGTTAAAATGAGTCCGGTGGGGGTGGCGTGGAACTATATACAGTTTTGCAAATAATTTACAATGGGGAGGGGCAAAAAAATGTCCATTTTGATAGTCCGGTGCCCGTCAGAGGTTAAGTCGATCTGGTGCTTTGACGGTTCGCTGGGAGCGACGTAACGGTGGCGGTGATGTTGGTGCTGGTGTTGCCGACATTGGTGCTGGCGGTGTTGGTGCTGGCCAGGGGCTACCGGTGAACCTGTAGTGCAGGTCCTACCTTACATTCCCTAATACAGGTGCACACAGTGGTTCACCACAGCCTGCGACAATTAAGAGGGAAGTTAAGCTCATTAAAGAAGCAATTGTTAGCGCCCAGGCGCCATCCTCGATCCAGGGTGGGATGAAATGTCCGGGGTGAAATATAATGAAGAAAGATGTCTGGATCTGAGATCTTTTTGATTTCTGCTGTCAGGTATTTAAATGTGCTGCAAAGACACAGTTTGCTGTGTTCTTTTCATCTCATTTAATTTGTACAGGTCTACAGCAACTGTCTACCTTCAGGGACCATGTTAGAAGCACCCACCCACACCATCGCTTTTCCCAGTGGAACTTGCTCTGGGAAAGCAGAGGTTTGCCAGGAAAAAGATCGTACCTGCCCCGGATAGCGGACGAGTACACGGTGGGCTGGTTCGAAGGATCTCCTTAGTTCTCTGGGCCATCATCCCTGTTTTAGAAGTTGTTGGGCCCTCCTGCCCTCACCTTTCACATCCTTTTTTCCCCCCACCCACATACCCCAATGCTCTCTCATATGCCCATGCCACCAATGCTGATGCTTCCCTCATATCTCCATGCCATCTCTGCGCTATCACATACCGTCTCCATGACACCTCCATAACCACTCACCCGGTATCCAGTACGGACAGGCCTCAGGAGACATTGAGATGAAAACAAATTGAACTTCTAATAATCTAATATAGTTCCCATTCATATAGACAAAATAAATTGCATTCATGAAACCAATTTCAAAGTTTTTCTATTCTAAAACTTCCGACACAAAGTCCCAGAGAACTAAAGCGCTCCTTCTAATCAACCCACCCGGCATTCGTCAGCCACCTTGCCCACTGGATTTGTTTCCAGGTTGACAAAGCAAAAATTCACTGCAACAAGGCCCATTAAAGTAAGGTGGGTCTGACAAGCTGCCTCTTTAGATAGTGGACATCTGGCCATTTGAAACTCAGCCAATCATTCATCATGGTCACAGATGGCATAACAAGCCATTCCAGCTCATAGACAATGTGAATTTGCAAAAATAAAAATGTAAGTTTTTATTGAAGGTACATCATATAGCCTGTCAACCAATGCACTCTAGGAGAAGGTGGAATCTCTTTTTTCACCTCTAACTGACAACTGTTGAACCTTTATTCATTTTAAAAGGATTCTAAGCATTTCAAAATGTAATCTGCTATTAAAAACAAAATTTTTATTCAAAGTCAAACAAATCTTTTAATAGCCTCATTAAACTGTCAATCAAACTGTGTACTCAGCCCCCTGCTGCGATAAATACCTTTGTAGATTTTGAAACTCAGCCAAGCAATCATATGATCTCTGCTGTAATATGACCCCATGGAAATATTGACAAAGAACTCCACTGAAACAGCAGGAACAGATGGTAATTTCCTGCATTATACCCCATTTTCCACTCACTTAAGCTATGTATATTTTTTTGTAGCCTCCTTATGTCCACCTCACAACTTACTTTTCTACTAATCTGTGTGTCTTCAGAAGATTTGGCAGCCATCCCTTCATCCATTGTAAAGAGTTGATGTCCCAGCACTGATCCCTGTGGCACTCGTTACATCTTGCCAACCTGAAAAAGACCCAGTTATGCCTGCTCTCTGCTTCCTGTTAGCTAACCGATCTCTCCATGCCAACATGTCAGCTTTTATTTTCTGCAATAACCTTTGATGTGGCACTTTATTAAATGCCTTCTGGAAATCTAAGTATAGTACACCCACCGGTTTCTCTTTATCCACAGCATATTTTATTTGCTCAAAGAACTCCAATAAGTTGGTTAAACATGATTTCCCTTTCAAAAAAACCATGTTGACTCTACCTGACTACCTTGAACTTATCCAAGTGCCCTGTTTTAACTTGTTTAAAAATGAATTCAAATATTTTCCCAACGACAGATATTAGGCTAACTGTCCTACTAGGTGCGATCCAATGGCCACACTGTGCCGGAAAAGCAGCATGACTGATAACCAGGAGACCCCGCTCCAGGGATCTACTCAGCTCACAAGATCCAACATGATGTAAATCCCGCCCATTGTGGGTGGGATCACGTTTTGGCAAATCAGCATATTAGAGCGAGACAGTGCAGATTCCCGAAGTACCTGAGGCTTTGATAATCATCCCCTTTGCCTCAGAGACCTCGGGAGAGCGCCATTCAGCACTGGTCCCCACAAACAGGGATCAGGCAGAATGGCACTCGTGGGGGTCTCCTAGTGGATTGGAAGCCCCCAGCTGCAGGTGGTGCCTTGGGCAAGTGGTGACTTGGCACTGCTGGTGGCACTCGAGCAACTTGGCAGTGCCAGGTGGGTGCCAGTCTTGCACTATCAAGGTGCCCAGGTGGTGCTGCCAGCTTGCATAGGCACTGCCAGGGTGCCAGGTTCCCTGCATGGGTGTTGAAGGAGTGCAGGGGAGGGCGTTAACTAACTGATCTCTCGCTACACTGGGGATCCGGCGAGCAGAGATCCCCAGTGTACAAAATGGGGCTATGTGTGGCCTTGGGCGCGCATTCCCCACTAAGACCTCTTATACAACGGGAGTCGCGTTCTTTAGCCATGTGTTTATCGGCACTGCAAGCGGGAAACAACGTGGGTAAACGCGCTCGCTGTTTGACATTGTTGAATCAAGCTCGTAGTTTCCCACTTTCTGTCTCACTCTCTTTTTGAATATTGGAGTCACATTTGCTATCTTCCATTTCAGTGGGATCTTCCCCGAAACTGGAAAGTTTTGGAAAATTAAAACCAACCCATCAACTACCTCACTAACCACTTCTTTTAAGATTCTAGGACTCTAGGATGTAGTCCATCAGCATCCGGACATTTGTTAGCTCACAGCTCCCAACATTTTACTAAACACCACTTTTCTGATGGTTATAATTTTCCTGAGTTTCTTCCTCCCTTCCATTTCCTGATATGTCATCAAAATATGTTATCATGTACTCAGCAACAACCTGGTTTGGGGGTTGCTGAATCATTGATGCGTACAGTCACATTGAAAATTATTAGAGTGAGAATACGGCACGGTAGCACAGTAGTTAGCACAATTGCATTACAGTGCCAGGGACCCGGGTTTGATTCCCGGCTTGGTTCACTGTCTGTGCGGATTCTGCACGTTCTCCCCATGTCTGCGTGGGTTTCTTCCGGGTCCTCTGGTTTCCTCCCACAAGTCCCGAAAGATGTGCTTGTTAAGTGAATTGGACATTCTGAATTCTCCCTCAGTGTTCCCGAACAGGTGCCGGAGTGTGGCGACTAGGGGATTTTCACAGTAACTTCATTGCAGTGTTAATGTAAGCCTACTTGTGACACTAATAAATATTGTTATAAAAGAACCAAAATCACAGGTTATGTCACACTATAAAACCTTTTCACCTGCCATTGTAAAATCATGGTAAGAATGTTTTTAAATATCCAGTGATAATACCTCAGCATTGGGAACAGCATGCAGCACTGTTACCCATATTTTGAACCTTTGTACATCTTTAGACTGAGTGGTGACTCCCCAGTTCCCTTTCCTGAGTATGCAGATCTTTACCAAGGTACAGCTTACTATGGGAATCATTATGTCTTAAATTGGTGATTATATTTTTCTACCAGGTTTTATATTTGTTCGGTATTATTTAATGTTTTGTTTTTATTATATATGTGCCAATAAAAACATTGAATAGCCTTTTCTGTTGTCTTTCATCATATCCTGTTCTAGCTTACATTTCAGCTTCAAGTGCTACGATGAATGGGGTTGTTGCTTTTGCTGACCTGATTTTATTTACAGCTGCTTTACTGTGTTTTTAATGGTCACAGCAGTGGCAATGACTGGAATTCTCTGGCTGTTCATTGGCTGCAGGATTCCCTGTTCCCGCTGGCAGGCCACCCATGCCCACAGGTTTCCTGGCGGAAATCCTATTGACAAGCATCCCGCCGCCAGCAAATGGTGCGTTGCCTCCCGCTGCCGAGAAACACGCGGCTGGGAAACCGGAGAATCCCGCCAATTGTATCTGCATCCATTTTCAGATTATAAAAAATCCGACCTTGACTATTTTTGAACATGATTCAGGCTTGGTTTTGATGAACCATGTCCAAGAGTCTGATCTCCTCTCCCAGCCCTTTTGTTGAGAACAGCTCTATGCCATGGGCAAATGGGTGGAAACGCATCTTAAATATACTGATAGTCCATTGCAACATATTTGCCAATGGATTATTTTCTGTACCAAAACATGCTAGCTTGCATATAATTTAACCTGAGTTCCAAGTTGTTTTTTTCAGAGTCCTATAGAGATATTTCCAAATTTATAATTTGTGGGTTCTTCTTTGGCGACATCATCCATGGAATATGTTGGACTAAGCAGGATTGATGGTCCCATCAGTTCTAACCTATTGAAATACTCGGATTTTGATATAAAAGGAGCCCGAAGTGCCGAAGTGACGTCAGCTGCGCATGCGCAGGTTGGCCGGTTCCAACCCGCGCATGCGCGGTTGCCATCTTCCCCTCCGCTGCCCCCGCAAGACATGGCGGCTTGATCTTGCGGGGCGGCGGAGGGAAAAGAGTGCATTGTTTACAGATCGTCGGTGGGCACTGATCGTGGGCCAGACATCTGCTGAGCATGCCCATGGTGCTCGATCCTCCCTCCGCCCCCCACAGGCCCCACACTCACCTGTCGCGCTCTGTTCACGCCGGCAGCGACCAGGTGTGGTTGGCGCCGGCGTGAACCGGTCGGGTTCGGCAGGCCGCTCGGCCCACCCGGGCCGGAGAATCGGTGGTCGCCGTGAGAAACGGCGACCGGCGATTCTCCGAGCGGCATGTCGAAAAACGCGACACGCCATTTTTGGGTGGGGGGGGGGGGGGGGTGGGAGAATCACGGGGTTGCCAGGGCAGCGTGTCGTGATTTGCCCGGCCCTCCCGCGATTCTCCCACCCGGCGTGGGGAGCGGAGAATCGCGCCCACAGTCTGTCACCAAAGTGCTGTCACATTTCGAGTTTTTTCGAAGACAAATTTTCATTGAGTTTTTAATGGTTTTCAGACATCTAAGTATTGGGGTGTTAGGCTTAGAAGTAAAGAATTGCCTGCATAATGTTTTCATTAAAATTGTGGGCTAAGGAATGTTCACTGATTGCATTAAGTGTTCATATATTCATACAGGCAATAGTAATTTCTGTTTCTGTATGCGGCATAGGAAATTATTGAATGCTATGTTTACAGTATAGGGCATCAATAAATCATGGCAAGTCATTGCCTTTTTGTGTGGCAATGACAATATGTGTTCTCTACTTGTGTTTACTGAAAGAATTAAAATGCTCTCTCCTGCTAACAAGAGGTTTGTCCCAATGCAAGTTTTGATGGAAACGTAACTCTTGCATTCATATAGCACCTTTTACCATCCTCCAAAGTGCTTATCACCTGATGAAGTGCTTTTTAAGTGTAGTAACTATTGTAATGCAGTTATGTGGAATTGAGTTTTATAATGTCGCGGTGAGCTGGTGAATGCTGAATGCTATCATGAGGATAAAAAAAATAAAAATAAAATACTGTGGACGCTGGAGATCCGAAATAAAACCAGAAAGGGCTGGAAAAGCTCAGCAGATCTGGCTGCATCTGTGGAGAGTGAAACATAGGGTTAATGTTTTGATCAAATATAGCTCTTTAGAATCGTGAACTCAGTCCCATAACATTATCTCTGTTTCTCTCCCCACATATGCTGCCAGACCTGGTGAGATTTTCAGTACTTTTATTTCAGATTTCCAGCATCCACAGTATTTTAATGCTTCTTTTCATTTCTAGCCATTCCTAGCCAGCTTGCCTTCATAACATCCTGGTTGCACTCTGCCAAGGAACGCAACTGCAGTCGTCAGATTCTCTTTGTTTAGACCATGTGTGTAATAACGGTGGGAAATCTAGTTCCTGAACAGCTTAGAGTAAAGTAATAAGTAACTACATAAGCTATTTTCAAAGCTGAAATGCTTTCCTAGATAACCCCCATTTAGAGAAGAATTTTTATTTTACTATACATACCCTCATAAGAGTAGGTAAAGTAAAGTAAAGTCGCCATGGTCCCAGATGACCATCGGCTGCTTTCCCCTTTGAGAAGGAGAGCTGACTGTTGCCGATTTAACCTGAGGATCACCACATCTCAGGCGAGGGGCAAGGTTGAGAAGGCGGGGCCTTCAAGAATAACCTCAGCAGGTTTGAATTTTGAACCCGCGCTGCTGGCCTTGTTCTGCATCATGAACTACCTGTCTAGCCAAGTGAGCTAAACCGCCCCCCCCCCCCCAATAAGGATAGACATCATGCTTATGTTTTGGTTTCTCCCTGAGATTATTTTTGCATCACAGAAAATAATGTGTGAAACTGTTATTAAAAACAGACTTTGAACCACTGTTCAATATATAACTCCTGATCTCCATTTTCCTCCATGTCTGCATGTTTTGCAGTGTCCAAGCCTGTGAAGAAAGTCTGCGCCAGTGAAGCGCCCAAATTATCCTGCATAACAATTAAATTCACCTCATCCTGTTTAAAATCAGAATCCCGTTTAACTTTGAAATTTGTTTCCATCATTTAATTTTTCAGTGCTCTTTTCCAGGTGATGCAGGATTAATTCTGCCTCCTTTTGTGCAAGCAGTTCAATTTTCTGTTGATTAAAGTCCTCTTATCTGCCTTGAAAACTCCATTAAGGTTATTTCAGTGATCAGCCAAAAATACATTTTTTTTTCATCAGTTCATGCATTCTTAAACATTTCCTTTTGCTTCATGTTCTCCCATTCAGCTCAAACTTTGTCTAATTTATTTTAGCAAGAGCAACTGCTTCATTTTGAGGTTTTAATTTAAATTCAAGAACATATACTCTTCCTTGCTTGAGTGTGTTTTGCTTGTTCAATTTTTGTTTTTCAATAGAATATATTCTTGCTGAAGATTTTGAATTGTTTCTTTAAATGGTTCCCACTATTTATTTACCTCCATATCTTTTAGTCTATTTATTCAATCAACCCTAGCCAGTTCTCTCCTCACACCATGTAATTGGCCTTGTTTACATTTAAGATTCCTGGGTTCTTACTTTAAGATTGGGGTATGTCATTCTGATACTTAACATGGAATTCAATGGTATTATGATCACCATTTCCCAGTGGATATTTAACTATGACGTTACTAATTAACCCTGCTTTATTACACAATACTAGATCTAAGATAGCATTATCCCTACTTGGTTCCACAATGTTCCAGGCAACTGTCAAGGAAACATTCAACAAACTTAGCTTTCAGACCACGCTTGTAAATTTCTTCCAATCTTTGTGAAGATTAAAGTTCCCCACAATTATTACATTTCTTTTTTGTATACGCTCCAATAATTTCTTGCTTAATGCTATGTCCAATAGTATACCTACTATTATACCGTACATACACATAAACTACTCTCACCAGTTTTCTTTGTAACTCTTGCTGTTCCTGATTTCCACCCATACTGATTCTACTTCATGATCTTCTGAGACCAGATCCTTTCTCATCAATGTTCTGATGTTATTTTTTTTTCTGTCATGTCTACACCTCCTCCTTTGCCATTTGGTCTGTCTTTGTGAAATATTGTCTCTCTTGGAATATTTATTTCCCACCCTTGGTTACTGTGTAACTATGGCTGGGAGTTTCTGTGCCTACTTGCTTTGGACGGGTTTGGTGGCGAGAGCAGAATATATTGCGAGAAGGCCAAAGTCACATTTTGTGTCGATGCAAAAGCAGGAAGTAATCAAACCCCCCTCCCTCTCCCCAACCCCTCATCAGTGGCGGGCTGCGTTTCTTGCCATCCAACATCAGGAACCTAATTGGAATATATTATCATACGGCGGAATCCAAAAATGTGTTCAGGGCGAGTGATGTCACGATGATGCGATGCATCTGGTCTCAGAAGACATGCACCTGGCGAGCAGTACTCCCAGGATGGCTCGGAGGCAAGCGCAGTGTTTAGGGGCGAGAGGGCTGTGACAGGGGTGTATCAGGTGGTTCGCCTGGCTGAAGAATGATTACTGGTGTGCTCGCTATGCACTGGGATGGCCTTTAAATATGGCACCTGGGCCATCAAAGTGCTGAGTTTATGGTGGGACAGGTGAATCAGAAGTCGCTTGCCAGCGATACACTCTGGAATCCCTACCTATGTTCTTTATGCGCTAAGTGCTACATTCTATACTGTTAAAAAGCCCGCATTGCCTTCGGTGGCCTCAACTCTGCTTTTCCAGCCCGACATCGGACTTTGCCGATATTGGAGAAAATCTCGTCGTAGTCTCTGAAATTATGATCAGACACTAGTCCCATCCTGGTTTAAGCGGTGTCTATCTAATATCTCACTGATCCATGTCCACTGTTGAAAGTGCTCCATGAATCAAAACCCCTTCTTTCTACACCACTCTTTGAGCCGTGTATCTAATTTTCTAAATTATCTGCTGATCCAACGCCAATTGACTTGTGACTCAGGTAACAATCCAATGGTGATTACCTTTGATGTTCTGGATTTTAATCTGGTCCCTAACTCCTCACATTCTCTCAGCAGTACATCATTCCTTGTTGGATTGGATTTGTTTATTGTCACGTGTACCGAGGTACAGTGAAAAGTATTGTTCTGCGTAGGGTTCAGACAAATCATTCCATAGATGAAAAAAAAACATAGAGCAAACATAAATACACAATGTAAATACAAAGACACAGGTATCGGGTGAAGTGTACAGGAGTGCAGTACTATTCAGTAATGAAGATGTGTGAAGAGATCAGATCAGTCCATAAGAGGGTCGTTTAGGAGTCTAGTAACAGCGGGCAAGAAGCTGTTTTTGAATCTTTTAGTGCGTGTTCTCAGACTTTTGTTTCTCCTGCCCGATGAAAGAAGTTGGAGGAGTGAATAAGCCGGGTGGGAGGGGTCTTTGATTATGCTGCCTGCTTTCCCAAGGCAGCGGGAAGTGTAGATAGAGTCAATGGATGGTAGGCGGATTTGCCTGATGGACTGGGCTGCGTTCACGACTCTCTGTAGTTTCTTACGGTCTTGGACCGAGCAGTTGCCATACCAGGCTGTGATTCAGCCAGATAGGATGCTTTCTATGGTGCACCTGTAAAAGTTGGTAAGAGTCAATGAGGACATGTCGAGTTTCCTAGGGCAGCACGGTGGCGCAGTGGGTTAGCCCTGCAGCCTCACGGTACCGAGGTCCCAGGTTCGATCCCGGCTCTGGGTCACTGTCCGTGTGGAGTTTGCACATTCTCCCCGTGTTTGCATGGGTTTCGCCCCCACAACCCAAAGATGTGCAGGCTAGGTGGAGTGGCCGTGCTAAATTGACCCTTAATTGGAAAAAATGAATTGGGTACACTAAATTTAAAAAAAGAAGAATTTCCTTAGTTTCCTGAGAATGTACAGGTACTGTTGTGCTTTCTTCATCGTAGCGTTGACGTGGGTGAACCAGGGCTGATTGATAGTGATGTGCACATCTAGGAATTTGAAGCAGTCAACCATCTCCACCTCGGCCCCATTGATGCAGAAAAGGGTGTGTACAATACATTGCATCCTAAAAAGCACCAGCTCTTTAGTTTTACTAACACTGTGGGAGAGATTGTTGTTGTTGGACCACTCCACTTAGGTTCTCTATCTCCCGCCTGTATTCTAAATCATCATTGTTCGAGATCCGACCCACTACTGTCGTGTCATCAGCAAACTTGTAGATGCCACACAGTCGTTTGTGTATAGGGAGAATAATAGGGTGCTAAGTATGCAGCCTTGTGGGGCCCCGGTATTGAGGACTATTGTGGAGGTGGTGTTGTTGTTTATCCTTACTGATTGTGGTCTATGGGTCAGGAAGTCGACGGTCTAGTTGCAGAGTGAGGAGCCAAGTCCTAGGTTTTGGAGCTTTGAAATGAGCTTGGCTGGGATTATGGTGTTGAAGGTGAAGCTGTAGTCAATGAATAGGAGTCTGACGTAGGAGTCCTTGTTGTCGAGATGCTCCAGGGATGAGTATAGGGCCTATGGTATTGGTTTCCATGTGGACCAGGACAACTAGATCCTCCCCTTCCCAAGTTCTAATTTAGTCACGAGGAGATGTCCTTAACCCTGGTATCAAGCAGGCAACACAACCTTCAAAGCTCACAGTTCAGTCTTCAGAGAGCGGTACCTAACCTCCCGTCGCTATAACATTCCTCTTCGCTCTCCCCACTTGAATGGCACCATTCGCCATGGTGTTGTGGCCAGTCTGCTTGCAATCCTCCTTCTCATCCCTACAGGTGGAAAGCAGCTTGTATCTGTTGGACAAAGTCAGGGGCTGAGGTTCCTCTATCACTGCATGCTGATTCCCCATATCTCCCCAACTCGCAGTCATACCCTCCTTTCCCTGACCACTGACCGTTCCTGACTACTGACCAACTTTAAGGTTCTGCCGACCTAAGGGGTGTGACTACCTCCTGGAGCAACATGTCCAGGTAAATCTCCCACTCCCCGATGCCCACAATGTCGACAACTTAGACTCCTACTCAGCAGCTCTGAGCTGAAGTTGCCAAAGCTGCAGACACTTCCTGCAGATATGGTTGCCTGGGATTGCAGTGCATTCCATAGATTTCCACAAGCTGCAGCCACGGCACACCACCAGCCCTGCCATTTCTGCCCGATCTATTTATTTATTAGTCAATTAGTTTACACAGTTAAAGTAACATAAAGCTAGCTTGGAGACCAGCGAGGTACTCTGTCCCACTGCACGGAGAGGTTTCCTGGATGGGCTGCTGCTGCACACTACCATGTCCTCCCCTACTGCCCGGACACATCCTGGCACATCTTATTGTCGTCAGGCGATGGAGGTCCCCATTGGAGCTTCCTCTGTGGAGGAGTCCTCGCTCTTAAACTTAGGGACCTGGGATGGAGAGTGTTTCATGCAGCAGTCCCATAAAACTGGAGACTGAATCGATTGACGGACTCCCAAGCTGCCTGCCTTTTTTGTGGCCTTGTGGAGTCTGTGGACTATGCATATGTAAGTTGCTGTAGGCTGCACCCCATTTTCAGTTTTTTGAAAACTGCTTTGTTTCAGTTTTGTTTGCACTTCAGCTCTATGCACCTGACCTATGGGCACCTGGTGCAGAGAGGAGCGGGAAGGGAGGACGATCTCCTTGTGAACTTGGCCTGGCCAAACTTGCTATATACAGGCCCAGGCAGCGGGCAACTGAAGGGGTTATCGACCTGACTGTCTCCCCTCTACTTGGGGTACATTCACGGCCGCGTGTCCCTGAAAAGGACGCATGCAGTATCGAGGGGTACCATCAAGGCCTTCTTTGCCCGGTGGGCACTGCAGGGTTTGGGGTGCTTTATCGACCTATTTAATCATATTTTGGTTTGATGTTTTATGTTTCAATTGCTCTTTGTTTTTGTTTAAGTCAGTATCCTTTTAAAGGGTTACCCATTTTTATTTGCCCGTCAGTTTGTTTAATTTAGTTTATTTGGTATAATCAAAATAGTTGGAGACCAGGAAGAATACTGATTGACTGAAGGCTTGAAAATATTAGAAAATTAGCTTTTTTTTTTGCCCTTCTGCATCAATTTCCCAACTACACACTGTGTGTACATCTCACATCTGGGTAGTCTAATTTATGTGCATTCCCTTATGTTGTGTGGTTTGAAAAGCCTATCTATTTATATAGAGCTTCTGATGAGCCACTACATGGGTGACACGGTAGCACAGTGGGTAGCACTGTTGCTTCACAGCTCCAGGGTCCCAGGTTCAGTTCCCGGCTTGAGTCACGGTCTGTGCAGAGTCTGCACATTCTCCCTGTGTCTGCATGGGTTTCCTCCGGGTGCTCCGGTTTCGTTCCACAAGTCCCAAAAGACGTGCTGTTAGGTAATTTGGACATTCTGATTTCTCCCTCTGTGTACCCGAACAGGCGCCGGAATGTGGCAACTAGGGGCTTTTCACGTAACTTTATTGCAGTGTTAATGTAAGTCTACTTGTGACAATGAGATTATTATTATTATTACATAGCGTAGTTTACTGCCACATAATTAATGTTATGTTTGGTCTTCTATACCGTACGAAGGAATCGACCAAACACCTCTACTTGTCCAAAATAGAATCTTTATTGAGTGTTGTGTGGTAAGATAGAAATGGTATCATGGAGTCTACTATCTACTCCTCTGGAACTTGCACCTAGCACTGACTATTCAGCCGTATGTCGTATTACCCTCTCAATTTGTTCCTGAAGATGGCTGGATGTGTCTCCCCTTCTTTAGGAGTCACTGGTCACATGACCTTGATCTTGAGACTGCATGGTGTGTCTGCACCGCCACTTGCTGGCTGGAGGTCATAGATTTCACAGAATTTTATTTTCCTAGAATTTTCATTGCAGAAGGAGGCTATTCGGCCCATCGAGTCTGCACCGGCTCATGGAAAGAGCACCCTGCCCAAGCCCACACCGCCACCCTATCCCCATAACCCAGTGACCCCACCCAACACTAAGGGCAATTTTGGACAGTTAAGGGCAATTTAGCGTGGCCAATCCACCTAACCACATCTTTGGATTGTGGGAGGAAACCGGAGCACCTGGAGGAAACTTACGCACACACAGGGAGAACGTGCAGACTCCGCACAGACAGTAACCCAAGCCGGGAATCGAATCTGGGACCCTGGAGCTGTGAAGCAATTGTGCTAACCACTATGTTACCGTGCTGCCCATCAGCCCATCAGGTCGCACACCATCCAACTATGATATAGCCCATAGGTATATCGTCACAATTAATATCTATTAACCAACTAATTTTTGGTGATTGACAATAACTGCCCGTGACAGACAGGTCCTTGTTAACAGGTAATTTAATTGATTTGAATGTTCTATGTCAGAGCCTGACTGGTCTAAATTTAAACTTGATAAAAAAGAAAACTTGCCAGGACTTAGCACCCAAATCAAATTTCTAACTACATATGCTGTCCATATCTCACTGTGGTGCAGTCCTCTTTGTGTGCCCCCTTACTCCAGTATGATTAACAACCCAACTATCCTGTTTCACCTTAAGTTAAAAGAGACTTTTAAAAATACAGCTGTCCTGTAAAGTTCGCCATTTGTAACCCGTTGCAATAAAATTCTTTCAGTTGCTGCTTTGTTTTCCTGGAAATGACAGTGAAACCATTGTGACAACTAATTTTTAAAGAAGTACAAAATCAAAATACAGGTTCAGCAACCCTAATCAGGAAAACTTGCGGCCGAAAGTGACTCTGAGTTCGGGATTTTTCAGATTTTGGAATACCTGAATCATCCAGTGCGTCTTCCACATTGCAGACAGAAGATGGCCTTGTGATCCCCTGCTGACTGGAAAGGTGCCTTACAAAGCTGATTGAAAGAGAGATAGAGAGAACTCGGGCCCTGCGTCCATGAGCACCGCTCTCATGGTGTCTTTTCTTCTGTACGCCATCAGCTTCCGGTAGTGCGTGCCAGAATCCCCCCTCACCAGGTGGACCAAGTCTTTGCACTCTCTTCCCAACAACCAGGATAGACACGTTGGATTTCTGGTTCACCTGTAACAGGTTCAGGCACATGGACCGACATCCAACATCCCAAGACACTGAAGTGGCCAAAGCAATCCACCAGCGCTATGTGGAGAACAGTGCTGTGTCCAGGCAGCTGAAATCCGCCACCAAATCGTACATCAAAAACAAAGTTTGACCTAGCAGAAAAAAGTGCCGATTTCAGAGCTTTCGAATTTCGGATAAGGGGTGCCAACCTGTACTATTGACACTGGAAATCGGAAAAAAAAATCAGAACATGTTAGAAATACTCAGCAGGCCAGATAGCATCTGTGAGAGAGAAACGGATCAAAGCTTTTTCTTCAAAACTGGTAGTTCCACTATAGCACTGTAATTATTGATGGAATCAATACATCTACAACAGTAACAGCATCTGAATTTCTTAACTTGATGAAGGGTTTTGTCCAATCCTCTAAGCTTTTGAAAAAAGTGCTATCAATGTTGATTAATCAGTGGAGCAACATGTTACTACACAAAACTCAAGTTGTACAAAAGGCCTTTGTCTTCACTCTACTGTATAATCTGTAAATATTTTTCTCCTTGCATAATCTTCAAGAAGGTCTAATAGTTTGCTAGAATTTGCAAGTTAAATTAACTGAAATGTATTGTGCTGTTCTGTGTGCACAGTGTTAAAAAAAACTGCTAACTAATGGATAATTTCAGCTTGGTACAGAAATACTACTGTAAGCTGCAGTGGGTTGAAAAATAATTGAACTGAAGTGAGGAATGTTAACAAGCTCAAATGTCAGTGTTGAAAAGCTGACATTTAACCAATCTGCGCATTCAGTCTCCATCTTTACCAGCTTTTACAAGTATGCACACAACATGAGGCTTGTGTTCCTTTTAAAAAAAAACAAACTCTGTCAAGTTTAGCAAACGATGAACAAATCATTCTGTGGTTGCTAATGTGTGACTGTGATTTTAGGCACAAAATCTGTATGAAAAATATGATGGATTGGGGGGGGAGGGTAATGAGATCTTGCTGAATACTAATTGCCTGCAAGTTGTTCAGAAGACTGTAAGAAAGGAGGATTTGTTGTAAATTGGCCACTTGCTCTATTGTGCATAGCTGAGAGGTTAGACCGGTGCTGTAAAGGTGCCAGGATAGTAAAATCCAGCAGCACTCACTGATTTGGTGAATAATATCGAGTGGGCTAGGGTGAGGTGGGGGGGGGTGAGATAGCGACTACTTTTTAAAAATACATCTTTCACTCTAATGTTTAAACTGCACATTGCTTTGCCTTGAAGAGATAAGTGTGTGGACCTTCAGATTGTCGGTTTATCGAGCAGTAGTTGTTGGCAGAGAGGTGTTATCTAGCGTTATCAGTTGCCAGCTCTTTGTGTCTGCCAATGTTTGCAAGTGTCTGCACTGTCTGCAGTTTGACAAAGAACTCGGAACAGTCCAGCAGAGGACTGCCTGACCATTATGAGAAGTTTAGACTATTTGTTTAACCTCTGCCTTGAACTTCCTATCAAGAGGTCACGGAAACAGTTACGTAAATACACAATTTCCTTGATGTTTACTTGTGAGTAATTTTTCAAGTTGTATTTTGTTTACCTTTTTTTCTGGGAAAGGAAGGCCTATCTCAAGATTGGGAGCGGGAATTAGTTTTTGCTTTGTTTCTGATTTACGTTTATCCTCCCATGGCTGGTCTCTGTGGGAGCATTTGCATAGAAATGAAAAGGTGAGTTAATGAGTTATGGGCTTATGCTGACCTCCCGAATACACGTGGATAGTGGGTGCAGCTCCACTTACATTTCCTGATTTAACATTGAGTTCTGCATCGTTATTTACAACCCATCTACATGCCTGATTGACTGAAGAGACCAAACGTTTTACTGCTACACCCTCCCCTAGGTTGCAGGGCAATTTGATCGCAGCCGCCTTCATTCTTTTATTCTGCATCACAGCTAGACTTGAGTCATTTGTGTGCACAACAAAGTCCTGCTCCAGTATGTCAGATCAATCTGTTGTGTTTATTTAAAGTCACCAAAAATGGATTCAGACTCCGATTCACCTTTCAATTACTCCTGGCCATCTTTACCTAAAACGAGGATTCAACGCAGGGCATCCAAACAAGGTAGAAATTATATGCAATCTCTTTATTTAAAAAAAAATAGTCTAAACATTTTTGGGACTATTTGTTGTATTTTATTTTTTCTTGACACAGCAAAAGCGTAAGTTTAAGGAGGAACAGAAGGTTTCTGTTGTGCTGCAATAATGTTTTTATTCACTTGTAAAACATGCACTGCTGACCAGTGAACTAATCGCCAAAGTGTTCATATTGAGTAAGAACTTCATTTTCTAAATCAACATTTTCTTTCAGGAGGATTAATTGGCTGAAATGGGTTTTGATGACCATTGTTGTCTCCTTTGACCATGTGTTCCGTTCAGTTGAGTACCTGAGCGGCTGCCCCAATGTTTAAGTTGGATAACAAATAATGCCTGTGTTGTGTGCCAATTCATAGGTTCAAGAAATTAACCAAAGTCCGGGTTTGAATTGGGTCACCTAAACATCACATATACTGGCATTCAAATTAACCCAGCGACTCGCAAAATGCAATATTCCGCAGAAATTGCAAATCTAAAAATAAATCCTAAATGTTTGGAGAAGAGTGCACACCTGGGACGTAACATTGCCTATTCGCTCCACATGACCTGTTGCTTGCAGCATTTATGTTTTCTGCTATGAAGTTAATATTATGCCTCATGTAGAATTAAGTGTTTTTTAAAAAAACACTTGCTCCAGTAACTTAACTCTTTTTATGTATGTGAAAGTTTTTTGAGTATGTTTTGTATTGAGCATTCAACGTTAATGTTTTTAATACGCGATAACCTGAAGTTTCGCAGAGATAGAATGGCTTCGTGGCTGAAGCAAAATCCGTAACTGACGCACTCTTTTCCCTCCGCCGCCCCGCAAGATCAAGCTGCCACGTCTTGCGGGGCAGCTGAGGGAAAAGACGCCAACTGCGCATGTGCGGGTTGGCGTTGTCCAACCTGCGCATGCGCGGCCGACGTCATCGGCCGCGTCAGCCGGCGTGACGCTTGACGTGTGGCCTTGACGACCATCGTCAAGGCCGTGACGCACGGGGCCACGCTCCAAGCCCCGCCCGGGGGGGAGAATCGGCCCCGGAAGTGGGCGTGACGGCTGCTGTGGATCACGGCCTGTCCCACGGCAGCCGTGGATCACGGCCTGCCCCACGGCAGCCTTTACGATTCTCCGCATTTGCAGAGAATCTCGCCCTAAGTGCTGACGCCGGAGTGGAAACCGGAGTATTTCACTCCGGCGTCGGAGGTCACTCCTCGCCCCCTATTCACCCACCGCCAGGGGGCTAGGAGCGACGCCGCGTCAATTACGCACGCCGGGCCTTGGCGCCGCGTGAAAGCGGCGCCGCGTAAATGACGTCACCCGCGCATGCGCAGGTTGGCCGGCGCAAACCCGCGCATGCACAGTTGCCGTCCTCCCCGCGTGCGCCCCGCAAGACATAGAGGATTGATCTTGCGGGGCGGCGGAGGAAAAGGGTGGGGCACCGGTCGCGGGCCAGACCTCTACTGAGCGCCCCCCCTGGTGCTCAATCCTCCCCCCCCCCCCCCCACAGGCCGCACACACAGCCGGCAGCAACCTGGTGTGGTTGGCACCGGCGTGAACCCGTCGGATTGGGCAGGCCGCGAGCGGCGATTCTCCGAGCGGCCTGTCGTGAAACGCGGCACGCCGCTTTGGGGGGGTGGGAGAAATGCGTGCGGGTGCCAGGGCGGCCTGGCCGGAATCGCCCGGCACTCCCATGATTCTCCCACCGGCGTGGGGGCCGGAGAATTGCGCCCCATATCTTCTTAATTTCAACATCAGGCGTTGAAGTCTGGGAGTCATATCATTCAAGTTTTGTTCAATGATGTGTACAATTGGGCGATTGTCAGTTTCTGCTGTGAAGTTGGGTCGACAATAAACATAGTCGTGGAATTTGGAAATCCCAGTAACTAGCCCGAGACACTCCTTTTCAATTTGGGCGTACCTGCACTCAGTCTCAGTCATGGATCTGTTCCACGGAGATGCACTTATCAAGCCCGATTTGTAACGTTAAATCAGTTTGCCAAATTCGTGCTTCTCTGACTGTATCTTCAAACATGCCATAAACAATTTGGTCTCTTAGAAGTGAATCATGTAGATCTGCATAGTTACAGGTTTTAGCTAAGAGTTTGAGATCTGTGATGAAATTATTCACCGGTTCACCAATTTTTTGAACTCTTCTGTGAAATCTTAATCTGCTCAAACTTTCCTCATAAACCAACCCCTTTAATCCAGGAATCAGGCGAGTTAACCTTCCCTGAATTGCCCCTAATGCAAGTATATGTCCCTCTTAAATAAAGGAACCTTATCTGGGTATGGTCACTGCCATGTAAAGATTATCTCTTGATCATTTGACGATTCCAGAGGAATAACTGTTCTCATTGGTGAATTTAAACCTGATGTGCTTCTGTTAAAAGTCTTATGGATGTTGAAAGGAAAGCTTAAGGATTACTTGGTGTTGTATTATTTGGGTGTTGTATTTGAATTGATAGTTGCTAAGATGCTCACTGTATGTTTTAAAAAGGTTAACTTAAGTTCATAGAATAAACATTGTTTTGCTTTAAAAAATACTGTTAGATTTCTGCTGTACCACACCTGTATAGTGGCCCGTGTGCTCCCCATACCACAATCTAGTAAAAGTTGTGGGTCAGGTGAACTCCATGATACATTTTGGGGTTCCCTAAATCTGGCACTGGAGAAGGGGGAGTTGCCGTAGACGATGATGCAGGCAGTAATCATAGTAATCCCGAAAAAGGGGCAGGACCCGGTGGAATGTGGGTCATATAGGCCTATATCACTATTGAACATGGGTGTGAAAGTATTGGCTGAGTTGTTCGCGGGGAGGATGGAGGAGTGTGTCCCCAGGGTGGTGGCAGAAGATCAAACAGGTTTCGTGCAGGGCAGGCAGCTCGCAAGTAATATAAGATGGCTGTTGAATGTGGTGATGAATCCGTCAAGGGAATCTGGTACCAGACGTGGTGTTGTCCATGGACGCAGAGAAGGCATTTCATTGGGTGGAGTGGCGGTACTTGTTCGAAGCTTTGGATTTAGGCCGGAATTTGTGGCTTGGGTGCGGTTTCTGTATGTGGCACCAAGGGTGAGGATGAATGCTATGAGCTCATGAAGCTTTGACTTACACAGGGGTACAAGGCAGGGGTGCCCCCTGTCATCGCTGCTGTTTTCACTGGCCATAGAGCCATTGGCGATGGCTCTCAGGGGGTCGGCAGAGTGGTGAAGGATTATGAAGGGACAGAGGAAGCATCGGGTTTCACTCTATGCCGATGACCTCCTGCTGTATGTTTCGGATCCATTGGAGAGTATGGGAAGGATTATGGGCCTGTTGGGGAGGTTTGGAGGGTTCTCAGGGTACAAGCTGAATGTAGGGAAAAGCAAAGTATTCCCGGTAAATTAGATGGCACAGCGGGCTAATTTAGGGGGGGGGGGGGGAGAGAGTGCCATTTACGATAGCAAGGGATAGGTTTAGGTATTTGGGGATTCGGGTAGCGAGGGAATGGATGGGGCTCCATAAGTGGAACTTAATGAAGTTGGTGGAGGAGGCTATGGAGGACTTTAAGACGTGGAATACACTGCATTTAATGCTGGTGGGGAAGGTCCAAGTGGTGAAAACGAATATTCTGCCAAGGTTCTTGTTTATCTTCCAAGCTCTCCCGATCTTTATCCCAAAGGCCTTTTTTCGGAAAGTGGTCATTTCTGACTTTGTATGGGCGGGGAAGGTGTCAAGGGTAGGGAGGACCCTATTACAGAGGCAGAGGAAACAGGGGGGGTTGGCGTTGCTGAACTTGCTTCTTTATTATTGGGCGATGAATGTGGACAAGGTGCAGTGGTGGTGGGAAGGAGAAGGGGTAGAGTGGGTTAGGATAGAAGAGGAATCTTGTAAGGAGTCTAGTTTGAGGGCTATGGTGACGGCAGCATTCCCAATGGCTCCGAGTAGGTATTCAAGGCACCAGGTGGTGCAGTCCACGGTGAAGATATGGAATCAGTTGAGGAGGCATTTTAGGGTGGAAGGGATGTCGGTGCTAACGCCACTGTGCGAGACTTATGGGTTTGAGCCGGGGGGATGGATAGTGTATACAGGAGATGGAGGGAAGTGGGGCTGGTCAAGGTGAGGCATCTGTATTTGGAGGATGGGTTCGTCAGTCTGGAGGAGCTAAGGGAGAGGGCAGAGCTGCCGAGGGGGAGTGAGTTCAGGTATCTGCAGGTTATGGACTTTGCGCCAAAGGTCTGGAGAGGGTTCCCTAGATTGCCGGCTTGCATCCTGCTGGAGCGATTGCTGCTTCCGGAAGTGGAAGGGGAGGGAAGAATTGGGGATATATACAAGTGGCCGGGGGAACAGGGAGGCGAACGGGTGGTGAAGATCAAGGAGAAATGGGAACCGGAGTTGGGAGGGGAGATAAATTGGGGAATATGGAATGAGGAATTGTGTGGGGTAAACGGGACTGCCTCTTGTGCAAGGATGAGCCTGATATAGTTTAAGGTGGTGCACAGGGCGCATATGACTCAGGCGAGAATGAATGGGTTCTTTCAGGGGGTAGCAGATGAGTGTGAGCGGTGTGGGCGGGGGCCAACAAATGTTTTGGGGTTGTGAAAAATTGGGAAGATTCTGGGCGGGAGAGTTCGCTAAACCTGAATTTGCATCTTCCCACTGGTGCGGGATGGGTAACGTGCTACGGCTGACGGCGAGGCAGTGGAGAATAGCTACGGATGTGGCACCCAGCACCAAACCTGTTTTTCAGGTGACGCTCCATTCTCCGCCTGATCGGAATTCCCGTTCGCGTCAGTGGGGAATGGAGAATCCCGGCCATGATCTTTTCACCGGAATTATTTTTAAGCATCTGATTCAAAAGAGATGCAGTTAAGAGATGCAGTTACCAAATGTTATTTCCAACGTCAAATTAACGTCATAATGACACCCCATTACAGAACATGCCAAAGTGCAAGCACCGTGGCTCCAGGATCTTCCATGGCAGCTTTTATTGTGTGTGAGAATGAGAGCTCTGACAGAGAGAAACAATGTAGCTACAAAGCTACAAAGACTTTTTCTCCCACCTATGGAATTGAACAAGGATCAGTTGCTGTATCCTGAATAGATAGACCGTTAAAACATTAAAACACGAATGGAATGCAGTGTGATTTTGTATGCGTATTTGTTTTAATAGTATCTTCTCTTTTATACTCTGCTCTGCATGATTGCTATCACTGCAATTTAGGGTTACTTGACAAGAATGCAACCCCACAGGGTTTCACACTGGGAGCTATTCCAAAGTCATTAATATGCTGGAAGCTTGCTATTATATTACCTGCCCTGTGCATTGACAGTACTCCAAAACTAAATGGAACTGGAGATTTGTGACTGGCAGTTAATTGGCCTGATATAAATTTTCAACTGCAGCTCAGATCTGCACCTAGATCTGAAGGAACTAGATCTTAGCCGGCGCAATTCAGTGTGCCGTTACAATTTGCAAGCGCAGTATTAATAAGCCCATATTTTTTGGTTCTGTAGAAACCCATTAAGCTTTTGGATTGAAGGAAAAACATGTCAATAAGATGCATAAGGTTGCAAAGGAAGAATGTGCAATTATGTAGCTCCTTTCATGACCCCACGACACCCCATTTACAGCCAATGAAATATTTCAAAATGCAGGGCAATAAAAACCTTTCTTGTCACAAGTAGGCTTACATTAACACTGCAATAATGTTACTGTGAAAAGCCCCTAGTCGAGACACTCTGGCGCCTGTCCGGGTACACACAGGGAGAATTCAGAATGTCCAATTCACCTAACAGCAAGTCTTTTGGGACTTGTGGGAGGAAACTGGAGCACCCAGAAGAAACCACGCAGACATGGGGAGAACTTGCAGAAAAAAATCCAGAAAATCCAGAATGTTATGAATTGAAAGGATGCATTACTCTGGAGGAATAGTTGCAATGCAAATTCCCCTCCCCTTTCTTGATGGGGACAATATTATGGAAAGCTCTTTTTGTTGGCCACAAGAGTCCGAACCAGGTCAGTAAAAAGAAAACTTGTTTTATTGTATTTACTCTATGTATTATATTGTTCAGTAAGAAGTCTTACAACACCAGGTTAAAGTCCAACAGGTTTGTTTCAAACACGAGCTTTCGGAGCGCAGCTCCTTCCTCAGGTGAATAGAGAGGTATGATCCAGAAACATGTATATAGACAAAGTCAGAGATGCCAGACAATGCTTGGAATGCGAGCAGGTAATCGAATCATTACAGATCCAGAGATCTGTAATGTAACCACTGTGGTGGTATGAATGTGAGCACTGCCATTGGTGCAGAGCATGGGTTTCCTCATTGGCTCTGGCTGGTCATGTGCCCCTCGTCCGATTGGCTGGGACTAGTCATGTGACTGCTCACCAATTGGTCGAGAGGCAAGTAGACCCCGCCTCCGAGGCGGGGTATAAGTACCCAGAGTTCCCGGCGGTCGGCCTTTCTCTGTAGTCGACCACCAGGCTAACAACTAGCTGATTAAAGCCACTGTTTGGATCTTCATCGTGTCTCGAGTCCAATTGATGGTACATCAATTTAATCAGCTAGAATTTTGGAATGGAGCTTCGCATCAAGCCTGACTGCCTCCGCACCAGCCCGCATGCTTCAAATGCGTCTGCAATCTTTAAACACTGGCGGGCGTGTTTTAACAGTTACCTGACAACTGCAGCCGGCAAGCCCACGAAGGAGCAGAAACTCCACATCCTCCACTCATGCGTGGGCACGGCGGTATACTCAATGATTGAGGACGAAAGCGATTATGATGCGGCCATGGAGATTCTCAAAGGACACTTTCTCCGGCCGGTCAACAAAGTATACGCACGGCATCTCCTGACGACTAGACAACAGTTCCCTGGCGAGTCCCTCGACGAGTTTTACCAGGCCCTCGCAGCTCTAGGGAGAACGTGCGCATGTCTCCAAATTTCGGCGACTGAGCACATGGAACTTTTAATTAGAGACGCTTACGTTGCTGGCATGCAGTCCCCTTCTATCCGTCAACGATTGCTAGAGAAGAACGCCCTCAGCCTAGCTGAAGCACGGACTCTTGCAACCTCCCTGGAGGTTGCTGACCTGAACGCCCGCGCATACGCCCCGGCCACGCAGCAACCCCCTGGACTTCATGGCACGCGCCACCCCCATCCTCCGTGGACCCCGACCCCCCCCCCCCCCCCAAGCCTGCGCTGTGGGTCGCTCCGACAAACTAGCGGGGCCCCGTTGCTATTTTTGTGGCCTCTCCGAGCACCCCCGCCCACGCTGCCCGGCCCGCTCCGCTCTGTGTAAGAGCTGCGGGAAGAAGGGCCACTACGTGGTGGTCTGCCAGACCAAGTCGGTCGCTGCTGTTCCGCGCAGCTACCGCGGATCTCCCCCCCCCCCCCCCCCCGGGCCCCCCCCCCTAGGGCCCAGCGCCACACACCAACCTCTTCGGCCCGCCCCCGCAATGGCCCCGCGGCCCTCCCTACCCCTGCTCCCGACTGCCCTGACCGGCCCGCAAACGCCGCTGACACTGCCCCCAGCTGCCACGAGGTTCCCACGGGCGCTGCCATCTTGGGCCCCGGACGCCATGTGCGGGCCATGGGCGCCGCCATCTTGGGACCCGGCTCCACGTGCGGGTCCTGGGCGCCGACATCTTGGGACCCCGATTCCACGTGCGGGTCCTGGGCGCCGCCATCTTGGGCCAACACGGAAGGCCCTGCCAGCGATTACTCTGCCATTGAGGAGGATCTGGAACTCTCACCACGACGTGCTTCCATCACACTCAACCAGTCGCGACCACGCACGCTCGCCAAGACTACGACAATGATCCAACTCAACGGACACAAAACGAGATGCCTGCTGGACTCCGGGAGCACGGATAGTTTCGTCCCCGACACGGTAAGACGCTGCGCGTTCCCCATCATTCCAGTTAAGCATAAGATTGAATTGGCCTCGGGTTCGCACTCCGTCCAAATTACCGGGTGCTGCATAGTGGACCTCACGGTCCAGGGGAGGGTTTTCAAAAACTTCAAACTCCTCATCCTCCCCCGTCTATGCGCTCCGGCACTCTTGGGCCTGGATTTCCAGTGCAACCTGCAGAGCTTGACCTTTCAATTCGGCGGCCCTATTCCCCCTCTTACTGTTTGCAGCCTCGCGTCCCTCAAAGTGGACCCCCCTTCCTTGTTTGCTAATCTCACCCCAGATTGTAAACCTGCGCCACTAGGAGCAGACGATACAGTGCCCAGGACCGAACCTTCATCGGGTCCGAGGTCCAGAGGCTCCTTAAGGAAGGAGTTATCGAGGCCAGCAACAGTCCCTGGTGAGCCCAAGTGCTGGTAGTTCGGACTGGGGAGAAAAACCGGATGGTCATCGATTACAGTCAGACCATCAACAGGTTTACGCAGCTGGACGTGTATCCTCTCCCCCGTATTTCCGACCTGGTTAACAGGATCGCGAACTACAAAGTCTTTTCCACGGTGGACCTTAGCTCCCCATCCGCGCGAGTGACCAAAAGTACACCGTGTTTGAGGCAGATGGGCGCCTCTACCACTTCCTCAGAGTTCCATTCGGTGTCACAAATGGAGTCTCGGTCTTCCAACGGGAGATGAACTGAATGGTCGACAAGCACGGTTTACGGGCCACCTTCCCGTATCTCGATAACGTCATCATCTGCGGCCAGGACCAGCAGGACCATGACATCAACCTCCAAAAATTCCTCCGAACCACAAAACTCCTTAATTTAACTTACAATAAGGATAAGTGCGTGTTTAGCACCGACCGTCTAGCCATCCTTGGCTATGTAGTGCGTAACGGAGTGATAGGCCCCGATCCCGAACGCATGCACCCCCTGATGGAACTCCCCCTCCCCAACTCCCTCAAATCCCGCCTGAGCTTTTTCTCATATTACGCTCAGTGGGTCCCCAACTACGCAGACAAAGCCCGCCCCCTCATCCAGTCCACCTCCTTTCCCCTGTCGATGGAGGCCCGCAAGGCCTTTAGCCACATCAAAGCGGATATCGCAAAGGTCACGATGCATGCTATCGACGAGTCCCTACCATTCCAGGTCAAGAGCGACGCGTCTGACATAGTTCTGGCGGCCACCCTGAACCAAGCGGGCAGACCCGTGGCCTTCTTTTCACGAACCCTCCACGCTTCCGAAATCCGCCATTCCTCGGTGGAAAAGGAGGCACAGGCCATAGTCGAAGCTGTGCGATATTGGAAGCACTACCTGGCCGGCAGGAGGTTTACCCTCCTCACAGACCAACGGTCAGTAGCTTTCATGTTCGATAATGCACAGAGGGGCAAGATCAAGAACGACAAGATCTTGCGGTGGCGGATTGAGTTGTCCACGTACAACTACGATATATTTTATCATCCTGGGAAGCTCAACGGGCCTCCCGATGCCCTATCCCGCGGTACCTGCGCCAGCGCACAGATCGACCGCACCCTCTCCATCCACACAGACCTCTGCCATCCAGGGGTCACCTGTTTTTACCATTTTATTAAGACCCGCAACCTGCCCTACTCCGTTGAGGAGGTCAGGACCGTCACTAGGGACTGCCACGTCTGCGCCGAGTGCAAACCGCACTTCTACCGCCCCGAACGAGCGCATCTGATCAAGGCTTCCCGCCCCTTTGAACGTCTCAGTATAGACTTCAAGGCTCCCCTCCAACAACCGTAACACATATTTCTTGAGTGTTATCGACGAATACTCCCGCTTCCCTTTCGCCATTCCCTGTCCCGACATGACCACAACAACCGTCATAAAGGCCCTCCTATCCATCTTCTCCCCGTTCGGTTACATCCACAGCGACCGGGGGTCCTCCTTTATGAGTGACGAACTGTGTCAATTCCTGCTCAGCAGGGGCATAGCCTCTAGCAGGACGACCAGTTATAACCCCCGTGGTAACGGTCAGGTCGAGCGAGAGAATGGCACCATTTGGAAGACCATCCTGCTGGCCCTACGGTCCAAAGATCTCCCTATCCCCCGTTGGCAAGAGGTCATCCCCGACGCCCTGCATTCAATCCGGTCTCTCCTCTGTACTACCACTAATCAAACACCTCATGAACGTCTTCTTAGGGCAGCACGGTGGCCAAGTGGTTAGCACAACCGCCTCACGGCGCTGAGGTCCCAGGTTCGATCCCGGCTCTGGGTCACTGTCTGTGTGGAATTTGCACATTCTCCCCGTGTCTGCGTGGGTTTCGCCCCCACAACCCAAAAATGTGCAGAGTAGGTGGATTGGCCACGCTAAATTGCCCCTTAATTGGAAAAATAATTGGGTAATCTAAATTTAAAAAAAAAAAGAAAAAAAATGAACGTCTTCTTGTTTTCCCCAAGAAGTCGTCCTCAGGATCCCCTCTCCCGACCTGGCTGGCCACCCCCGGGCCCATCTTCCTCCGGAAGCATGTGCGGGTGCACAAGTCCGACCCGTTGGTTGAGCGAGTCCAGTTCCTCCACGCCAACCCGCAGTATACGTACGTGGAGTATCCCGACGGTCGGCAGGATACGGTCTCGCTTCGGGACCTGGCACCCGCCGGCGTGCGGCCTTCTCCCCCTACATCAACACCTCCCCCCCCCCAACCCCAATTCCCCCCAGTGCCCCCCGCGCCCCCACGACCCAGCGCTCATGCCCCCTCTCCCCCGATTACAGCGTCTCCACCACCGGCCCGGGGTACGGAGACACATCTACGACCGACGCTCCCGGAGGCAAGGACTCCACCTGCAGTACTCCACCTTAAGTGCGCTTTCTGTAATATATCCCTTCTTCTCTAACGAGTTTTAAAATAGGAAGAATTCATAATTAATGTGCTATAGTAGAGAAAGTGTTAATCTTCTGGGAAAAAATGCTGTTATTCATTATTTGGAGGACTGAAGGTGAGCTTCTGCTTTTAACTCCCATAGTTGCAGCGCACCAGCAGCAGGGTATTTCAATATTTAGGATTTATTTCCGAGCAACCAAACCTGGACAAAACAACTCATGTGTTTTTGGACAATTTCTCACAAGCAGAACAAATGTACTATTCTTCAGCTTGTTGTTATGAATTTGAATTGTTCCATTGAGTTTTTCATAAAGGCATTTGAGTACCTTATTTGGTAATGAAGAGAAGAGGTCATTCAGTTCATCTAACTCATCCATTATTCAGCTACACGTGTGGAACTTCGAATATTTTCATTTCTCTCTACTTGGCTCATTTCAAAGTTTGACCATTTGTTTTTTGAATTGGGAATTCAGAACATCTAAAAATAGGAGCAGGGGTGTGGTGGTATGATTTGCATAGCTGTCTGCCATTGGTGCAGAACACCGGCTTACCATTGGCCCTGGTCGGTCATGTGCCCCTCGACCGATTGGTTGAGACCAGTCATGTGACGGCTCTCCGATTGGTCGAGAGGCTGAGTTAACCACGCCTCCATACCGAGGTATAAATAGTCAGAACGCCCGGCGGTCGTCCATTTACTGTAGTCGACCGCAGGGCTAAGTTCTAGCTTATTAAAGCCTAACTTTTGTACAGCAACTCGTCTCACGTGCAATTGATGGTTCATCAATTTAATAAGCTAGATTTTTGAAGATGGAGTTCCAGATCAAGCCAGAATGCCTCCGCATCAGCCCGCAAACTCAGAACGCTGCAGAAATTTTTCAACATTGGCTGGCATGTCTTGAAGGACACCTGGAGTCTGCAAACAGCCCCCCCACCCCACCAGGGCACAGAAGCTTCACATCCTCCACTCCAGCGTGGGCACAGCAGCCTACGCGATAATCAAAGACGAGAAAGATTACGATGCGGCCATGCTTAAGCTGAATGGACAGTTTCTTAAACCAGTCAACAGAGTATTCGCCCGACATCTGCTGGCCACCAGACAACAGCTCCACGGTGAGTCATTAGACCAATTTTACCAGGCCCTCGCTATCCTGGGGAGGAATTGCTCCTGCCTCCAAGTTTCAGCCACGGAGCACATGGAACTGCTGATCAGAGTTGCTTATGTGGCTGGGATGCAGTCCCCCACTATCCGCCAGCGGATGCTGGAGAAAGACGACCTCAGCTTAACTGAGGCACGGACTTTCTCCACCTCCCTGGAGGTCGCCGATTTAAACGCCCGCGCCTATGTCCCCAGCCGTGCTGCACCACCCTGGGCCTCCTGGCACGCTTCCACACCGCCATCCGCCGCTCCCAATCTCCCTCAGGCCTGCGCCGCGGGACGCCCCGACAAGTCCACGGGGCCCCGCTGCTATTTCTGTGGGTTCACGAAACACCCTCGCCCGCGCTGCCCAGCCCGCTCCGCCCTCTGTAAGAGCTGCGGGAAGAAGGGCCACTTCTCCTCCGTCTTCCAGGCCAAAATGGTCGCTGCTGTTCAACGCAGCGACCGGGGATCCCCCCCTCCAGGCCCTTGCTGGCCCCTCCAGTACGCCGCGCCGATCTCTCCCCCCTGCCCCCGGGCCCCTGCGCCCGGCCTCCACGCCTCTCTCTCTCCTCCGGGCCCTTCCGGGCCCCTCCAGTATGCCGCGCCGATCTCTCCCCCCCCCGCCCCTGGGCCCCTGCGCCCGGCCTGCGCGCCTCTCTCTCTCCTCCGGGCCCTCACGGGCCCCTCCAGGATGCCGGGCCCTTGCTTGCCCCTCCAGTACGCCGCGCCAATCTCCCCCCCCCCCCCCCTGCCCCCAGGCCCCTGCGCCCGGCCTGCGGCTTCTCTCTCTCCTCGGGGCCCTTCCGGGCCCCTCCAGCGCACCGCGTAACTCTCCAGTCGCTGCCCCCGGGCCCCTGCGCCTGGTCTGCGCGCCTCTCTGCCCCCGCTCCCAGCCGTTCCAGTCGGCTCGCTGGCACCGCTAACTCCGCCCCCTTCAACCACGAGGGCCCCACGGGCGCCACCATCTTGGGGCGCCGACTCCACGTGCAGGTCCTGGGCGCCGCCATCTTGGGGCACCGACCCCACGTGCGGATCCTGGGCGCCGCGATCTTGGGGCCCCGACTCCACGTGCGGGTCCTGGGCGCCGCCATCTTGGGGCACCGACCCCAGGTGCGGATCCTGGGCACCGCCATCTTGGGGCCCCGACTCCACGTGCAGGTCCTGGGCGTCGCCATCTTGGGGCACCGACCCCAGGTGCGGATCCTGGGCACCGCCATCTTGGGGCCCAGACTCCACGTGCGGGTCCTGGGCGCCGCCATCTTGGGGCCCCGACTCCACGTGCGGGTCCTGGGCGCCGCCATCTTCGGGCGCCGACCCCACGTGCGGATCCTGGGCGCCGCCATCTTGGGGCCCCGACTCCACATGCGGGTCCTGGGCGCCGCCATCTTGGGGCCCCGACTCCACGTGCTGGTCCTGGGTGCCACCATCTTGGGATCCCGACTCCACTTCCGGGACTGGCACGCAAGGTTCTTCCAGCACCTACTCGGACGACGACGACGAATATGGATTTTCTCTATGCTCGCGGCCATTCAGCTCGACCAGTCACATCCACGCACGCTCGCCAAAACGACAACGCTGATCCACCTCAACGGCCACGAGACGGGTTGCCTGCTGGACTCCGGGAGCACGGAAAGCTTTGTTCACCCTGCCACGGTAAGACGCTGCGCGCTCCCTGTCCATCCTGTAAAACACAAAATCGGGTTAGCCTCAGGTTCGCACTCCGTCCGCATCACCGGCTGCTGCATCGCGGACCTCACGGTCCAAGGGAAGGTTTTTAAAAATTATAAACTCCTTGTCCTCCCTGACCTTTGCGCACCGGCACTCCTAGGACTGGACTTCCGGTGCAACCTGCAGAGCTTGACCTTCCAATTCGGCGGCCCTATACCCCCCCTCACTGTCTGCAGCCTCGCGTCCCTCAAAGTGGACCCCCCCTCCTTGTTTGCTAATCTCACCCCCGATTGCAAACCCGTCGCGACACGGAGCAGACGGTACAGTGCCCAGGACTGGTCCTTCATCAGGTCCGAGGTCCAGAGGTTGCTGACGGAAGGGGTCATCGAGGCCAGCAATAGTCCCTGGCGAGCCCAAGTGCTGGTGGTCCGGACTGGGGAGAAAAACCGGATGGTCATCGACTACAGCCAGACCATCAACCGGTTTACGCAACTGGACGCGTATCCTCTCCCCCGTATTTCCGCCATGGTAAACGATATCACGAAATACAAAGTCTTCTCCACTGTGGACCTTAAGTCCACTTACCACCAGCTCCCCCTCCGCGCGAGTGACCGCAAATACACCGCGTTTGAGGCAGATGGGCGCCTCTACCACTTCCTCAGGGTTCCATTTGGTGTCACAAATGGGGTCTCGGTCTTCCAACGGGAGATGGACCGAATGGTCGACAAGTACGGATTACGGGCTACCTTCCCGTATCTCGATAATATCACCATCTGCGGCCACGACCAGCAGGACCATGACGCCAACCTCCAGAAATTCCTCCAAACCGCAAAACTCCTTAACCTCACATACAATAAGGATAAGTGTGTGTTTAGCACCAACCGTCTAGCCATCCTTGGCTACGTAGTGCGTAAAGGAGTGATAGGCCCCGACCTCGAACGCATGCGCCCCCTGATGGAACTCCCTCTCCCCAATACCCTCAAATCCCTTAAACGCTGCCTGGGTTTCTTCGCTTACTACGCCCAATGGGTTCCCAACTACGCTGACAAGGCCCGTCCCCTCATTCAAACCATGACCTTCCCGCCGTCGACAGAGGCCTGCCAGGCCTTTAGCCGCATCAAAGCGGACATCGCAAAGGCCACGATGCGCGCCATCGACGAGTCCCTCCCTTTCCAGGTCGAGAGCGACGCATCAGAAGTAGCTCTGGCAGCCACCCTGAACCAAGCAGGCAGACCCGTGGCCTTCTTCTCCAGAACCCTCCAGGCTTCCGAACTCCGCCACCCCTCTGTGGAAAAAGAAGCCCAGGCCATAGTCGAAGCGGTGCGACATTGGAGGCACTATTTAGCCGGCAGGAGGTTTACCCTCCTCACAGACCAACGGTCAGTAGCCTTCATGTTTGATAATGCACAAAGGGGCAAGATTAAGAATGACAAGATCTTACGGTGGCGGATCGAGTTGTCCACGTACAACTATGAGATCTTGTATCGTCTTGGGAAGCTCAATGAGCCTCCTGATGCCCTGTCCCGCCAGCGCGCAGATAGACCGCCTCCGTTCCCTCCACGCGGACCTCTGCCATCCAGGGGTGACCCGTCCAGGAGCCAGAAGCCGAGTGGGTGCGTGCGGAGGAGGCCTCCTGCATGGGAACCTCCCTCCGGGCCCTCGCCACGGCAGCACTCCCATCCCCACCCAAAAAACACTCCACCAGCCCAGTGGTGACAGCCACCCTCCAATCCTGGAACCAACTGCGGCAGCAATTTGGCCTGAACAAAATGTCAGACAAGGCTCCCATCTGCAACAACCATAGGTTCAAACCAGCACTGACTGACGCCACCTTCAAAAGGTGGAGGCAGGACGGGGGGACACTGACAGTCAGGGACCTATACACGGACGACAGGATCGCAACACTGGACGAACTGACAGAGAAATTTCAGCTAGCTGGGGGGAACGAGCTACGGTACCTGCAGCTCAAAAACTTCCTACGAAAGGAGACAAGGACGTACCCACAACCGCCACGACAGACACTACTGGAAGACCTACTGGACGCAAGTATCCTAGAGAAAGGGAACTGTAGTGACATGTATGACCGACTGGTAGATAGGGACGACACCGTACTGGACGCAACAAGAAGGAAATGGGAGGACGACCTGGGGATGGAGATAGGGTGGGGACTCTGGAGCGAAGCACTGCATAGGGTCAACTCCACCTCCACGTGCGCAAGGCTCAGCCTGACGCAACTAAAAGTGGTACATAGAGCCCACTTAACGAGAAACCGTATGAGTAGGTTCTTCCCGGAGGTGGAGGACAAATGTGAGCGGTGCCAAAGAGGCCCGGCCAACCACGCCCACATGTTCTGGTCTTGTCCCAGACTTGTGGAGTACTGGACAGCCTTCTTCGAGGCTATGTCCAGAGTGGTGGGGGTGAGGGTGGAGCCATGCCCGATAGTGGCGGTCTTCGGGGTTTCAGACCAGCCAGATCTATTCCTGGGGAGGAGGGCGGACGCCCTTGCCTTTGCCTCCCTGATTGCCCGCCGTAGAACCCTGTTTGGCTGGCGGTCAGCAGCACCACCCAGAGCTGCAGACTGGCTGTCCGACCTCTCGGAATCTCTCCAAATGGAGAAAATCAAATTCGCCATCCGAGGGTCGGATGACGGCTTCCACAGAACGTGGGAGCCATTCATGCAACTGTTCCGGGACCTGTTTGTGGCCAACGTACATGAGGAAGAATAGTCGGGTGGCCAAGAACCAGGGGAAAATGGACGGGAATCGGGGGAAGGTGGCCGGGTTGGGGGGGGGGGGGGGGGGGCTACGGGCTCGGTGTGGGGGTTTGATGGCAGGCCAAGGCCCAGGACCAAACTATAAATGGATGTCTATAGACATGTGCCTCGGCCATGTTGGGGAATGTAGGGTATGTATGCTGGCTAGAGGGGGCGGCCACAATTGTTGTTGTGAGGATGCTTACCTGTAAATATTCATGTTAAATTTTTGTGTTTTCCTTTTTTTTTCTCTCTCTCTAATGACTTGTAATTTGTCATATATAAAATATGAAAACTCAATAAAAAAACATTTATAAAAAAAAAGAGTTCAGCTGGTGGTATTCCCGTTGTGGAATGCGGTGTGGTCCTGTAATCAAACAGCCAGCGGGAGAGCTTTGTGTCCATTGACGCTGCCGGCTGCTTCTTGAGTCCCGCTTTTAGTGTCTGGACCGCTCTCTCTGCCAGGCCGTTGGACGCTGGATGGTAAGGGGCCGTCCTGATGTGGCGGACTCCGTTTTCTTTTAGGAATTTTGCAAATTCCCCACTTGTGAATGCCGTTCCGTTGTCCGACACCAATACCTCCAGAAGTCCATGTGTTGCAAACAAGGCCCTGAGCTTTTCGATTGCCGGTGCTGTGCATGCGTGGATTCGAATCCCATCCTCGTCGCCACTGTAATAATCCACAGGAGGCAGGAGTCCCGTCACCACACCAATATTTATTTCCAATCACTAGATACAAGAGCAGCTGCAAACAGTGCTGCTAGCATTCCAGTCAACTTAAGACTGGGGCACAAAGCCTATACAGGTGCTTATATGGGCCCCCTCAATGAGCTATCATTGAGGGAGCTCATACTCCAATTGACCAACCAATAATGCTAATTGGAGGTTATTACAGACGGATTGGCCAAGATCAATGCGCGGGGTTACGAGGATAGGGCAGGGAGTGGACCTAGGTAGAGTGCTCTTTCGGAGTTTTGGTGACGATTTGATGGGCTGATTGGCCTCCTCTGCACTGTAGGGATTCTACGATGCAACATGACACTAAGCTGGGTTTGCATGACAAGAGAGATTTTATGACCTCAGATTGATCTTCAACAGCAACACTCAAACAAGCTGGCGTTGAATTAAAAGCTGAGAAATCATCCACCAAATACTGCATTATGATTGGATCCCAGGTGCTGTCAAGTTTGCCACCACTATCATGCTGGAGAGGATGTGAAATCTCTGTGTGAAATCCTTTTCCAAGTTGGAGCTGGTGTGCGAATGGAGGTGCCCACCCTTCTGGTGTTAGAAAGGATGGTCTCCAAGCTCTGTGTGAAGTCCTTTCCCAAGTTGGAGAACAGTAAGAAGTCTTACAACACCAGGTTAAAGTCCAACATGTTTGTTTCAAACACTAGCTTTCGGAGCACTGCTCCTTCCACAGGTGAATGAATACCTCTTCATTCACCTGAGGAAGGAGCAGTGCTCCGAAGGTTTGGGGTCATGATCTCCCCATGGTAGCGTAGAATATGAGTTTCTCGTGTTGAGCGGGCGGAGGACTGTCAAATCAGGGCTCACCAGCAGACCAGCAGCGCCTGATAATCCCGGGCTGGGACATTTGTTTTGTATGCTGCGGCTGTCACCTTTTTTGAGTTGGAGAATAAACCTGCTTTGTCTTTTAGCCTGCGCCTCCTGGAATTATTATAGTCGGTGAGTGATGAAGCTGTAGTGAATTAAGCACTGGACAAGGCCCAGTAATGCACTTGAGAGGATTTTGAAAATTAACATGGTGGCTTTAACAACTCGTGTAAGATTGTCAAACTCTTTCCTGCACTGCGACCTCATCTTTGGAGCAATACTAGTGGCTTTGTCCACTGTGGTTACTTGTCCCCAGTGCCTCTTAAGTCTTGGCCTTTGGGGAAAACAAACTCCCACTATTTCTTGCAGCCACGATGCATCTCCCCTTTAAGAGATGCAGGTTGCTGGAAAATTCTGGTAGATATGTGCCGCACTGTCTGCAGTCGGAGGGCCTTAATAGTGGAGAGGCACGGAAATGAAAATGGTGAATATTGGCTTCAGAATGTTTGGCTGAGGAAATTGCAGAAATAAACATGCTTAATGGTTTTAAAGATAGGGGAGTTGAAGATGGGCTGGAATATTTCATGGGAAAAAGGGTCGTGTTTTTAAGGAGACGGCGATAATTGTGTGTTTGAAAGTGAGTAGTCAGTGCCTGATGAGATTGAACAATTTATAGTCATTAACTTGGAAGGACTAGGAAGAGAAGTTGGGTTAATGTATAATTGTAAATTAAAATAATATTGATTTATATTTCTAATTCTATTTAGCAATTTGGAAAATTAAGAGAGCACTCCCTGAGGGACACTTTTTCACTAAAATTCGTTCTGATCTCAAAAGCATCAGAAAAGAAAATTAAATTAGAATTTAACAGTCTGTTTAAATGCTGAACCTGCGGCGTTCAAGGAAACTTTTTTATTAATTCTAACAACACTTCTCTGTTTACTCTGCTTAGCAATGACTAATTATTAAGCTTTGAAAGTTTAATCTTATCAATTGTAATCTCATCGGGACAATTTTGAAACTGAACCCAGAAGTAGAGTACAGTATCATTTGACCAACAACATGGAACAATCATTGTTCAGCAACATAGAACGATGAATTACAGCATTGAATTATGCATATTGTGATATCATTGTTTTGTCAAACACACAAGTTTCATTGTAACCCGTTACCAATGTGGGAGGTCTGCAGGAAGAAAATCAAACATTCTGGGAGAGCAATTTTTGAGGAAGATTGTATTTTACCTTTGTATGTCTGACAAATCTAACTAAATACCAGATGTTCTCCCTCCAAGCCACTTGGGCCTCTGATGTAGAACCATAGAATCCCTACAATACAGAAGGAGGCCATTTGGCCCATCGAGTCTGCACCGGCACTCTGAAAGAGAATTCTATCTAGGCCCATTCCCCTGTCCTTTCACCCTAACCCCACATAACCTGCACATCCCTGGACACTAAGGGACAATTTAGCATGGCTAATCCACCTAACCTGCATATCTTTGGACTGTGGGAGGAAACCGGAGCACCCGAAGGAAACCCACGTGGACACGGGAAGAATGTACAAATTCCAGTCACCCGAAGCCGGAATTGAACTCGGGCCCCTGGTGCTGTGAGACAACAGTGCTAACCACTGTGCCATCATGCCGCTTGGAGATATATTGTTGTTCCTTCACTGTTGCTGGGTCAAAATCCTGGAAGTCCCAACCTAACTCCCTCCCTCCCTAACTCCCTCCTACTCAAACAGTACTGTGGGTACACCACAAAGACTGCAGCGGTTCAAGAAGGCAGCTCACCATCAACTTCTCAGGACAATTCGGCTGTGCAAGAAATGCTGGCCAAGGCAGCGACACCCAGCGTCCCTTCAATTAATAAAGAAAGTTTGAGGCTGCTGAGCATGTTGGGTAAGGGAACACCCCTGAATGCTATCCGCATTGATTTTCAGAAGGCATTTCTTGTTCTTTGCAACATTATACATTTATAATTGTAAAATCAAATTCATTCTGAGTGGATTGTCAAGCAGCACAGCTTACATAAAATATGCAAATGCATTATCATTATTCACCCTCCTTTATTCACAGGGACTAGTGACACCACTGCAGAACGTAGAACATAGAACATTACAGCGCAGTACAGGCCCTTCGGTCCTCGATGTTGCGCTGTCCTGTGAAACCCCTCTAAAGTCCCTCTACACTATTCCCTTATCGTCCATATGCCTATCCAATGACCATTTGAATGCGTTTAGTGTTGGCGAGTCCACTACTGTTGCAGGCAGGGCATTCCACGCCCTTACTACTCTCTGAGTAAAGAACCTACCTCTGACATCTGTCCTATATCTATCTCCCCTCAATTTAAAGCTATGTCCCCTCGTGCTGGACATCACCATCCGAGGAAAAAGGCTCTCAATGTCCACCCTATGTAATCCTCTGATCATCTTGTATGCCTCAATTAAGTCACCTCTTAACCTTCTTCTCTCTAACGTAAACAGCCTCAAGTCCTTCAGCCTTTCCTCATATGATCTTCCCTCCATACCAGGCAACATCCTTGTAAATCTCCTCTGTACCCTTTCCAATGCTTCCACATCCTTCCTATAATGTGGCAACCAGAACTGCATGCAATACTCCAAATGCGGCCGCACCAGAGTTTTGTACAACTGTAACATGACCTCATGGCTCCGAAACTCAATTCCTCTACCAAAAAAAGCTAACACACCATACGCCTTCTTAACAACCCTCTCAACCTGGGTGGCAACTTTCAGGGATCTATGTACATGGACACCGAGATCTCTCTGCTCGTCCACACTACCAAGAATCTTACCATTAGCCCAGTACTCTGTCTTCCTGTTATTCCTTCCAAAATGAATCACCTCTAACTTTTCTGCATTAAACTCCATTTGCCACCTGTCAGCCCAGCTCTGCAGCTTATCTATGTCCCTCTGTAACTTGTAACATCCTTCTGCACTGTGCACAACTCCACCAACTTTAGTGTCATCTGCAAATTTACTCACCCATCTTTCTACGCCCTCCTCCAGATCATTTATAAAAATGACAAACAGCAGTTGCCCCAAAACAGATCCTTGTGGTACACCACTAGTAACTCGACACCAGTCAGAACATTTCCCATATACCACCACCCTTTGTCGTCTATCAGCAAGCCAATTTCTGATCCAAACTGCTAAATCACCCTGAATCCCATGCCTCTGTATTTTCTGCAATAGCCTACCGTGGGGAACCTTGTCAAACGCTTTACTGAAATCCATATACACCACATCAACTGCTTTACCCTCATCCACCTGTTTGGTCACCTTCTCGAAGAACTCAATGAGGTTTGTGAGGCATGACCTACCCTTCACAAAACCATGTTGACTATCTCTAATCAAATTATTCCTTTCAAGATGATTATACATCCAGAGTAGAGGTATCACCTAATTCAGGACCGAAACTGCAGCAATTGCTGCTGAAGGCGTGGTGATATCTCTGGAAAAATGCAGTTAGCGAAGGATAGTTCAAATTGTGTGTGTAAAATCAATCCAGTCACTTGCACTGGTGAGTAATTTTGATGGGTGACTTGCCCAATCTGGTTGGAAATATCGGTACTCCCTATATGGGCCCCAGGGTCCCAAGTTCGATTCCTGTTTGGATCATTGTCTATGCGGAATTTGCACGTTTTCCCTGTGTCTGTGTGTGTTTCCTCCGGGTGCTCCGGCTTCCTCCCACAATTCCCGAAAGACAGGCTTGTTAGGTAAATTGGACATTCGGAATTCTCCCTCCGTGTACCCGAACAGGCGCCGGAGTGTGGCGGCTAGTGGATTTTTAAAGTAACTTCATTGCAGTGTTCATGTAGGCCTACTTGTGACAATAATAAAGATTATATCATATAAAACCCTGTCTATTTTGTTTGGGTTGTCAGAGTGCAAACATTCTTCGCAAATCTTCTTAAAGTCACAATGATGTCAGTAGTTGATGAATTACTATCTTAGTGATATGATTCTTAAATATTGATGAATCTAAAGCAATAATATTTCGAAACCAATTTTTGAGTCTTCAATCTTGAGTCTTTGCCAAGTTAAACCAGAACCATTATTTTAAGGTCGTCAATCCTCGCACAGCCAGTTGTTTTATGGGTGATAGTTTCAATTTAATATTCTTATCTATGTACTAAACCCTTTTGTTTTCTTCTGGTTGTCAGAGTGCAAACATTCTTCACAAGAATTCTTCAAGAAGAGAAGGCCAGGCCCATCTACCCTTCTGGCTGCAGCAAGACTTTCTTCCATGCTGAATGGCAGAGAAGAAATTTATGCCAACTGTATGGTTGTAGATCAGGTAAGACCTGCCAAAATAATTTGGCCTATTTTCAAAGGAAGCTGAAGTTATTGCCAAATAATTTAAATAAATCAAATGTCCATGACCTTAATATTATTGACACATGCTCATTTATTCTTAACTGGAGTTAAAGTGATGAAGTAATTATAAAATAGCTCCATGATAAAATCCCTTCAAAACTTGTTCTGCAATTGCAGTTCTCACTGTTAATAATGCAGAATAAAGTGAAGTGAAATAATATCATCAATGTGAATGAACTTTCCAGCTCATCGAGTTCTTGATCTGATAAAGAATTAAGAGAGTACAGAGCTGCAAGAGACTCTGAGGTCATCTGGCTAATATCAAAAACTTATGTCCTGTTGTCACTCATAGCCTATGCAGCCATCCAATGCCTGGGTCTCTTGCCTCAGTCTCCTGCTGCTTGTCTGTGTTTGCACCCTCTGACCAGGCTGTCGGTCTGACCATTTTTAGGGCTGGGGTCTGGAGCGGATTATTTAAAGGAGTCACAGCCACTGGGATAATCCATGATCATATTGAATGGCGGAACAAGCGCAAGGGGCTGAATTATTTACTCCTGCTCCTAGTTCTTATGTTCTTATTATGTTCCTGTGGATCGACAGCACCTGCATGACCCCAGCCTTACTGGGTTTCCCTCGCCTGGTCCTCCACCCTCCCCAAGCCTCAGTAAGGATGAGGGTCCATGTATCTCTGTCAATGTCAGTCTGTTTAACCTGTTGTGCAAAATATCGTGTTATCACTGAATAAAATTTAATGAAGTCATTTTGATATGTTTCATGCTTTAACTTTGGTAAACTTGGATTGTGCTTGATATCAGGCTGGTAAGTTTCATACAGGATATAAAATGATCAAGAAGTTGGGAATGGATTTTAGTACTTCTGAATTACAATGGAACACAAGAATACTTGGCATTTTGAGAAAATATATATTTCAAATGCTTAGGCTAATGTGATGGTCAACTGCTTGTACTTCGCCTTGTGATTTTTACTTTATCTGATGATGGTCATACTGGGTGTATTACTTTAAATTGAAGAGCTTGCTGGGTGCTAACACTCTCTGTGATGCTTTCCCACTGCTGGGAATGTGGAGGGACAGAGAAGACTGAGTACTTCTGCTATGGGAAGATGTATCAGTAGCATGCAGAGAGCAGTGGAATGTTTTTCTGTAACGTACAAATCGTTTAAAACTATGATCAGTTTTAATGTGGTCAATAAGTGGAGAGTATATCTTGTGTTTGGGCAGTTATTAAGAAAGACCATTAATTCCAAACTGTCACTGAAAATGAGGAATAATTTCATGAGCTAGAAAGTTATTGGAACACAAATGGTTTTACCACAGGAAACATTGAAACAGAGACCACTGTGTCTTATAAGGGGTCTTAAAAATATTGATGTGGGAAGAATTTAATTGCTATAGGAAGGCAGTAAGACAACTGGATTCGTTTTGGATTGCTTTGAGCAAGCTAAATCACAGTGGACCTTCTGTACTGTGAACCTGAAGTTCTGTGGTTAATAAAATGGTTTATTGCACACGGTCTTTGTGGTGGAACTTGTGGTGCTCCATTTAAAAATATAAGCCATCCAAAATTGTGTAATTTTCTTGTGTGTTTCTGTCTGGACCGAATGGCACTCCAGCCTCTTTCAATAAGGTCCTAAGAATAACAGGGTGTGACCATAGGATAACTTAATTGAATCAGAATACACTTAACAAATAAAGCATTGTGCTATGTGATATGGTACTGCATCCTGAGTCTTATTGCAGTTAATGAAATGTGTTGTTCTTCATAGGTTCATGAGAGTGGTATAAACAACGATAGTAATAATGTTACCATTGGGAATACTGGTACTGCTAACCCACTGTGCAGAAAGTCATCTGAGGACCAACTTTGCCAGGCTTATAATGCCCCTCAATCTATGGAACCCAAAACATCTGCATCATTAGAGGATCATATACCTAGGAAGCATACAAATCAATATTCTGAGGACCAAATAGACACCACAATTCAGAAGGGGGATCCGTGTAATTTTGCGGAAGAAGTTTCTGATTTATCTTCACCTGGCAATATTTTATGCCGATCCTTCGTACCATCTCAGCACCATGGTTGTATAAAAGCAGAAAGTCCTTCAACAAGCAACAGTAAACAGAGGTATGTTATTTTTGTTTGTATAATGAATTTGATTTCAAATACATTATTATCGACCATTTCTAAAGTTTGGTGCTCCAATTAAATTTCAGGAGTACAAACATTATTAGTGGAATGGTTTTAGATTCTATTGCTACTCGTGTGTTTTGCTACAGTTGCATGTCATGGAAAAGGTGGTAGTGTGAGGAAATGGTAAAACAAGAGCAAATCTAATAATGATGTTTGTATACAGCAGTAATATAAACATTGCTTGCCAACTTTCAGTAACATCTGGCTGTTTGTCTTGACTTAATGCCACTTGCTTCTATTTATTGTTTTCTTCGATTACAGGTCGGCGCAACATCGAGGGCCGAAGGGCCCGTACTGCGCTGTAGTGTTCTATGTTCTATGTTCTACCTCCCTGCCTGTATTATTTTGCTGAGAATAGTTTTAAATGAAGATATCTACTGTCGTTAAACTTTTTCAAAAGTTTAATACCTAATTGGGGTCCTACTGCTCAGGTGGGATTCTTTGCTCCCACTTAATATTAGAATGTTCTGGAATGCACCTCAGTATGGAAGTTACAAAAAGGCAAAATCGTTTGTAAAATGAATTTGTATATGGACATTGAACAAATGCAGAATGTAGGACATACTGTTCCTAATCCAGGGATAATACTAACCATCAATGAGTTTTCTTTGGAGAACAGTTGAGTTAATTTACTTCCCCATTTAGTTAGGCAGTACGAGGCTATAATAATTTAAATTACCTGATTAACATATTTTCCAGTCTGAGCTGTCAGAATTAGGCAGGAAATAGTTGCCAGTCGTGGGAAACTGAGTCAGTTCCTGTACTAGTAAGTGTTGGGAAGTGGTCCAAAGGGTGGGTTGTGGGGGGCATCTTGTTGTAGAGGGGTGGGGGTGCAGAGAGCACAGTCAGTGGTAGCCTGTGAGATCATTCCTGCATCTACTAGCCCAATTAAGGAAAGTCAAAAGATTTACTTGAAGACCCAAATACCATGACACTAATCTGGCAGAAAAGCAGTAGCTGATTCTGCGCTCAAAACAAAATTAAATTCATAGGGCATGATTTTCTAGCTGTGTTGCACCTGGCGCCAATACCGCTAGTCCCGGTGAATAGCGGGAGAGCCCAAAACCAGCTGCGGGTTTCTCTGACCTGCTGCAGAGAAATGTGGTGCGGCATGCCATCGGGATTCTCCGTTTCGCCGGCTGGTCTCCCATTGTGCGGCAGCCCCATGCCTATTGACTTTCCATCTTTGGGAGTCTGCTCGTTGCCCTTACTCGGATAGCAAGCATGACATATGGCCATTAATTGGCCTAGCACTAAAAAACACATTGGGGTTTTGTTTCTGATGTGGTGTGGGTTTGGGACAGGAATTTTCTCCCACGTCAGGTTCCTGACCCCAAAATGAAAATCCACCCCATTGTGTTTAATCTCTTCGTGGCCTTACTGCACTCTATTTTTGTAACTTCCCTCAGCCCTAAAACCCCGTCCACAGAAGTATCGATAATGGTGTCTTGTGTGTGTCCATGCTCCACAATCTGCTGTGTCTTTATGGGTGGCATGGTGGCACAATGTTTAGCACTGCTGCCTCACAGCTCCAGGGACCCGGGTTCAATTCTGGCCTTGGGTGACTGCCTGTGTGGAGTTTGCACTTTCTCCCTGTGTCTGCGTGTGTTTGCTTTGGGTGCTCTGGTTTCCTCCAAAGATGTGCAGGTTAGGTGGATTGGCCATGCTAAATTGTCCCTTTAGTGTCCAAAAGGTTAGGTGGGGTTACTGGGTTACGGGGATAGGGTGAAGGTGTGGACCTAAGTAGGGTGCTCTTTCCAAGGGCTGGTGCAGACCTAATAAGCCAAATGGCCTCCTTCTGCACGATAAATTCTATGATTTAGCTGCTGGGACAATACACTCTTGAGTTCCCTCCCTAAATCCCTCACTCTCCAATTCATTCTCCCATTTTAAGCAGCTCTTCCCATATCCCTTGACGTCTTTCGTGCCTAGAAGTCTATTTCCTTCTAAAATATATTTGGTGATTTGGCCTTCACAGCCTTCAGTGATAGAGAATTCAACAGGTTCACTACCCTCCAAGTGAAGACGTTTCCCCCCATCAGTCCCAAGTGGCCTACCTCGTATCCTAAGACTGAGACCCCTTTTTCTAGACCCCTACTGCCCCCCCCCCCCCCCCCCCCCCCCCCCCCCCCCACACACACACACACACCCCTAACCAGAGGAAGCATTATCCTTGCATACAGTCTGTCCAGCTCACTCAAACTTTCATGGGCGGGATTCTCCATCCCGGCGCACCAGTTTTCTGGTACGTTGCGCCCCCACCAGCGGCGGGAATTCTCCGTCTCGCCAGCCAGCCAATGGCTGTTTCCCATTGTGGACAGCCCCACACCGTTGGGACATCCCCAGGCATAGGTATGTGGCCGGTGCAATGAAGAATCCCGACAGCGAAGAATCCAACCCTGTGGCCGGGATTCCCCGAGCCCGCCCTGGGTCAGAGAATCGCCGGGGGGCATATGTATCCTGCCTCGACGCTCCCATGCCAGGCCGCCAATTCTCCAGCAACCGGAGAATCGGCGGCAATCGCGTCGCTGGTCGGGGGCCGTTGAAAGCTGCCTCCTTGGCGATTCTGCGCACTCGACTGGCTGAGTCCCGCCGGCGTCGTTTGCGTATGGTCCTATCTGGTGGGACCTCGGCGTTCTGGCTGCGGGAGTCGTCCTGGGGGGGGGGGAGAGCCGATTCCGGGGGGGGGGGGGGGGGGGCTTCCACGGTGGACAGGCTCGCAATTGGGGGCAACCAATTGGCGGGCGCGCTAATTCCGGGAGGGGCCTATGTTCCTCCGTGCCGGGCCCCACGGGCCGGCGCAGAGACGGCCGTGGCGTGCATGCGTGGACCCGCGCCGGCCATCGCATGCATGTGTGGACCAGCCCTGGCCTTGGCGTGCATGCGCGGACCCACGCCGGCCATCGCAGGCCGGCTTTTGGCGCCGGAGCAGCGCACAACATTCCGGCGCCGTCCCTGCCCCAGAGGAAGAGAAGAATGAGTGGGCCTAGAGGCCCGTTGATGCCGGCGTCGCTCGCACCGACTTTGAAGCCGGCGTCAACACTTTGCCGGGATTCAGAAAATCCCAGCCCATATGTTTCAATTCCATCCCCTCTCATTCTTCTAATCTTCAGTGAATACGGGTCTAGTTGGTTTCGCTCATATAAGCTAATATATATTCACAATATCTATTAAGAATTTGGATGAGGGAACAAAATGTAACATCTCAAAGTTTGCAGATGATACCAAGTTAGGTGGGAGGGTGAATTGTGACGAGAATGCAGGGATCCTACAGCATGATCTGGATGGGTTGAGCGAGTGGGCAAATCAATGGCAGATGCAGTATAATTTGGATAAGTGTGAGGTTATTCACTTTGGAAACAAAAACAGGAAGGCACATTACTACCTGAATGGTTGTAATTTGGGAGAGGCAAGTGTGCAGTGAGACCTGGCTGTCCTTGTGCACCATTCACTGAAGGTAAGCATGCAGGTGCAGCAGGCAGTAAAGAAGGCTAATGGTATGTTGGCCTTCATTGTGAAAGGTTTTGAGTACAGAAGCAGGGATGTGTTGCTGCAATTATACAGGGCATTGGTGAGGCCACACTTTTAAGTATTGTGTGCAGTTTTGATCTCCTTCTCTGAGGAAGGAAGTTCTTGCTCTCGAGGGAGTGCAGCGAAGATTTACCAGACTGATTCCAGGGATGGCAGGATTGTCATATGAGGAGAGATTGACTTGGATGGGATTGTTCTCGCTGGAGTTCAGAATTATGAGGGGGGAATCTCATAGAGACTTGTAAAATTCTAACAGGACTAGATAGGGTAGATGCAGGGAAGATGTTAACAATGATGGGTGTGTCCAGAACCAGGGGTCACAGTCTGAGGATTCAGGGTAAACCATTTCGGACAGAGATAAGGAGACATTTCTTCACACAAAGAGTGGTGAGCTTGTGCAATTCATTGCCACAGGAAGTAGTTGATGCTAAAACTTTTAATATATTAAAGAGGCGGCTGTATATAGCACTTGGGGAGAATGGGATCAAAGGCTATGGGGCGAAAGCAGGATTAGGCGATTGAGTTGGATGACCAGCCATGATCGTGATGAATGACGAAGCAGGCTCGAAGGGCCAAAAGGCCTCCTCCTGCTCCTATGTATCTATATATGTATCTATGTAAGCTGGTTTAGCTCTATATAGGCTGGTTTAGCTCAGTGGGCTGGACAGCTGGTTTGTGATGCAGAACAAGGGCAGCAGCGCGGTTTCAATTCCCGTACCAGCTTACCTGAACAGGCGCCGGAATTTGGAGTCTCGGGGCTTTTCACAGTAACTTCATACTTGTGACAATAAAAAGATTATTATTATGATTATTCGTTGATCCAATCTCTCCATATACGACAATCCTACCATTCCACGAATCTGTTTGATGAACCATTGCTGCAACCCCTCCATGGAAACTTTTTTCTTTCTTGGGTAAGGAGACCAGAACTGCACACAATACTTCAAGTGTTGTCTCACCAAGGCCATGCACAGCTGAAGTAAGACTTTGATTTGATTTGATTTATTGTCACATGTACCGAAGTACAGTGAAACGTATGTTTCTGTGACCAAGGGAACGTCCACAGTATGTACATAGTAGACAAAAAACAGAATAATCGACAGAGTACATTGGCAAATGGTACATCGATTAACAGTGATTGGTTACAAGGGGCCGAAGAAACCACCAATCTATAACTTAAAGCAAAACTGATTTATTAAATAACGATTGATTAATATTGAGTTTGCACACTCCACAGAACTATAATAATTAATAAAGTAATCTATATTAAAGTAATAACTAATTTAAACTACATGTGCTAAGCTATACTGTGACCTATCTCTCTTACACTCTACTGTCTAGTCACTCGTGGCCGGAAGACATCCTTGCTCCTGGACTCGAAACGTTTGCTCTTTTCTCTCCCTACATATGCTGCCAGAATTGCTGAGATTTTCCAGCATTTTCCCTTTCCTTGCTCCTGTACTCAAGTGCTCTTGTAATGAAGGCAAACATACCATTTGCATTCCAAACTGCTTGCTGCACCTGCATGCTTTCTTTCAGTCAATGGTGTACAAGTCTCTTTTTACATCAACATTTCCCAGTCTATCACCATTGAAGTGACAGCCTGCCATTCTGATATTCTTACCAAAGGGATAACTTCATGCTTATCCATGTTATATTGCATCTGCCATGTAGTTGTCCACTCACCCTAAATCGCCTTGAAGTCTCTTTACATTCTCCTCATCACTTACATTTCCACCAAATTTTGTGCCGTCAACAAACTTGTGTTGGAATACCAGAGCAGACCCCAACTATTGTTGGCCGAGAAACCCAAAACAATTTTCAATTTGTGGAACTGTGAGAAAAGATTATTTCACCCCAGGAGTGATGACTCTGACCAATAGGTATCTTTTATGTCAAAATAAACATTAATTTAAACACAGAATTAACCACATTAACATCAAAGAAATAGCTTTACAATTAAGAATTAAATAGTTCTTTAAAAAAAGGAAAGAAACTTAAACCCACTGTCTACACCTGCAACTATATTCCAATTAAGCAATCCAATGCAGTTAAAATGCCACTTATAAATAAAGTTAGTAATGAGGGTTATTTGCTTATCTATGCAGTCCTTTGGAGAGAGACCCTTTCAGGAACAACCTGAAAATCCTTCTGTCTTGTCTGACTCAAATCCTGTGGTAAACTGCTGTTCAACTTAAAATCTTCCAGCAGACTGCCAAAACCACAGACAGATCTAGCTCCTCCCACAAATCACATTATCTGTATCCCATTAAATTGTCCCATGACCTGCATAGCTAGGGCTAAAGACAATCCCTCAAATTATCTACACCACAGGGAGTTATCTGCACCCCTCGGGGCAGCACGGTGGCACAGTGGTCAGCATTGCTGCCTTACAAAGCGGACCCGGGTTCAAATCCGACTTGGGTGACTGTCCGTGTGGAGTTTGTATGTTTTCCCCATGTCAGCGTGGGTTTCCTCAGTGTGATCTGGTTTCCTTCCACAGTCCAAAGATTTGCAGGTTAGGTGGATTGGCCTTGCTAAATTAAGCCCTCCTACCTTTGACCCCTCAAATTCTTCAATTAGATGATTGAATGCTAATTTTATATGCATAGTTTATATGGGATATTGATGCTTAATTTACTTAAAAAAAACCTTGGGTTCTGCTGCCCCTACTTTGGTGTTGATTTATATAAGACATCACATTTTGAGTTCTGGCCCACCTCTGTTTTAGTCCCTACCACCGCCGTCAAGTCCCCATGCTGCTTTGAAATGCTCCCTGTCTCAGTATGCAATTCTGTACTGTCCGGGAATTGGCTACCGCTGTCACATTGGAAAGAATGGGATCTGAACGCTGTGGGAAGCCCTGGACCAATTCAAAGCTGTCTCATCCATGTTTCTTAACATTGACTTGGGGCATTGTGGGATGCCTGCTAATGCACAAAGCATTTTGGTATGCATACCCATCAGAGTTCTCTTGTCTGCTGCTCCATTGAAGTCCTCCGATCAGTTGATGGTGCCACTTTGTCAAGGTCTAGTGTTGCTCTCTACCCCTCATGGTGAGGCTGCATTGGCGTGCCAGATTGACTCTCTGAAAACAGAAATTCACAAAATAAGTGGGTTGGGGTGAAGGAAGGTTGGTTGATGGAAAGCAAGAGATTTATGGTCACACAATCTCCAGCTTACACGTCATGCCAGGGAGCAGGAAATGGGGTCTGAGGAGGGACATAGGAACATGCAGTCATCCGGAATCTCCTTGGTGACTCCAGATTCAGGGGCCTGAGTCAAAGTCGGCCCCATGATTGGAGAAATATTTTCATTGTACCTCGGTACAAGTGACAATAAATCAAAATCAAAATCATCTCTTTCAAAGGTCTCAGGATCACAGGTATGCCTGCCCCACATCTGCTCTTTACTGCTCACTGCAATTCTGCACAGTCTCGTCTTGCAAGAGCAGGAAAGAATGTCAATGAGTATATAGCTTTGTGTATGGATGATATTCCGGCAATAACTTTGTCACCTGGAGCTATGTGGGAGTTGTGAGAGGTGATTGTGCAGTTATTATCATTGGACAGTGTGCGAGGCTGAAGTGGAGCATCTGGATGTTAGTCATGAGGCCTGAGTTGATTGGTGAGTGATGGGATTGTGGCGAATTAAGGTGTGTGAGGTGCAGTGGGTAGGAGATTTGAAGATTATCTCACTGACTTTTACCACCTGTGTGGCAACAGCACAGGTTCAAACTGCATACCTGCTTTGCCCCATGCTGGGTATGGAGTGACACCACTTGATCTATAGCGACAACTGTGTACCAAAGAAGACAATACAGGTGTTCCCCAATCGGAAACCCTGGCTCAATCAAAGGGTTCACACCCTGTTGAAGTTCCGGACGGAAGCGTTCAAGTCTGATGACCTTATATAAGAAATCCAGATACGACATACAGAAAGCCAACGGGGACGTTAAAAGACAATACCGCATCAAACTAGAGTCCCAGGCCAACGACAAAAAAACACAATGTCTATGGCAGGGCTTACAGGAGATCACAGGCTACAAAGCAAAGCCAGGCGGAATATCTCAGGCGAGAACATCCCTGCCTGATGAACTAAACACGTTCTGTGCCCAATTTCAACAGTCAGCCAATACATCAGTGCCACCCTCCCCAACAGCCCTGCCTTCTTGAAAGTGAACCCGCGGAAAGTGACGGGCCCCGACGGAGTCCCTGGGCGAGCACTCAGAACCTGCGCAGACCAGCTGGCGAGTGTATTCACAGACATCTTCAACACCTCACTCCTCTGCTCTGAGGTCCCCACCTCCTTCAAGAAGACTATCATAATACCAGTACCAAAGGAGAACAGGGTAGCCTGCGACTACCGACCAGTGGCCCTGACATCTGTTATTATGAAATGCTTTGAGTGGCTAGTCATGAGATGTATCAACGCCAACCTCCCAGACAGTCTCGATCCACTGCAGTTTGCCTATCACCGCAACCAGTCCACAGCAGATGCTATCTTCCTGGCTCTACAATCAACACTCGAACACCTCGACAACAAGGACACTTAAATGAGACCGCTGTTCATAGACTACAGCTCCGCCTTCAACACCATTATCCCAACGAGACTTGTAACCAAACTCTGCAAACCTGGACTTGACCCCTCCCTGTGCAACTGGATCCTTGACTTCTTCACCAACAGACCGCAATCTGTCAGGATAGGCAATAACACCTCCTCCACAGTAGTCCTGAACACTGGGGCCCCGCGAGGATGTGTGCTTAGTCCTCCACTGTACTCCCTATACTCACACGACTGTGTGGAAAGATTTAACTCCCAACTCAATCCATAAGTTTGCGGTTGACTTGACTGTGGTGGGTCGTATTTCAAACAACGACGAATCAGACTACAGAAGGGAGATATATCACTTGGTTGCATGGTGTACTGAAAACAACCTCTTTCTAAATGTCGGAATGACCAAGGAACTGATCATCCACTTCAGGAAGCGTAGCACGACACACACCTCGGTCTACATCAATGGCTCTGAAGTGGAGATGATCGATAGCTTTACGTTCCTGGGGGTTACCATCACCAACAGTCAGTCCTGGTCCATTCACGTTGATGCAACAGTCAAGAAAGCCCAACAACATCTCGACTTCCTAGGGAAGCTAAAGAAATTCAGCATGTCTGCATCGACTCTCCCAAACTTCCATGAGAACATCCTATCCGGCTGCATCACAGTTTGGTCTGGCAACTGCTCGGCCCAAGATCGCAAGAAACTGCAGAGTGTGGTGAACTCAGCCCAATGCATCACACAAGCTTACCACCCCCACATTGATTCTATGTACACCTCCCGTTGCCTCAGGAAGGCAGACAGCATTATCAGAGACCCCCTCCCACCCAGGCTTTGTCTTCTTCCAGACTCTTCCATCAGGCAGAAGGTATGGAAGTCTGAAGACTTGCATATCCAGACATAGGAACAGCTTCTTCCCCACAGCTACTAGACACCTCAACGACTTTCCCTTGGACTGATCTGTTCCCTGTAAGAACACTATTCACGATGCCCTATGCTGCTCTTTCTCATGTATTTGCTTTGTTTGGCTCCTTGTTCCACACTGTAACCAATCACTGCTTGTCAATGTACCATGTCAATGTACTCTGTCGATTATTCTTTTTTGTCTACTATGCTCGTACTGTGTACGTTCCCTTGACCGCAGAAAAATTAATTTCACTGTACTTCGGTACATGTGACAATAAATCAAATCATAACTTATTGTCTCTCCCTCTGAGGGAGAGAAAGCTAACAATGGTCCTGCATGGGCTGTGGCTAATGGCCATTACCAACACTTTTCCTGCACTGTAATTGGGTCCTCGAGGTGAGATTGGAATGGCAGACAGTGTTGAGGATTGTCAGAAGATACAGCAGGACATAGATAGGTTGGAGACTTGGGCAGAGAAATGGCAAATGGTCTTTAATCCGGACAAATGTGAGGTAATGCAGTTTGGTAGGTTTAACATAGAGGGGAAATATATTGTAACTGGCAAAACTCTTAGGAATATAGAAAGTCAGATCTGACTCCGATGGGGTCTGGCCTGCGATTTGGCGCTGCGTAAGGAGGCTGGAGCAGCGTGAACCGCTCCAGCGCCGTGCTGGCCCCCTGTGTGGGCCAGAATAGGTTGTGCCTGGGCCCTGTTCGCGCTGTCATGAAACGCGACGGCGATCACGATGGCGCGAAAGCTTGGCCTCAATATCGGAGAATCTCGCCCGGTATTTCTCCTCTTTTGACCTCCTTCACTCTGGCCTCCAGCACCACATCAGAAAACACGGGAGACCTCTCTCAGGCTTGACTCTCCATTAGATGTAATCTTACTTCCACCAAAGCCTTCCTAAAGCTGTCCAGCAGCTCTTTATAGCCAGAGTGCACCTCCCCTTTTAAGAGGCTCAGGCTGTTTTTAAGAAGTGCTGACTAAGTTGTGCATTTTGCTCACCATTCACACTTCCCTTGCTATCTGCTAAGCGTTCAGAGTACAATTATATTGATGGACGGGTAGTACCACGTTTGCTGCTTCAACAGGACCTGGGAGTGGATAAATGAAAATTACTGTCCCTGCTCTCTGTATTAAACTTAGTCAAATTCTGTCCCCATATTCATGCTTCTGAAAGAGGACATTCAGTCTTGTAATAAGGTTATTGCATCGAGTGAGCAGCAGAGGGAAGACACAGAATTTCACTTTGCACAATACTTTGCCGCTTTGTTTCCCGATCAACATTCCACTCTCAACCAGCACCACCACCTGGCCACTCACCTCATTTACTTGTTTGTGGAAGCTATCTTTGTGTAGTTGGCTGCTTTACTTACATAAATGCCAACAGTTACTGCAAAGAACTTAATTGGTTGTCAATAGCTTTGACCTGTGTTGGACGTGATGAAATGTTTGACGGAGAGCTTAATTTCTATGGTCTTAGATTCAGGTGCATTCTTTCTCTGTCTCCCTCTTTCTCCATGAATTCTCTCTCTCATGATCTCTTTTCCCCCATCCCACCTCCAGGCCAGCTGATTTTTGGGATTTGCACAATTTGAATGCAGGAAGAAAGGTGTTTTTCTGGATGTTAGTAAAGGCTGCATTTTTCAATTCCCGTTTCTATCTCAGCCATTAAACAACAAGATGAGTCAACATTCAGTTTTTCTATATAGCATTAGGCTAGGTCACCATGTTCTCCTGCCTGTCTGCTCATTACCTGAGCCTAGTGTTCAATTCTGGTCGCCACACTACCAGAAGGATGTGGAGGCTTTAGAGAGGGTGCAGAAGAGATTTACCAGGATGTTGCATGGTATGGAGTGCATTAGCTATGAGGAGAGTGTGAATAATCTCGGTTTGTTCTCACTGGAACGACGGAGGTTGAGGGGCGACCTGATAGAGGTCTACAAAATTTTGAGGGGCATAGACAGAGTGGATAGTCAGAGACTTTTTCCCAGGGTAGAGGGGTCAATTACTACAGGTTTAAGGTGCGAGGAGCAACGTTTAGAGGAAATGTACGAGGCAAGTTTTTTTACACGGAGGGTAGTAAGTACCTGGAACTCACTGCCGGTGGAGGTGGTGGAAGCAGGGACGATAGTGACATTTAAGGGGCATCTTTACAAATACATGAATAGGATGGGAATGGAGGGATACAGGGCCTGTTCCTGTGCTGTACTTTTCTGTGTTCTTTGAGGTTTGGGGAAGATTTTGCCCTTTTACTGAGAAAATCTTCCATGATGTGAGGAGAGATGAATAGAGGGAAATTTTGTTTTAAAGGTAGAAACCAATCCATTGTGCACCTGTAAAAATGAATTCCTCCAAGTCATCCTGGATGATTCTGGAATCCCATTCCTTGATCCTAAAGATCATCTTGTTTGGAATAATTCAACCAAAATACTTTTGCTGGATACAGGTTCTATCTGATATGATGTGGCGAGGTGCAGCAGGAGTATGATTGGAATTTCAAGTGTGACAGAACATTCATAACTCAGTCAACAGAAATTAGTTAGTGAAGCTTTGAAAGTGCTGCCTGGGTGTACGTTAGCCACAAAGTATGACTGGAATTTGAAGTTCAATAGTATTTTCACACTTGAGTCAACAAAATTATTTTCTTGGAAACAATTGTTCCCTCAACCTTTCCTAACCAAAGCAGTACATGAAAGTCAAGATTCAGTTTTGTATTCTCTCAAACCAATAGCATCAGATCTGCCCTTCCAAAAATAGATTTTTAAAAGCTTTTAAATATATTTATCCTGGTATCTAGCATTTCAGAGAACAAAAAAAATCAATAGGTAATATCCATTAACTGAGTTGGGGGAAGGGAATTTGTCCGCCAAGGGATCAAATTTACTAAACTGCCTGGCAGCAGAGAACAGAAAAAAGGTCATTTTTAAACAAAATATTTATGCAATATTGTTTTGTGACAGGTGTGTACTTGTGAACCTCTTTACTGGTGACTATCATATTGGGAAATAAATATTTTAGCAGCTCAGTTCAGCATTGTGCTCAATGATTTTTAACCAATGAATCAAATCAAGCTAAAACATCAGCAAACAGGTTTGCTCATCCCCAGCAATAATTAGTTTGATCTTATCCAGCTAATGGCATAGTGCACTCTACCCTCCTTTTCAATTGGACACATAGAGAACTATTATCATTGATGATTAATTACCATCAGTCAACTCCGTGCTTTTTGAGTTCCCATTTCAAAATATCCAGGCCTTCACCTGTAATGTATCATGAGCATACTTCTGGGAGCATAACACATGGGAAGAAGCTCTTCTTGGGGAAGGGCAAAAAGTATTTTTAATCTTAAAATAAATTTTAACATGCTATGCACATCTGTGGCATATTCTCGTCATTCTCTCCTACTGTTGCTTGTACAACACTAACATTGGAACCAATGTTGTTCCATGCAGCCGACGTTTAAAGAGATATTGACAATGAAATATTAGAATCATGGAAATTTACCACACAGCATACACTGAATGAAGTCCCTCTTCCCTGATAACAGATAACGCCCCTCTGTATCTGTCCTAAGGTCTTTACACCTTCCCCGAAGTGCGGTGCCCAGAATTATCCACAGTTCTCCAGCTTGGGCCTTAGCAGTGTTATATAAATTTCCAGCACAATCTCATTCTATTCCTTAATTTATAAACCAAAATGATCAATATGCTTCTTTAATCAGCTTATCGGCTAATGAGCCTTTATTAAAGATTTGTCAAAATGGACACCAAGGACTCTTTGATCATTTAGGCTTTCCAAAATCATTCCATTTATAATATACCGCCTTTTCGTATTTGCTCTTCAAAAGATCATCCATTCACAGTTGTCAGCATTGAAAACTCTATCTACCTTGTTTTCATCATTTCATCCAGCCTATGATATTTTGAAGGCACTATCACTATCTACTACTTTTGTGTCAGTTGCACACATGATCATGCTGTATTGTAAATCCGAATCTTTTGTTATAAAAATTGAAAGAGTTCTGGACCCAAAACTAGTCCTGGGGAACAGCACTGCAAATCACCTCTCAGTCTGAAAATATCCTCCCATTCCTTGCTTCCTGCCACAAGGCCAATTTTGTGCTCATCATTCTACTTTCTCTTAATTCTATGGGCTTTCATCCTTTTGCTAAGCCTCCTGTGTGGCACTTTGTTAAATGCTTTCTGAAAGTTCATCTCTTGCACTACCTTGATCAACCTTCCTTTATATATGTTATGATCCCAATACTAGAGAAGTCCATTTCAGTGCGAAACCTGGCTTGATTGATTATGGGCGTAATTCTCTGATAATGGAACTATGTCCCCATGCCTGCGACAAAACGGGCGGGAATTACTCTGGACTTTCCTTGAGAAAGTCCAGAGTGATTCTCCGTTTTGAAGGGGGCTAGCAGGGCCCCGGAGCAGTCCTCGCAGCTCCGGCTGCTGATACAGGGCCCTGCACATCCGGCCGCGGGTCTGCGTATGTGCACGGCAGCCGCCTATGGCGGTTCCGCACAACATGGCGGACCCACACAGCAGGCCGGCCCCGACAATATAGCTCCCGCCCCAGATCGCGCGCGCCCGCTGATCGGTGGCTCCCGATTGCGAGCCTGGCCGTCCTGGAGCCCCCCCCCTGGCGAGGGATCACCCGTCCCCATGAGTGAACCACGTCAGCGGGAACGCGGCCAGTTGTCGGCAGAGAATCACCGCAGGGGCCTCCTTCAATGGCCCCCGACAGGCGCCGCAGAGAATCGCGGGAAGGCATCAGACCCGATTGCGGGTCTGGCGCCCCATTCTCTGCCCCCGCGGTGAGTGTGATTGCGTCGCCGAGGCTCGGAGATTCCCGGCGTTTTTTTTACGGCGAGCAGCGATTCTTCCATAGCCGATGGGCCGATTTCCCAGGCATTTACGGCCGTTTTCACGAACGGCAACACACCTGCTCTCACCGTTCGTGAAAACGGCCGCAAAGTGCCGTTCTGGGTAACCATTGCACCGATTCCTTGAGGATAAACCAAGGGTGCCATGGGCCCGCGATCGGTGCCCACCGATCGCGGGCAGCGGGTCCGAACCCCACGCACTCTTTGTTCCTCCGCCGCCCCGCTGGATCAGTCCGCAGGGCGGCTGAGGGGCATATCGGCCCGCGCATGCGCGGGTTTCACGCATATGCGTGATGACATCATCCGCGCATGTGCGGGTTGGAGCCGTCCAATCGCCGCATGCGCGGCTGACGTCATCGTGCGCGTCAGCCGCCGTTAACTTTGGCGTGCGGGCTTAGCAAATTTCGCTAAGCCTGCGATGCCGAGGTTCACGGGGCCCCGCTGCTAGCCCCGACCGGTGAGCAGAATCGGGTCCCGGGAGGGGGCGCGGAGGCTGCCGGGAAACACGGCCGGTTTCACGGCAGCCTTCATGGCTCTCCGCATTTGCGGAGAATCGCGCCCAAGGCTTCTCACTTGGGACTGTCACAGTTGCAAGTGGTTTTCTTCCGGTGAATTCCTGAGCATTCACTTGATCCTTCTCACCCAACTCATATCACTCCCCAAGACATCCAAAAACCACACAATAAACTCACTGTTTCTTCAACAGCAAAGGGAACAAAGAACAAAACAAATTACAGCACAGGAACAGGCCCTGCGGCCCTCCAAGCCTGCACCAACCATGCTGTCTGAACTAAAACCCCAACAAATGAGTTTCCTAAACTCGGTCTTCCAGTAGTACACCACGAAACTGATCACTTTACTGAGCCCTATTACTGATTAGTCAGTTAACAACTGTCCCACTAACTTTGCAGTTTTTCTTCTCAGAACATAAAATCCCCATCTTCTCTCGCTCTTATCACATGGTAAACTCCCCCTCTCAACTCCTGTCTTCTCTGTGACTGTGTTACTATTGTTAGGCGGCAGTAAAGCTTTTCTACTTTTTCCCCCCTAATCACTGAACTTGCAACCTCCCTAACCCATCTCTTTGATTTCAAAGGTTGTACGATCGCATTAAAAATAATATATATAAACAATCCGAAATGACCTGAAATTTATATTACCTAAAATATATATAATAAATCCAACTTAAAATTATATATTATTCATAACATACCTCACTGAAGAATTTAATATATTAGACATGATTTGTCTGAAACTAATACAAAATAGTTTAAGTTCATGAAAATGTCATATTTCAAAAGACTAGATATTTCACTCAAAACTATAAAGTTATTTGAAGTCAAGAGTACAATATTTAAATAATAGTTTTATGTAGCTCATTTTCTGTTTCCTCGTTGTTTCGTGGTCGGTTTCCGACCCTGGCCTTTCCTTCGATGCTGGATCTCCTTGAATCAACTCATGACTTTCAGAGGCTAGTTTAGCACAGAACTAAAGAGCTGGCTTTTAAAGCAGACCAAGGCAGGCCAGCAGCATGATTCAATTCCCTTACCAGCCTCCCCGAACAGGCGCCGGAATGTGGCGACTAGGGGCTTTTCACAGTAACTTCATTTGAAGCCTACTTGTGACAATAAGCAGTTTTCATTTCAATTGGAAATTTATTTTGTTCTGATAGCTATTTCCTGTAACTTCCCCACCTATTGATGGGCTGACTATCTGTAGTGTTCTGGTTTATCCTGTTCCCCTTTCTAGAAAGTGGTATTAGCCACCCATCAGTCCTCAAGCTCTACTCCTGTTCCAATGAGGACTGAGAGATAATGACAAATGCCTCCAATATTTCTAGTTTTTCTTCTTTCATCAAGTTAAGATGCATTCCATCTGGACCAAGCAACTTAACAACCTTCAGTAATGATAATGTTTTATTATGCCGTCTCTATCTATTATTGTCGTCTTCTTTTAGTGTAACCTTCATATCATCAGGATACTTTATTTATTTATTTATTTTATTTTTAAAAAGGTTGAGTGCCCAATTCATTTTTTCCAATTAATGGGCAATTTAGCTTGGCCAATCCACCTACTCTGCACATCTTTGGGTTGTGGGGCCAAAACCCGCGCCTCAGCGCCGTGAGGCAGCAGTGCTAACCACTGCACCACATGCTGCCCTATCATCAGGATACTTTATGAAGACTAATATGTTAAAATAAATATTTTTATTAGCTTTTTCAAATGTTTTTTTACATGAATTATATTACACAAATTTAACAATCCCTCCCTCAACCCGAAAACAATTAGAGAGAGAGTGAGGGGTGCTCCTTCGTCGGAGGGGGTTTGGCGCGGCCCAACTGCGCATGCGCGGGTTTGCGCGGCGGTAAGGAGGATGAAGCGGTGTGAACTGCTCCAGCGCCATGCTGGCTACCTGTGGGGGCCAGAATCTGTCGTGCCCGGGCCCGGTTCGCGCCGTCGTGAAACACGATGCCATTCACGATGGTGCGAACACTTGGGCTCCATATTGGAGAATCGCCCCAATGTTTTAAGTCCAGTATGATTCTTGATTGGTACCCACTTAACTCATTTAATATGTTACCAGGTCTCCATGAAGATTTCCCTTTGTGTCCTTAATAAGCCTAATGTTTTATTCTTCATATATTTATCAAATGTTTAAACCTTTTCTCCTAATCTCTTTCTGCCTCCTGAATTAATGTTTTCTATTTCCTCTGGTACTTGCCTTAATCGTATTAGCTGAGTCCTACACCTGACTTCTGTTTTATTTTAACTTTTATTCCTTTTGTTATCCAAGGCACATTAGCTTTGGATGTTCTACCTATTCCCTTCAAAGGACATACCTTGTGCATAGATTACATAGAAATTACAGTGCAGAAGGAGGCCATTCGGCCCATCGAGTCTGCACCGGCTCCTGGAAAGAGCACCCCACCCAAGGTCACCACCTCCACCCTATCCCCATAACCCAGTAACCCCACCCAACACTAAGGACAATTTTGGACACTAAGGGCGATTTATCATGGCCAATCCACCTAACCTGCACATCTTTGGACTGTGGGAGGAAACCGGAGCACCCGGAGGAAACCCACGCACACACGAGGAGGATGTGCAGACTCCGCACAGACAGTGACCCAAGCCGGAATCGAACCTCGGACCTTGGAGCTGTGAAGCGATTGTGCTAACCACCATGCTACCGTGCTGCCCAAAACTACCTCTTCTCTGAATGTCCTCTTTTGCCATATTAATGCTTTACCCTGAAACTGCCTTCTCCAATCTACCTGTGTTAGGTCCCTTATTCCATTACAATTCGCTTCCTCTACCTACTGGTCCACTAAGGCAGACCTTTGTCTGTTAGCTAGTCCATAGCTAGAAATTCCTGGAACAGGTTGCAAGTTTGTCATCAGGGGCTTATAGCTTGAGAGTGCCATCAACATCAAGCGTGGCTGACCAGGAATCTCTCTTGCTCTTACCACCAGCCATTGGTGTGCTTGGAAGGAGTTGTTTGACTGCGTTATGAGCGCACCTTCCTGGGATTGGACTCAAACCTGGATACCCACTGTGAACACTCGATATTGAATGCAAAAACAGAACATTGCTTCCTCCACAGCAAAAGAAATGTCCTCACCCCACGCCACCCATCATCCCATAACTGACAATTAGTGCCGATCATGAGGCATGCCAGTACATTTAACTCTCTGACTAAGCTAATCCCAACAAATGATGATGATGCACTCATGAATGAAGTGCAACCGATATAAGTCCATATATACATGTGACAAATTGAACCTTTTAAGTACACCCTTTCCACCTTTGAGCTCTCAAGCTAGTTTTCTCTTGAACCTTGGTGCAATCTTGACTTCAGCCCTCAGGTGGAGGCAGTCTGCTTACTATGCTGCCCTATTGCTTCTGATAACTGTGGTGGACGTCCTCTGGAGATCTGAGGTCTTCGGGGTTCCGGCCTTCTAGGGTCTCCTGCACAGGTGCAGGACCATCCTTCATGCCCTCTCCTAATGGAGACAATAGATCAGTAGTAGAGGGATGAGGATTGGCTGCTCATCTTGGGGGTGCCTTGAGAGGAAGCCCTACCTGGATGGCATGCAAGTGCTCCTCCCTCCTTGTACATGGTGGAACCTCCCTGTCTCCTTAAGTAGAAAGGGAAACTGAAGGTGACTCCAATAGCCTTGTTTCCTTCCCACACAGCCACTGCTGTACAGAACCTGTGGCTAGAGGGTTGGAATACATGTTAGAGCATATATGTTGGACGCAGTCTCCATGGCAGTCATCAATTTCTTCATGGAGGAAGTCATGATGCTCAAATGCGTGAGACATGGCAGAACTATTGACTTGCAAAGACTCATTCGTTGTTGGCGCAAAGCTGCACATCACTTATGGCATCTCTGTCAAATGTTTGCCTCCCTTTTCTGCGTCTCTAGAGTTTTCTAGTGGCAATGAGCAGAGACCTGTCATCTCTGTGGATCTCAACAAGAGTCTGGCCCAAAAGTTGATGTGTGCTAGGGGCCTTGGCTGCCCACGTCACCTTCAGCTGCTGGCATGAGTGTGCAATGTGTTTACTGACTGTGCCGCTGATATAAATGCACCCATCTGTTACTCATATGGGTGTCACTGTGCTGGTGGAGATTGTGGAAGAGGTAGGTGAGGGCTAATGGTGCCATTGAGCCCAGAGGTGGAGTCTTCAGGCTCCTGCTGTGACTGTGGCCTGGGGTTGGGATTGTAAGGTGCTGTAGTGGAGAGCAAAAGGAACCAGATTAAGTATCAGCACCACCTGTGGGCACATCACATTTCCTCATGTGCCTCTTGTGTACCCATATGCCATACGGCTGGATCCATTCTCTCTCTTATGATTAGTCTATCTGTTGGTGATCGCTTGGCTGCATCCTGCCTGCCATTTGTCTCCTCCATGACCACATGAAGATTTGATGCCATGTCAAGTTGTCAAGTAACACCTAACCCCCTGGTCTGACTGCATCCCCCTCGCACTTCCTGACCAATCAGTGGTACATTGGATCCAAGGACACACAAAAACCAAACGGTCGCACACCTTGGCCTCAATTGCCATGTGGTACTGCGGCTAATCCCACGTCCACCCACCTGTTTTAGCTGCCTAATCAAAAAAGTACATTACGATGACTCGACGAGAAATCCTTTGGCAATAGGTGAATGTTCCACTTATCCTGGTGGAAGGACCCTGCACTGGACACAGGAGAACTCCATGGTTTTTCTCAACTCTGTGATCTCTGTCCAGGCCAGCTTGGTCAGGCGGGGGTACCTCTGTTACCATTTGTAGGAAAGAGCACTTCTTGCTGTTCCCTGATGGACATCGATAAACTGTGGTTCTGGTCTCTGTCTGGGCTCAGATGTCTGTGCAGTAGAAGGGGCTTGGATCTGATTAGGGTGGAGGTGCCCAGGGCACGAAAGGATAACCGTGAGATCATGGTAGAAGTTTGAATGGCATTGGAGATGGTGGTATGGTGGAAGGTGAGAGTGCTGAAAGTAAACAACATGAAATAGAAGAAAATGCCAACAGAAAGGAGAGGGACAGGAAAGGGGCGGCATGGTGGCACAGTGGTTAGCACTGCTGCCTCACAGCGCCAGGTACCGGGTTCGATTCCGACCTCGGGTGACTGTGTGGTGTCTGTACTTTCTCCCCGTGTCTGCGTGGGTTTCCTCCGGGTGCTTCAGTTTTCTCCATGCTAAATTGCCCCTTAGTGTCCAAAGGGTTAGGTGGGAATATAGTGCTAGAGCGGGGATTGGGCCTAGCTGGGACACTGTAGGGATTGTATGATTCTATGAAAGTTGTGGCCATGCTGCAGAGCCTTCCAGTTTGTCCAAGAGTTTGTTTTATAGCTTGACCTCACCTGCTGCATTGTCACCTGATGGCAGTATCCGTCAATGAATACCTATCCCTGCTGCATTGTGAATCCTTTAGAAACATAGAATAGTTACAGCACAAAAGAAAACCATTCAGACCATTTTGTCCATACCAGCCCAAAGACACCCAGGTGCCCTTTCTAACCCCACCTTCCTGAATTCGGTCCCTAGCCCTGTAGCTTACAACACTTGAGGTGCAGATCCAGATACGTTTGAAAAGAGTTTAGGGTCTCTGCCTCACCACCAACTCGGGCAGAAATTCCAAACTCCCACGACCTGCTGCGTAAAAAAATTCTTCCTCATGTTCCCTCTACACCAAGGTGCCCAGGTGGCACTGCCAGCCTCAGGGGCATTGCCAGGTTGACAGGCCGACACTACCAAGGTAGCTTTTCTTTGCACGGCGGTGATTGTATGAGGGGTACCCTGCGTGGGTGTGGGGTTTGATGGGCCCAGGCACACTCTTACACTGTCCTCCATTCAGCCAATTTTTGTGTCATCTGCAAATTTCCCAATCGTGCCCTCATGTTCATGTCCAAATCGTTAATATATAACACAGCCTCGATCAGGTGCTGGAACGTGGCGACTAGGGGCTTTACACAGTAACTTCATTTGAAGCCTACTTGTGACAATAAGCGATTTTCATTTCATTTCATTTCATTTCAGAGTAAGGTTCCCAACACCGAGCCCTATGGAACACCACTTGAAACAACTTTCCATTGGCAAGGGCCATCGACCATTGCCCGCTATTTCCTGTTGCTAAGCCAACTTTCTATCCAGTTTGTCACATTACCCTGTATCCCATGGGCTTTTGCATTTTGACCAACCTGCCATGTGAGACTTTGTCAAACACCTTGCACTTTAAATTTGAATTTGACTTGGGTTTGCGGCGGGTCCCGGCACACAGGCAGAAGTAGCGCTCTTCCACTTCTGCTGTTGGGACCCGGGGTGCCTCTTTTGAAATCCTGTCCTATGTGATGGAATTGAAAGGGTGTAGATTTTTGGGAAACGGCTGTGCCATTTTTCTTTCCTTCTCCAGTGTTGCATCAGTTTGTTAGGCATAAAGTGCCTTGTCACACACACATGTTCCAGTGCTTTTTAAATACCAAAACAGAAAATAATTGTCCAGAAAAAAAGACGGTTTAACATTTTGGGTGTCCCGACCCCCATTCCAGCAGTTTCTGCATTTTACTTTTAGGTATCCACCATTTTCACTTTTCGCGCTGTCAAATTTGGTTTATGCAATTCTATTTCAGCGCTAAAAATTTTAAGACATTTTTCTTTGTTTAGGCTGTTCAAATGCTGCAGAACTGATCAATAAAATGTTGTCACCCAAACAAAATATTGAATGAAAATGATTAAATGTTCATGTTGTGCATTCAAATCCATCACCGGTCACTGATTGCTCAGTCATTAAGAACTGACCTATCAGCAAATATTCACTGGTTCATGAGGTTATGTATGATAAAAGGATAGAACAGCATTCTAAACGTATATTGATCATAACTGACAAAGCATCTTCTTCAGCTAAGATCAGTGTTTTTGTGAATTAGTAATGAATAATGGATATCTGCAATATTACTTTGTTGACTCCTTTTCACTGATTGTTTTTGCAGGTTCAGCTTTGATGGTATTGATGCTGACAGCGAGGGAGAAGAGGTCTCTGATAGATCCCAGGGTTCATGCACTCCAAAATCTCCAAACTCTGTTGCGTTATTTGCCAGTAGTGGAGACGAACTGGACTCTTTTGAGGCTCACCAAGAAACTGAAATAAACGCCAGGGATCCTGAATCCAAGCCTTCATCCAGCAGCTTTCTGCTAAAGGTATCATAGAATCATAGAATCCCTGCAGTGCAGAAACCCATCGAGTCTGCACTGACTCTTTGAAAAACCACCCTACCTAGGCCCAATCCCCTGCCCTATTCCTGAAAACCCACCCTAAGGGGCTTCCTTGTTACGCTCTTAGCGTTGCATAAGCGGCTTCCTTGTTACGCTCTTAGAGTCGCATAAGCGGCTTCCTTGTTACGCTCTTAGAGTCGCATAAGCGGCTTCCTTGTTACGCTCTTAGCGTCGCATAAGCAGCTTCCTTGTGGTGCACTTGACAAAGGAAGGTTCAGATGTGGAGATAACTTCAACACGTTTATTAAACTATTTACACTTCTCCTACTCGGGTTCGCCACTACTGTTAATCCTTCTATAGCTACTCAGACTGACTAACCAGTCTGCTACAATCCACGTGGTGGGAGTGATATTGAATCAACCCTGTGTCTCTACTCACTGACTGTCTCCACTGGAAAGAGGAAGATCATGTGTGTTGTGTCCTTTATATATGGGTTGGTGTAATGCCCACCTGTGGCCGTGTTACCTTTGTGTGTATTGTGAATGCCCATTGGTCGTGTCTTATCTAACTGTTCTATTGGTTGAATGTCTGTGTTTCATGTCTCTGGTGCTCCCTCTGGGTCGGGTGCTTTTTGGCGCCGCCTTTTTGGCCCTGATCTTTTGGCGCCGTTTTTTTTGGCGCTCAGTTGTTATGGTGCTCATTTTCCTGGCCCACCACGGTTTGGCGCCAAAATTAAAATTAAAGCATGTAATAAATGGATTAAATGAAACTAGGATAAAAATACGAAACCTTTATCCTGGCCTAAAATATTTATGTAAAAGAAAAAGAAAATAATAATTAAAACTCAGTCATTTAATGTATTTCGTAATTGTGGGCTATACCACGCAAATATTCTAATGGTGTTCTCTCATCAAACTGGCGCACAATATTCAAAATGCGCTCGTCAGCTCTCACATACTTAAGAAGTTTTTGTTTTGGAGCTTGGCCAGCAACCAATTGTTCATAATATGCATCTCGGTTCTTTTGAATTTTTCTCAGTCCATCAATAAATTTCCATATAATGGGGTGGTGAACTCCTAATTCCGCATATACCTTTCTATGTGCTGCTTCTGCGTGATTGTTAGTTCGGTTCTCTCCGTTGATTGTTCGATTGTACTGGTTCCACATCTCTGAAGGAAAAAGAGGGGGCCGCCTGCCATTGCCTCTTCTCATTGGTCGTCCTACGTAATTATCTTCAAACCAGTTAAGCAGCGATTGAAGTTCTAACGGCAAGTCTTCTGACAGGGTATCGATGTAGCTATCCAAGTAAGGAACAGGCACGAAGCATAAGGCTATGATCATTTTAGCTCTTAAAGCAAATTCGGAATCATTGTTATATAAAACCTGTAATCATCGAAGATCACTAATTCACGAACATGAACAGGGTTTGGAGGAACGAGGTTCATTTGATTTCTTCTTCTCCTTACAATTTGCTTCATTGCGTCTGCAGTTGGAAGTACTCCTTGAGCGGCTTGAGAAATATTTTCTGTACAAGAACTTAAAATTGCCGATGGTTGATCTTGACTCTGTCCAGCCCGGCGCTTTACACTTGTTTTAACTGCAGCTACTTCCACGCTTGCTGCTGAAGCACCATGAGAATGCTCGTTTATTTCCTTTATCACTTCATTGTTTATACGGGCTTTGCACTCGTTCTTGTTTTCACATCTCCAAAACTTCATCAAAGTGTCCTTTTTGCTATGCTTGTCGAACACATATAGATATCCATTGTGAGAAAATTTAGGTTTGTCTTTCTTACTTAAAATACTTTCAGCCATTTCTGCAGATGGGTTCGACTTAACTACTTTTAAATCTTTAAGAGAAAGTGAAATTCTAACAGTATGTTGCGCTACAGAACTAGGTGATTATTACTAACTAGGCAGTTCCTATACTCTTAATAAGCATTAACTAGGTAATATTGGCATACATTCACCAGAGTAATACTTGTGCAAAAAGGGCTAAATTGTTAAATTGTTTGGGCACGTTTCGTAACTTAAAATTTGTAGTGGGCTAGTCAGCACTGAATATTGGCGGCGCCAAATTGTTGAATGCCAAAAGCATGGGCGCCAAAACATATGGCGCCAAAACGACGGCGCCACAAAATCGGCGCCAAAATGGCGGGGCCAAATGGTACCATTCCCCTCCCTCTAGTGTCTAGCTAGTCTACATGTATTTACATTAACCCCTTGTGTATTTACAGTGATGCATATCACCACAGGGGCAATTTGGCATGGCCAATCCACCTAACCTGGACATCTTTGGACTTGTACCAGAATAAATTCTATTAGCTAGAAGGAAAACCAGTGTTAATCTGGGCAACCTTGAAAGTAGACGTCCCAATGGAATATGCTCTCTACTCCAGCTGGCAATGTAACAACATGCTATTGGCAACTTTAGAAAAAGTTTTTGAGGATAACTAATACTGATTTCTTTTTGGAAGGACGTAACACATGAAATCAATTGGAAATTTAAAAATAGATGGTTGGTCAAAACAGGAAGCCCGATTTGACATGAAAAGCTTTTGTGCAGATACATGTTTGACTTTATTGTGTTTTGCAAAATGTGGCACTTTTGAGACTGGAGAGCTGATAAAAGTAGTTACAAAACAATTATAAAACTATTCTTGTTTATGCCTTTCCCAACTGGTATTACCTTATATTAAAAGCAAAATAACTTGGATGCTGGAAATCTGAAGTGAAACAAAAAGTGCTGGAAACAAAAAGTGCTCCAAAGAAGAAGATTGGTATTTGACTTGAAATGTTAACTGTCCACAGTCTTTCTCTGCACAGATGGTACCGGACCTGCTGAAGTTTTCCAGAACTTTCTGTTTTTGTTTACTATTTCATTCTACCAGTCTCAAGAACAACTATTTCAAAAAAAGCTAATTCAAGAAAATTGTTGGATCCGAGCCCCTATCATTCAAAATATCATTAAAATAAATTTATCATCATAGAATTTACAGTGCAGAAGGAGGCCATTCGGCCCATCGAGTCTCCGTTGGCTCTTGGAAAGAGCACCCTACCCAAGCCCACACCTCCACCCTATCCCCATTACCCAGTAACCCCAACCAACACTAAGGGCAATTTTGGACACTAAGGACAATTTAGCATGGCCAATCCACCTAACTCGCACATCTTTCGACTAAATTGAAGCTGCAAAACATGTAACTGGTTTTTTTTCCTTGGTGATAATCATCATTATGCAAATAGCTAGTGTCCTGGAAATAGCTGCCACCTACATTAACCTCTCATTTAATGTTAACTGCAGTATTATCACACTTGCTAAGTTTCAGAAATTCAGAACGCAGGCCAATGACTTTGTAATTTTCAACCCTAGCAAAGGCCCTTAAGTATAGCCAGAGAAGGTTCACCATTAATCTTACCAACATTCAAATGGAATTCAATCCTGACTTTCATATTATCATTTAGGTCGGGATTCTCCGGAACCGCTCTCCAGGGGAGGGAGCCTGATGGCCCGCTAAGTGGGTCGTCGGGCCAAAAATGGGATTCCCACTGGATGTCAAACCTGTTGTGAGTCTCCCAGTCCGCCCACCGGCCATGACGGGATTTCTGCCCCACGCCGGCATGAACATGCAAAGTGCCTCAGCCCCAGCAGTCACTGCCACAGGTGTGATTTGGTGGAAGTATTCAAAAACGGGTTCCTGGTGCCATGGACTCTGAGGGGGAGCAAAGAATAAGTGACTATCCAAATGTATTCTGGTTTGCAGAGTGGGGGGGGGGGGGGGGGGTTTGTATGGTTATGTGGGGAATGTGGGGTTTGGATTGGTGAAAAGGGGTCAACTCGCGGACGGGGGGGGGGGGGAGTGCGGAAGCGCTGAACCTCTTAATATTTCTGTGAAAGACTAGCAAGTTACTCCTTAGATGTAACTTTCAGGCACCTGACTGATAATGCTGGTGAATGCTGTCAGTTTAATTGAAGAGCTGTGACTCTGCGCCCTGCCCATCGGGAGTCCCTTATAGTTGTGCTAACACTGGGCATGACCATAGTTAATCTCAGGATCACCAGGTGTTGAGACGGCACATTGCACTCCAAAGGACCAGGGCGATAGCAGAGTCTAATTCACACAAATAACAGATGCTGAAATCCTGTTTGGCACACAGTCCCTGTCAGAGTAAAGACTTAATTGATAATATAATCAGCTAACACTCTCTTAAAGCTCAGGTGATTTTTCCCAGCCCCACAGGTCTATCTAGACCCATTTGTATCATAGACAATTATTTAATGCATCCTGGGCCCACCCAGGAGACCTGAACTGCTTTCTTGCACAACACCTGCATAGCTCCATAAATGCTGCAAAGGCACACATATCTCAAAAACTATCATCTTTAGACAGTGCCCTCACTTCAGATTTGTAAGATAAAGTCACATGCCCGCTCAGTATGAACATCTCCCAAACGCAAACAGCTGCCACAGTCCTGGCAAGAAGGCATAAGAGTCACTCAACAAGCACCTCCCACACACACATTAGACTCCCTGGGAAACCGAGGAGAAGGGCCTGATAGCCTATCGTAAACACCCTTCATTGCATCCTCTGGCTCCCCGCTTGTGCAGGAGGAATTGTGAGGAATGAAGATTTTCAGAGCAAGGAAGAGGGCTGCAGTGTCAAGTTAATATCTTGGAAGGGGGGTGAAGAATGGGCCTGCTCATTCAGTGGCTGCCCCCTCCCCCTGTTCGGAGTGTAGCTACTTGTCAGGCAGAAAGGGGCATGATGCTCAATATTGATCATCTACCAGACATCCATCCTCGCCTCTACGAGTACCTGTGCCCCCTCACATTTCTGCTAGCCTAGAACCTCCCATCAACTGTCCATCACCAATGAGAATCCAGCTATCTCCCAGGATCAATATTCAAGCATGGCTCAGGGGAAGAGGCAGTCACATGTAGGGCTTCAGCCTCGCAACAATGGGCCCGCACAGTTACCAGAACACCATTGCTGAAGGAGTGGCCCTTCAAGGCTGCGGCACTATTAATACGATCATTGTTGATCTTCGGCTTCAACTGTACTTTGTTGCTTGCTCCCCATATCCCTTGATTCCCTGAGAGACCAAAAATATGTCTATCTCTACCTTAAATATATTCAATGTTTGAGAATACCTCTGGGGTAAAGACATCCAAAGATTTATAACTCTTTGAGTAAAGAATTTTCTCCTTATCTCCGTTCTAAATGATTAGCCCTTATTCTGTGTTTGTGATTCCCCCTGTCCAGCCAGGTGAAACAACATCCCAGCCCCTTCAGAATCTTGTATGGTTTAATGAGATCAGCTCTCATTCTTCTAAACTCCAACAAATGTAGGCCCAATTTACTCATCCTCTCACCATGGAACAATCCTCTCATCCCAGGGGATCAATCTAGTGAACCCGTCACTGTACTGCCTCCAATGCAAGTATATCTTTCCTTGAATATAAAGACTACAGGCTGGATTGACAACTTCCACATAGGCCCAGCTGTCTGCATTGTTCCGTTCATCTCCCTTCACGCTTGAGTGACGTTGAAGTGGTCAGCTGTGAAAGTAACAGAAAGCACTTAACTCTCTTTGATGTGATCCAGGAGCTGTCAATCAAAGCTTTATGTTTATGTTAGCATAAATGCTTCACAGCTCCAGGGTCCCAGGTTCGATTCCCGGCTGGGTCACTGTCTGTGCGGAGTCTGCACGTCCTCCCCGTGTGTGCGTGGGTTTCCTCCTGGTGCTCCGGTTTCCTCCCACAGTCCAAAGATGTGCAGGTTAGGTGGATTGGCCATGCTAAAATTGCCCGTAGTGTCCTAAAAAGTAAGGTTAAGGGGGGGGTTGTTGGGTTACGGGTATAGGGTGGATACGTGGGTTTGAGTAGGGTGATCATTGCTCGGCACAACATTGAGGGCCGAAGGGCCTGTTCTGTGCTGTACTGTTCTAAGTTCTAAGTTTATAATTATTGTGGGTTGGGGGGGCTGAATTTCATTGCAGGAAGGGGTACAGCCGCAGAACCATGCTATCGGGCCACCCGCTCCAAATGGTGGCCCTGGTCTACTTGACACCTTGATTTTAGGCATCCTTGTATTGCAGATGTCACCGACCTGTTGGTGTGCCGATCACAAGCTTGCCAATGAACATGTTTTTTCGGGATGTGGCCATCTTCCATTCATCCCAAATGACATAGCCAAAGGAGTCACCACTGACGTAAGAGGGCATACATGCTGGGCATCTTTGTGTGCTGGTGACCAGCAGGGACATAAGTGTAAAATAGCACTAAAATAGTTTATGTTGTGTGTCTCCTTTTGCACATTTTCGGAAAAAATCATTCAGTTTTGTTTAGTGCAGTTGTAAACTAAGTGATTTTTAATCTTGTTTTAGAGCCTAGAACATTCTGTTTGATATAGTTTCCATTTATCCTTAAGGACTCTGAAGACATTGGCATTCGGCTGAGATCATACTCCCTTTCATCACCTAAAGTCTCGCAAAGCAAATCTCGATTTGTAAGAGATTTTAGTGTGTTTGATTCCACAAGCGAAGGTTAGTGTCGATAAAAATTGAACAAAATGTATTTGAATAATGAAACATTAATATTGCATTGACAAAAATATCTATATTATGTCATTGGCTAAAAACTGGTATCTACTTTGAGTCATCTTCTGCAAAGCTTCTCCAATCTACACTCATTGTATTACAATTAACAAATTTCATGTGAAAATGCTTAAAGCTAAAGTACAAATTTATCGTAATGTCTGGATAGTTGCATTACAGTACTGTCTGAATGAGCAGCTTGTTTTCTAAATCACATTATTAGTAGTTTTGGCTTAACAATTAGAAATTAAGTAGTCAAGTGTATGAGCTATTGCAGCACTCTATTGCTAAATTGTCTGGCAGTCACAACTGGACTTAGTTTTTTTTAAGTTCTTTGCATTATTAAATGGAACTTCTTACACTAATGCACTTATCTGTTATAAAGGGGAAGGGCTAAAATGAGTATTTATTTCTTGTATACCTGCTGGCTTATCATGAGGTTATTCATGAAGGCCCCGCCTTCTCAACCTTTCCCTTGCCTGAGGTGCAGTGATCCTCAGGTTAAACCACCACCAGTCAGCTCTCCCCCTCAAGGGGAAAGCAGCCTATGGTCATCTGGGACTATGGCGACTTTGCTTACCTGCTGGTACCCTCCTGTCACCTGATTTTGAAAAGGGTATTGACATTGGTTGTATGTCAAAATGACAAAGGATGGTGCATTGGCAAAAGGCTAAGGGGAACCTGGAGATAATTGATTGATGAAGTTACGTTCTTCATCAATGAAATTCAACATGCACAAAAATTAGCAACATTTGGATTTAATATTTATGGAATTGACAGCGACCAGACTTGAGATATGAATAAAACTCAAGCCAAATTTATTTACCAATTACATTGTAGTCGATTGTCATCATGTGACAGATGTAGTGCATGTGTGTTTGCCTCATAGCACTAGTAACGTGCAGAGTAAATTCTCTTTGTAACGTGTCTTGACACATCTGAATATTTGTAGGTAACCATGCTATTAGCACAGACAAATATTAAATTAAATACATTAAAAAAAAAGGTAAAATATAGTAGAAAATAGTGACAGAAAACTGGGGTTCATAAAATCTGCATAAACCATCCTAATTTCATCTGTGATTTGTAGTTACTTTTCTCAGCCCCGCTCCATTATTCTATACTGATAGATATATTGGAGATCTGGAGCATTAGTCATATCAGCGAATTAACACCCAAACAGATGTTGTTCCTTTGATCATTTTGATGAGTGTGTCCATGCTCTGTAGATGGTGTTTTCAGCAGTGGACGATCCCTTCTTCAAGCGCTCTCACTGTCTAAATCAGTTTCTCTGCTACACCATGGTAGTAAGTACCATTCATAATCAGATAAAGCTGTCACAATTCTGCATGAAACTGTCTGCTACTCATTCACGTCTCTGTGCCTGTCGCTAAACTGACATAATTAATTCTAACCAATGTTGCTTGAAGTGGAGTCAATTGTGGCTGCTAAATTGTCTCTTTTTTTATTTAAAGCCTGGTGCTTGCTTTTGCTTGATTATTAATAGGTAAATTGGTTCAAATTTAGAGAGTCCCTGTGAATAACAATTGCGATTTCCCCTTCATAACCATGTGGTGGTTAGTGTGAATTCCACTGACAACCGCCACTTTAGCCCACAGAACGTATATACATTTTCAGCAACGTGATTAGCACAGGAATTCTCTATCCCACTCCTCTCTCCATCACGTCATCTAATTGATTCATGAACAGCTGTTTATATCTGCAAAACCTCTCCTCAAAGTCCATTAAATCTATTTTTCTAGTGTGAAACTAGAATTTTCCTTTCACTAGATTGAGCGTATGTCCTCCTATCCTAATTGCTTTATCTGAATTAATACTTTGACTTAACTGTATCTTCATTGTTGAATATCTTTAATAATTATCTAAGGTTCCTGAATAAGAATGGGTTCTAGATTCTCCTTCCTTTCCTTATCCAGTTCTGTGATGCCGAAGGTCAATCCTGTGATTTTGGTTCATTACCTCCAGAGTTTGAATGGTTTCCCTGGTGCCTTGTTCACCAAAACCAGTCTCTGCCTTACCAAAGATAGATAGTAAGGCATGAATGCATGCCTCCTAACCATCAATTTAAGCATACAAATTAGTTCAGTCTCTCTGCTGAAGTTTAACAAAGAGAATGGCAAGTTCATTTAACACATTTTCATGCATTTCCCAATCATATTTCAACAACTTCCATTATGAGAGCTTTCGTGTCATCATCTACTGGAGTGGTATCATCTTGATTAACAGCGCTAGTTGGTTGTTGAAATTATTTTTCATTAAAGTGATGAACCTTTGTTATTCTGTTATTGATGATTGGCCGCTATGCTTTTATAGAATCTATATAAAGGTACTATTGAACAGTATGATAGCAAAGGCTGCTGGCCTGCCAACTGGAGTTAGATTCATGCGCAGCTAGTTTAACGTTACACTCCACTCTAATGCTGATCTCAATCATGCTGCGTGTGGATTGCAGAAACCAGGCTCCAGTTTAACTGTTTCCACTTGGGGTGAATGATTGTTCCTGTAATGTCAGTCACTGAATCCCTCTGATCCTACTGCTTTCCCACAATGTCTCAATATTAACATGGCAGCACACAAGCAGGAAAGAAGTGGGATTCTGCTTTAAATATGCAGATCAGTCCGATACTATCATTAATATCATCAGGACTCATTAAGAATTTGAACCAGAGTTCTAAGCTAGAGAAGGGGGTCGGCTCCCCCGTGAAGTAAACGTGCTGGGATCTGCATCTTGGTCAAAAGAGGCCCAGAAGATAAGTCATAACATTTTATTTTAGGTCACTTTGTGGGAGAGGAGGGATTGGAACGCTCCTTCAGGCCTTCTGAGGAGGTCTTGGGCTTTCCTTGCACCAAGCTACTTCCTTCCTGATCTTTGTGAGATCTACCCCCCGTGCCCTCCCACCCTCCCACTCTCAGCACCCCCATTCATGGCCAACCCTTTCCCCCTTTCAGATTGCTGCCAACAGCAGATAGTGGCCTGCCGTTGGCTGAAAGGTTGGAGCAGATCCGCCTCCACAGAGCCAGGAAGTTCAGGACTGATTTAATGACCATCAGCTCGTGGCTTCCTTCCCCCATCTGGGAGGATGTCCTTCTCTGAAAGCTGCCGGCCATTCAGATGACCAACTGTCTTCCAGTTCTAGCGGCACCACCGGGAGCAGTAGCCAGGCTCCGGACTCAGTGGGGAACCATGCAACACTGAGATAATTCCATTGGGACTGTTGTGACTGCAGCAATCTTTCCCCAAGGAATACCAGGGAGGACAGATAACAAGGTGAGTCAGGCTGGCATTGACAAGGCCACTCAGGCAGATCCCAGTGAGGGGACGTAGGAGCTGTGATTATGAGGCTGGGATTGGGATGACCAAGCAGGTGTAGTGCTAACTTTTGGAACAGACATAGACTTTCCGAACAGAAGGGACAATGCCCCCTCCCCCCAGCTTATAGACAGCCACCAAGGTTTACCTGTCAGACTCTCCACGAATTAACTCTCCATTAATTGGTCACTTAAGGCCCTCACTTGGCCCAAGTGTGGCTGGTCTGTCTGATGCCTACCCTGCCATTGATAAAAGAATAGAGTGTTTGTCTGATCCAGGGCTGAGAGAGGGGATAAAACTCTGACAATTATCTTGTTAACATAAAGCTTAACTTTGGTATCCAACTCACAAACCGCTTCTAGTTACTTCACAACTTATCTAAAAGGAAACAGGTTTGCCTTGTAGCCTGCAAATGCATTCAAATTATAACTTCAAGACCTGTAAATAACATGGTGTGCGTCAATCCATCTGTTCTGGTGTTGAGCTGGAAACCACTTTGTGTTTCTGAATAGAATGTAGTTCAAAAAGTCTTGATCTTCTGAATCCCTCCACATCTGATCAGTATGGATTTCTGGCATCACTTCTGTCCATCCCAGAAAGTACAGTGACAAACGCTTCAAGAAGACTTACAAAGTTTCCTTTAGTAATAAAGATACTTGGTGCAATGGATTTGTGTGATCTTAATCCAGTTCTTACAAGATGTTGCCCACCAAGCATTAACTTATGAATCTCACTCAGAGAGACCAAGACTTACTGCAGGAAATGCTGCTGTAGATAGGGAAGCTTTTTGGAACTGAAGTATGTTTTGGTACAGAATAGAGAGATTAACTGTACCCGAGGTACATAGGGGTGTGCAGTTGAGGCTTTTGTGCTAAACGTGGGAACAAAATACAAATACCTGGAACAAACGATCCTGAATATCACAGAAACACCAAATGCCAATTATTGAAAATGAGGATACAAAACAGCATGTTCAATAACAAACTTCTAATCAAGACTTGTGTTGTCTAATAAGAAGCTTCTTTAGAAAAAAAATCTGATAGGCATGGATTTAAGGGAAGTTAGTTAGGAAGGCAAGTTTATTTTCTGTAGTAAACTTTTCTATACTGCTTCATTTCAGAACAACGAACCTTCAGCCTACCTGAGCACCCAAAAGAGAAAAGGTACAGTAAAGTATAACACTCATCAGTCTTTCTGGGATATATTAATTGTACTGGATTAAACCAGCAGGGTTAACATACCACACAGAAACTGTCTTTGGAGTTACTCAAAATCTATACTGTGGCAGTCGCAAAATATTTTGCAAAATAGATAATATATGCCCCTCAAGGCATTCCAAACTACATTTATTGTACCCTCCTAAGTGAACATGTTGACATATGTATTTACAAAGTATTCACTCATGTACTTAACTGTATATATGTGTTCCCACATAAAAACAGGAAGACTGGTAATGGTCATGAGCTCTATTGTTTAGATCTTCAATTCTAGTACAACGTTTTGTGCCATTTATCGACATGTGAAAACACTGGGGGGATCCTCAAGTCTCATCCGTGATGGGACTCATTGCGAGCGAGAATGGGGAATGTGGCATCGCAGCCAAAGCTCCTTTCACTTTTGGCATCCCAGTAAGATCCCGGCTGTGAACGAGGATGGATGATTTTGGCCATAGTTACATCAACTTTGGAAGAAGTAGTAGGTGTGCATAACACACCTTCACTTGTATTGGAAAGATTAAAATCATAAATACATAATATATCCGAACGGAAACTTCAAATGTAGGCACCAATTGGATGACATATTTCTCGTGAGGTCCCAGAGCATGCTCCCTGAAAATTGAAAATTCCTCCTCATTAATTTTAGTTTTAAGAACTACTAAATTTCACAATGAATACATTTGTTCATTTTTAAAAAGAAAAGCACAACGAGATTTGAATTTCAATGCACAAAAGAGGCCATCACTTTCCAAAAATATGTCTGAATAGGCAATCTTCTCCATCCAACCACAACCCTGTCCATGTTCATAAAGGCATTGAACTTCCAGTCACCCAATTCTGCCCCCAGCTTCCCAATTATTCTCAACAACTCAATCTACTCCATTTGTCCAAGTTTACCCTTCTTCCTATCCCTCATCAATTCAACCTACTATTCTCTTTCTCCAAATAGTTACGCAGATACACCCCTTCAGCTCTTCCCATTGAAGCTGGTATGGTACCCTCCCCTAGAGTTAATGCTGGTGCTCCCTCTCTCCCCACCCCCAACCCCTGTTCCAGCTCATTTCTTCCTTCTTCTCTCAAAGCATTGTTCCCACCTTTTGCCCATTTGTCTATTGCCTTCTATCCCCCCACCCCGCCTCTGAATTGTTATCCATTCACATTTCATTTGTTCCATCCACTCCCCATTTACAAAGTGAGAGAGTGCACCTGCCTGCCTTATGCTCTAAAAAGTGCGGATCAGGTGACTGAGCCCAAAAACCGTTTGTATGAACAATGTATATAAATCTCAGCTGTGCTCAGACTTAATTCTATTAAGTCAGCAAGAGAGAATTGTTTAAAGTGGAGCTCAATGCGCTTGTTCATTCCATGGTGGGTCAACATTCTGTTCTCCAAGCACATGGCACAAATACTGGAGTGCCAATACTATGTGTGTGTACTTGGGTTTCCAAAAGACAGTTGATAAGATGCCATATCAAATATAGAGCTCATGTTGTAGGCGGTAACATGTGAGCATGGATAGATGATTGGTTAGCTAACAGGAAGCAGATAGTATCACATATCAACAGTGCTGTTACAGCGAAGAAGGAGGCCATTTGGCCCATCATGTTTGCACCCACTCTTCAAGAGCAACATAACTTAGTGCCACTCCCTTGCTTTGACCCCACACCCCTGAATAATGTTTCTATTCAAGTTACAATCTAATGCCCTCTTGAATGCTTCAATTTAACCTGTCTCCATGTCACAGATATCTGGTCAGCTTTCAGCAGTGGCTGAGAGTGGACCAGAAGCCATAACTGTTTAAAATTTTAATGCAGTGCGGAAAGGTCAATTCATTCCAGGAGTTATAATATAAGAAATAGGGCTTGGTTATTTTATAAGCAAACTTTATTTCAACAAAAGAAAAGAAAACAATATTTAAACTTTTCCTTCAGCTCTAACACTAAGAGATTACATGCAGTTTCTTAACCTTAACACACTAGTTCCCATTAAACACCATTTTAAATAACCATGCCGTTCTCATGCCACTTACACAGACAGGCCTAGGCAATATTTACATTTATGAAGCAATTTTTCTTCTGTTAGGATATTTGTTCAGAACCCTTTTCCAAAGCCTGCCTCGGTGGCAACTTTCATAACCTCTCTGGTTGATTTCCACACCCTTCTCCCAGTAACTGTTCAGAATAGCATTCTCTCCCTCTCTCTCTCTCTCTCTCTCTCTCTCAGCTGCACCTGCCCGCTCAAACATAAGCTCTCCCCTGAGGTGACCAGATTTGAATCCATTATCGTTATCTTGACTGTCTGATTTCCTACTCCCGTTTCTACAAAAGAACAGAACTATGCCATTCATATGCAACTCCATTGATGGACAGATAAGGCATTGGATTCTGTGGTGGACGAATAGTTGGTCAAACAAGGTTGTCCCGAATGACAGTGGATCTTGAGTGGATCGTCCTGGCTGAATCAGAGCATTCTGTGTATTCCAAATAATTAGGTTAAGTCTGAATGGAACAAAGTAACTCAGGCTGTGGACATATCCCTCTGATTCTGCTGCTATAGCAGTCTGTTTAACCCGTAAATCTCCTGCTACATCTTGGACCCCATTTCTGGAATCAGGTTCTCAATATCTTCCTATCATGACACTCCATCACACTTCCAGGCAGTGCATTTTAAACCTGAAACACTTGTGGCATGAAAAAGCTTTTTCTCATATCACATTTGCTTCTTTGCTTCTTTTGCTAATCATTTAAATCTATGCTCTCCAGTTCTTGATCTTTTTTACGAGCCAGAACAGTCCTACTTCTACTCTGTGATGAATATGCTGTGGTGCTGATGACCTCAGGAGTAGGCTGAGATCCACTTGGCATTTCTGGGTGAAAGACATTGATATGACTGAGTGGCTTGCTCTGCCATTTCAGAGGGCATTGAAGAATCAGTCACATTATTGCTTGTCTGGACCAGGGAAACACAGTAGATTTCCCAAATGAACCACTGTGTTAATCGACAATAGTTTCATGGTCACCATGACTGAAACTAGCTTTATATCTCAGATTTATCAGTTGAGTTTAAATTCCACCAGGTGCCATGGTGGTATTCTAACCTGTGTTTCCCAGAGCATTAATCTGGGCCTCTGGATTACTAGTCCAGTGATGCCTCCCAGAGTAGGGATAAATAGTACATTTCCAGGTTGACAAGCTGTAACTCGTGGAGTCCTGGCCGAGGCCTCAACTATTTACAATTTAAATCACTGACTTGGATCAGTGGATGGAATGTGTGTTGTTAAATTTGGAGACGACTCAAAGATAAATAGGAGAGTTGGCTATGAAGAGGACATAAGTCTGCAAAGGGATGGAGGTAGGTTCAGTGAGTGGGTAGAAATTTGACAGATGGACTTTAATGTGGAAAAATGTGAACTTGTTTATTTTGGGAGAAAGAATAGAGAAGGAATGCATCATTTAAATGGAGAGAGAACACAGAACTAGGCGATACAGAGGAATCTGGGTGTCCTGATGCATGAATCACCAAACATTATGGTGCAGGTACAGCAAGTGATTAGCAAGGCAAATGGAGTGTCGTTGTTTGTTGCAAGGGGAATTGTGTTTAAAAGTAGGGTTGATTTGTTTCTGTCATAAAGCGTCTTGGTGAGACCAGGGGAGGGATTTACTGGCTGTGCATGGCGGTGGGAAATTCCGGAACCTCGCTGGGACACGGGATTCCTGGCGATGAGGGGTGCAGTCAACGGGAAATCCCGTTGACAATGACGGGACTGGTAGATCCCACTGGCAGGCCACCTCTGCCGCCAAAAAACATGTGGTGGGGTGGTCAGTAAATCATCTGAAGTACTGTGTACAGTTTTGGTCTCCTTATTGAAAAAGGAGATAATAATTGGACTCTTTCCTGGGATGTAGGGCTTAACATATGAGGAAAGGTTAGACAGATGGGGCCTTCACCCATTGGAGTTTAGAAGGGGATCTTATTGAAACATATAGGACCCTGAGGGGAATTGGCAGGGTGGATGCCTAGAGGATGTTTCCTATTGTGGGAGAAACTAGAACTGGGGATACAGTTTTAAAATAGGTGGATCTGAATTAAGATGGCGATTAGAAGAATTTGTTTCTTTTCGAGAGTCGTTCGCATGTGGAATTCTCTTCCTCAGAGAGCAGTTGAATGTTTTTAAGGCTGAGCTAGATAAAATTTTGATTAATTAGGGAGTCTGAGGTATTAGGGGATAGATAAAGAAGTAGGGTTGAGGCCACAATTAGATCAGCCATGATCTTATCAAATGGCAGAGCAGGCCTGAGAGGCCAAATGGCCGACTTCCGCTCAGAATTTGTAAGTTTGTATGTATGTAATACTGGGAAAAAATTAATCTTTGACAGTTGCTAGCCCAATTGCTGTTTATTGGTTGTGGCTTTGCCTGTTGCTTTCACAATTTGCTCAGTAGAACATAGGGCACATGATGCTTTACAGGAAAAGTTTGACCAGCTCAATAGAAGACATTGGTAGTCTGCTGGCTTCAAGAATACAAAACATGAAATGGCCACTCAGACCATGAAATCTACTCCTACCACGGAACCTGTTCAGTTCCTCTTTTTTTTATGCAACTAAACTTCATGTCATGGATTTCGAGGTCACTGGCGTAGCAATGGGGCAAATGGGATCAGTTAGCTCAGTTGGCTGGGCAGCTGGTTGGTGACGCAGAATGATGGCAACAGCGTGGGTTCAGTTCCCGTACAGGCTCAGGTTATTCAGGCAGCCTCCTCAACCTTGCCCCTCGCCCGAGGTGTGGTGACCTGCAGGTTAAATCACTACCCGTCAGAGCAGCCTATGGTTCTCTGGGTCTGTGATGGCATTTACAATTATATCTACTGACCACAAAGAAGACTGCTCGTAAATATTTAGAGATCTCTGTGGCATGGATTTCCTCTTTTCCAATGTCAGTTTGACTCTGGACCAAGTAAGTTAAGGGGCTCTCCAAGAATCCAGAAACATGGATGTCATCAAACTGAGTAAACATCTAATTCACGTTGAAACATTTTCATAGACAACAAAGTAGAAATTAAAGTACCCTGATATCCTTCACTTTAAATTTAACTTACAGAAAGCAAAATAAGTTATTCAGACACATACATAAGATGAAGTTAAACAAACTTTACATTAAAAAAAACTAAAAATGGAGAAATTTGACATTCCACAAATATAAAAATAGTTTTCAAGGGCCAGAGAGATTTGTAAGTAGTAACTGGAAACTTAGTTTGTCATAAAAAATCCAGTCACATCTCGTTCAAGAAAGTTTTTACAATGAGACTGATGGTGTGAAAGGGCGATTTTCCATCAGTTCAGTGACTGCAATTTGATTGCAGTCTGGGAGGATATGAGCATACACTCTAGCACAGAATCATTTCCAAGTTTACCTCTCCATGTGCGGACTCCAGAAATTGCTGTCAGTTTCAAAAGAGCAATGACAATGAATGTTGGCAGTTTTCCATCATTACTAACACGGTGACGCATGGGTTAGCCCTGCAGACTCACGGCGCCGAGGTCCCAGGTTCGATCCCAGCTCTGGGTCACTGTCCGTGTGGAGTTTGCACATTCTCCCCATGTTTGCGTGGGTTTTTCCCCCACAACCCAAAAGATGTGCAGGGTAGGTGGATTGGCCGTGCTAAAATTGCCCCTTAATTGGAAAAAATGAATTGGGTGCTGTAAATTGATTTTTAAAAACCTATCTGATGTTGCTCAAATGAAGTGCCTGGGGTGCAAATCTCCAGAAAGATTTAGTGTGCTAGCGAGAGGGAGCTGCCGTGAGCTTCACAGCGCTCAGCTCGGCTAGGCCGGGAATGCTACACAATGTTCATTGGTCCACTTAATGATGCCCCAAGGGTTTCATGCTTCATTCCTCAATGCTTTTTTCCAAAAAATAGGAAGGATGTGGAAGCTTTGGAAAGGGTTCAGAGGAGATTTACTAGGATGTTGCCTGGTATGGAGGGAAGGTCTTACGAGGAAAGGCTCAGGGACTTGAGGTTGTTTTCGTTAGAGAGGAGAAGGCTGAGAGGTGACTTAATAGAGACATATAAGATAGTCAGGGGGTTAGATAGGGTGGACAGTGAGAGTCTTTTTCCTCGGATGGTGATGACCAACACGAGGGGACATAGCTTTAAATTGAGGGATGGTAGATATAGGACAGATATCAGAGGCAGTTTCTTTACTCAGAGAGTAGTAGGGGTGTGGAACGCCCTGCCTGCAACAGTAGTAGACTCGCCAACTTTAAGGGCATTTAAGTGGTCACTGGATAGACATATGGATGAAAATGGAATAGTGTAGGTCAGATAGGCGTCAGATGGTTTCACAGGTCGGCGCAACATCGAGGGCCGAAGGGCCCGTACTGCGCTGTAATGTTCTATGTTCTATGCCGCAAATAAAGACTCACCAGCCGATTAACCGGAACCGCCCTTGCCAGCCCCTCACTAACAAGGTCGAGCAGCACTTAAACAGGACTTGAACAGCCAACTCCATTGAGCTCGCAGCCATGGTGCAGAGAACACCAGCCCCAAGATTTGGAGATGCATAGCTGGGGTGGTTCCGAGGTGTGATGGAGGACAGGAGGGCTGTCCTGTTCCCCCGAGGGTCCCGGAGGGAGAGCTACAAGGCAGCCAGTGCCGCCTGGGACGAGGTGGCAGTGTCCGTCAGCTCGGGAAGTGTGACAAGGAGGGCTGGCCTTCAGTGTCGCAAGAAGGCAAACTCAATGACCTGCACCCGGATTGAATTACATTTGCCATTTCTCTGGCCACTGAACCAAACCATTGGTATCATTCTGGAGTGGGCAGCTATCTGCTTCTCTATCAACTACATGTCCAATTTTTGTATCATCTGCAAATTTCCTAATCATGCCACCCATATTTAAGTGTAAATAATTAATATACACAACAAATTGCAATGGCCGCAACACTGAGGCATGTGGAACAACACTGGAAACTATTTTCCATTCACAAAAACATATTTTGACCCTTTGTTTTCTGTCACTGAGCCAATTTTGGATCTAAGCGGCCATCTCCTCCTGTATCCCATGAGAGCTCATTTTTCTGACCAGTCAGCCATGTAGGAGGCTTCACCTTCACCCCCACAACCTTGGACATGGCCTCGGAGAAGGCTGTCCAGAACCCAGCAAGTTTGGGACAAGCCCAAAACATGTGGTGTGGTTGGCCGGACCCCTCTGGCACCGCTCACATTTGTCCTCCACCTCCGGGAAGAACCTGCTCATTCGGGTTCTGGTCAGGTGCGCTCTGTGCACCACTTTGAGCTGCATTAGGCTTAGCCTTGCGCAGGAGGAGGCGGAGCTCACCCTGCTCAGTGATTTGCTCCAGAGTGCCCACACTACCTCTGTCCCCAGTTCATCCTCTCATTTTTGTCTGGTCTCGTCCAGTGTGTTCGAGCTCTGTCCAGTAGCTATCTGTATATTTTCCCACATAGCCCCCCCCCCCCCCCCCCCCCCCCCCCCCCCCCCCCCCCCCCCGCCTTCTCGCTGCTTGTGCCTATCAGGTCCTCTAGTAGTGTGGTTTCTGGGGTACCCTACTGTCTCTTTGCAGAGGAAATGTTTACTTGGAGGTGTCTCATTTCCTGTCCTTTTGCTTGTTTCCACTTCCTCGTCAGTTCGTCCATTGTCGCCAGTCAGTGCCCGACGTAGAGTCCCCAACCGTCAGTGTGCCCCGTCCCACCTCCACCTTTTGAAGGTGGTATCCAACATGGCTGGGGGGAATCTGTGATTGCCGCATATGGGGGCCATGGGGGACATTTTGGTTATTCCAAAGTGTTGTCTCAGCTGGGTCCACGTTCTCAGCGTGGCCGCTACCACTAGACTCGTTGTGTATCATGTTGAGGAGGACGGGAGTGCTGCTGTAGCCAGGGCCTGGAGGGTCATTCCTTTACAGGAAGCCTCCTCCATTTGTACCCAATCTGTGTCGGGTTCTTGTACCCATCCCCCCCACTCTTATTGCCGTTGCTGCCCAGTGGTAGTATTGTAGGTTTGGTAAAGCCAAGTCCCCTTTGATTTTCCTTCTTTGCAGTGTCTGTTTGGAAATTCTCGGGTTCTTACCCCCAACACATAAACGCCATGATCAGACTCCATGTTTTGGAAAATGGCCTTGGGGATGAAGATCGGTATGGATTGAAACAAGAAGAACAAAGAATAAAGAAAAGTTCAGCACAGGAACAGGTCCTTCAGCCCTCCAAGACTGTACCGACCATGCTGCCTGTTTAAACTAAAATCTTCGACACTTCCGGGGTCCGTCCCCCTCTATTCCCATCCTATTCATGTATTTGTCAAGATGCCCCTTAAATGTCGCTATCGTCCCTGCTTCCACCACCTCCTCCAGCAGCGAGTTCCAGGCACCCACTACCCTCTGTGTAAAAACTTGCCTCGTACATCTCCTCTAAACCTTGGCCTTCACACCTTAAACCTATTTCCCCCTTGTAATTGACCCCTCTACCCTGGGAAAACGTCTCTGACGATCCACTCTGTCTGTGCTCCTCATAATTTTGTAGACCTCTATCAAGTCACCCCTGAACCTCCGTCGTTCCAGTGAGAATAAACCAAGTTTATTCAAACTTTCCTCATAGCTAATGCCCTCCATACCAGGCAACATCCTGGTAAATCTCTTCTGCATCCTCTCTAAAGCCTCCACATCCTTCTGGTAGTGTGGCGACCAGAATTGAACACTATACTCCAAGTGTGGCCTAACTAAGATTCTATACAGCTGCAACATAAATTGCCACTTTTTATACTCAATGCCCCGGCCAATGAAGGCAAGCATGCCGTATGCTTTCTTGACTACCTTCTCCACCTGTGTTGCCCCTTGCAGTGACCTGTGGACCTGTACACCTAGATCTCTCTCCGACTGTCAATACTCTTGAGGGTTCTACCATTCACTGTATATTCCCTACCTGTATTAGACCTTCCAAAATGCATTACCTCACATTTGTCTGGATTAAACTCCATCTGCCATCTCCCCACCCAAGTCTTCAAACGATCTAAATCCTGTTGTATCCTCTGACAGTCCTCATGGCTATCCACAATTCCACCAAACTTTTGTGTCGTCCGCAAACTTACTAATCAGACCAGTTACGTTTTCCTCCACATCAGTTATAAATACTACGAACAGCAAAGGTCCTAGAACTGAACCCTTCGGAACACCACTAGTCACAGCCCTCCAATCAGAAAATCACCCTTCCATTGCTACTCTCTGTGATCTATGACCGACCCAGTTCTGTATCCATCTTGCCAGCTCACCTCTGATCCCGTGTGAATTCACCTTTTGTACCAGTCTGCCATGAGAGACCTTGTCAAAGGCCTTACTGAAGTCCATATAGACAACATCCAGTTCCCTACCTGCATCAATCATCTTTGTGACCTCTTCAAAAAACTATCAAGTTCGTGAGACACGACCTTCCCTTCACAAAACCGTGCTGCCTCTCGCTAATACATCCATTTACTTCCAAATGGGAGTAGATCCTGTCTCGAAGAATTCTCTCCAGTAATTTCCCTCCCACAGATGTAAGGCTCACCAGCCTGTAGTTCCCTGGATTATACTTGCTACCCGTTTTAAACGACAGAACAACATTGGTTATTCTCCAGTCCTCCGGGACATCACCTGAAGACAGTGATGATCCAAAGATTTCTGTCAAGGCCTCGGCAATTTCTCTCTTGCCTCAATCAGTATTCTGGGGTAGATCCCATCAGGCCCTGGGGATTTATGCACCTTAATATTTTTCAAGACATCCAACACCTCGTCTTTTTGGATCTCAATGTGACACAAGGTTCCTCTTGGATCGCAAGAGGAACCTTGGCAGTATGTTCATCTTGATCATCTGCACTCTCCCCGCCAGGAAGAGTGGGAGTGAGTGTAGCCACCTGGGGTGGCCACTGCCCAACACAAAATGGAAGATTACAAAGAATGCAAGGAAAATGGACATGTTGCAAAAGCAAGCAGCTTGCAAAAGCACTTGTGTATTCTGACTGCTGCAGAAACCAGACAGCACTGTGAAAGAAAACAAGTTAGCATACTAATGAGGCGATACCCAGTGATTCCCAGGTACAATGGAAACAAGTTCACTCAAATCGCTACAGTGAATAGAAGGCCAGACTGCTCGGCGCCAAGAGAAGGCCAAAACAATAAGCCCCAAGAACCGCCCAGTGATCGAGGGACAGCCCCGTTATTGAAGAAATTCAAACCAATCGATTGGGAAGAGACCCAATCGATTGCGAGTGTATAGAGGGTCTGCCCCGGTGGGCGCGAGACCCTGGGAGAGGTATAAGACAAAGTCCCCGACCCCAGCTCTCTCTCTCAGCCAGCCCTCCCAACAAGAACACCTTTGTAGCAGCTCTCGAATTTGACCACGGAGAGGAGAGGCCTGGCCAGCAGCCGCCATCAAGTAAGTTTCATACAACGCACGCTACGAGAGTAGACACTCCTGACCCCTTTAGTCCACACCGACTGGAAGCCTGCGGATCCAGGACAAAGCTAGAGGCCGTTGTTCCCTGATCCGGCAGTTCCCTTATCCAGATAAGTACGGTAGCATGGTGGTTAGCATAAATGCTTCACAGCTCCAGGGTCCCAGGTTCGGTTCATGGCTGGGTCACTGTCTGTGTGGAGTCTGCACATCCTCCCCGTGTGTGCGTGGGTTTCCTCCGGGTGCTCCGGTTTCCTCCCACAGTCCAAAGATGTGCGGGTTAGGTTGATTGGCCATGCTAAATTGCCCGTAGTGTCCTAAAAAGTAAGGTTAAGGGGTGGGGGGGTTGTTGGTTTACGGGTATAGGGTGGATACGTGGGTTTGAGTAGGGTGATCATGGCTCGGCACAACATCGAGGGCCGAAGGGCCTGTTCTGTGCTGTACTGTTCTATGTTCTATTTGGCATGTTAGTGGTAGGATTAGCCTAGTCTTGTAGTTTTATATGCATAATTAGTAGATAACTGTATTATAATAAACGTGTCTTGTTTGAACTTACTAACTGGTGTATGGAGTTATTGGTCTGAACTTGAACTTGAAACTTGTGGCGGTATCTTAACGATATCTGGCGACTCTAGAGCTAAGGACCGAAACAGAGCCAAATTTAGTGTAAAACACACTCATCCAGAATGAGCAACAGTGAGCCCCACCTTTGAAGATTTTTCTTACTTCTTCCACCATGCTGGTCAGGTTCCATTTGTGGATCTGTGTCCAGTCTCTGGCTATCTGAATCGCCAGGTAACTGAATCTGTTCTGGGCCGTTTTGAACAGGAGCCCCTCCAGCTCCGGCCCTCCCTCGTTTGGGTTGACTGGGAATGCCTCGCTTTTGCCCAGGTTAAGTTTGAAGTCCGAGAAGGTTCCAAACTCTTTTAGTATTTGCAGTATTGCCTTCAGTCCCTCCAATCCGCTCGCCGAAATTCCTATGGAGTCCCAATCTCCCCAGACCTTCCCAAAGCCCCAACTCACTTGTAAAGGGGTCCGCAGGATGCACCCACAATGGGTGGGATTCAGATTGCGACTTCTTGTGCGGTCCCGTTAGATCTTGCGAAGCGTGGCGAGCCAGGTAGATCCCAGAGGAGGGATCTACTGACCCCCATTGTGTCCCTATTCGGGTGCAACATGGCCGTAGATCGCACCCTAAATCCAAAACTACCCCCTCTTGTTGGGCTTTTTACATGCAGGCTAAAAAGATCTCCTTGAATGTAGCCTCCATTCCGAGTTTGGTCATACTAATAAATAGCAGCAAAATACTACAGATGCTGGAAATCTGAAATAAAAACAGAAAAGTCCACAGAGTCAGATGGACTCAAAAGGTTAACTTTGTTTCTCTCTCCACATATACTGCCTGACCTGCTGAGTTTATCCAGCATTTTCTGTTATTATTACATATTTTAAGTACTCTGATTATAGACAAATGCCCTTCAGATGTACCCTAATGCTTAATTAGCATTGTTGAGCATAACTTACAATTGATTGTCTTTTAATGAATGATTAATAGTCCGATTTGAACCATTTTCCTGTCTAGTTTGCTAATGCGTATCATTTCTGATTTCTTTTTTACAGTTTGTGCAGTCTAACATGTTTCAGTTAATACTGCCACACCAACGTGGGAAGCTCTGACACTAGAAATGATTCTGGAGGGCAAGTCCCAAAATATTTTTTAAAACTCATCAATTCTCCCATAAGGTTTTACACTATCTGCCTCCAAAGTCCATTCCACATTTTCACCAACCTCTGCTATAGTAGTTAGGTCTATTGGCTGGATTCTTCCGCCACGCCCGCCGCAAGAGCGCCACGGGCGAGAGGCGGACAATGGAAAAGTCCATTGACCTCGGGCGGGATTCTCCGGTCGCCGAGCAGGCGCGGCCAGATAATCCCTTCCTATATTGCTTGCACCTCTCTTCAAATCTTAAGCCTGTACTCTTTGTTTTGAAGTTTGTGCCCAAAAGCTCAGGTGCGTTGAATTAGATTTCAGTTTGGTTGACCTTTTCTGCACTGCTGCAACACTTAGATATTCCTGCTATTATATGGTGAGCAGAATTGCACATAGTAACTTGATTGAATCAGTGTGTGTTGTACATATTCATTTTCTTCATCCAGTATCTGTTCCCTTATACATATGGGAGGGTTTCAACAAATTCAGCAGGGGGTTGTGAACCTGAATTGTAGCTCCAATATACAGGAGGTTGAGTGTAGTGAGGTCATGGGTAAGGTTTCAAGGTTGCAGGAGTGTACCGGCAGGCAGGCAGGAAGGTGGTTTAAAGTGTGCCTACTTCAACGCCAGGAGCATCCGGAATAAGGTGGGTGAACCTGCAGCATGGGTTGGTACCTGGGACTTCGATGTTGTGGCCATTTCGGAGACATGGATAGAGCAGGGACAGGAATGGTTGTTGCAGGTTCCGGGGTTTAGATATTTCAGTAAGCTCAGGGAAGGTGGTAAAAGAGGGGGAGGGGTGGCATTGTTAGTCAAGGACAGTATTACGGTGGCAGAAAGGACGTTTGATGAGGACTCGTCTACTGAGGTAGTATGGGCTGAGGTTAGAAACAGGAAAGGAGGGGTCACCCTGTTGGGAGTTTTCTATAGGCCTCCGAAAAATTCCAGAGATGTAGAGGAAAGGATTGCAAAGATGATTCTGCATAGGAGCGAAAGTAACAGGGTAGTTGTTATGGGGAACTTTAACTTTCCAAATATTGACTGGAAACGGTATAGATCGAGTACTTTAGATGGGTCCGTTTTTGTCCAATGTGTGCAGGAGGGTTTCCTGACACAGTATGTAGAGAGAGCCAACAAGAGGCGAGGCCACATTGTATTTGGTACTGGGTAATGAACCAGGACAGATGCTAGATTTGGAGGTAGGTGAGCACTTTGGCGATAGTGACCACAATTCAGTTACGTTTACTTTAGCGATGGAAAGCGATTGGTATATACCATAGGGCAAAAATTATAGCTGGGGGAAAGGCAATTGTGATGCAATGAGGCAAGACTTAGGATGCATAGGATGGGGAAGGAAACTGCAGGGGATGGGCACAATTGAAATGCAGAGCTTGTTCAAGGAACAGCTACTGCGTGTCCTTGATAAGTATGTACCTGTCAAGCAGGGAGGAAGTGGTCGAGTGAGGGAACCGTGGTTTACTAAAGTAGTTGAATCACTTGTCAAGAGGCAGAAGGAGGCTTATGCAAAGATGAGACAAAGATTAGGGCACTCGAGAGTTACAAGTTAGCTAGGAAGGCCCTAAAGAGAGAGCTAAGAAGAGCCAGGAGGGGACATGAGAAGTCTTTGGCAGGTATGATCAAGGATAACCCTAAAGCTTTCTATAGGTATGTCAGGAATAAAAGAATGACTAGGGTAAGAGTAGGGCCAGTCAAGGACAGCAGTGGGAAGTTGTGCGTGGAGTCCAAGGAGATAGGAGAGGTGCTAAATAAATATTTTTCATCAGTATCAACACAGGAAAAAGACTATGTTGTCGAGGAGAATACTGAGATACAGGCTACTAGACTAGAAGGGTTTGAGATTCATAAGGAGGAGGTGTTAGCAATTCTGGAAAGTGTGAAAATAGATAAGTCCCCTGGGCCGGATGGGATTTATCCTCAGATTCTCTGGGAAGCTAGGGAGGAGATTGCTGAGCCTTTGGCTTTGATCTTTATGTCGACATTGTCCACAGGAATAGTGCCAGAAGACTGGAGGATAGCAAATGTTGTCCCCTTGTTCAAGAAGGGGAGTAGAGACAACTATAGACCAGTGAGCCTTACTTCTGTTGTGGGCAAAGTCTTGGAAAGGTTTATAAGAGATAAGATTTATAATCATCTAGAAAGGAATAATTTGATTAGGGATAGTCAACACAGTTTTGTGAAGGGTAGGTCATGCCTCACAAACCTTATTGAGTTCTTTGAGAATATGACCAACCAGGTGGACGAGGGTAAAGCAGTTAATGTGGTGTATATGGATTTCAGTAAAGCGTTTGATAAGGTTCCGTGTGCTATTGCAGACAATGCGGAGGCATGGGATTCAGGGTGATTTAGCAGTTTGGATCAGAAATTGGCGAGCTGTAAGAAGACAGAGGGGGGTGGTTGATGGGAAATGTTCAGACTGGAGTCCAGTTACTAGTGGTGTACAGCAAGGATCTGGTTTTGGGGCCACTGCTGTTTGTCATTTTTATAAATGACCTGGAGGAGGGCGTAGAAGGATGGGTGAGTAAATTTGCAGATGACACTAAAGTCGGTGGAGTTGTGGACAGTGTAGAAGGATGTTGCAGGTTACGGAGGGACATAGATAAGCTGCAGAGCTGGGCTGAGAGGTGACAAATGGAGTTTAATGCAGAAAAGTGTGAGGTGATTCATTTTGGAAGGAGTAACAGGAAAAAAGGGTACTAGGCTAATGGTAAGATTCTTGGTAGTGTGGATGAACAGAGAGATCTCGGTGTCTATGTACATAGATCCCTGAGAGTTGCCACCCAAGTTGATAGGGTTGTTAAGAAGGCGTATGGTGTGTTATCTTTTATTGGTAGAGGGATTGAGTTTCGGAGCCATGAGGTCATGTTGCAGCTGTTCAAAACTTTGGTGCGGCCGCATTTGGAGTATTGCTTGCAGTTCTGGTCGCCGCATTATAGGAAGGATGTGGAAGCATTGGAAAGGGTGCAGAGGAGATTTACCAGAATGTTGCCTGGTATGGAGGGAAGATCTTATGAAGAAAGGCTGAGGGACTTAAGGCTGTTTATAAGAAGGCTAAGAGGTGACTTAATTGAGGCATAGAAGATGATCTGAGGATTAGATAGGGTGGACAGTGAGAGCCTTTTTCCTCGGATGGTGATGGCTAGCACGGGGGGACATAGCTTCAAATTGAGGGGAGATAGATATAGGACAGATGTCAGAGGTAGGTTCTTTACTCAGAGTAGTAAGGGCATGGAATGCCCTGCCTGCAACAGTAGTGGACTCGCCAACATTAAGGGCATTTAAATGATCATTGGATAAAATATGGGTGATAAGGGAATAGTGTAGATGGGCTTTAGAGTGGTTTCACAGGACAGCGCAACATCGAGGGCCGAAATGCCTGTACTGGGCTGTAATGTTCTATGTGCTATGGCTACACATCGCAAGCCCTGTTTCGCTTTTCTTACTGCTACTACATGTTGTGTTGGTTCCGGTTGGCCTTCCGGTAATATTCCATAAATTCCTCACCTTTGTCCTGTTTTGTGTCTGAGCACTGGTTAATTTATAGTCGTGCCATTTATCTGCTGTCTATGGGCTTATTATCTTGCACCTGTTCACATTAAGTGCTGTTTGCCACTCATTTTTCCACCTTCCCGACCAATCCAGATCTCATTATATTTTATTTCTCTCTTCCTTATTGTTTCAAATTCCCTTTTGGTCTCGGTTGCAGATTTAGATGAATTTATATCTGCCCGCAGCTCCAAGTCGATTCCGTGCATTGTCAACAGCAGTAATCCCACCACTGAACCCTTTGATACCCTGCTAGTCACCCCTTGCCGTATTCTCAAAAGGAGGCTTTGCAGCAAAAGGGATTCTTTGGGTGAAATGACCTGTTTCGGTCTCTATGTTCCTTCAGCTGAGACAATTTTCCCCCCATCTCAGACACCTGCCTCAAATTCCACACTTACCTTTCTTGTGGACGAATCATTTGTGTGGCTTGGGATCAAATATCGTTCTGTAGATTTATTTCATCTCGATCCCTCTGACTGATATCCACCTCCCTTACACAAATTACCTGGCCACTTGTGTTATTTTTGACAGCAAGTGTTATAGCATTCGTTATTACTCACGTAAACTAAAACAAACCTTGAATAACATTAGACAGCACATATTATTCACAATACCAGGTAGCTACAAATGGTCAATTAACAGTCTTATTTTGTTTGAATTATCCAGACAAAGGGTTCAGTAAGCCTCTGCAACTAACATGGGAATTTGCACTGGAATTTCACAAAGATTTTGGGAGTTTCATCCCAAATACATTTCTCTATCATATAATCTGTGGCAATTATGAACAAGGTGATAATTGCACTGTATGTAAGTGTGATCCTGCAGCTCTGTCAGTTGTACTGTGTATTGCAGCAAAATTTCAGGCATTTATCATTTTCTGTAGGGAACTTAGTTTTCGCAAACGGTCACAGTCAGCTGATGAGGAAGGCTGTCCGGAGCTAGCAGACTCGCTGCAGCATCTGACCTTGTCGGAGTTTCTTAAAGAGTATGTTTCAATCCTCTAATAAATATCAGTGTGTGTGTGTATGTATGTGCACGTGCGGTGTGGGTGTGTGTGTGTGTTGAAGTAATGTCCATCTAACTTTAACCCCATTAAATAACACTCTAACACTCTCAAACTGGAAAACCTCCCACTGAGGCCTTTTACATGAAGCTGATGTGCTGGAACAGATTTTTCTGTTGAACAAATTTCAGTATTTTAATGACCAAGAGTAGAATTATTTCCCTGTCCATAGTCAGTGGGAGAGAATTCCACTCCTCATTCTTGAACTAATTGATGTGATGGTACTGGGAAGTTTATTTGCTATTTTAACAGGGTTGTCTGGAGAAAGTCATTCTGGAATGTAGATGCTTGATACCCAACACTTTGAGAAATGGAAAACTTGCCAAACGTCTTTTATTTCTCCTTGAAAATAGCAACTTAAAATACCGACTTGTGTTTATCTGGTAACAAACCCGAGAAACAAATGACGATGGTAGTTCAATTTATTTTTTGATAGATAATATGTTGCATCTTTTGCTGACATAAAAATCATTTGATACGGCATTAGTCATTGATAAATGGGAATTATCAGAATTATCATTGACTTCATGTAAACAGCTTCATTGTAGGCCTGACTGCAATAATCAAATTGCTACTCAAAATATGGAAATGTTCATACAACAAACATTGTGTACAAACGATGTGTATGTGTAGGAATGTAAAAGAAAACTCATCTAACTCAAATGACAGATGGAAGCCTTCTCCAAATTTCTGCTTGAAAATTTGAAAATTGTTAATACTGAGCAGCGCAAAGACTTTTAGCTAAAAGCAAGTGGCTATCATCTGGCCAACTGGAGAGCTAGGAAGGTACTTTATTAATTTTGTGTATTACAGACAAGACACATGGTGATGTTTACTTACAGATGACTTCCTTCATCTATCTGGACTTTTGCATCTTGGCACTCACTTGGCCAGCCATACTAGCAGCAGCAAGTGGAAATAAATTTTCCTAAGTCCTTAGTTTTGATTTTACTTGTGACGGGGGGGATCGTCTTGTAGGCTGTACCTTTCCCAGGCAAGCCAGTGGGAGCTTTGATGACCTGTCCATGCAGAAGTGCTGGAAGTGGAATATGGAGGAGCTCTTTTACCACTAGCTAATTTGGAGAGATCATCCTCATAAACCTGGACATGTGGCTGGTTCCAGGATCCAGTCTTTTGAGATAAGTAGCTCCAGCTTTGCAGTGAAGCAGCAGAGTGGTGGCAGGGGCTTGTTTCAATGCCCTTGTGTAAACTTGCCCTCACATTCCCTATTAATCGCAAAAATGGTGCTGCCTTGAAATAAGCCACAAATACACTTGCAGCGGCATAAGAAAATTGGCTCCTCTGTAAACTGAAGCAGTATTTTCTAATAAAGATAGCCTTGAATTCTAGTTAGGAATTAGCACCAACGTGATTCTGATCATCTTGTGGAATAGGCTCCATGACACTGGCGATTCACATACTTAGGAGTACAAATATGTGACTGAGCCAACTGCTACCCTCCCTCTACTACCATATTCCCACATCAACTGGTTTTCTACATTTACATATATTTTCAAAAAACTGCATTTGCATGATCTTCTCTTTATATAATCTTACTGCTGGCCGTCATTTGTTTTGGCATATGCGCTGAATTTTCAATTAGAAATTCCTTCATTTGTATTTAGAATCCATGTAAATATCTCATGCTGTAATTACACATCACACTGGTTACATCTGACCAGACTGTAATGCTTGGCGTACCATCTTTATGATAAACTATACTGTGCCACCTGCCATCAGACCCAATAGAGTTCAGCCTATCGTCTGACACTTCTTGATATTGCCTCCCAATGAGCTTTGGGCCTTCAGCTAGCCCTTCTATCTCTGCACCGTGAAGTATCCATTTTCCCCCTCTGCTTGTTGGGTAGTGCTGCCCCCATCCCTGTAGTGGCCTGTTCTTTGAACTCTGCTGTTCAAACATTGACAGGAAACAGGTTTAAAGCTGTTTCGGCATTTTACATTTTTTATTTTAGGGTTGGCACTATTCTCTTGGACTTGGTGTTATTCATCACTCCTGTAAGCTAATTTCATCCCCTTGACAACCTGGAGAAGGAGAGCTGGAGGGTCCCTCATTACTCAAACCTGGACATTATGATCTCACAGGGGCCCCAGTGTGTGTTTCTCTTGTCTTTAGAAGGTGAACTGATAAGCATTTGAGTTAAACTCGGCCAAGTTCACCGACAAATTGGTTTATCTTCCATAAAGTACATGAACCTTAAAGAATGCAATTTCACTATGGGATTTATCTATTTTCTACCACTCATTGTAACAACAAATAAATTAATTGTGTCAGCTTTGCCCTTTATTGTGAGCTTGTATCGCTGAATTGACTGCAAGTAACTTTTGAAAAATAGGGGAGTTCTCTCCCCTTTTCACTTTCCCATTCCCAAAATGTGGCAGCATTCATCTATACCGACTGATGATTTAAATAACTTCAGATTTTGAAACTTAAACAGACCAGGGTCGGGATTCTCCCCTACCCGGCGGGGTGGGGGGTCCCGGCGTAGCGGAGTGGCGCCAACCACTGCGGCGTCGGGTCTCGCCAAAGGTGTGGAATTAGAACATAGAACAGTACGGGCAATTTAGCGTGGCCAATCCACCTAACCCGCACATCTTTGGACTGTGGGAGGAAACCGGAGCACCCGGAGGAAACCCACGCACACACGGGGAGGACGTGCAGACTCCGCACAGACAGTGACCCAGCCGGGAATCGAACCTGGGACCCTGGAGCTGTGAAGCATTTATGCTAACCACCATGCTACCGTGCTGCCCCAATTCTCTGCACCTTTAGGGGCTAGGCCCGCGCAGAGTGGTTGGCGCCACGCCGACTGGCGCCAGACCGGCGCCAACGGTCTTTGTCGCCCGCCGCCCGGCGACGGGGCTGGCCGAAAGGCCTTCGCCAGTTCGCGCATGCGTCGGTGCATCAGCGGCTGCTGACGTCACCACCGGCGCATGCGCGGTAGGTGGAGTCTCTTCCGCCTCAGCCATGGTGGAGGCCGTGGCGGTGGCGAAAGAAAAAGAGTGCCCCCACGGCACTGGCCCGCCCGCCGATCGGTGGGCCCCAATCGCAGGAAAGGGGGCATCCCCTGGGGTCCGATCGCCCCGTGGCCCCCTCCTCCCCCCCAGGACCCAGGGGGCCCTCTCGCGCCGCCACTCCCGCGGGCACCAGAGGTGCTCCAATTCCCGCCGGCGGGAGAAGCCTGTCAGCGGTGGGTCTTCAGCCCATTGCGGGCCAGAGAATCGCCACGGGGGGCACGCCGATCAGCGCGGGGGGGGCACGCTGATCGGTGCGGCGTGATTCCCGCTCCCGCCGATTCCCGGGTGGCGGAGAATTCTGGCCATGGCAGGTGCGGGATTTACACCGGCCCCGGCGATTCCCCGACCCTGCGGAGGGGTCGGAGAATTCCGCCCCTTATCTCTCCTTCAAGACCATTTACATTGACTCTATAAATTTATGAAGCAGACTTTGAATTATCTGCATTGATCCACCTAACGTTTATCCAGAAATTCATGTTTATAGAGCTGCTCAGTAGGATAAATGGGGTGGTCCGCTAAATCAAAATTTGTGTCAAATGCAGGGAAATTAAGTAGAACATTGGATTAGCACACATTCCTTTCATGGTATACTCTAATTAATTGAATCATATTTAATCATCACGCAGAAAGTGCTTTTCCAATGTATCTTCAATCATGCTTCGACGAGCTCATTTGTTTTAAGGACCGCTGAATTATAATCTCCTGCAGAATAGAAATAATGGCCGGAATTCTCTTAGCTCAGGGCGGGCCGGAGAATCACCGGGACGGGCGCGAATCGCACGACACCGCCCCGATGCCAGTCTGCCGATTCTCCGGAGAGTGGAGAATCGCCGCCATTGGCACCGGTGGGGTCGGCGTGGTGCCGGTTGGAGGCCGCTCTACGGGGCCTTCCCCCGGCGATTCTCCGCCCAGGATGGGCAGAATGGCCTTACAAATAAACCCAAATCCCGTCGGCGCCGTTCGCACCTAGTCTTAAGATCCCTAGTCGGGACCTCAGCATGAATGGATCCAGGGGTGGCATGGTGGTGGTGGGGTGGGGGGGGGGGTGGGGGCCCTCTGCTATGGCCTGGCCCGTGATCGGGGCCTACCAATCGGCAGGCCAGCCTCTTGGGCTGAGGGCCTCTTTTGTTCTGTGCCAGCCCCTGTAGCCCTACGCCATGTTGTGTCGGGGCCGGCGCAGAGAAGGGAGCCAACGCGCATGTGCGCGTTGGCGCCGCCTCCACTGCACATGCGCAGACCTGCGGCGCCCATCTGATGCCGGTATTGGCAGCTGGAGCGGAGTGGGTTGCTCCAGTGCCGTGCTGGCCCCCTGTAGGGGTCAGAATCGCTGCTCCTGAGGCCATGTTGATGCTGTTGAGAAATGCGACAGCGTTTACAATGGCGTCAACACTTAGCCTCAGGATCAGAAAATCCCGCCCAATATTTCTCTATTCTGTGAACAATGGAGTGTGTTAATAACAACCTTAATAACACCTGCTATCTAAAGTTTTCTTCTAGGCGTAAATAATTTTATTTGTGCTAAATATAGGTTTGCCACAGTTCACACTATTTTGGTTAAAGTAAATAAATTTGCCACTTTTGACACTCCCCACCCAAGTCTAAAATCCGATCGAGATGTGCAATGGAGAAGGATCTTTACTCTGTTGTTGATGAAAATTCATTGGAACATTGAAATAAAATGGCTAAATTAGGCTGTAGTCACAAACAAATATGCAAACAATGAGCCTAATGTTTGAGACAAGCTGCATTCAGGACAACTCGTTCCACATGCTGCCGAAGAAACGTTCCTTAAAGGGCAGGCTGGTGTCTCAGGCTGCCATCTGCAAGTGTTTCAAAAGTGCTTACCTGAATGTGAAGGTGGGAGTAACAAGAGGGCTCCTCCAAAACACACATTAAAATCCACTGTGTGTCTTTCCTGCTACCTACTCACCTGCCTCAGACTCTCTGAAAACTTGAGGTGGGGGAGGGGTGGGCGCACCAAAGCCTGCCTGGCCATGTACCTATTGAGGCTCTTATGTGGTCTCATCCTAGCACTAGTGGTATTTTACCTGCAGCGGGAAGCACACAACATGCAGGAAGCCCGCCACCTTAGCTGCACAGGCTGGTGTCAGGTAAGAAGATGCACCCTCCTTTGAGAGCCCCTTGGACTCATTGGCAGTATGCCCCCCCCCCGGTCCCTCTTCCCTGATCCCAGACTTACCTGGGCTCCTCAGCATGGTCGAACTGCCTGTAGTCCTGTCAATGGCCACCCTCCCATTGGTGCTGCAAGGACTACAGACCATCAGTCATCTAATTGGCTGGTGGCTGTCTCTTGTGAGATATCTTCCTGTGATAGGAGCGGAGGTTTTGCCTTTAACCAGTAAATTCTGCTCCCAGCATCAAAATGCTGGGGGGCAACTGTCATACACATGGAAGTGTTTTCCCCCACAACCTTTTGCCAGAAAGTTGATAACCTTGACACCCTGAAAAATCCAGCCCGCTCTGTCCATCAAAGCAACACAGGCAAGTGCATTCATATATAAATGCAAATTAGCATTCAACTAACTCAAAAAGGAAATGTAGCACAAGTTTGTAAATTAACCATCAGGCCTCGAGGGACATTTTCCGCTTTGTACTAATTTTGCTTCTGATCTTCAAAGGCTAAGTTTGTGAGTGTACTGTGCTTGCAGCTGATTGTTATGTATCAGCAGTCTCTTCATGGCTTTACTAGCTAATGTCACTCACCCTAAAATACTGACTTGTTTGCAGCAACTGATGACATTCTGTAATGACTGTGTACTATATTATCATGCTAATAACAAAATGTAAGATTTATCATCTAGATTACATAACCTTATTCCGTGAAGTTTCTCAAAATTGTGTCAATTTGCAATGTGTAAGATTCATCTGTGACTGAAGGGTTTTTCCAATTTTTATCATTTTCTCGCCTCCTCTCCTAATGTGTGGACTTCTTGATGTTATAGAAACAGTATCTGCCTTGCTGTTATCAGCCTTCATTTATCTGTGGGCCTTAATTATGACTGAAGGGTGTCGCTTAGCTCAGTTGACTGCGGAGCAACACAAGCAGCACGGGTCCAATTCCCCTACCGCCTGAGGTTATTCATGAAGGCCCCACCTTCTCAACCTTGTCCCTCGCCTGAGGTGTGATGACCCTCAAGTTAAATCGCCACCAGTCAGCTCTCTCTCAAAGGGGAGAGCAGCCTATTGCCCTCTGAAACTGTGGCGACAATACATTTACATAATGGTGACTGTTACCAATCTAACCAATCTTGGGCATCATCAAAGCCAAACTCAATCAGTTCTCAGCCAATAGCCGCATCAACATACTTCCAGCAGGAAATGCTGAATAGGGTTCTCTGACTGAAAGATATAAAGTGAGCCCATATTGCTGCCTTGACTGATCAGGTAACATAGTACAAACCAGGGAATTATATTCCTGGACCATTCTGATCTCTGTACTTCAAATGCACACTAGTATAAGCTTCCTGAACCAGAAAAGACATGCATTTTGTTTTACATTGTGAGAATTAAATCCTAGAGTAAATTTTGAAAATTTAGTCAAAGACACTTGGCAAAATCTATTTATCCAACAGAATTGAAGAAGAGGAGTGGGACAAGTACATTATTCCTTCAAAAGCAGAGACTGAGAAATGTAAAGTGAGCCGCACATTCAGCTTTCTCAAAAACAGAATGACCAGCACCAGAAATAAGGGCAAGGTAAATAATATTTTGTTATTCCATCTCCAGTACTCTCTGTTCAGCACTTCAATTGGAACCAGCTCGCACATCCTATATGATGTTAATATATCAGAGGCCCTTCCTTGTAAGATGTAAGGCAGTGAACATGTGGCTAGTCATTTATTGTTGGGGCTTCTAAGGTTTAGGGTTTTGAGGTATAAAACCATTTGTAATTAAAAAATACAAGTTCCAAATTTTTAATTTCTAACTCTGGGGCCCTCAGTTGTACTTGACTTACAAGGTATGAATAACTAGTATGTATTAAGCATGGTTTTACATAACACGAAAAGCAATGAAGAAAACATAGAAGTTTCTCATCTCTCAAGATCCCAAGAACATTTGGTATTGTTGCCGGCGCAACGGTTGAATCGCATGAGAGCCACAAATCAGGCTCCGCGCCGGGCGTCAGGCCGATTGCGAGTCACCCGACTCGCTCCGCCCAGTGCAATCTGGATCTTGCCCTTGCTGTGCGAGGTCCAGATCTACATATTTAAATGAACCTAATGGCTCCATCAAATACCCGGATGCCGGATTTATCCAGCACCATGTATTCAATGGGCGTGCCTCGGAGACCTTGCCAGGGCACCATTGAGCACTGGTCCACGCAAACATGGACCAGGCATAACGGCACCACGGAGGGGACTCCCAGGCCATTGGCGACCCCTGGGTGGTCAGGGACAGAGCAGGGTTGCGCATCAACACTCACCCGGCAGGTGGGTACCACGGCACTCCCAGCCTGGCACCCTGGCAGTGCCAAGGTGCCAGTGTGCAGGTTGGCGCTGCCAGGGATCAGGCCGGGGGGGGGGGGGCATTTGAAAGGGGCTGAGATGGGGGGGAGGTGGTCCCAGGGGCCTGGAGAAGATGCGAGAGGGTAAGGGAGATTGATTAAAGCAGGGGGGGGGGGTAAAAATCGGGGCTGCTGATCAAAATGGCGGCCCAATCTGCGGACAGTTTTCCTGCTGGTGAGATCAGCTCCCCAGCAGGAAATCACTCTGAGTGCGGCCTCAGCAGAGGGAAACTCCCCGAGGCCAGAAATTGGCTATAAGGTGCAAATGATCTCATGTCACCCCCACCTTCGCAATCCCTGCTACATGGATCGTAAACGGAGTCACAGCTCAATCACTTACTTCCTGAGACCCCAGAAGTAAACATTCCATTACAAACAAGTTACGTGTTTCATTTTGATACCAAACAGTCATAAACAAAAATACATTCTCTTGTCAACAAATTTTAACCTAAGCTGCATACTAAAGCGATTAAAATCAACAGTTAAGACCATTTCCTATCTTAACAGCAGAGAATTAAAGGTTTCCTCTGGCACAGATCAATTAAAGCAATGCCTGGGTTTTTAAATATAAGGTGTAACTTTAAGTTCAGGGTGCTTTTAGCTATTCCTTCAAACTGATTTAGTAAAAAACAAAATTCTATTGTGGCCATTCAGACAGTGCACAGCTTCTTCAGCTCAAGACTCAAAAGAAATTCTACCATTAAACCTTAAAACAAATGTGTTTCTTCACAAGCAACTGCTTTCCTGTTCCTCAACTCCCTTGACTGTTAATGGTCGAACATACATTATTCAAACGGATCCTTTTTTAAAAGAGATTAAGAAATGAATCAATAGTAATAATCTTTATTGTCACAAGTAGGTTTTTATTAACACTGCGATGGTAGGTGGCTGATGACACCTATCTGGAGGCCACAGAACGACGCAGAGACCTGCGACAATGATGCTCATGCCGCTACCAGCCGCGTGATCAAGCAGTGCTTTCGCTTCCATTAACATTGCAATAAAGTTACTGTGAAAAGCCCCTAATCTTCACATTCCAGCGCCTGTTCGGGTACAATGAGGAAGAATTCAGAATGTCCAATTCACCTAACAAGCACGTCTTCCGGGACTTGTGGGAGGAAACCCACGCGGACACAGGGAGAACATGCAGTCTCCTCGCAGACAGTAACCGAAGCCGGGAATCAAACCCGTGTCCCAGGTGCTGTGAAGGAACAGTGCTAACCACTGTGCTACCGTTCTAAATATGTTACAGATGCTAAAAATCAGTAGAATTATCAATCTTACAGGCTGAAAATATTTTGTGATGTAGTATCAGTGTTATTTTGTTAAATGCTTGAAATCAATTGAATAACATTACAACCCTTTTAATTAACCTAACAATTCTAAACAACTTCCATACGGCTTCACTTCTTGACTAGTCAAATAACAGGAAGGTTGTTTTAAGGTCCCTTTGACATTTGTGACAGTGACTGCGATATGAAAAAATGAAATGAAAATCGCTTATTGTCACAAGTAGGCTTCAAATGAAGTTACTGTGAAAAGCCCCGAGTCGCCACATTCCGGCGCCTGTTCAGGAAGGCTGTTACGGGAATCGAACCGTGCTGCTGGCCTGCTTGGTCTGCTTTCAAAGCCAGCGATTTAGCCCTGTGCAGTGAGACTGTGATATAACATAGTCTCTGCAGTGACACTGTGATATAACATAGCCTCTGCAGTGAAACTGTGAAATAACATAGTCTCTGCAGTGACACTGTGATATAACATAGTCTCTGCAGTGAGACTGTGATATAACATAGTCTCTGCAGTGACACTGTGATATAACATAGTCTCTGCAGTTAGACTGTGATATAACATAGTCTCTGCAGTGAGACTGTGATATAACATCGGGCGAAATTCTCCGACCCCACGCAGGGTTGGAGAATCGCCCGGGGCCGCCGAAAATCCCGCCCCCGCTGTGGCAGAAATTCTCCGCCACCCGGGAATTGGCGACGGCGGGAATCACGCCACGTCGAGCGGCGAGCCCCCTGCGGCAATTCTCCGGCCCGCGATGGGCAGAAGTCCCGCCGCTGGGAGGCCTCTCCCGCTGGCGGCGGGATTGGTGGCGCGGTAGGGCCCCCGGGGTCCTGGGGGGGGGCGCGGGGCGATTGGACCCCGGGGGTGCCGCCACGGGGGCCAGGCCCGCGATCGGGGCCCACCGATCGGCGGGCGGGCCAGTGCCGTGGGGGCACTCTTTCCCTTCCGCCACCGCCACGACCTGCACCATGGTGGACGCGGAAGAGAATCCCCCAGTGCGCATGTGCCGGTGGTGACGTCAGCGGCAGCTGCTGCTGACATCACCACCGGCACAAGCGCAAACCGGCGAAGGCCTTTCGGCCAGCCCCGGCGGCGGGCGTCAAAGGCCGCTGGTGCCGGTTTTGGCGCCAGTCGGTGTGGTGCCAACCGCTCCGGCGCGGGCCTAGCCCCTCAATGTGAGAGCTTGGCCCCCAAAGGTGCGGAGAATTCCACACGTTTGGGGAGGCCCGACGCCGGAGTGGTTGGCGCCACTCCACTGCGCCGGGACCCCCAGCCCTGCCAGGTAGGGGAGAATCCCGCCCATAGTCTCTGCAGTGAGACTGCGATATAACATAAGAACTAGGAGCAGGAGTAGGCCATCTGGCCCTTCGCGCCTGCGCCGCCATTCAATGAGATCATGGCTGCTCTTTTGTGGACTCAGCTCCACTTTCCGGCCCGAACACCATAACCCTTAATCACTTTATTCTTCAAAAAACTATCTATCTTTACCTTAAAAACATTTAATGAAGGAGCCTCAACTGCTTCACTGGGCAAGGAATTCCATAGATTCACAACCCTTTGGGTGAATAAGTTCCTCCTAAACTCAGTCCTAAATCTACTTCCCCTTATTTTGAGGCTATGTCCCCTAGTTCTGCTTTCACCCGCCAGTGGAAACAACCTGCCCACATCTATCCTATCTATTCCCTTCATAATTTTCAATGTTTCTATAAGATCCCCCCTCATCCTTCTAAATTCCAATGAGTACAGTCCCAGTCTACTCAACCTCTCCTCATAATCCCCAACTCCTTCAGCTCTGGGATTAACCTAGTGAATCTCCTCTGCACACTCTCCAGTGCCAGTATGTCCTTTCTCAAGTAAGGAGACCAAAACTGAACATAATACTCCAGGTGTGGCCTCACTAGCACCTTATACAATTGCAACATAACCTCCCTGGTCTTAAACTCCATCCCTCTAGCAGTGAAGGACAAAATTCCATTTGCCGCCTTAATCACCTGTTGCACCTGTAAACCAACTTTCTGTGACTCATGCACTAGCACACCCAGGTCTCTCTGCACAGTGGCATGCTTTAATATTTTATCGTTTAAATAATAATCCCGTTTGCTGTTATTCCTACCAAAATGGATAACCTCACATTTGTCAACATTGTATTCCATCTGCCAGACCCTAGCCCATTCACTTAACCTATCCAAATCCCTCTGCAGACTTCCAGTATCCTCTGCACTTTTCCCTTTACCACTCATCTTAGTGTCATCTGCAAACTTGGACACATTTCCCTTGGTCCCCAACTCCAAATCATCTATGTAAATTGTGAACAATTGTGGGCCCAACACGGATCCCTGAGGGACACCACTAGCTACTGATTGCCAACCAGAGAAACACCCATTAATCCCCACTCTTTGCTTTCTATTAATTAACAAATCCTCTATCCATGCTACTACTTTACCCTTAATGCCATGCATCTTTATCTTATGCAGCAACCTTTTGTGTGGCACCTTGTCAAAGGCTTTCTGGAAATCCAGATATACCACATCCATTGGCTCCCCGTTATTTACTGCACAGGTAATGTCCTCAAAAAATTCCACTAAATTAGTTAGGCACGACCTGCCCTTTATGAACCCATACTGCGTCTGCCCAATGGGACAAGTTCTATCCAGATGCCTCACTATTTCTTCTTTGATGATAGATTCCAGCATCTTCCCTACTACCGAAGTTAAGCTCACTGGCCTATAATTTCCTGCTCTCTGCCGACTTCCTTTTTTAAACAGTGAGACTGCGAGAGAACATAGTCTCTGCAGTGGGGCTGTGATATCATAGAATTTACAGTGCAGAAGGAGACCATTCAGCCCATCGAGTCTGCACCGGCTCTTGGAAAGAGCACCCTACCCAAGGTCAACAACTCCACCCTATCCCCATAACCCAGTAACCCTACCCAACACTAAGGGTAATTTATCATGGCCAATCCACCTAACCTGCACATCTTTGGACTGTGGGAGGAAACCGGAGCACCCGGAGGAAACCCATGCACACACGGGGAGGATGTGCAGACTCCGCACAGACAGTGACCCAAGCCGGAATCGAACCTGGGACCCTGGAGCTGTGAAGCCATTGTGCTATCCACAATGCTACCGTGCTACCGAGACTATAACATAGTCTCTGCAGTGAGACTGCGATATAACGTAGTCTCTGCAGTGAGACTGCGATATAACGTAGTCTCTGCAGTGAGACTGCGATATAACGTAGTCTCTGCAGTGAGACTACGATATAACATAAGCCTGGATTCACCGATTTTGAAACTAAGGGCGCGATTCTCCGCTCCCCACGCCGGGTGGGAGAATCGAGGGACGGCCGGTGACTCACGACACACCCCCCCTGGCACCCCCCGCAATTCTCCCAACCCCCACTCGGAAGAATCGCTGCTCGCCGTTTTTCACGGTGACCGCCGATTCTCCGACCCGGATGCCGTTCGCGACCGGTTCACGACGGCGGCAACCACACCTGGTCTCTGCCGTCGTGAACATGGCACCAAAAGCTGGTTTGAAGCTTGTGGGGGGCAGAGAGGGGAGTGAGCACCACTGCCATGCTCTGGAGCAGTCTGACCCGCGATCGGTGCCGGCGTCTCAAAGGGACGCACTCTTTCCCCTCCGCCGCCCCGCAAGATCAAGCCGCCACGTCTTGCGGGGCAGCGGAGGGGAAGACGGCAACCACGCATGCGCGGGTTTCAGCAGTCAGCCGTCGTGACGTCAGCTGCGCATGCGCGGGTTGGAGCTGGCCAACCTGCGCATGCGTGGCTGATGTCACTGAGGCTCGCCGGCCGCGTCATTCTCGGCGTGCCGCCTTGACGCAAACGTCAAGGCCCGCCGGCCGAGAGTTACGGACGGCCGCTCCTAGGCCCCCTGGTGGGGGTGAATAAGGTGAGAGGAGCGGCCTCAGAGGACATTGTGAAACTCGGCCGAGTTCATGACGGCCTTCCCGGAAGCGGAGAATTCCGCCCTAAGTGTTGATGCAAAGTGGGAACCGCGGCGTTTCAGGACAGAAAAAAAACGCACAACAGCTGCACCGATTCAGTGACTTTAAATGGGCTCGCACCATTGCCAAGTGGAACGCAATCAATTCCATGCAAAGCGGCGCTGGACTCGGCGGGTCCGTGATTGGCGCACATGAGGCTCACACTGGGGCTGGTTTAGCTCACTGGGCTAAATCTCTGGCTTTTAAAGCAGACCAAGCAGGCCAGCAGCACATTTCGATTCCCGTACCAGCCTCCCCGGACAGGCGCCGGAATGTGGCGACTAGGGGCTTGTCACAGTAACTTCATTGAAGCCTACTCGTGACAATAAGCGATTTTCATTTCATTTCACACGCCGCAGCCACACTTATACAACCCAAACCCCCCCCCCCCCCCCCCCCCCCCCCCCCCACTCCCCCCACCATCCCAGTCAACAAGATGGCTGGAAGGAGAGCAGCACCATGGTTCAGCTACGCTGAGCTAAACACCCTTCTAGACGCCATGGAGGAGAGAAGGATGACCCTGTACCCCGGTCCGGGAGAAAGGCCGCCAGGTGCCGCCGTCCGCCGTGCCTGGGCGCAGGTGGCAGGTGGGCAATGTCATCCGGACTGACATGCAGTGCTGGATGAAACTCCATGAACTCCTCAAGGAGTCCAAGGTGAGTTGACCACGCTGTACCTCTGGCACTAACCCCGCCCCTCCCCACACACCTGGAACCAGGCCCCCCCCCCCCAGGGGATGGCTGAATCACCACCCTGCCCCACATGCCAGCACCCATTCCAGCCGCCATGGCCGGGCACTCTGGCCACTGATGCCACCATCTACCCAACCCCTGGGCTGCATACGTTGGACTGTCTAATGGTTTCACTGTGCATGCCCTCCCCCCCCCCCCCCCCCCCCCTCCAAGGAGGAGGCTGCGCACAACTGCTGGGAGCGGGAGGAAAATCGGAGGGGGACCAGCTGAACTGCGGCCCCTCACCATGCTCGAGCAGAGGGCACTGGACGTGGTCGTCGGCGGGCGAGGAAGTGAGACCCTGCTTAGTTGCGGATCCCCATGACACATGTGTGGACACCCCCCCCCCCCCCAGCCGACCACACCCTCACCCCCCTCACCCCCCAACCCGCACTCCGCCACCTCGCTCAACCTGCATTCCCCAGGCCCCTCAACCTGCACCCCCCTCACCCCTGCACTGCATTTTTGTGTCTCCATTGCTTCTATTTCTAATTTTGTTTCAGTTGCCATAGTCCTAGATGACCATGAGCTGCTTTTCCCTTTGAGGGGGAGAGCTGACTGGTGATGATTTAACCTGAGGATCACCACCCTACAGTGAGGGACAAGGTAGAGACGTCGGGACCTTCATGAATAATCTCTGCAGTACGGGAATTGTACTCACACTGCTGACCTTGTTCTACATCCCAAACCAGCTGTCTAGCCAAACGAGCTAAACCAGCCACCTATTTCTAATTCTATTTACAATGATAACAGAAGCAAAGTAAATGAAAGACCGCTGACTTGGGAGTTGGTGACTTTAAACTGGCTTAGCCGTTAAAAGTAAGCTGCCTCGCAACGTTCGGATGTGGGTTTAAATGCCACCAGATGGCAGGATTTAAACCCCAGCCTTGCAGTCAAATTATCCACAGGTTATTAATTACTTTTCCATTATCGGAGACACACATTGCTTTGTTGAAAAGAGGGAGCAAAATCATTTAAGCCCTGAAATTGGATGTGTGGTATATGAATAACGAGTCAGGCCAAGCATTAGAGCATGGGCTGAACATCACTGAGGCTGCCCTCTGGCAAATCATTTTGTTAGTTTGTCTGCTGTTTGGCCAAGGCTGACTGAGCTAATGGATGAAAATCAGACCGGAGAACTTGCTGTCTTCCAGGCCAATAATTTGGGAGGGAGGGAGTTGTGGTGCGATGGTAAGGACAAGAATAGTGAAATAATTGCAAGCCAGTGGACAGTTGACTGAACACAATTAGCAGTTATATTGAGAACAGTGGCCTTAAATGGGAGAACATTTCAGCTTGCAAATATGCATCTGCTATAAAAGTTAGTACTTACAGATACAAATAAATTGAGGTCATCATGTGAAACTGTCTTATGCAAACTATAGCTCTGTGTGATTTTTCACCTCCAAAATCTTTTGCTTTAACAGGGGAAATTTAAAGATACCAAGGAGAAGGAGAAATGGAACAATGGCCATCAGTTTATGGCAGGGATTGTTTCAGGGACAGTGCAATGCATGGTGTGTGACAAGCTTGTTGGTGGAAAGGATGTTCTACAGTGCTTCAGTGAGTAGTAACGTTTCAGTTTACAGAGGCAAACTTTGATTTGATGTTCCGGATGCAGAATGTTGCACAGCAGAAGTTCATGTGCTGAAATGCGAATGGCCTCCTTAGGCACAGTAAATTCTATGATTCAATGATTTGGACCGAGTGGTTTGCATCCTGTATAACCTTAGTGTCAGTATTCCCGATATGCACACCTACCTGACTAATCTCTGTTTTTGAAGTGCTTAACTTTAATTGTTCTGGATCTAAATGCCAGTATTTTATTTTGTCATAAAGTAACATTTGTTTCTAGGGGCTGGTTTAGCTCGCCAGGCTAAATCGCTGGCTTTTAAAGCAGGCCAGCAGCACGGTTCGATTCCCGTACCAGCTCTGTTGATGTTTTAAGATGTTAAGATGAAATGAAAATGAAAATCGCTTATTGTCCGGGGAGCGGACAGGCGCCGAAATGTGGCGACTAGGGGCTTTTCATAGTAACTTCATTGAAGCCTACTCGTGACAATAAGCGATTTTCATTTTCATTTCATCTTAACATCTTAAAACATCAACAGAGTTTATTTATCTGACTCCTACTTCTTCCCCACCAAACTCCCGCCCCCTTCCATGTGTGACCACTTTCCGAGATGCATAGGTCAAGAAAAAGTCGAGAGACCAAGCTTGCTCAATGTACGTCCCTTTTACATTAGCATTTTAAAATGTTCCTGAGGGATGGGACAGAACTTTGCTTGTTCTTGGCAAAGGGCTGTTCGAGCCATGTAACCTCCCACCTTGTGCTCCTGATGTGACAGCTTTCCCAATGCCCCAGGTTAGGGGATCCCCAGAATATAAGGCCTTGTAGCCCAATGCCCCTGGTTATCAGAGGATCTATGGAGATCCCTGCAAGCTGAGTGCCATTTTACAAAAACAAATACAATCTTCCACAGGGCGAAGCATTCAATTGGAGTTTTGGCTGCCAATCTCTATTTGCAACCACCAAGTTGGTGGGTGCCTGCCTTTTCCAATGACACTTGGCCTTTCCAGGGAACGACCCTAAAGTTGCCCCCAGGCCCTGCAAACATAACTTCAATCGTGCTGTTCCTATCTAGGGCTAGAGTGGGCCAGAGAACGGGGCGGGATTCTCCCCTACCCGGCGGGGCGGGGGGTCCCGGCGGGATGTAGTGGCGTGAACCACTCCAGTGTCGGGCCGCCCCAAAGGTGCGGAATCCTCTGCACCTTCAGAGGCTAGGCCTGCCCCGGAGTGGTTGGCGCCCTGCCGGCTGGCGGGAAAGGGGCTTGGCGCCATGCCAACCGGCGCTGAAGGGCCTCCGCCGGCCGGCGCGGGTTGGCGCATGCGCAGGAGCATCAGCGCGTGCTGGCGTCATCCCCGTGCATGCGCAGAGGGATTCGCTTCTGCACCGGGAATGGTGGAGGACCATGGCCTCCGGAGCAGAACAATAGAGTGCCCCAACGGCACAGGCCCGCCCACGGATCGATGGGCCCCGACCACGGGCCAAGCCACCGTGGGGCACCTCCCGGGGCCAGATCGCCCCACGACCCCCAAGAACCCCGGAGCCTGCCCGCGCCGTCAGGTCTCGCCGGTAAGGGACCTACTCTAATTTACGCCGCGGGACCGGTAAAGAAGGGGCGGGACTTCGGCCCATCACGGGCTGGAGAATTCGGTCAGCCCCGGGGCCCATTGAGTCGCGCCAGACCCCGCCATTCTCCAAGGCGGGCGGCGTGACTCACGCCAGGCTGTGTTTTGGGGGGCGGGAGAATTGGGAGGACGGCGGGGGCGGGATTCAGGCCGACTCCCGGTGATTCTCCCACCCAGCGGGGGGTCGGAGAATCCTGCCCCAGATCTCAATCTCCTGAGGAAACGTTGGTGATTTTAAAAATAGGAACAGAATGCCCTGTAAACACATCACAGTTTTTATCAAATAAGAGACAAGCCAGGTTAATATGTAGGTTGTATATCTTACAGCAGAACTAGTTTGGATGGCACGGTGGTAGAGTGGTTAATACTGCTGCCGCACAGTGCCAGGGACTCGGGTTCAATGCCGGTCTAAGGTAACTGTCTGTGTGGAGTTTGCACATTCTCCCCGTGTCTGCATGTGTTTCCTCCGTGTGCTCCGGTTTCCTCCCACTGTAAATAGATGTGCAGGTTAGGTGGATTGGCCATGCTAAAATTGCCCCTGAGCATCCAAAGATGTGCAGGTTAGGTGAGATTGCAGTGATGAATGCTTGGTTGAGTTTACATTTTGATTGACAGTTTCACGAGGATATTAAAGGATTAGCTGTCTTTGAAGTGTTTGCTTATATAACAAATTACCCACTTTCAGGATTTAAAATCTTTGAATGGGTTTCATTAACGGGTGTTTCTTTGCAACAACAAGTGTGTATGAGTGAAAGTTCTATTAGGTTTTTAGAAGTTTTTTTTTCAACTGCACATGGCTCCACAAATCCGTCCACAGTGATACTGGGTGAGTGACTATGGACCTGGCATGGAGATATGAGGTGGCATGGTGGTGGGAGCAACAGCATTGGAGGTGGGTGTAGGGCATGGTGGTGAATGAGGAGAAGGTGGGGGTGCGGGAGTGTGAGGAGTGAAGGTTAGACTGTGTGACAACTTCTAAAACAGGTGGAATAAATCCCAGATAACTAAGGTCAGCTTTCCTACCAGCCCTCCCCAGCACTTGCACCCCTTCCACCTCCCAACCCCACCGTCCCCCCACCAATCTGTTCCTGTGGCTGATGAGCCAGACTCTATTTTCCCCTTGCATCCCCGGAGCGAAACCTGGGTTTAATGGGCCCTTCAAACTGAGACAAGTCTTCCAAGTCAGGAAATGCTACGGCTAGGTCGCAGAAATCACGCTCACAAAGCCACGAACCCAAAGAGAAAGGATCAAGTGAAAAACTAGAGGTTTAGGGCGACAGGGTGGTAGAGTAGGATGCACTTTTGGAGGGTCAGTGCAAACTCGATGGGCCGAATGTCCTCCTTGTGCTGTGGGGATTCTATGATAGGTCGATAACTAAATGTACTCCATGGAATGATTGCATATGAATTCCATCATGGTAGCCGGGAAATTTAAGTTCAGTGAATAAATAGAATTTATTCCGGAATTAAAATAGAAAAGCTTGTGTCAGAAATAGTGATCATGTTATTACTGAATTGTCATCAAAATCTATCCAATCACTAATGTCCTACGGGAAGGTACAAAGAACAAAGAAAAGTACAGCACAGGAACAAGGCCTTCGGCCCTCCAAGCCTGCACCGACCATGCTGCCCATCTAAACTAAAATCATCTACACTTCCGGGATCCGTATCCCTCTTCCCATCCTATTCATGTATTTGTCAAGATGCCCCTTAAATGTCACTATCGTCCCTGCTTCCACCACCACCTCCTCAGGCACCCACTACCCTCTGTGTAAAAAAAAACTTGCCTTGTACATCTTCTCTAAACCCTGGGAAAAAGTCTCTGACTATCCACTCTGTCTATGCATCTCATAATTTTGTAGACCTCTATCAGGTCTCCCCTCAACCTCCTTCATATTTCCTCATAGCTAATGCCCTCCACACCAGTCAACATCCTGGTAAATCTCTTCTGCACCCTCTGTAAAGCCTCTACATCCTTCTGGTAGTGTGGTGACCAGAATCGAACACTATACTCCAGGGGTGCGATTCTCCGCTCCCACGCGGGAGGGCCGCTCAGGCACCCCCCGCGATTCTCTCACCCCCCCCAAAATGGCGTATCGCGTTTTGGGACACGCCGCTCGGAGAATCGCGGTCCGCCATTTTTCACGGCGGCCCACGATTCTCCGACCCGAATGGGCCGAGCGGCCTGTCGTTCCTGACCGGTTCACGCCGGCGGCAACCACACTTGGTCGCTGCCAGCGTGAACATGGCGCCAATACCTAGTTTGTGGCTTGTGGGGGGCAGAGAGGGGAGTGAGCACCACGACCGTGCTCGGGAGGGGACTGGCCCGCGATCGTTGCCCACCGATCGTCGGGCTGGTGTCTCAAAGGGACGCACTCTTTCCCCTCCGCCGCCCCGCAAGATCAAGCCACCACGTCTTGCGGGGCAGCGGAGGCGAAGACGGCAACCGCGCATGTACGGGTTGGCGCCGGCCAACCTGCGCATGTGCGGCTGACGTCATTAGGCGCGCCGGCCGCGTCATTCTCGGCGCGCCGGGCCTTGACGCCAGCGACAAGGCCCGGCGCCCAAGATTAACGGCACGGCCCTCCTAGCCCCCCGGGGGGGGGGCGGAGAATAGGGGGCCAGGAGCGGCCTCCGATGCCGTCGTGAACCTCTCCGGGTTTCACGACGGCATTGGGCCTTGCGGAGAATTCCGCCCCAGGTATGGCATAACTAAGGTTCTATACAGCTGCAACATGACTTGACAATTTTTATACTCAATGCCCCGGCCAATGAAGGCAAGCATGCTTTATGCCTTCTTGACTACCTTCTCCACTTGTGTTGCCCCTTTCAGTGACTTGTGGACCTGTACACCTAGAGCTCTCTGACTGTCAATACTCTTGAGGGTTCTACCATTCACTGTATATTCCTTACCTGTATAAGACTTTCCAAAATGCATAACCTCACATTTGTCCGGATCAAACTCCATCTGCCATCTCTCCACCCAAGTCTCCAAACGATCTAAATCCTGCTGTGTCCTCTGACAGTCCTCATCGCTATCCGCAATTCCACCAACCTTTGTGTTGTCCGTAAACTTAATAATCAGACCAGTTACATTTTCCTCCAAATCATTTACATATACTACGAACAGCAAAGGTCCCATCACTGAACCCTGCGGAACACCACTAGTCACAGCCCTCCAATTAGAAAAGCACCCTTCCATTGCTACTCTCTGCCTTCTATGACCTAGCCAGTTCTGTATCCACCTTGCCAGCTCACCTCTGATCCCGTGTGACTTCACCTTTTGTACCAGTCTACCATGAGGGACCTTGTCAAAGGCCTTACTGAAGTCCATACAGACAACATCCACTGCCCTACCTGCATCAATCATCTTTGTGACCTCCTCGAAAAACTCTATCAAGTTAGTGAGACATGAACTCCCCTTCACAAAACCATGCTGCCTCTTGCTAATACGTCCACTTGCTTCCAAATGGGAGTAGATCCTGTCTCGAAGAATTCTCTCCAGTAATTTCCCTACCACTGACGTAAGGCTCACTGGCCTGTAGTTCCCTGGATTATCCTTGCTACCCTTCTTAAACAAAGGAACAACATTGGCTATTCTCCAGTCCTCCGGGACATCACCTGAAGAAAGTGAGGATCCAAAGATTTCGGTCAAGGCCTCAGCAATTTCCTCTCTAGCCTCCTTCAGTATTCTGGGCCCATCAGGCCCTGGTGATTTATCCACCTTAATATTTTTCAAGATGCCCAACACATTGTCTTTTTGGATCTCAGTGTGACCCAGGCTATCTACACATCCTTCTCCAGACACAACTGGGGCAGCAGGGTAGCATGGTGGTTAGCATAGATGCTTCACAGCTCCAGGGTCCCAGGTTCGATTCCCGGCTGGGTCACTGTCTGTGTGGAGTCTGCACGTCCTCCCCCTGTGTGCGTGGGTTTCCTCCGGGTGCTCCGGTTTCCTCCCACAGTCCAAAGATGTGCGGGTTAGGTGGATTGGCCATGCTAAATTGCCCGTAGTGTCCTAATAAAAAGTAAGGTTAAGGGGGGGGGTTGTTGGGTTACGGGTATGGGGTGGATACGTGGGTTTGAGTAGGGTGATCATGGCTCGGCACAACATTGAGGGCCGAAGGGCCTGTTCTGTGCTGTACTGTTCTATGTTCTATGTTCTATCCACCAATTCCTTCTCTTTGGTGAATACTGATGTAAAGTATTCATTTAGTACCTCGCCCATTTCCTCTGGCTCCACACATAGATTCCCTTGCCTGTCCTTCAGTGGGCCAACCCTTTCTCTGGCTACCGTCTTGCTTTTTGTTTTATGTATGTGTAAAAAGCCTTGGGATTTTTAATCTGCCATCCTTTCATGGTCTGGCCTACATGTCACTCCAAATACAGACTCTCTGAAACGGCCGTGCAATTAGAGATCAGCAGAAAATGTTGGTGATGCTTACATTCCATGCTTACATTCCATGAATGAAGTCAGAAAATCTGCTGCTACCTGAATATCTCATCTGATATGTTCCTTTTGCAAGTTTCTAACATTTGTTATTTTTGATTTATTTTTAGTTTTGCTGAAACATTGTTCTCTTTTTCAGATTGTACCACGAGTATTCATAAAGCTTGCAGAGATTCTATTCCCATGTGTACCAAGGTCAAGAATCTAGTAAGTAGCAGCCCTGGAAAAGGAATGAAATACCTTGGGTCCATGAAAATATCATTATAAAAATTGAACCTCAGGCTATGAGCAGCGTTCGGTTAACAGCATTTATTATTCATGTCTAGTTTTCATGAGATGCTGTTGGTGAATGTTCTCCTTGAATCACTGCAATCCTTGCACTGATCATGAATCAGTAATGGCGTTAGGCAGGCAATTGCCTTTTTTTTGATGCAGTGAAAATGAATGAATGGTGATACGTTCAGGACATAGAAGCACTGAGGTATTGCAATGTGATTTACAGGAATGATATTGGCTCTCAATTATATTAGCTATCGGGAAGATTGAACAGGTCAGAGCATTATTCTTTGGAAAAGAGAAGATTTAGTGGTGACCTAGTACAGATCTTTAAAATTATGTATGGGCTGGACAGGGTAGATATGAAGAAAATGTTTCCATTTATGCCAAAAAATGGAATCCCAAATAGGGTCCACAAATACAAGATAGTTACTACGAAATCTAGCACAGAGAGAAGACATTTCTTTACTCAAGGTTGTGGTTAGAATGTGGAACTCAGTGCCACAGGAAGTGGGTAATAGCTTAGTTGTTTGAAAAGGAATCTAGATGAGAGAAAAAGGAATAGAACGATAAAAGCAAAATGCCTTGAATGCTGGAAATCTGAAATAAAAACAGAAGGTGCTGTAAAAGCTCAGCAGGCCTGGCAGTATCAGTGGGGGGGAAACAGCATTAATGTCTCACATCCGGAGGACTCTTCCTCAGAGCTAAAGAGAGGGAAATATGTGGTGGATTTTATACTGCAGTAGAGGTAGAGTAGGAGGTAGAGCAAAGTAGAAGGTCAGTGATAAGTGGGATTATTAATGGCAGCGTGAAGGGCTACAGCAGGCTCCGATAATGGCAAAATGGTAAGGTGGCAGAATATGTTATTGGGAGCACAAAAGTCAGTGCCCATTGAAAGCAAAACCTAAGAACAAGTTACAGATGGGTGAGGGGGCGAAGGGAGGTTTGTGCTGGGGCAAAAATATTATTTGGATTTTAAAAAGAGGTAAAGGTAGAAAGGAAAGGTCACAGTCTAAAGGTTGTTGAACTCAGTGTTGAGTCTAAAAGGCTGTAACGTTCCCAGAATTACAGCCATTGTCTTGCGAAGGAGATGAGTAATGGGGGGGTGGGTGGATCATAGTATCATGTATGCTGTGATCCCTGTGGAATACTAACAGGGAGGGTGAGGGGAAGATGTGTTTCGTTATGGTATCATGCTGGAGTTGGTAGAAATGGCGGAGGATGATCCTTTGAATGTGATGGCTGGTGGGATGAAAAGTGGGGACAAGGGGGAACCCTGTTGTAGTTCTGGGAGGGCGGGGAAGGGGTGAGGGCACAGGTGAGGGAAATAGGTCTGACACGATAAGCGCCCGGTCAAACGACAGTGAAGGGGGAAACCCGAGTTAAGGGAAAAAGCAGACATTTCAGATGTGCCGTTTTTGCTGGTGGTATCATTGGAACAGATGTGATGGGGTGGAGAAGCTGGGAGAATGGGATGGAGACCTTACAGGATGCGCGGTGTGAGGAGCTGTAGCCGAGGTAGCTGTGGGAGTCGGTGGGCTTGTAATGGATATTGGTGGTCAGTCTATCACCGGGAATAGAGGCAAAGAGGTCAAGGAAGTGGAGAGGGACCATGTGAAGGTGCGGATTGGAAACGGAAGAAAATTGATAAATATTTCCTGGTCCAGTTGAGAGCATGAAGTGGCACTAAATGTTTTTAAGGTAAAGATAGATAGTTTTTTGAAGAATAAAGGGATTAAGGGTTACGGTGTTCGGGACGGAAAGTGGAGCTGAGTCCACAAAAGATCAGCCATGATCTCATTGAATGGCGGAGCAGGCTCAAGGGGCCAGATGGCCTACTCCTGCTCCTAGTTCTTATGTTCACTGATGCCATCAATGGGCACGAATTAACGGAATGAAACAGAGTCCTGTGTTCGGCGCTGATATACCTTCAATTCACTGAGAGGCAGAGAGAGTGAGTGAACAGTAGGCTTTATTAGTCACGAACTTGCCTAGCCAGAGTCGGTTGTACAGATGAATGCCGCCCATAGGCGGCGGGTCTATATTTGGCCCCGGTACGGGCGGAGCCAGAGGCGGAGCCATACCGGGGTTACAGTACAGTACCTGGAAGCAGCGCATATCACCACTTCCAGGTCATAGGTTACAGTATCATACATGCATTATGGTGAATACATTCACCACAGGCGTGTTTAACCGGAGTAGATTGGGAATCAGGAGACCCATGACCAAAAACAGGCACAAAAGGTTTGAGCTATTTAATTTAATAATAAGTAGTGCTGCAGGCAAGGAGAGTTAGTGGAATTACCTTTCACCTTTCGGTTGACAGCAACAAGGTACAAGATTCAGCGGCCGGGACAAAGTGAATCTCGCAAAATGAATCTCCCGAGTGGCCTTCTCTGGGAATCGTGACGATTTAAGCGTCTCGTGAGATTCAACTGAATCTCATAGTGCGTCGTGATCTGGATCTCTCGCTGGGTAGTTCCAAGCATGTATCATTAAATGAACCATTTGGTTCATTGAAATATGCACTTGCCCAATCACCCAAGGCCTGGATTCACTCGCTGAGGAATTAATTTACCTGGATGTTGGGTACTGGGCAGTGTGTCACCCTGGGCATCTTGGCACTGCTTATCTGGCATCTTGGCACTGCTACCCAGGCACTGCCAAGATAGCACGGGTACTGCCAGGGTGCCAGGCTGGCACTGCCAAGGTGCCCAGGTGCCAGGTTGTCCATGCCAGGGGTTTTGCCCATAGGAGGTGAGGTGGGGCTCGAGGACCCTGGAAGAGGTAAGTTGGGTTAAGTGGCTGGACTGGGGGATCAAAAGATTGGAGCTCACTTTAAAAATGGTCCACTTTATTTGAGAAGCTGTTTGTCGTGGGGAGGAGGAGGGGGGACTAAATGGGAGTATATGTACAAACTGTATACTCTGTTGGATGTTTAGGTTCTGTAACTATGTTGGACATGTTTGGAACAAAACACCTTTTAAAAGAAATGGCCTGTGGATCTGTTGAGCTGAGCTTGCCAGTGTAGAGACCGGCCTCGATGGGCAGTTCCTCGCCAAAGCCAAAGAAAACGGCAACAATCACCAGAAAGGATAAACATTTAATTACCAAACTCGCCATATGTAAACACAACAAACACTCACTCCCTTAAACACACAAACATAAATACGTACAGGTAAGATGGGTTCTCACAATTAAGCATGCACTGAAATCACAAACGGAATAACAAGAAGCAAGTCATGTATTCTTTCTCAGTTCTTTGAGGTGAAACAGTGTTGCAGGCCTGGAAATATTCTCTTGGTTCTTTGAAGATAATGGAAGTTGGGAGTTTCTGGGTTTTTCATACATAATTGTGCCCAAGCTTCTGTAGAGAAGAATCAGTAATCTTGCAGATGGAATTGAATAAGTCCCTGTGTTCACTGACTGAAATGGTTGTCTGTTTTAGGTAAAGTCCATTTCTTCTTGCTGGTGGATGATCCCTCTGTCCTATTGGTCCCAGACTGACTTGCTCTGGCCTGTCTTGGAAAAAAGGACATAAAAAATTTGCTGTTTCAAACCAATTTCAATCACATGACCACAATCAATACTCCCATTTAATTATCCACTCAAAGGATTCACTGACTGTGATGAATGGTATCGGTATAACTGCTGTAACTGTACCTTGCCTTTAATACATTGGCCCTTTAAGACCAGGCTTGGAATCCTGGGGGACTCTGCCTCTGGCTCCGCCCCCAGGAAACGGTATATAAGGTGATGCTCACTGGGCAGTATGCTGTGAGCACACTTCTCGGCAGCTGTCCGGTTCTCTGGTAATTAAAGCCTTTGAATTACCAATCTTCTCTCCTGAGTCGTAATTAAGGGTATCTCACTGACCTAAACCATTGCAATGGGGAGTGACTAGCAGCTGTTCATATCTGCTTATGATGAAATGGTTTCTTCACACGCCTCGTTGTTGGATTTTGTGTTTGTAGACACCAAGGATGAATTCTCTCAAGCTCTCGCCAGTGGGTTCAATAGTGGGTGTGGGATGGGGAATATGGGGGGAGGCTCTGAAATTGGTTTAACGCCTGTGTGAATTTATAGCGGGGTCTTCCAGTGGTGCCTCCCATGATGGGTTGGAAACCCCACTGGAGGCAAGCATGGAACCCATTTGCATCCCGTTATTGGGATGTCGATGAAGACCCAACACTCCATGCTGAATTTTTTGTACTGCCGCCGGGAAAAAGCGTTAGAGCGAAACACATTTGGAACCATGTGACATGCAAATGTCCTCACCTGAACAATGCCTGGGGCTGGCTCCAGAGTTTGGAAAGGAGGCAACCTGCAATATGGACCCCAGAGCACCTCAGTAGTGGGTGGGGGACCATCTACAGGTAGATCTTCCAGATTTCGTGTCTAGGAGGCAGTCCATTTTCCAGCCTCAGTGTTTCTGGAGAATCGTCATTCTCGGGAAGCCTACCTTCTTTCTTCAATAGTGGGTCAGTGGTGTGAGGTGCAAAAATGGTACAGTGGGCAGTACGGTGGAGCAGTGGGTTAGCTCTGCTGCCTCACGGCGCCAAGGTCCCAGGTTTGATCCCGGCTCTGGGTCACTGTCCGTGTGGAGTTTGCACATTCTCCCTGTGTTTGCATGGGTTTCGCCCCCACAATCCAAAGATGTGCTGGCTAGGTGGATTGGCCATGCTAAATTGCCCCTTAATTGGTAAAAATGAATTGGGTACTCTAACTTTTTTTTTAATGGTACATTGGCAAAGTGTGGCACAAACAAGAACTGCAGAGATCTCCAGAACTGATCAGTATTCCCCAGATGAGTGGATGAGTTTATACGTGCTGGGAGGTACCCTCGTCATCACCTTAAACATTCAGCCCCTCCATCAATGGCACAGGATAACATTAGTGGGTGGAATTTAGCGGCATCATCACAGTGGGGACAGGACTGACTGGAAAATGCAGCAAGCTGTTTGAAAGCTCATTAACTTCAGTAGGACCAGCAGATCTGGTCTGTGTGTGCAGTCTGCAAAAAGTACTGCAGTAACCTGCCAACCCTCCTTCGACAGCACCTTTCAAATCCACAGCCTCTACCGCCCAGAAGGACAAGTGTGGCAGACACTTAGGAACACCACCTCCTGAAAATTCCCCTGAAAGTCACTCACTATTCTGATTTGGAACTATTTTGCTGTTCCTTCACTGTTGCTGAGTCTGTCCTGGAACATCCCTCAGTTTACATTTCATTGAAATAATTTTGCTGTTGGATATAACATGACAAAAAATCATGCACCTGTTTATGACATTAATTTACATGCATTGTAATTTACATGCATTGTAAAAAAAAAATCATTTTTTTTATTTGTTTATGGAAAGTGGCTGTGCCAGCATTTATTGCCCATTCCTAATTGCCCTTGAGGCAGCAGCTGAGAGGCACCCACATTGCTGTGGGTCTGGAGTCACATGTAGGCCAGACCAGGGAAGGACATTAGTGAACCAGGTGGGCTTTTACGACAATCGACAATGGTTTCATGGTCTTCGTTAGACTTTTAATTTCAGATTTTAAAAAAATTAAATTCAAATTTCACCATCTGCAATGGCGGGATTTGAACCTGGGTCCCCAGAGCATTACTCTGGATCTCTGGTTTACTAGTCTGCATTGACAATACCACTACGTCTCCATTGGACGGGGATGGAGTTAATGAGTTATAGTTGTGTGTGGTTAATGACCCGGAGGAAGCGTGGGCCTTTGTGCAGGCTGAAAAGTTGGACTCGAACTAGAGATTGGGGGCTGTGGGAGTTTTTCTATTTCTGTATTATTGTTTATGTTATAGCGGGTTATTCTGTTTGTTTCTGTTTTTTCTCTCGCTTTCGGACGATGTGGGCTATGGTTTTGTGTTCTAAGGGGGGTACTGGGGTTTGTAGTTGATCTGTGTCTTTGTTTGTACGGAGTTGGTGGTTGGGTTGGGACTGCTGTTTGGGAGCTGCGTTGGTGGGGTGGGGCAGTGTGAAAGCGCGGGCTTTTCTCTGGTTTCCCGCGCTGCGGGACGAAGGGGTGGAGCTGGTGCGAGGGGCGTGGTTATTAGACCGGATGTCCCGCGCTGAAGCGGTGCCAAGGAGCTGATGCAGGGGAGGAGGGGGGACCTCATATCGGGAGGGGTCGGAGTTAGAGCGGGAGCTGCCGGGGTCAGCAGAAGTCAGCTGGCTCACGGGAGTACAGTGGAGGGAGAGTCGCGGCTAGGAGGGGTCCTAGCCTGGGGGGGGAGATACCGGGTTGCTGCTGGATTGGCCAGGGAGGAGTTGGTCCGGGGGTCGGGGTGAGGTTCTATCGCCGTAGGAAACGGGCCGAATGGGTGCTGGCCAGGGGTGAGCAGTCGATGGGCTATGGCTAGTCGACGGGGGAGGGGGGGGCGGGGTGCCCCCTGATCCGGCTGATTATGTGGAACGTGAGGGGGTTGAATGGGCCGGTTAAGCGGGCCTGGGTGTTTTCGCATCTGAACCCACCTGAAGGTGGCGGACCAGGTCCGTCTGAGGAAGGGGTGGGTGGGGCAGGTTTTCCACTCAGGGCTCGACTCGAAGAACCGGGGGGTGGCTATCCTGGTGGGGAAGAGGGTGGCATTTGAGGCGTCTGAGGTTGTGGCTCATAGTGGCGGCAGATATGTGATGGTGAGCGGTAAGCTGCAGAGGGAGAGGGTGGTGTTGGTTAATGTGTACGCCCCAAATTGGGATGATGCTGGTTTCATGAGGCGTATGTTGGGCTGCATTCCTGGCCTGGAGGTGGGGGGCATGATCATGGGGGGGGACTTCAATACGGTGCTGGATCCCCTACTGGATCGTTCTAGTTCAAGGACAGGCAGGAGGCCGGCGGCGGCCAAGGTGTTGAGGGGGTTTATGGACCAGATGGGAGGAGTGGATCCCTGGAGGTTCGGGAGGCCGAGGGCTCGGGAGTACTCTTTTTTTCTCCCATGTGCACAGGATTTATTCCCGCATTGATTTCTTAGTTTTGAGTAGGGGACTGGTCCCGAGGGAAGAGGAGGCCGAGTATTCGGCTATTGCGATTTTGGACCATGCTCCGCATTGGGTGGATCTGGAGATGGGGGAGGTGCGGGACCAGCGCCCGCTTTGGCGTCTGGACGTGGGGTTGTTGGCTGATGAGGAGGTGTGTAGGAGGGTTCGGCGATGTATCGAGAGGTACCTCGAGGTCAATGATACTGGGGAGGTCCAGGTGGGGATGGTGTGGGAGGCTCTGAAGGCGGTGATTAGGGGGGAGCTGATCTCCATCCGAGCCCATAGGGAGAGGGGGGAGAGACTGGTGGAGGAGCTGTTGAGTGTGGATAGAAGGTATGCGGAGGCCCCGGAGGAGGGATTGCTGGGGGAGCAGCGTAGCTTGCAGGCCAAGTTTGATTTATTGACTACCAGAAAGGCGGAGACACAGTGGAGGAAGGCGCAGGGAGTGGTCTATGAGTATGGAGAGAAGGCGAGCAGGATGCTGGTGCATCAGCTTCGTAAGGGGGACGCAGCTAGGGAGATTGGTGGAGTGAAGGATAGAGATGGGAATGTGGTGCGGCAGGGGGCAGAGGTCAATGAGGTCTTCAGGGACTTTTATAGGGAACTGTACCGGTCGGAGCCGCCGGCGGTGGGAGGGGGAATGGAGAGTTTTTTGGACAGGCTCTGATTTCCAAGGGTGCAGGAGGAGCAGGTGGAGGGACTGGGGGCGCCGATCGAGTTGGAGGAGCTGGTCAGTGGGATTGGCCACATGCAGTCGGGGAAGGCGCCGAGACCGGATGGGTTCCCGGTTGAATTTTATAAGAAATATGCGGACCTGCTGGGCCCCCTTTTGGTTAGGACCTTCAACGAGGCATGGGAGGGGGGTGTTGTGCCCCCGACGATGTCTCGGGCACTAATCTTCCTGATCCTGAAGCGTGATAAGGACCCCTTGCAGTGCGGATCATACAGACCGATTTCACTGCTGAATGTAGACGCCAAGTTGCTGGCGAAGATCTTGGCCACTAGAATAGAGGACTGGGTGCCGGGGGTGGTACATGAAGATCAGACGGGTTTTGTGAAGGGGAGGCAGCTGAACACTAACATGCGAAGGCTGCTAAATGTGATAATAATGCCGGCAGCAGAAGGAAAGGCGGAGATTGTGGTGGCATTGGATGCGGAGAAGGCCTTTGACAGGGTTGAGTGGGAGTACTTGTGGGAGGTGTTGGAGAGGTTCGGGTTTGGGGTGGGGTTTATTAAATGGGTGAGGTTGCTGTACGAGGCCCCGATGGCGAGTGTAGCGACAAATGGGAGGAGGTCCGAGTACTTCAGGCTCCACCGTGGGACGAGGCAGCGGTGCCCCCTGTCCACCTTGCTTTTTGTGTTGGCAATTGAGCCTCTTGCCATGGCTCTCAGGGAGTCGAGGAGGTGGAGGGGTTTGGTGCGAGGTGGGGAGGAGCACCGAGTGTCGCTGCATGCGGACGACTTGCTGTTGTATGTAGAAGACCCGGTGGGGGGAATGCCGGAGGTGATGGAGATTCTTGCTAAGTTCGGGAGTTTCTCGGGATATAAATTGAACCTGGGCAAGAGTGAGCTGTTTGTCATACACCCGGGAGATCAGGAGGAGGGGATTGGTAGGCTCCCGCTAAAGACGGCAGTGAGGAGTTTTAGGTACCTGGGGATTCAGGTGGCTAGGAGCTGGGGGACTCTGCACAAGCTCAATTTTACTAGGTTGGTGGAGCAGATGGAGGAGGAATTTAAAAGGTGGGACATGCTGCCGTTGTCTTTGGCGGGTAGAGTACAGTCCGTTAAAATGACGGTGCTCCCGAGGTTTTTGTTTTTGTTTCAGTGCCTCCCCATTTTCGTTCCGAGGGCCTTTTTTAGGAGGGTGAACAGCAGCATTCTAGGATTTGTTTGGGCGCACGGGACTCCGAGGGTAAGGAGGGTCTTTTTGGAGCGGGGCAGGGATAGAGGGGGGCTGGCGCTGCCCAACCTCTCTGGGTACTATTGGGCGGCTAACGTCTCGATGGTACGTAAGTGGGTAATGGATGGGGAGGGGGAAGCATGGACACGGATAGAGATGGCGTCCTGTGGAGGCACGAGCCTGAAGGCACTGGTAACAGCGCCGCTGCCGCTCCGTCCAACGAGGTACACTACGAGCCCGGTGGTGGCGGCTATCCTCAAAATTTGGGGGCAGTGGAGGCGACACAGGGGGGAAGTGGGGGGCTCGGTAGAGGCCCCGCTGCGGGGGAACCACCGGTTTGTCCCAGGGAACATGGATGGCGGGTTCCTGGGGCGGCACAGGGCGGGCATTAGGAAGTTGGGAGACCTGTTTATTGACGGGAGGTTCGCGAGCCTTGGTGAACTGGAGGAGAAGTTTGAGCTCCCCCCGGGGAATATGTTCAGGTACCTTCAGGTCAAGGCGTTTGCTAGGCAATAGGTGGAGGTGTTCCCTTTGCTGCCCCCGTGGGGGGGTAAGGGATAGAGTGCTTTCTGGGGTGTGGGTCAGGGATGGGAAGGTGTCTGACATCTAACAGGTGATGCAGGAGGTGGGGGAGGCGTCGGTAGAGGAGCTGATGGCTAAGTGGGAGGTGGAGCTGGGGGAGCGAGCAGATTGAGGAGGGGACATGGGCGGACGCCCTGGAGAGGGTGAACTCTTCCTCTTCATGTGCGAGGCTTAGTCTCATCCAGTTCAAGGTGCTGCACCGGGTCCACATGTCCGGATCTAGGATGAGTAGGTTCTTTGGGGGCGAAGACAGGTGCGTCAGGTGTTCCGGGAGTCCAGCGAACCATGCCCATATGTTCTGGGCATGCCCGGCACTGGAGGAGTTCTGGAAGGGGGTGGCGAGAACGGTGTCGAGGGTGGTGGGATCCAGGGTCAAGCCAGGCTGGGGACTCGCGATATTTGGGGTTGGGTTGGAGCCGGGAGTGCCGGAGGCGAAAGAGGCCGATGTTTTGGCCTTTGCGTCCCTAGTAGCCCGGCGGAAGATCTTGCTGCAGTGGAAAGATACGAGACCTCCGAGCGTGGAGACCTGGATTAATGACATGGCGGGATTCATTCAGCTGGAGAGGGTCAAATTCACCCTGAGGGGGTCGGTACAAGGGTTCTTTAGGAGGTGGCAGCCTTTCCTCGACTTTCTGGCTCAACGATAAGGTACTAGGTCAGCAGCAGCAGCAACCCGGGGGGGGGGTTTTTAGGGGGATAGTGTTTAACTTAATTTGCTTATTGTTAATTTATTTTGTTGTTTATTGGGTTTGGGGGGGTTTGTTATATGCGTTGTTATGGGTGCTGGGGGTGTTTATTACTATTATTGTTATTATTGTTTTGTTGATATATATTTTTCAAAAAATTCCAATAAAAATTATTTTTTAAATAAAAAAACGATTGCGTGTGGTTAATGATATATATTTGGTGCTGCAAAATACAGGCGCTTGTTTTGTCAATAAAATGAGTGAAATTGAAACCCTTTGTATGGTATGCTGTGTCACTAATGCTGTGTCTTCAGAAATGTTATTTTGATATAATGCCAAATATGCTGTTGCATTTGTTAATTGCTCCACCATTCATGGCCGCACTTTCAGTTATTATGGCCCCAAACCCCAAGAATACTCTTCTTACACCTCTTCCCCCCCCCCCTCCCCATCTTGTTTTCCTCCATCAAGATGCTCTTTAATACCTACCTTTTTGACGAAGCTTCGGTCATCTGACCTATTACCTCCTTTTGTGGCTCAATGTAATACTTTGTTTATAATGCTCCTGTGAAGAGCCTTGGGATAGTACATTGCATTAAAGACACTATATAATTGTCAATTATTGTTGTTGCATTCTTACAATCTCAGTGTTTCTCTTCTGCAGAGTCCTCAGGACAAATGTTATGTTGTGTCCCGAAGCAAGCCAACCTACTGTGTGCACTGTAAGTATGAATGGGTGTATTGAAAAATTTGTGAAAATAAACTTGTTTATTTGTTGAAATGGCATTTGTTAAAGTTGCAAGCTGACTTTCGCGAACTGCAGCATTATGGGGGGATGGGGGGGGGGGGGGGGGGGGGGGGGGGGGGGGAACCTGATGGTAGCCTGTTTTGAGGAGTACGATGGGAAGAGAGGCCCAGCATTGATGGTCTCCAAAGCCATCTTTCTGGTTGATCGCACCTTTGCTGGGCATGCTCCTGGTGTGCAGGAAGCAAGAGAATTGGTTCTATAGTCCCTTTTTCCACCTTTGAGCGCTAAATTGTGGTCCCAGAAGTGCTTTTCTACCTTATCCATGTTGTCTAGCGATGCCCAACAGGCACACAAGTTTGACATGGAATACAATTCAATACAAATGACAGAAAACGATTGTGTGGAATTACCAGGTTTATTGGGCGCGATTCTCGGGAAAGATTTGGAAATGTGGAAGTGTGCTGGAAAATGGGACAGGGGGAGAAGTTGTTGGACATCCAGTGTCCTCTGTACCATTCCCACTGCTGTCTACCTGACCTAACAGCAGAAAATCAGCCGATTGGTGGGCCCTGATCGCGGGCCAGGCCGGGGCAAGATCGCCCCACGCTCCCCCCAGGACCCCGGAGCCCGCCCGCGCTGCTTGGTCCCGCCAGTAAGGTAGGTGGTTTGATCCACGTCGGCAGGAGAGGCATGACAGCGGCGGGACTTCGGCCCATTGCGGGCCGGAGAATCTCCGAGGGGGTGGCCCGCCAACCAGCGCGGCGCGATTCCCGCCCCTGCCGAATCTCTGGTGCCGGAGACTTTGGGACACGGCGGGGGCGGGATTGACGCCAGCCCCCGGCGATTCTCCGACCCGGCGGGGGGGGGTCGGAGAATCCCGCCCCTGGTATGGATTGTCAATCAGCTGATTGTGAAGCAATTCACCTCAGGTTAAAAAAAAAATATTTTGTTCTGCTATGAGGTCTTGGAGAATGAAGAATGGGGTGCCCTTTACATGTATTATATGAAGGAGGAGAATGATCAAGAAGCATTGCTGGGGCTGAGATGTTACCCAGGGAGGAAGAGATTCCTGACGTGGAGGAACCCAGTTGGGCAAAAGTAGAGAGTAAGGCTAACATTCTTAGATTCCTCCCAGAAGCAATGCTTTCGGAGTGCTGTTTTAGCAGGGATATAACAAGAGAACTCTTTTCATCGCTGGAAGAGGATGTGATGCTGTAATCCTGAACCTCCATAGCTCTTCCTGTACTAGTCAAAATTACAATAGCACTCGACTGTTATTTTGTGGGAGGCTTTCAGGCAGCCACAGGAAATGTATCCTGCATTAACTGACCTGCAGTTAGTCAATGCATTCACCAAGTCGCTGATGCCATGTTTACCAGTACTGACTGCATTATCTGCGTAACCTGCTGAATGTCTTCAGTTTTAAATGATGAAAATATCTCTTATTTCAACAGCTAATTCACTTAAAGATTCAGCTTTCCTATCACTGAACACCACCTCATCGTCTTTGCCTGTTGGACTTTCTGCTCTCAAACGGGAATCCTCACTACAACATCAGCCATTGTCAAAAAGTGCTTCTAGTATTAGTATAGACAGGTAAGAAGAATCATGCAAAATTGTTTCTGTTATAAATGTAGTGAGCGTTTGCGAAAGTATTTTGGTTATCGTGTGGAACTATTGCCTTTTAGAAGAATCGTGGAGTCAATGGAGGTAGAGGTGGATAGCTATGTTCCTCGGAACAGATCACAGTCTGAGGAATTACTTCAAACAATGGGGTCATCTCCTTCGACAGAATCACTTGCATCAGAGGGTGAGCATCTTTGAATGATTGCATGTAAGAGGGTACTGAATGGCTGGTGGTGTAATCCGGGCTTAATTTTGTGAGGCAAAAATACAGCTTCATTAAAAAGTTAAGAACTGGAAGCGGAGTAGGCCAAATGACCCCTCAAGCTTGTTTGTTATTCAATAAAATCACACTTCAGATATACCTACCCACATTATCCCCTTATCTCTCAATTCACTTCGAATCCACAAATCTGTTGATCTCTGCGTATCCACAACTCCAAAGGTTTGCAAACCTTTGCTTGAAGAAATTTCCCATCTCACTCCTAAATGGCAGAATTCTTATTCTGGACTGTGTCCCCTTGTTCTAGGAGCTTTGGTCAGATTGCTCATCCTTCTTGCAGACTCCACCCTCTTCCACGCATGGGTAGCAAGAATCTTGAGCCCTTAGTATAAGGTTGAAAGTCGAAGATTCTCCAGTTCTGCACCTGGAGTCCCCTTACCTGCCTGACTTGCAGTCACACCATCCTGTCCCTAACCACTAAACCACAGTTCTACCTTACCTAAGGGTTGTGACTGCACCCTGGATCAAAGTGTTCTCCCTCCCAGATGCAATGTTGTGTCTGTAATATGGATTCCGCATCAATAATTCTGAACTGCATTTCCTCAATCACTTACTGTGATTGTCTGAGATCATAGCGCTCTCCAAGAAAACACCTGTGTGCTACATTTGTGGCTCATCACCTGCAATACCATCCCTTTCTAACTTTTGTTTGTTTATTCACTTCATTAAAATGTAAGTACATAATCAATTTGAGTTTTTTTGAAATTTAAAGAAAAAATTAATTTAGAGTGGCCAATTATTTATTTTTTCCAATTTAAGGGCAATTTATTTACTTTTTATGAATGTTTTTATAGGGTTTTTGAACAAAGTATATTTGCCGTTATGTACGCAGAATATTGAAGCAGAGAAGGGCACACACACACAAATCACAAAACGGAGATGAAAAAAAGTAACAACACGCGAGAAATACAAAATCAAATAATGTAACTGGAAGGGTATTATGCACCCGCCCAACAGCAGCAACTCTGTACACTTGGCAAAATTATTTACAACACAAAGTGGGGGGGTAGATATACATTTGGGTACCGGAGAGACAATTACGGAGGGCAATCCTCCAATGGTGCTGGTGTTGCGCCTTGCTTCTCCCAGGCGGATTTCACTGCCGTTGTCGTCTTGTGCTCAATTCCGCTTCAGCCGGCCCTCCCGTCTTCCGCCTGTATTCTCAATTTTCTCTGCCCCCCCCCACCGGTTCTTCCCTCGTCCTGCCCCCCCCCCCCCCCCCCCCCCCCCCACCGGTTCTTCCCTCGTCCTGCCCCCCCCCCCCCCCCCCCCTCTCCCTCCCTGGCTCTTCCCTCTTCCCGCGCCCCCCTATGGTTCGCCTTTCCTTCCTATTAGATTTAGCTGTCCCCCCCGGGTCTATCTTTGCCTCTCATGTTGGCTACTTTCCCCTGGTTCTTGGCTACCTGGCTATTCTTCTGCTTGTTTGTTGGCCACAAACAGGTCCCAGAACAATTGGGTGAATGGCCAATACACGTAACTTGCATATCTTTGGGTTGTGGGGGTGACACCCACGCAGACATGGGGAGAATGTGTAAACTCCACATGACTGACCCAGGGCCAGGAGTCGAACCCCGGTCCTCAGCGCCGTAGTCTTGGTGTCAACCACTACGCCACATGCCGCCCTTGTTACCTTTTTTCACTAATTAGTTAACCTAGTTAAAGTTATAGGTAGATTAAACATTTACTTGGCCCTAACCACCACTGCCCCTACTTCTGCTGCAACATTACTTTGTGATTTTTCTCCCCACAGTCAGATGCATTTTACAAAGAGGTAAGGACAGTTGGCCATGTGTTGATAGCAGCTGAATGGATAATTATAAAAGAATAATTTGTACAAATTTAATTCCATGCCCAGAGACTGTTAGTTCAGTTCCCCAGCACCTCATTATTTCTTTGAAGTCACACTGAGAATGTAGGCATCTTCAAGGGCACATCTGTACAAAACCGAGAAATTGATGCTTCTGGCTAGGTTGAAGCAACATGGTTCGGCTCGTAGAGGCTTTGTCCTTCACGTGTCTGCTTTGTCATTGTGGCATATAGAATGCAATTTACATAATTGTTCTATTTTCACATCTATGCTAAATCCTTGCGAACGATTCTTGGCTGGGACAGAATTATCTGTGTATTACTGTCAGTTTCTTTCATATCATACATGAAATCATATCGTATAGTGCTTTAAATGAGCAATACAGGACAAACATGATACTTGTTTTCATTTTAAAAGTCATTCAACCTTTCTAGAATTCCCAGAAGGGCAGGGAATCACTGGCTATCTCTCCATGGGATCTATTGCTGTGCTAATTATCCCCATAGCATAGATAGGGACCATCTGCCATAACCTCTCCCACCCCCAACAAAAACTAAGCCTGCATTTCAGTGTTGCTGCAGTTACTGTCCAGGACTTGTTTGGTCAATTGGCTTTGGAAGTTGGTGTTGAGCTGTTTCATTCAAATTTATAGATTATCATAGAATTTACAGTGCAGAGGGAGGCCATTCGGCCCATCGAGTCTGCACAAGCTCTTGGAAAGAACACCCTAATGTTGCATGTTTACACAAGCAAACTTTTCAATAGTTCCACCAGTGACTCCCAAACATCAAATGATAATTCCATAGCTGCCATAACATGGAAACGGGTCATTTGGTAACCCACACCTTCCATTTCTAAGTCGAGGCCTGGATCACGAGACATTTAATACTGCATTTTCAAACTCCTTATTGCTCAGTCTTTGAACCCCTCCCTCCGCCAAACATTCACTGCAACTCCTAAGCTGTGTCTATGGGCTGGACTTTGCTGAGTTGCGGATGCTGGAATCTGAAACCAAAGAGAAAATGCTGGAAAATCTCAGCATCTGCAGGGAGAGAACAGAGCTAACGATTTGAATCCAGATGACCCTTTGTCAAAGCTTTTCTCTTTGGTTTCATTATGATCATGGCTGATCATAAAGTTCAATCCCACAACCCTGTCTTCCCTCCAATGTCCCTTGATCCCTTTAGCCCCAAGAGCTATATCTAACTCCTCCTTGGAATTACACAACCTACATTGCATTTGTTATTGTTGATGGGTATAAATTAAGATGAAAATGTGAAAAAGGAGAATAAAAATATTTATTAAAATAAAAGAAATTACACAATGTTTTGGCCACAACTACTCTCTGTGGTAGTGAATTTCACTCTCTGAGTGAAGAAATTTCACCTCACCTCAGTCTAAAAGGTTTACCCCTGAGGCTCAAACTATAACCCCGAGTCTGGACACCCCCATCATCGGGAACATACTTTCTGAATCCAGCCCTTCTAACCCTGTTGGAGTTTTATAAGTTTCTAAAAAATCCCTTCTCACTCTTCTAAATCCCAAATGTCATAGTTTGGCATGTGTGTGTGTGTGTGTGGGGGGGGGGGGGGGGCGCATGAGGAGTAGGTGGGAGCATACTTTGGAGTGGTGGTATGGTTGGGGGGGGGAGACATTGAGATTGCTTGGGGCATAGCTTGTCCTCGGGTGGCATGAGAGGCTATTTGCGGGGGGGGTGGAATGGGGATAGGAGTTGGCATGGATGGGGCACGGGGAGTTTGTGGGGGGTGTGAAGGCTCGAGAGCCTTCCTATTTTTAATTATAACTGGGACGTAGTCCAACAATACCAAGGCGGGTCTTTTAAACAGCCCACCTTTTCACCCGGCAGCTCTTATGGTTGCCTCTGAACATTTTTCCGGGTTGGCTCCCTCCCCCTGCGGGCCCTTCTCCTGAGGCAGAAGGAAAAGCCAGGAATTCTCCGGCCCTATATGTCCAATCAGCCCCTCACCTCCACCCTTGCCCTTGGTAAAACCCTTATTCCCTTAACCCTCCAACTCCCTTCCCTGCCCATCCCACCATTCTCTGGGTATTTCCCCACTTATGTTCCCTCAAGATAAATGGTGGAGATTTGAAAATATGCAATTAGTTCAGCTACCTGTTGCTTGACCTGGCTGGACCACATCAAGCACTTCTGGGCTTTGTTCTAATCTTCCAAAAATACTCATTCCAGAAATGTCCTGGTTGAAACGTGATTTCTTTATCTTACACAAATTGGCTATTTAAACCTCCCCTCCGATCTATCCTCAGCACTAACTGTGAGAAGCTGTTGAAGTTCTTTGTCTCTATACTTGAAACTATTCATTTAGTTATCTCATCACCAATTTTCAGTATTGACTGTTTAAGACCTTGAGCATGTATAAAAAGGGAATTATATTTTAGTTTAATTTGTAAAATTTCCTTTGATTTGTTTGGTGGGCAGTGCCCCATCAGGGCTGTCACCCTCTCTCAGTTTTGTTGAATTTATTGATTTTTGTTTTATAATAAGAAACATCCTGCCACCTGGAGGTGCTGGTGGCCTCCAGTGGAGTGGCATGGAGGGTGTTGCACGTGGAAGTCCTGTGCAATAAAAGGTGAAGATGGTTCATGGGCTCCCAGGCCACCTGTGGCTTGAGGAGTCCATGGTCCATGTATATTTGGACTGTTCATATTTAGACTGCGTGAGGTTGCAGCTCCTTTTTGGTTATTTGATGGGGCTGCTCAAAGTTTGGTTGCACTTCAGCCCCATACTCCTGCTCTTTGGCCAGCCGAGGCGGGGGAGGGGGGTACGCAAATCGAGGCACCGAGTGGGTGAGGAGGTTGTTTTCGCCTGACTCTCTGCCCCTCTTCCATGGTTACATTGGCACCTGCATGTCCCTGGAGTGAGAGCATGCAATGTCCACTCGTACCTTCAAGGCCTTGCACAACTGATGTTCTCCGCAAGGGCTTGAGTGCATCACCAGGCCCAGCAACAACACTTTAACTTACATTTTATCTTTCCTTTTAAAGTTTTGGTGTTCCTGGAGAGGGAGCACACGGCATCCACCAGTACACTTGAGGTCTATCGCAGCCAATGGGCACCCGGGGCTAGAATGCATCACCATGCCCCAAAATCTTACTTCAATTAAAATTAAATAAGTTTCCTTCAAAGATTTGTTTTTTGTCATAGCGCCCGTTTAAAGTGCTGTCAATTTGTTTATTTGATTTTATCAAAAGAGTATAAAAAAGGGACTGGCCTGTGAGTCCCAGAAACACCATTTTAATTAGGTTGCATTAAAATTGTTCTTTGTTGCAATAATTAAATAATAACCCATTCAAAGGGGTTGATCATCTATTCATTTGCTTCAGTGCCATTGGTTTATTTAAGAGTAGAAAAAGGGAGACTGCTGGGATTTGGAGTGTTGCGAGGTTAGGACCTGGCACTGTGCACTCAGAATCGCAGGAAGCACTAAACAAAAATGTACTGATTCCAGGTTGTCCTTTTACACGCTGCTTCCCTTCTTCTGCCATTAACACATTCTGATCTCTCAATGTGTTGCCAACAGCACCTTTTTCAGTCATTATCACCACCATTTACATTACCTTTGTCTTTCTGTCTTTCTGTCCATGACATCTTTGTCAATCGCCACCTATGATTGGTCCTCCATCCAGACTCCGTTCACCTACCCCCCCCCCCCCCCGCGCAACCACAAGAGTATAAATCCGATCCTATTTCCAGTTCTCTCCAGCCTTGACAAAGAGTCATCCAGACTTAAAACGTGAGCTCCCTTCTCTCTCCTCAGATGCTGTCAGACCTGCTGAGATTGTCCAATATTTTCTGTTTTTTGTTACAGATTCCAGCTTTCAGAAAAATTTACTGGTGTTCAATAAGTTTTCAAGTGAAACATTTCCTGGAAGTCATTGACTTTAACTCTCTATTTTACCAGAGAATGTGGTGCCTTCAATCCGTGGAGACATAGAGTTTGATGCCCAGGAATTTAAAGCTGAATCTTGGAGCCTTGCCGTTGATCATGCATTTAGTAGTAAACAGCAGAAAGGTCTGATAAAGAGACAAGATGTGATATATGGTGAGTGTACTATTTTAATCATGGAGGATTAGTGGTTGATTCTGTACCAGCTGACATTCCAGGTATTTAGTTTTGTGTCAGAATGTTTTTATTTAAGGAAGCGGGAGGGTTGTTTGGTGCTTTTAGACTGTTAGAAAATATAAAAGAATTGTCCAGGAGATTTTATTTCCCTGCATTGTTCATTCTGAAATTACATTTCCTGCACATCAGGACCTAAGAAATGTTAGGAAAAGACCATTTGACCCAGCACAAAAGGAGTCCATTCGGCCCACCATGTCTGCACCAACCCTCCTAAAGAGCACTCTACCTCGGCTCATTCCCCCCGCTCGATCCCCATAACCATTGATCATGGCCAATCCACCTAACCGAAACACTCAGATGAAACCGAGGAGACATGAGGAGAAAGTGCAAACCCCACACAGACAGTGGCACAAGGTCAGAATCGAACCAGTGTCGCTGGCTAGCCACCGTGCAACTCATTGTCCTACTTCTTCCACCATAGCATCCATGATACTTTGCCCATACAAATATACAAAGATTATTCAAAACCCAAGTTTTCAACAAGACTCCAGGCCTCCCGAACACTCACTCCAGGCTCCTGAACACTCACTCCGGGCCTCTCGAACTCTCACTCCTGACTCCTGAACACTTCGCTCCGGGCCTCCCGAACTCTCACTCCGGGCCTCCCAAACACTCGCTCTGGGCCTCCTGAACACTCGCTCCGGGCCTCCTGAACACTCGCTCCGGGCCTCCTGAACACTCGCTCCGGGCCTCCTGAACACTCGCTCCGGGCCTCCTGAACACTCGCTCCGGGCCTCCTGAACACTCGCTCCGGGCCTCCTGAACACTCGCTCTGGGCCTCCTGAACATTCACTCCGGGCCTCCTGAACCCTCACTCCGGGCCTCCTGAACCCTCACTCCGGGCCTCCTGAACCCTCACTCCGGGCCTCCCTAACTCTCACTCCGGGCCTCCCAAACACTCGCACTGGGCGTCGTGAACATTCGCTCCGGGCCTCCTGAACACTCGCTCCGGGCTACCTGAACACTCGCACCGGGCCTCCTGAACCCTCACTCCTGGCCTCCCAAACTCTCACTCCTGGCCTCCCAAACTCTCACTCCGGGCCTCCCAAACACTCTCACTGGGTGTCCGGAACATTCGCTCTGGGCCTCCCGATCACTCGCTCTGGGCCTCCCGAACACTCACTCCGGGCCTCCTGAACATTCGCTCTGGGCCTCCCGAACATTCACTCCAGGCCTCCGGGACATTCGCTCCAGGCCTCCCAAACTCTCACTCCGGGCTCCTGAACACTCGCTCCGGGCCTCCTGAACATTTGCTCCGGGCCTCCTGAACATTCACTCCAGGCCAACTGAACTCTCACTCCGGGCTCCTGAACACTCGCTTCGGGCCTCACGAACACTCGCTCCGGGCTCCCTGAACACCCGCTCTGGGCCTCCCGACCATTCGCTCCAGGCCTCCTGAACTCTCACTCTGGGCCTCCCGAACTCTCACTCTGGGCCTCCTGAACATTCGCTCCTGGCCTCCTGAACACTCGCTCTGTGCCTCCCGAACTCACACTCCGGGCCTCCCGATCACTTGCTCTGGGCCTCCCGAACTCTCGCTCCCGGCCTCCTGAACTCTCGCTCCGGGCCTCCTGAACTCTCACTCTGGGCCTCCTGAACATTCGCTCCTGGCCTCCTGAACACTCGCTCTGGGCCTCTCGAACTCTCACTCCAGGCCTCCCGAACTCGCCTTCCGGGCATCCCAAACTCTCGCTCTGGGCCTGCCAAACTCACATTCTGGTCCCCCCGAACGGCGCTCCAGGCCTCCTGAACTCTAGCTCAGGGCCTCCTGAACTCCAGCTCCGGGCCTCCTGAACTCCAGCTCCGGGCCTCCCGAATTCTCGCTCCAGGCCTCCCGAACTCACCTTCCGGGCGTCCCAAACTTCCGCTCTTGGGCTCCCGTCTTGGGGGCGCCTAATGCGGGTCTCCTGAACTCTTCTCCCGGCCTCCCGAACTCTCGCTCCGGGCCACCTGAACACTCGCTTCCGGCCTCCCTAACTGTCGCGCCCGGCATCCTGAACCCTCACTCCCGGCCTCCCGAACTCTCGCGCCGTGCCACCCAAACTCTTCTCCCGGCCTCCTGAACTCTTGTTCTGGGCCTCCCGAACTCCCGCTCTGGGCCTCCCGAACTCTCGCTCCGGACCTCCTGAACTCTTGCTCTGGGACTCCCGAACTCTCAAGATATTGCCTGAGGCCTGCACACGATGCTCCGTCCTGACCTGCCGAGTGCCCAATAGCGTGGGTATCTCATAGTCTCACCCTTCGGGAACGTGGTGTGGCGGCTGCGGACACAGTCCAGCGGCAGCAAAGTCGAGGGAGGGCTGATCTGCAGGCAGGGGGTCATTATTCGGGGCTGGGGGCACTGTGGGCGGGGGTGGGGGGTGGTCCAGGGCGCATGAGCGGGCTGAAGGGGGGGACTAATTCGCAGGCCGGGTCCGTCAGCGGCCACAGCTGGCCGTGTACCTGCGTGGCCACAGACCTGGCAATTCTCCGGTGCGTTTCGGCAGCTAGAGTCGGGTGCTCAATGCTGCCGTCCTGCTATCCTCCAGCAAATCAGAGAATCGGTGACCATTTTGCACTAGTTTTTCTGGCGTAAAACGCCACCGTTCTCATGCCGACGTATGGACATAGCCCCAGAATCGGAGAATCCAGCCCCCTAGCTGTCCATATAGTTACATTATATTATGATCACTGAAGAATTACATTGATGACAATGATGTCAGTTGATAATTATCAAGGGCAGAACGGTGGCACAAAGTTTAGCACTGTTGTCTCACAGCTCCAAGGTACCAGGTTTGATTCCTGACTTGATCACTGTTTGTGTGGAGTCTGCATGTTCTCCCCATGTCTGTGTGGGTTTCCTTCGGGTGCTCCCTTTTCCTCCCACAGTCCAAAGATGTGCAGGTTAGGTGTACTGGCCATGATAAATTGCCCTTAGTGTCCAAAAAGGTTAGGTATTTTATCGGGATAGGGTGGATTTGTGAACTAAGTGGGGTGCTCTGTCAAAGGACCAGTACTGACTCGATGGGCTGAATGGCCTCCTTCTGCACTGGAAATTCTATGATTTGACATTGCATATATGGTTCTGAGTGAAAATGAAATAGAATGATAGCCAGATGATTGCTTATGAGTGCAAGTGATTTCAAACGATGACAAAATGATTAATTGAGTGCAGTTGACGTCACATGTAAGCTGTTGAAAGAAAATTATGCCAAATAATATGAAAACTTTCAGGTCGGAAAGAACCCCTTTCATAAAATAAGATTATAAATAGAAGCAGGAGTTCACGGCCCTCTGAAGCCGGCTCTGCCATTCACAATTACCACAACTGATCTTCTGCCTCAACTCTACTCCCGTTTAGCAGATCCATTGATTCACTGAATCAGGGAAGTTAACCTTGGTATCTGCAATGTCAAGTCCATTCAGAATTTCCTAAGTTTTAGTTAGATCACCTCTTACTCATCTGAACACCAGTAAGTATAGGTCCAATTCATTCACTCCCTCATAGGCAATCCTCATCCAGTGACCTTTTGTTGAATCGCCTCCAGTACATGTATATCGTTTCTTTAAGAGTCCAAAGGTGTGCAGATTAGGTGGATAGGCCATGATCAATGCACTGGGTTAAGGGGATAGGGCGGGGGTGGGGGTGTGGACCTAGGTAGAGTGCTCTTTCAGATGGACGGTGCAGACTCGATGGGCCGTCTGTCCTCCTTGCATTGTAGGGTTTTATGGATTAACACGAAAGCTAAAACAGTGGACCATACTCCAGGTGAGGTCTCACCAATGGCCTACACATCTGTAGCAAGACTTCCATATTCTTGTGCTCCAATCCCCCTGCAATGATGACCACAGTACCATTTGCCCTCCTATTTGCTTGTTGTACCTGCATGCTAACTTTCTGAATTTCTTGTCTGAGCACAACCAAGTCTTTCTGAACATCAATGTTTCCAAGTTTCACACCCAGATTACACCATGACCCGATGTTGCTGGTGGGTGATGATCCGGTGGTGCCGCTGGGCAAGAGAGATGCTGGCCTCTGTTTGGCTGTCAGCTCTTGGCAGACACTAGCTGCTGCTTTCAGGGCTCTGATTCAGTGGAAGCTTTACCGATGAACTATCAACTACCTGATTGGCAAGTAATACTCAAGCCGATGGCTGAGACTACTGTCGCATTCGTCGAACCTCCCCCTCCACCCCACCCCTGCACCCATGTACAATTCCACACAGTAAGAGCTGTACTGTGGAACCTGCAGTACCAATGGGTCTCACCACCCAAAACAATGTACTGTTATGTCTCTGACACCCGCAGTATAAAGACCAAGGGCAGGATTCTCCGACCCCCCGCCGGGTTGGAGAATCGCTGGGGGGGGCGGCGTGAATCCTGCCTCCACCCGCTGCCGAATTCTCCGTTGCAGGATATTTGGCAGGGGCAGGAATCGTGCCGCGCCTGTCGGCGGTCTCCCCCTGGCGATTCTCCAACCCACGATGAGCCAAAGCCCCGCCTGTTCTATGCCGGTCCCGCTGGTGTAAATTGGGGGGGGGGGGGGGGGGGGGGGGTGGTACGGGGCGGGGGGGGGGGTGGTACGGGGCGATCGGGCCCGGGTGGTGCCCCGTGTAAGTCTCCGCAATGGCCGGCGTAAAGGTGAACCCCCCTGCGCATGCGCGGAGATGACATCAGCAGACACTCCCGCGCATGCGCGAACCCGCGCCGGCCAGTGGAATCCCTTCGGTCCCGGCTGCCGGGGCACCAAAGGCCTTCCACGCCGGCCGGTGGGGTGCAAACCACTCCACTGTCGTCCTAGCCCCTGAAGGTGCGGAGGATTCCGCACCTTTGGGGCGGCCCGACGCTGGAGTGGTTCCCGCCACTCCACTGTGCCGTTTCTGCCCGCCCCGCCAATTCCCGGAGAATCCTGCCCCCAGAGGGTGGATGTCAAGTCTCGGATACTAATTTCCCTAACTTGCTTCGCCTTCACTTACAGAGCTGATGCAGACGGAGATGCACCACATTCGCACCCTGGAGATAATGTCGGAAATCTTTCGGAAGGGCATGAAGGAAGAGCTGCAGTTAGATCACAACACCATCGACAAAATATTTCCCTCTTTAGATGAGCTTTTAGAAATTCACAAGCACTTTTTCTTCTGCTTGAAAGAGAGGCGGCGGGAGTCCTTTCAGGAAGAGAGTGAAAGGAATTTCTTTATCAACAGGATTGGTGATATCCTTTTACAACAGGTAAAGTAAGAATATGTGGAGCCAACGTGTTTGCAAAGTCAAAATTATCACAAATATAAATGGAGCTCTTCGTCAGTAGGGAACTAAACCATGCAGATTAAAAAGGTCCAATGCCTGATCACCAAATGGTACAGAGTTAATGGATACCAGCCCTGACTAAAATCTCAGCAAGGGATGTTCCAGCTGGATTCAGCAGCTTTGATCAATGCGAGGTGGGATGGAGGGGGGTACAGAAAAGTCAGCAGGGGTTCTCATTCCGGTTATTATTCAGTCAGTCATGTTGGAAAGCATTGCATGTGTCGGTAGCAGCTGAGGACAGGTTGAGGCTTGCCTGTAGTGTCCTCTGTGGTTGAATACTCTGCCAGCACATTGTTCTGACTCACGTATGGACAATGCAATGCCACCTGCAGACACTGCAGGATGCCTGATACCTAAGAAGCTGTTCTCCGTCAAGTGGGAGAGAAAATAAGTGTAATTATCCTTGCTTCACATTTTTTGTTTTGTGCCTGCAGGAAATGTAGAACTCCTCAACAGATGTATTTCGATAACCTTAAAATAGTTCTTGAGAAATGTTACAGTTCCTGCTGAGTGACTGCTCTTAATGGGGCAGAGACATTTCCAAACAATGCAAGGCTAATTATTAGCCTGAACCTCTTAGTTATGTATGAAATTGTATTTCTACATCATCCTGGGCGTGCTCAAGAAGGGGATTATTAAGAGCCTATGATTTGGTTAACTGTTGCTCCAGCAAAGGCAATGTGCCAGTTAAATTTGAAGAAATGTTCATAATATCGAAAGTCCTGGAGTCTTCCAAGAGTATCCCAGAGTCTCCTGGATCTGCTGTCATATCAGAGTTTGTAATTCTGATTTCTGTTGCGAAATGGAACTGTTGGGCAATTTAACTCTGTCTGCCCAGAGCAAACCAGGCTGAATGGGCAAATCAACGGGCTTGGGTTACTTACCCGTTCCAGAACAGCCGGCAATTGACAGATTTACTGAGCAGGTGGCAAAGGCACATACCCTAAGACAACAGCTTCCTATTTAACATGGTCCATTTCCTCATACCTTCCCATCCAAAACTGTCCCAGAATCAAAACCACTTATTTTACTTCAGGCTCAACAACTTGAAAGTCGGAGCATTTCCTGTGCCACCATACGGAGGATTTGGTTGCCCAATCGACTGTGAGGCTTTAAACAGAGCAGAATGAGAACTTAACTTTAATCATGGCTACTGAAACGAATAAGAATAATAAGCTGTATGTTTAAGTTGTACAGAATAGGATACTGTCTGGGATATGCGACATCACATGTGCCCAATGGAAATAAACTTGCTGGGTTACAGGATAGAATGGGAGAATGACACTGTCGCATTTGCAGAGAATCTCGCCCCTTATTTGTTATGGAATTCCAGATGAAAATCCGACTTTTTACTTTCGAAAATTGTGAGGAAATGTTACCGCACCACTGGAGTGATAACACTGACTAGCAGACAGCTATTCTGGGAAAAGAAGCTTTAATATAAACACAGAATTAAACTTATTAGCAATAATTCACAGCAAAAATATCAAATCCAAACTTTAAAATATGAAAATTGCACACATTTGTCATGCAAGGGACAGGGGAAGTGGCCCACTCGCTATGGGCCTGTCGTTTGCAGGACCCCTGAGCCCATCGGAGGCACTCTCCAATTTTATCCTCTCCCCATGCCTCTTGAATCCAATCCACCGTCTCTCATGCGCCCCCACGAGAGCCCAGAGCTCAGACTTACTTGGGGCCCTTAACATGGTGGGGCCGCCTCTAGTCCCAGTCGTGGTCACCACTCCCGGCAACACTCTTAAGATGGGACTTCTTTATGAGAAAGGGGGAAGTCTTGTCTTGAAATAATTAACTCCACTCCCAGTGCTAATTTGTTCTGGGGCAGAGGTTGGGATTGTGGATGGGGACTCAAATTCACCTTGGAAATGGAATAGTCAAATGAACTCCCTTTCCTTGAGATACTAGTTGAGAAATCTGTCAGGGGTTTACTCTCACAGTCTACCGCAAGCTGACGTTGGGAAAAATACATGTTGGGATTCTTACAAGTACACGCTATAAGATTGGCCTTATCAGCAAGCCTTGAAATAGGGCCTGAGCCATTTGCAAGCATGATGCTGAAATTGATAGCAACAATGACATCCTGTGCGATAATGGATACCCTGATCGGCATATTTCACATTGTATATTCCACAAACCCATGAATGGGCTCTGAAAAGGGCCCAATCTACATCTGATTACACTAGAAGACCAAAATATCTAAACATAAATTGAGCAACAGGTGGACCTAAGTTTCATGCTGCTACTATGTAATAGCATCACAAGTGGTATTCACCACTAACAGGATGTTACCATCAAGCCCAAAATACATTCTGCCCATCACATAAATGCGTAATGTGGTGTATGAATTTCAGTGTAAATGAATGTCAGCCTGTGCTTGCAAAACTCAAAACACAGTTTCCAGCATTAGATGAGGTTACATGGTTGGACAACATGTGCTAAATAATCCTCAGTGTGCTAAGAATTACGCTGACAACCAATTTAGGATTGTCAAGCTCGCAGTATTTGTGTGTACTGGAAGCTACATATATTAATGCACTGGGCCCTGTTCTTTGCAGTCAGAAAGAACATGTACACACATTGCACCTGTTTCAGCTAACCAAACTGACAGTCACTCGCTCGCTCATTCCTCATGGCAATGCCTTAACTAATCTACTTGTGCTCCCGTTCTGGGCAGCACAGTAGCACAAGTGGATAGCACTATGGCATCACAGAGCCAGGGTCCCAGGTTCGATTCCCTGCTGGGTCACTGTCTGTGCGGAGTCTGCACGTTCTCCCTGTGTTTGCGTGGGTTTCCTCCGGGTGCTCCGGTTTCCTCCCACAGTCCAAAGACATGCAGGTTAGGTGGATTGGCCAGGATAAATTGCCCTTAATGACCAAAAAGGTTAGGAGGAGTTATTGGGTTGCGGGAATAGGGTGGACGTGAGGGCTTAAGTGGGTCGGTGCAGACTCGATGGGCTGAATGGCCTCCTTCTGCACTGTATGTTCCATGTTCTAATCAGTGTCAAATTGTCTGGTTTAATTTTCAAACAAATTGACCGATAACTGTCAGTCACCTGGTGCATTCTCCATGGAAATAGCTCTACCAATCAGAGTCTGCTTGCCAACCAATCAGAACTTTCTTACAGTATAAATTGTTGTTTTCCCCATATAGTATTTCTGCTAGATGAGTACAAGACAAAAATCTTCGACCTATATCTTTTTTCAGCAATACTCAAGTCCTACAGTAAAAAATGACAATTTAAATACTATTTAATTTCATTTCCTTTATTCCCTCTTTGACTAACTTGATTAAATGACCAAGCAAGGAACTTCGACCCAGGGTTTTTGTTTGGAAATGTATTCATACTTAAAATCCGAGGTGATTGCCCCTTCAGTTGAAAATGAAAATCCTTTGTTCTTAGTTTACAGATGAAAATGGTAATAAGTTGAAACAAACCTATGGTGATTTCTGTAGCCATCACAAAGAGGCAGTCAGTTTCTTTAAAGAACTGCAACAGCAAAATAAGAAATTCCAAAACTTTATCAGGGTAAGATCTCATTAATCACTTTTCTCTTCAAAACCAAATAAATGTGCAAGCAACAATGATAAGCTTATATTCGTTTATCCTTTATAGCAACAGAGCAATAATCTGCTGGTCCGACGCCTTGGCGTTTCAGAGTGTATACTACTGGTTACCCAGCGTATCACCAAGTACCCAGTCCTGCTTGAACGAATACTGCAATATACTAAAGGTCAGTCTCAGGGCTGGTCAACTCACCTCGTTGTGTAAAATTATAGTTTCTTACATTACAATTGTGATTACGTGTCAAAAGTACACAACTGGCAGTAAAGTGTTCTGAGATGTCTTGAGGTAGTGAAAGGCGCAATACAAATACAGGTCTTATTTATCTTATGTGTTACGATCCAGTTGACAATGTAACTGGACAGGAAGAACCCAGAATGGAACCCTCGCTCAAAAGACTTTTATTTTTTTAGAAAACATGGAGGGACAGATTAACTAATTAATTTTAACAACAAGAAAAAAAGCACTTATTAAATATGAAAAATTGGATTATTATACAGTACCCTCTTACTCCCAACTTAGCTTCACAAACATATACAGATTTTAAGGTTAACATGGATTACCACATATAGCTTAAGCTTCAGTGGTCTCAGTACCACAAAGTTTCTTCAAACACAAGCTGGCTGTGGAAAAACACATGCTGCACTCTGAACCCAGGTGAGTGTCTGTGAATTTTTCCTCCGAATCCCCCTTGAATTCACTTTATACAGTGAGCCACCTTGTCTCATTGAACTCCTGCTTCCACGAGTGATTTTAAATGCTGCTTTCAAAACGATACAAGGCCAGATTCTTCCGCCCCACCCGCTACAACATCACCGCGAGCAGGTCACAGACCATGTAAAGGTCTATTGACCTCGGGCGGGAACATCCAGTCATTGGGCAGGCATGGCCGGAGAATCCCGCCCACATTTTCAAATCTTCTTTCAAACTGTGCTTTCTCTCAGTGGTTTGTCCATCAAAGATTCGCTTACAAGTTTTTCCAATCCCCCTTCAGGATTTCTTTGTCTTCATGATTGCTTTAACTATCGATTCCCAGACTGTATTAATATTAGATCTAGCTTTAGATTTACATCTGAAGTTTGCTTTCCCACTTTAATCAGGTTGCTGCAGCTATTTCTTTAACTGAGCCGCCTTCTCGGTTCTGCCTATCTTTACTGAACAGTCCTCTGCTCTGGTACCCTTAACCTCAGGTTTCTTAGAATCTTCTTTATAGATCTTTAGGTTCCTTATCTAACTGTACTTTAGCTCTGTGCATTTGTTTTCTTAACCATTACTCCATGGTATAGTTTTCCTCTAGCAAAACTGAGATGTAGTGAGATATTGTACATTTTAAAGATGTTCCCACTCTAACCTGCTAAGCCAGATATTTCTAGCTTCCTTCTCTCTCTCACTATTTCCAACTGCAATATATCTAGTTAAAAACTAATCTCAAAAGCCATGCTACCTTAAAAGGGCCTCCAGTTGCTAAGGAACAACTACATGCTTCTGCTAGCTTTTATTTATTCTTCACATTGTAACTCTCTATAAGCACAATAGAAACATTAAATCAAACCCACTTAAAACCATACCTTATTTCTAATGTTTACCAATATAAATATAAATCCCTTAAAACTACCTTTGTTTTCCTAACATATCTAAAAGATGAGAGGTACTTTTGGAGTAGAATATATTGATTTATTAGCTATTAATTAATATAAGATGCTGCCCACATTGTTGGAGAACACCAAATCACAAATTCCTATCAGTGTTTTATACATAGATAACCTTCTGTGACAATTCATCTGAGACTGTGAAAATTTATGAAAGATATAAAGAAGCTATAACTTGGCTTCCTGGATGAAATTAACAGCACCTTCCAAACCTGCAACCTGTACCACCTCGGAGGACAAGGGCAGTGGATGTATTGGGACATTAACACTTGCAGGTTTCCTCCAAGCTGCACACCATCCTGACTGAAATACATTACCATTCCTTCAGAAAATTCAGCACCTCTTTTCCTACCAATGCTGTGGGTGTATCTACACCCAGATGGACTGCAGAAGTTCAAGAAGGCAGCTCATCGCCACCCACTCAAGTGTAATGGGGTAGCTAGCTATGATCACAGCCCAAAAATGCTTAAAAGGAAAGATTATGACATTGGCAAAGTAGTAAAATGAGCAATAGCAAATTGGCAACCCATTTTGCATCTCTCCCAATTGTATTTTTCCATTGACTTTCTATTGTGTAAGGAAGTGAGGGTAACATGTTGAGCAGCCACCTGGTGGTTATTTTTCTCTCTAAACCTTTGGAGATACAGTATTTTTAAAAATAAATTTAGAGTATCCAATTATTTTTTTTCCAATTAACCATCCAATTAACCATCAGTGACATCTGGCACCAGCAGCACTGTACCTCCAAAGGGGCAGCACGGTAGCATAGTGGTTAGCATAAATGCTTCACAGCTCAGGGTCCCAGGTTCGATTCCCGGCTGGGTCACTATCTGTGTAGAGTCTGCACGTCCTCCCCGTGTATGCGTGGGTTTCCTCCGGGTGCTCCGGTTTCCTCCCACAGTCCAAAGATGTGCGGGTTAGGTGGATTGGCCATGCTAAATTGCACGTAGTGTCCTAAAAAGTAAGGTTAAGGGGGGTGTTGTTGGGTTACGGGTATAGTGTGGATACGTGGGTTTGAGTAGGGTGATCATTGCTCGGCACAACATCGAGGGCCGAAGGGCCTGTTCTGTGCTGTACTGTTCTATAAAGGGGGCAATTTAGCATGGCCAATCCACATACCCTGCACTTATTTGGGTTTTGGGGGTGAAACCAAAGCGGACCCGGGGAGAATGTGCAAATTCCACACGGACAGTGGAAGTTGGGATCGAACCAGGGACCTCGCTGCTCGGAGGCAGCAATGCTAACCGCTGAGCCACCGTGCCGCCCCTTTGGAGGTTCAGTGCTGCTGGTGCCAGATGTCACTGATGGTTCACTGTTGCATGCTTTTCCTTCCATGTTCAGACTCATCAATTTGACCACCCATATATATCAATAATGTGGATTGTTGGCCTAATTGCAACTTTCCCAGCTGGTGCTGAAGGCGCATGGCCAGAAAATGAAAATTATGATTGGGCCGATTAAACAGTTGCACAGTTGGTGGGTGTCATCCTTAAGGCTTTGAAATCTGCAATGAGACTCAAATTGGGAATACATCATTGTTCAGTGCCAGTAGCTAGAATGAATAGAACTGCTTTTAATTGAAGGGATTCTGTACAGTGTAAACAGAATATATGAGTGTAGCTCGACAACTGACTGCTGATTCTTTTTTGGACCTGCAGCAAAATTTTATAATGCTTGTTTTATATCGTCTGCAGGAACAATTTTCTATCATCTACAGAAAATGCAAAAGTTATCCTCTCTAAAATTCTTAAATTAGTGAGCTGATTGGGAAAACATGCAGAACATTTCTTCACTCAGGCTATTTTTTTCTAAACTAAAAGTAAATTAACCTTTTTAACTGCAAATATGCCACAATGGCCACAGTGCTAAGGGGAATAACTGGCTAAGGCCCACACATGTGCACAAGGAATGCAAGGCATGATTAACCTGCAGGCATTCATTCTGATGCAGGACTTGAGGCAAACTTTGCCTGCTAATTTAAATGAGAGTAGTGTGCAGCTCAGTGCTAAACATACTTGTTGAGCGGCTACATGCCTCAGTGCGGGACCATGCTTGTGTGAGGCTAGCAGCACTTAAAGCTAGCCGAAAGAGGAGGTCTATTCTGGTTGTACAGGTGCTGGAAGTGGCCAAGCAGAAAAACGTAATGACTTAACAGGGCAGAGAACATGCTCCAAGGTTCCTTGTTGCAGCACCTGTGGCTTTGGTACATGAGCTAAAGAGGGAGAGAAAGATCCTCTCTTCTCACAGGACCACGAGGAGCTCCACATAGATACTGCAAAGGCAGTGGGAGCAGATACCTGTGATCACCTTGGTCTTTTGAGCAGATTTTCAGATTATTGTTTACTATAGGACTAAGTGGTCGAGCTTTAATAAGTAGTGTAAATAAAAGTTAGCTTTGTTAATGAACTTAGCTTCCATGGTCTTTGTGAACACTACGACATCCATCCTGATAACAGAATCACAAAGAACACCACACCCTCCTCCTCAAATCCCCTTTCTCCTCATCACACAAACTCTTCTGATTTAGAAGCTGCAGATGCTGTAAGCAAGGGCAATTAGGGATGAGCAGAGAATGTTTGGCTAGCCAGCAATGCTCACACTGCATGAAATAATTTTTTAAAATCCTGGATCAGGTCATGATCCCAGGAAAACGCATTCAGCCACATGCCTAATGAGTCAAATGGCAAGGCTGCGCAAAATTGGCCACTGGCCTAATTTGTTTATTACTGTCTTTGTGATCATGGCTGGTACCCATGGTTCTGGCATGTTGGCTGCCAGCTCATGCAAGTTTCAAGAGTTTAGAAAGAGAGTTGTGAGAGTGGAGTGGGGGTGTGGGGGGTGCGGTCCTAGAAGGTGAGTGGTAGCCAGCAGCATGCCTCAAATGTAATGTGGAGCTGAGACAAGCATCCGTTCAACTCCTTGTTTGCTTCAAACAGATTTTAGCTGAAGGTGCCTAACTGAATAACAATGCACTAAAATGTTGTTTTTTATTCACAGAAGGAACAGAAGAAAACGAGGATGTAACTAAGTCTCTTAGTTTGATAAAGGATATAATAGTAGCAGTAGATACAAAGGTCAATAAATATGAGAAAGAGCAAAAACTACTGGACATCTTCAATAAGTTTGAAAACAAAACATATGCCAAGTTGAAGAATGGCCGCACCTTCCGGAAGCAGGACCTGATTAACAGAGGGAGGGAGTTGCAGCATGAGGGTTCTATGTATTGGAAAACAGCCACAGGACGATTGAAAGGTAAAGCAGCAATAGATTCAAGGTTGTCCTAAAAATGACACTTCATTGCACATAAAGTGCTTTAAAAATTCTCTTGTTAAATCTGGAGGTGGGAAACATGAAATGAAAATCGCTTATTGTCATGAGTAGGCTTCAATGAAGTTACTGTGAAAAGTCCCTAGTCGCCACATTCCGGCGCCTGTCCGGGGATCGAACCGTGCTGCTGGCCTGCTTGGTCTGCTTTAAAAGCCAGCGATTTAGCCCCGTGAGCTAAACCAGCCCCTGCATGCATGGTGATAAATCGTTTCGACACATAGGCACTTCAGAAAAAGAGTCACATTTGATTTGAAATGTTAACACTCTCACTCTCCACAGATGCTGCCAGACCTGTTGAGTTTATCCAGTACTTTCTGTCTTTTATTTTAGATTTCCAGCATCCACAATATTTTGCTTTTATTTTAGGGCCAATTTTGACTCTGGTGATAGTATAAAGAAAACAATATTGGCTTAGCTATCCATTAAACACCTCTCCATTTTCAGTGTTGTTTTGTCTGAAGTCAAAATCCCCCACAGTTAATCAAAATTTGTGGGCATCACGGTAGTACAGTGGTTAGCACAGTTGCTTCACAGCTCCAGGGACCCAGGTTTGATTCCTAGCTTGGGTCACTGTCTGTGCGGAGGACGCACATTCTCTCCGTGCCTGTGTAGATTTCCTCTGAGAGGTCAATGTTTCCTCCCACATGCCAAAAATGTGCAGGCCAGGTGGATTGGTTATGCTAAATTGCCCTTAGTGTCCAAAAAAAAGGATAGGTGGAGTTACGGGGATAGGGGGAAGTGTGGATATAGGATGAAGGTATGGTGCTATGGCTTGGGTAGGGTGCTCTTTCCAAAGAACTGGTGAAGACTTGATGGGCCAAGTGGCCTCCCTCTGTACTGTAAATTCTATGAATCTATGAAAATATTGAGGATTTGACAGCTCGTTCATCTGTAGATCTGGTGAGCTTTAATATGGTCTACTCCTCAGCTCAATATTTTCAGACATACACATTGGAAATCTATAAAATTCTCATGTCTTAAAGCTTTTTATAAAATTGTTGGAGTCCTGGGCATCCTCCTTTCCCTTCACAGCTACTATCCTGGGGATGATGGGTGATATAATGAAGACATAGTTCACAGCTGATTGCTGCCAAGAATCCCCTCTCCAATCCCTTAGTTCCCTGTCTTGTGTGCCTGTTTAGCTATCCTGTTGGTCATATGAAATTACTTCCCAGTGGTTATGGCTAAGGAGGTGGAGGGAGGTGCTTGGACATCTATTGAAGACAATAAAGATAGTCTTGGTGGGAAGTTCTGAGCTTTTAGGGCATGGCTTCAGCCTGCAGGATCACACATAAACCAGGGCAATTCTGATTTCTACGTTGTGCAACACTGACAAGTGTTTGGGAGGAGCGAGTGATCGGGAAACAGTTATGCTGTCATCCTGGGGCAGGATAGCGGTTACCACTATTGTCACTGTTTTGGGTCGATAACTTAGTACTTCTATGGTTCTGCACGAAAATAGAGTGATAGAGGGATATGATATTCTGGAATTTACCATCGGAACTATCCCCAAACACAAGTTAGCAATTATCTGCTTCCATGGCAGCTGTGTGATCTGCCATGCCTTTGTTACAAAGAACAATACAGCACAGGAACAGGACCTTCAGCCCTCCAAGCCTGCACCGACCATGGTACCTGCCTAAACGTAAAGCGTATGCACTTACGGAGTCCGTATCCTTCCATTTCTACCCTATTCATATATTTGCCTAGATGCCCTATAAATGCCGCTCTTGTACCTGCTCCCACCACCTCCCAGGCAGCGTGTTCCGTGGGAGCGATTCTCCCAGACAGGGAGAAATCGTAAGGCTGGCATCAAAACCGGGCGGGTTTGACGCCAGCCTCCCCCTCCCCGACCGGGAACCGATTCTGGTCCCCGGTCGGGGCTAGTATTTCGTTAAGCCCGCTTTCCAGAGTTTGCGACGGCTGACGCGTCGCATGACGTCAGCCGCGCATGCGCGGATTGGAAGACTCCAACCCGCGCATGCGCGGATGACGTCATCGCGCATTTGCGCGAAACCCGCGCATGTGCGGGCCGGGATGCCCCTCAGCCGCCCCGCGAAGTGATACAGCGGGGCGGCGAAAGGACAAAGAGTGCGCGGGAATCGGACCCGCTGCCCGCGATCGGTGCCCACCGATCGCGGGCCCATGGCACCCTTGGCACGGCCGTGGTACTGCCGTGCCAATCGGTGCCATGGTTGCCAAGATCGGGACTTTACGGCCGTTTTTACGAACGGCCAGACCAGGTGTGTTTGCCGTTTGTAAAAACGGCCGTAAAGGGCTTGGAATTCGGCCCATCGGCCAGCTGAGAATCGCTGCTGGCCGTAAAAAAACGGCGGCAGCGATTCGTGTCGGGAGTCGGGCGTTGGGGGGGGGGAGAATAGCGGGAGGGCGTCGGACTAGCGTGGCCGTAAAAATTTACGACCCCCGCTATTCTCCGCACCATCGTGAGTGCGGAGAATTGTGCCCCATATATTTACCACCCTCTGTGTAAAAAGAATTGCCTTGCACATCTGTTCTAAACTTTTCCCCACGCACTTTAAACCTATGTCCCCTAGTACTGGACACTCCTACTCGAGGAAAGAGCATCTGACTATCCACTCTGTCCAATCTTGTAGAGGTTGCTTCTCAACCTCCGTCGTTCCAGTGAGAACAGACCGAGTTTATCTAACCTCTCATAGCTAATGCCCTCCATACCAGGCAACATCCTAGTAAACTGCTTCTGTATCCTCCCCAAAGCATCCACATCCTTCTGGTAGTGTGACGACCAGAATTGTACACAATATTCCAAATGAGGCCTAATTAAGGTCTTATACAGCTGCAACATGACTTGCCAATTTTTATATTCAATGCACCGACTTATGAAGGCCACCATGCCGTATGCCTTCTTGACCACCTTGCCACTGTCAGTGATCAGTGGACATGCACGCCCAGATCTCTCTGCCTGTCAGTACTCGCAAGAGTTCTACCATTTATTGTAATTCCTACATGCATTGGACCTTCCAAAGTGCATTACCTCACACTTATCCGGATTAAACCCATTCCGCCATTTCTCCGTCCAAGGCTCCAACCAGTTTATATCCTGCTGTATCCTCTGACAATCCTCTTCACTAGCCGCAACTCCACCAATTGTTGTGTTGTCTGCGAACTTACTATTCAGACCAGCTACATTTTCTTCCAAATCATTTACATACACCACAAGCAACAAAGGCCCCAGAACTGATCCCTGTGGAACACCGCGAGTCACAGTCTTCCATTCAGAAAAGCACCTTCTACTGCTACCCAAGCCAGTTCTGTATCCAGCTTGCCAGCTCTCCTCTGATCTCATGTGACTTCACCTTTTGTACCAGTCTACCATGAGGTATCTTGTTGAAGGCTTTACTGAACTCCATGTATACAACATCTACTGCCTTTCCCTCATCTATCATCTTTGTCACTCCTTCGCAAAACTCAATCAAATTAGTGAGGCACTACCTCCCCTTCACAAAACCATGCTGTCCATCACTAATAAGTCCATTTGTTTCCAAATGTGAGTAGTCCTATCTCTAAGAATCTTTTCCAGTAATTTCCCTACCACTGACGTAAGGCACACCGGCCTATTAATTCATGGATATGCCCTTCTTAAACAATGGAACAACATTGGCTACTCACCAGTCCTCTGGAACTTCACCTGTAGCCAATGAGGATACAAAGATTACTGTCAAGACCCCAGCAATTTCCTCCCTTGCCTTCCTCAGTATTCTGGGGTAGATCCATCAGGCCCTGGGGACTTATCTACTTTAATGCCTTTAAAGATGCCCAACACCTCTTTATTAACATCAACATGACTCAGAATATCTACACACTCTACCCTATACTCCTCCTCCACCAAGTCCTTCTCTTTGGTGAACACTGAGGCAAAGTATTCATTTTGTATCTTTCCCATTTCCTCTGGTTCCATAGATAGATTCCCTCCAATATTCTTGAATGGACCAACCCTCTCTCTGGCTACCCTCTTGCTCTTTACATATGTATAAAAGCCTCAGGATTTCCTTAATCCTTTATGCCAATGTCATTTTGTGACCCCTTTTAGCCTGCCTAACTCCTACCTTAAATTTCTTCCTACATGCTATGCCAGGGGTGGGCAAACTACAGCCCGCGGGCCGCATGCGGCCCGCCAAAGGTCTTTATGCGGCCCACCAAGTCATTAAAAAATAAAAATAAAATTTTTTTTTTTTATTTTTAATTATTTTTTTTAAGGTTAATGGGGGGGGCTGTTGGGTTACTTACTGGTATAGGGTGGATACGTTGAGTTGAGTAGGGTGATCATTGCTCGGCACAACGTCGAGGGCCGAAGGGCCTGTTCTGTGCTGTACTGTTCTATGTTCTATATGAGGCGCCCAGAATCATAACCGGGTGAAGTAATTATTTTACTTAATATACTATGCGGCCCTTTAAAATTGTGAATTTCTGAATGTGGTCCTTGCACGGAAAAGTTTGCCCACCCCTGTGCTATGCTATTGACTTGACTATTCTAATACTCTTCTGTCCAGCCTACCATCATCCACTCTCCATAACCTTCAGCTCATTGAAAATGCTATTGTCTGCCCCTAACTCACAGCAGTTCCTCATTTATCATTCCTGTGCTTGCAGATCTACTTTGGCTTCCGGCCCAGTGACCCCTTAGTTTTAAAATTTTCATCCTTGTTTCCAAATCCCTCCATGGCTACGCCTTTTTCTTATCCCTGTGACCACCTCTAATCTTACAACCCTCTGAGGCTCTGGTATCTTGCACATTCCCTGTTTCAATTGCTCCATCATTGGTGACTCTACTCTCAGCTGCAGAGGCTTTAAGGTCTGGGATCCCCTTCCAAAACCTTTCCCCTTCTTTACCTCATTCTCCTCCTTTAAGCTGCTTCTTAAAAGCTACTTGTTGATTAAGCTTTTGGTGGCCAGACCTAACATCATCTTACGCAGCTTGGTATTAAACTTAGTTTGAGAATGCTCTTGTGAAGTGCCTTGGGATACTTTACCATGTTAAAAGGTGCTATATGAATACTATAACAGTACGGCTGTTTTTATGTCAAAATTGTTCCTCGAGGCTTTACCATGATGCACGCTGCTATTGTGTTCATGACACTGGAAACTTGGCTCATGCTTGACAGAATGGTGTCAATGCTCTGTGCAATCCCAAACTCAAAATGGAACTAGCTTGCACACAATCCTGCTGGCAACCTGCTCTGTGCACCTAGTGTCTCTTGAAACGCCTAAGCCTTCTTTGGTAGACTGGATCATAGAATCCCTACAGTGCAGAAGGGGGCAGTTCGGCCCATCGAGTCTGCACCTACCTTCTGAAAGAGTACTCCACACATGTTCACTCCCCCACCCCATCCCAGCAACGCCTTAACCAAAGCTACACATTTTTTGGACACTAAGGGGCAATTTAGCATAGCAATCCACCTAACCAGCACATCTTTGGACTGGAACACCCAGAGGAAACCCACGCAGATACAGCGAGAATGTGCAAACTCCCCATAGTCACCCAAGGTCAAAATTGAACCCGGATCCTTGGCACTGTGAGGCAGCAGCACTAACCATTGCTGCCCACACTGATCCTCAGTAATTATTTGAGTCGATTTTCAGAAAATCTACGATGTGATCTCATACTCCAATGTGCTTGCACCGGTTTATTCTCCCTGCTCTAGCTTGTGCATACCTATTGCCAGTGTTTCACCACATGAAGACCCCTCTTCTGTTTTATCCCCTAAAGTCCACATGGTGCCAATCTCTATACTGGTGCTTCCTTGTTTGTTGAAAATAGGGTGAAATAGTAGAGATCCAGTTCCTATGCAAGCCAATTGAAACCAGCAATTTTTCTCTCAACAGCATCAGTTAGATTTGAATCCAAAGCATGGTGGCAAATGAAAGTGGGCGTGAATCTCAGGCCGCGTTGGACTCTTGCTTGAGGCGCAACACGGCCGGAGAATGCCGGGAAAGCCCTCCAGCAAGCCTCCCGACAGCCTCTGCACCTCCCAGGAGGGGTTGGATTTGGAAATCCGTCCCAAATGGGCGGGACCGAATGACACTCGTGGAAGTAGGTTATAAACCTGTGCCACGCTGGCACTGCCAGGGTACACAGATGGCACCAGAAATGCCAGGGCACCACACTTCCCAAAGGGCATGCAATCCCCTTGTAGACCGCCATGTGTGCCATTCCGTTTGGTCCCCGTTTGCGGGGACCAGTGGTAAACAGCGCTCGCCCAAGGTCCCCAAGGCGAAGGGATTGAATCCCAAAGCCTCAGGTACCTTGGAAATCTGCACAATATAGTGAGGCCACTGCCTCACTCTAATATGCAGATTTGCCAAAAGGTGATCCTGCTCATTGTGAGCAGGGTCTCCTGGCTTTCACCGGCCATGTTGCGCCGCAGCAAGATGCTTTTCCGGAACAGCGGGCTGGAAGATCGCGTCAGATTTACAAATTAACGTAATTTTCAGATTTAGAATGTATTTCAAAACCTTTATCGCAGTTATATACATTGCCATCAATAATAAATACATGGAGTCAAGAAGTAACTGATGCTAACACAGAAAATACTGGACATTCTCAGCAGGTCCAACAGCTTCTGTGGAGAGAGAAGGGAGCTAACATTTTGAGTCTGGATGACTCTTTGTCAAAGCCGGTGATGCTCTTGTTGTGATCATATACAAAACTGGGAATTCAGGAGAAATTTGAAAACAAGGCGCAATAATTTTTTTTTAAATTTTCCAATTTAGGGGCAGTTTAGCATGGCCCATTCATGTAGCCTGCACCTCTTCTTTGGGTTGCGGGGTCGAAACCCACGCAAACACGGGGAGAATGTGCAAACTCCACATGGACAGTGACCCAGAGCCGGGATCGAACCTGGAGCCGTGAGGCAGCAGGACTAACCCACTGCGCCACCGTACTGCCCTCATATTATTACTGCGATGGCCAGGAATCGAACCCAGGTCAACTGCTTGGAAGCAGCTATGCTGACCACTACCCCACCATCGCTCACTACTAGGCGCAAAAATTAATGGTACACAAATAACTAATAGCACCAAAAAGATACCTGAATGCTGTCTTTCACGTTATCTTAACTTTGTTTCAGATATCACAGCTCTGCTTCTTACTGATGCGCTGGTTTTCCTGCAGGACAAAGACCAAAAGTATACTTTTGTGACTGTGGTGAGTTCAATTTATTTGATTTTGCATACATTAAAGCTGATTTACCATGAAATAAACAGCCACTTTTCTGAGATTACCATTGATCTTCTATTGAAGTTACACAGAGATCAGGAGAATTCTACCACCTCATTTTTATAGTGCACAGTTTCTTCTGTTTCTAATATCTATCGTAGAATTTGATGATGTGCTAATTTTCAGATAAGTCATTACTTCCTTAGCTGAATATTGGGAAGACCAGAAGCATGATAAGTGCATTCCACTACTCCATTCCCTTCATGTTGACATCCTGTTTGGCCTTGAACTTTGTTTGAAATCCAGTATTCTGTCCACAACCATGACTACTCATTTCCATCCCCAATGTCTCTGCTCCTAAATCAGATTTCCTCCGCACACACATTTCTCAGGACTTTTGTTCCCTCCAACTCCATTATTCCGATTATTTCCTTTACCAACCGTCCTTGGACCACAATCTGTGGCACACTCAGCTCAGAGTCAGAGGGTTGTGTATTCAAATCCCTCTTCAGAGACTTGAGCACAACATTTAGGCTGGCAGTTCACTGCAGTACTGAGGGGGTGCTCTTGTGTTGAAATGTACCAGCTTTCGGTTGAAGCATTAAATTGAGGCCCCATTTGCCCTCACTTCTCCAGTAGATGTAAAATATCCCATGGCACTATTCGAAGAAGAACAGGAGAGTTCTCCTCTGTGTGTTGATCAATGTTTCTTCCCGAAGCCAATCTCACTGAAACAGATTTCCTGGCCATTATTCCACTATCCCTTTCAGTCTTTGGTTTCCTGTCTAATCATAGAATTTACAGTGCAGAAGGAGGTCATTCGGCCCATCGATGCTGCACCAGCTCTTGGAAAGAGCACCCTCCCAAGCCCACACCTCCACCCTGTCTCCATAACCCAGTAACCCCACCCAACACTAAGGGCAATTTTGGACACTAAGGGCAATTTAGCATGGCCAATCCACCTAACCTGCACATCTTTGGACTGTGGGAGGAAACCGGAGCACCCGGAGGAAACCCACGCACACACAGGGAGAACGTGCAGATTCCGCACAGACAGTGACCCAAGCCAGGAATCGAACCTGGGATCCTGGAGCTGTGAAGCAATTATGCTAACCACTATGCTACCGTGCTATCCCACCACTGCTGTTAGAGCTACACACTGCCTAGAACCTCCTCTCAAGAATTTAATCCTGACAAAATCCTTCTGCTTCTCTTTCCTCCTTGAAAGACCTTCTCAAGTCGTAATATTTCTTTTTTTCACCCAGCATGAAGTTTATCTCTGCTGAGGAAATATTTTCAGCAGAGTAAAGAGGTTAACATATATGTGCCCACCTGCAATGTATCATAGAAGTTTATTTTATATATGGATGTTTATGGGTGGCACGGTAGCACAGTGGTTAGCATTGGGGTTACTGGGTTATGGGGATTAGGTGGGGTTGCAGGCTTAAGTGGGGTGCTCTTTACAAGGGTCAGTGCAGATGCGATAGGCCGATTGGCCTCCTTCTGCACTGTAAATTCTATGATTTCATGATGATAAATAACTTATATTCTGACACTTACATCTTTTATTTATCATATTGAACATTTTGTTCCTTTTGTGTAACTTTGAGAACACTAGACATACATCAAGCTAAATTAAATTGGGTTATATTTTTGTATTTATTTATGTGTTGTTTTGAATTGTTCGCATTAGGACCAGAAGCCTGCCGTTATCTTGCTGCAGAAATTAATTGTCCGAGAAGTGGCAAATGAGGAGCGAGGCATGTTCTTGATCAGTGCTTCATCTGCTGGGCCCGAAATGTATGAGATGCACACAAACTCAAAGGAGGACAGGAATAATTGGATGAGATTGATTCGAATGGCAGTAGAGAGGTACAGAAACACTGCCCTATTTCCCATTACAGATGTGATGAACTGTGGTGACAGATTAGAAATTACTCACCCAAGTGTTATATTTTTTTGTAATTTATTGTTTATACTGTGGATGTCATCATGTTTAATGCACAACATTTTTACTCAGTTTATTTTCTGTCAGAAAGAATGCACAGTGATAATTTTGAAGTAGTCAACTGCGAAACTAACTACAGCATTTATAAATATCAAGCTTTGTTTGACAGCTCCTGGACCACTTCAAACAGTTATGTGCTGTTAGTTTCACAGTTGACCACTTCAAACTGAAGGGAGGTGAATGGAAAGCACTCTTTATTTAGGGGGTCACTGGGGGAGGGTCTCTTTATTTAGGGGGTTGTCTTGTTATGCTCTTAGCGTAGCATAAGCGACATTCTTGATGTGCCGCTGAAGGTTCAGACGTGGAGATAACTTCAAAACGTTTATTGAACTATTTACAATTCTCCTACTCGGGTTCGCCACTACTGTTAATCCTTCTATAGCTATTCAGACTGACTAACCAGTCTGCTACAATCCACGTGGTGGGTGGTATTGAATCAACCCTGTGTCTCTACTCACTGACTGTCTCCACTGGAAAAAGGAAGATCATGTGTGTTGTGTCCTTTATATATAGGTTGGTGTAATGCCCTCCTATGGTGGGGTCACCTCAGTGTGTATCATGAATGCCCATTGGTTGAGACCTATCTAACTGATCTATTGGTTGAGTGTCTGTGTGCCATGTCTCTGGTGCTCCCTCTAGTGTCTAGCTAGTCTACATGTATTTACATTATCTCCTTGTGTATTTACAGTTATGCATATCACCACATCCCCCCTTTTTCATGTTACATATTTTCTGTACACTTAAAGAAAATTGAACAAAAACAGGTAGATAAGTGATGGTATGCACAAGTCATGAGAACAGTGATTAAACAATAAGTCCAAATCATAGTGGTCAGGACCAGGGGCGCAACATGTACCGGGAAATAGAAAAGGCATGTCAGAAAGGCAAGGTCACAGTGATCATGGGGGACTTCAATATGCAGGTGGATTGGGTAAATAATGTAGCCAGTGGATCCAAAGAAAAGGAATTCATGGAATGCTTACAAGATGGCTTTTTGGAACAGCTTGTCATGGAGCCCACAAGGGAGCAGGCTATTCTGGACCTAGTGCTATGTAATGAACCAGACTTTATTAAAGATCTTAAAGTAAGGGAACACTTAGGAAGCAGCGATCATAATATGGTTGAGTTCAGTCTGCAGTTTGAAAGAGAGAAGGCAAAATCGGATGTAATGGTGTTACAGTTAAATAAAGGTAATTACGAGGGCATGAGAGAGGAACTGGTGAAAATCAACTGGAAGCAGACCCTAGCAGGGAAGACAGTAGAGCAAAAATGGCAGGAGTTTGTATGCATAATTGAGGACACTGTACAGAGGTTCATCCCCAAGAAAAGAAAGATTATCCAGGGAGGGATTAGACAGCCATGGCTGACAAAGGAGGTCAGGAAATGTATCAAAGAAAAAGAGAGATCCTATAAAGTGGCCAAAAGCACCGGGAAATCAGAAGATTGGGAAGGCTACAAAAACAAACAGAGGTTAACAAAGAGACAAATAAGGAAGGAGAGGATCAAATATGAAGGCAGGCTAGCCAGTAATATAAGAAATGATAGTAAAAGTTTCTTTCAATACATAAGAAACAAACGTCAGGCCAAAGTAGACATTGGGCCAATTCAAACTGATTCTGGAAGGCTAGTGATGGGAGATGAGGAAATGGCTGGAGAACTTAATAAGTACTTTGCGTCTGTCTTCACAGTGGAAGACGTTAGTAATATCCCAAAAATTATAAAGGGTCAGGGGGCTGAGTTGAGTATGGTTGCCATTACAAAAGAGATGGTGCTAAAAAAGCTAAAAGGTCTTAAAATTGACAAATCTCCTGGCCCCGATGGGCTACATCCTAGAGTTCTGAGGGAGGTGGCTGAAGAAATAGCGGAAGCGTTGGTTGAGATCTTTCAAAAATCACTGGAGTCAGGGAAAGTCCCGGACGATTGGAAGATCGCTGTTGTAACCCCCTTGTTCAAGAAAGGATCAAGACAAAAGATGGAAAATTATAGGCCAATTAGCCTAACCTCGGTTGTTGGTAAAATTCTAGAATCGATCGTTAAGGATGAGATTTCTAATTTCTTTGGAAGAGCAGGGTCGGATTAGAACAAGTCAACATGGATTTAGTAAGGGGAGGTCGTGCCTGACGAACCTGTTAGAATTCTTTGAGGAGGTGACAAGTAGGTTAGACCAGGGAAACCCAGTGGATGTGGTCTATCTGGATTTCCAAAAGGCCTTTGATAAGGTGCCACACAGGAGGCTGCTGAGTAAGGTGAGGGCCCATGGTGTTCGAGGTGAGCTACTGGCATGGGTTGAGGATTGGCTGTCTGACAGAAGGCAGAGAGTTGGGATAAAAGGTTCTTTTTCGGAATGGCAGCCGGTGACCAGCGGTGTCCCACAGGGTTCAGTGTTGGGGCCGCAGCTGTTCACCTTATATATTAATGATCTGGATGAAGGGACTGGGGGCATTCTAGCGAAGTTTGCTGATGATACGAAGTTAGGTGGTCAGGCAGGTAGTGCTGAGGAAGTGGGGAGGCTGCAGAAGGATCTAGACAGTTTGGGAGAGTGGTGCAGGAAATGGCTGATGCATTTCAACGTGAGAAAATGTGAGGTCTTGCACTTTGGAAAAAAGAATCCAAGCATAGACTACTTTCTAAACGGTGAGAAAATTCATAATGCCAAAGTACAAAGGGATCTGGGAGTGCTAGTCGAGGATTCCCTAAAGGTAAACATGCAGGTTGAATCCGTGATTAAGAAAGCGAATGCTATGTTGTCATTTATCTCAAGAGGGTTGGAATATAAAAGCAGCGATGTGCTACTGAGCCTTTATAAGGCTCTGGTTAGGCCCCATTTGGAGTACTGTGTCCAGTTTTGGGCCCCACATCTCAGGAAGGACATACTGGCACTGGAGCGTGTCCAGCGGAGATTCACACGGATGATCCCTGGAATGGCGGGTCTAGCATATGAGGAACGGCTGGCGTTCCTGGGATTGTATTCATTGGAGTTCAGAAGGTTAAGGGGAGATCTAATAGAAACTTACAAGATAATACATGGCTTAGAAAGGATGGATGCAAAGAAACTGTTTCCGTTAGGCGAGGAGTCGAGGACCCGTGGGCACAGCCTTAGAATTAGAGGGGGTAAATTCAAAACAGAAATGCGGAGACATTTCTTCAGCCAGAGAGTGGTGGGCCTGTGGAATTCATTGCCGCAGAGTGCAGTGGAGGCCGGGACGCTAAATGGCTTCAAGGCAGAAATAGATAAATTCTTGATGTCGCGAGGAATTAAGGGCTATGGGGAGAATGCTGGGAGGTGGAGTTGAAATGCCCATCAGCCATGATTGAATGGCGGAGTGGACTCGATGGGCCGAATGGCCTTACTTCCACTCCTATGTCTTATGGTCTTATGTCTTATGGTCTTATATGTGTGAGTCCAAAACCCATCAATCATCATGGTCAAATGTCTCTCTTGGTGGGGTGGTGAGTTTGATGGTGGCATGTCCTTGTGAACACCATCGGTGTCCCTGTGCATCAGGAACCATGAAGTGGTCAGATCACTTCGCTGTCTGATTTGGAGTCTTTTTTTTTGATGTTTGTGATGGTGATATTGGATGGCATCTGTCCTGAAAGCCAGGTTGCCTCTTGGTAGTGCTGCACACATGATTTGGGAAAATGCATCGTCCTGCCATGGTATGTACTGAGCTGAGCAGTAACAGTGTCCCTCATGGGCAGAGTCGTACCTTGTCGTATCAGTCGCAGTTCCATTGGTGTAGTCTTTGTCGTTGGTACGTGTCGTGTTGTTGTCTTTGAGATGGTGTTTATAGGTCATGATGTTGTGTTTGCTGGTTCTGTTGTTGTCACTGCACTCAAGGACCACACGCTGTGGATTATACAAGTCCTTCACATAATTACTCGTGTCAGTGTGCGTCGTGGCATCTGCTGTCACCCTGAGTGTGCAGTCACTGAGTTTGTGGCTGGAGTAAAGTCCGACTTACGTGAATCAGAGTTGTTTGGTTGCTCCCCATCTGGAGTCTGGGCTGTTTCACCAGAGTCAGTGTTGGTTAGTCGATGCTCCCCGTCTGGAGTTTTAGCAGGTTCACTGGAGTCAGCTGAGATTTCTTGAAGTTCTACATCTGGAGTCAAAACATTCAGGAATGCATTTACTTGTGGAGAGGCTCGAGCGAATGAGGTTGGAAGTAACGTGGTGTCATCGGAATCACCAGTGGTCTCACTGTGATCGTCAAGTGCCTCTGTACACATTAGGTGAGGTCTGTCACATTGCATATCTTGTATGGGAAGTGGGATGCTGTCGTCACGTGTCTCACATACAGTGGGTATAGCCTCAGTAGCTTCTTGTCGTTCATTTAGGCTGGGTATGCTGTCAGAGTCTTCTTGTGGCTCAAACAATGTGGGTGGACCATCATAGTCGCTTTGTTGTTCACTTGAGCGTGGTAGACTGTCATAGTCTTCTTGCTGTTGTTCACTTGAGTATGGCAGACTTACATTGTCTGCTGCTGGTTGCTCAGAGGAGGTTGCTAGACCCTCATGGTCATGTTCAGGCAAGGACTCCGCTTTGGAGTCTTGCATTGCTTCTGTCGTGGAAGCTGTCCACGAGCTCACTGTGGAGGATTGTGACACTCAAGTCACGTTTTGTGTGGAGACGTGCAGTTGTCTGGCTGTGGAGTCTTTCATTGCGTCCTGTGTAGAGGCTGGGACCCTTTGTGGTGCATTGACCACACTCGGTGTGGAGTCGGGAACCCTTAGCGGTACGTGGACCACTCTCTGTGTGGCAGCAGGCCGCTCTCTGTGGGCTTGTACCGCTCTCTGTCTCTTGGTGTCAGGCCTCAGCATGATCCTGCACTCGCGAGTCGGGACGTCATATATGCTGGGCTGAAGATCCTCAAATCCGAATTGCCGGGTCCGCGAGCGGAATCCGCCATGAAGCACGGCGCGGCCGCTGCGGGTCGATGTCCTGTGCATGCGCGGCCACGGACCCGGCAATTCTCCAGGCCGTATCGGCAGCTAGAGCTGAGAGCTGTACGCTGTCTGGCTGCTAGCAAACCCCCCCCCCCCCCAACTCCCTCCCCGAACAGGGAATCGGTGGCCGTTTTACAGCAGTTTTCCCCACCATTTGCACGCCAGTGTGAGGACTTAGTCTCCAGAACAGAGAATCCAGCCCCTTGTCAAACATTCTTGTAACTTACCCAACTTGGAGAAAGAATAATCCCAGCTTCTCCAAATTCTCCACATAACTGAAGTCCCTCATCCCTGATAGCACTCCAATAAATATCTTGACTAGATGATAGTAATGCAATTGAATGTCACGGAGAGAAGTTTAGACATTTATTGGAGATGGTCATTGCCTGGCACTTGTGTGTTATCAGTGTTTCCAATGCTAAGCTCAAGTCTTCATGCAGGTCTTTTTGCATGTGGGCATCTGCAGAATGGCAAATTGAACTAAGCACTGTTCGGTCATCAATGCACAGCCCCACAATTAATTGTGAAGTATGCTTTTTATTCTTGCAATTGTTGCTGCTGGTAACTGTTAAAGTGTACCTAGGTAGATATATGACAAAACAAAGAAGTTGTCTTCTTCAGTGGAAGGGTGAACAAAACAATAATTGTGATACATGAAACAAATTTGTGACATAAAGGTTGAGAACAGCATTGCACTTCATTGCTGCTGGGAGTGAAGATTGAGTGTTCCTTTCAGACTTTGTAGAGCTGATGACATAGATTGTTATTCAACTTTGAACTAGTTGCTTCATGCACAGGTCTATGTCAGGGATTTGTTGTCTGAGATGGTTTCTTCTGTAAGTATTTCTACCTTGTTCATCCTTCATATTTTTAAGTCATCCTCTTGATGCTGTGGTGAGACGCCAAGCATTGGCCACTGTTTGCAAGCTGTATGCCAAAACACTATTTTATTACTTAGCACTTTCAGTTCTATGATTACTGTTTACTTCCCTTAGTGCACAGTAATACTTCCTTTGAACAGAAAATCTCCTTTGTTGGGCTGGCTACTGCCAGCTGTGACCTACAGCTCAATGCTCCCTACTTTTGAATCCTTCCTTTGTCAACCTGCACAGCTATAGTTTTGTTATTCTTTTTACATACTTCCCAGGGATTCATTTTTGACCGAAAAGAATGCACAAAGCAATACGGAACATGACAAATAGTTCATTATGCTTGGCTCTCCAATTCCGCTGAACAACCTCGAGTAGCACACCAGTTGATACTCTGCCCCATAATGACTCTTGGATTGACCGCCAGGACACTGATTCATTGATGCTGTAACTTGAATTCATATGTCAACCTCCGACCACCACAGCCATCTTCCTCTGTGCTAGGTATGACTCCAACCAGCAGAGGTTATCCCCTTAATTCCCATTGACTGCAGTTTTGCTCAGGCTCCTTGATGGTAAAGTGAGTCACTCTCACCTCACCGCTGGAGTTCAGCTGTTTTGACCATGCTTGAACCAAGACTGTAATGATGTCATAGAGGTCTACGGCACAGAAAAGGCCCATCGTGCCTGTGGCAGTCAACAACAACCACCCTAACTATTCTAATCCAATTTTTCAGAACTTGGCCCATAGCCTTGTATGCCTTGACATTGCAAGTGCACATCTAAATACTTCTTTAATGTTGTGAGGGTCTCTGCCTCCACTACCATTTCAGGCAGTGAGTTCCAAACTCCCATCACCATCTGGGTGAAAAAGATTTCCCTCACATCCCCTCTAAATCTCCAGTCTATTACCTTAAATCTAGGCTGCCTGGTCATTGACCCCTACACCAAGGGCAAAAGTTTCTTCCTGTACTCTATGCCTCTCATAATTTTATACAACTCAATCATGTCCCCCCTCAATCTTCTCTGCTTCAAGGAAAACAACGCCAGTCTATCAAATCTCTCTTCATAACTAAAACTCTCCAGTCCAGGCAATATGCTGGTAAATCTCCTCTGCACCTTTCAAGTGCCATCACATCCCTCCTATAATGTGGATTCCAGAACTGTGCACAGTACTCTAGCTGTGGCCTAACCAACATTTTATACAGTCCCTGCATAACCTCCCTGCTCTTAAACTCTATGCCTTGGTTAATAAAGATGATGTGGAGATGCCGGCGTTGCACTGGGGTGAGCACAGTAAGAAGTCTTACAACACCAGGTTCACCTGAGGAAGGAGCAGTGTTCTGAAAGCTAGTGTTTGAAACAAACCTGTTGGACTTTAACCTGGTGTTGTAAGACTTCTTACTTGGTTAATAAAGGCAAGTATACTGTATACCTTCTTAACCGTCTTTACGTACTTCCCAGGGATTCACTTGCACTGCTACCTTAAGAGACCAATGTACATGCACATCAAGGTCTCTCTAATCCTTGGGTCCTGCTGTTTATCATGTATTCCCTTGTCTTCTTTGTCCTGCCCAAGTGCACCACCACACACTTAATCGGATTGAATTTCATTTGCCACTGATCAGCCCATATGACCAGCGCGTCAATATCCTCCTGTAATTACAGGCTTTCCTCCTCACGGTTTACCACCCCACCAAACCAGTGGCGGCAACCACTCCGGCGTCGGGCCACCCCAAATTTGCGGAATTCTCCACACCTTTAGGGGCCAAGCCCTCACATTGAGGGGCTAGGCCCGCGCCGGAGCGGTTGGCACCACACCGACTGGCACCAAAACCGGCAACAACGGCCTTTGACGCCCGCCACCCGGCGCCGGGGCTGGCCGAAAGGCCTTCGCCGGTTCACGCATGCGCCGGTGCGTCAACTGCCGCTGAAGTCACCACCGGCGCATGCGCGCTGGGGGATTCTCTTCCGCCTCCGCCATGGTGGAGGCCGTGGCGGCGGCGGAAGAAAACGAGTGTCCCCACGGCACTGGCCCCCCCGCCGATCGGTGAGCCTTGATCGCGGGCCTGGCCACCGTGGGGGCACCCCCCGGGGTCCGATCACCTCGCGCCCCCCCAGGACCCCGGGGGCTCGCTCGCGCTGCCGATCCCGCCGGCACAGAGGTGGTTCAAACCACGGCGGCGGGAGAGGCCTCTCAGCGGCGGGACTTCGGCCCATTCGGGCCGGAGAATAACGGCAGCACAGAAATCCGTAGCCTCCCGCCATTCTCCGAGGCGGGTGGCGGGATTGGCGGCACGCCGAATTTTTGCGGGTGGGAGAATTCCGGACATGGCGGGGGTGGGATTTTCGGCGGCCCCGGGCGATTCTCCGACCCTGCTGGGGGTCGGAAAATTTCGCCCATGATATTAGTTGATTGAAAAAGGTTCACATCTTGCATGCCCAATTAATGTTTTATGCTTTGTCAAGCTGTATCTGGATTAGTCTTGCAAAGAGCCTTCTGCATCTGACAGATCTACAATGAAAAGCACCTGAACATTTTCCTAAATAGTTTATTTTGTAATGGCACACATCTCACTCTCTCTAGAACCTGTTCAATAATGTTTTTCTTCAAAGAAGTCACCACCTTGATTAATTATAGTTTAGAAGCTACCGGCTCCAAATCTAGTCATAAATGATGACAGACTCATTACATCCCTTCAACAAGTACATAGAACATAGAACAGTACAGCACAGAACAGGCCCTTCGGCCCTCGATGTTTTGCCGAGCAATTATCACCCTACTCAAACCCACGTATCCACCCTATACCCGTAACCCAACAACCCCCCCCCCCCCCCCCCCCCCCCCCCCCCGCCTTAACCTTACTTTTTAGGACACTACGGGCAATTTAGCATGGCCAATCCACCTAACCCGCTCATCTTTGGACTGTGGGAGGAAACCGGAGCACCCGGAGGAAACCCACGCACACACGGGGAGGACGTGCAGACTCCAGACAGACAGTGACCCCCAGCCGAGAATCGAACCTGGGTTCCTGGAGCTGTGAAGCATTTATGCTAACCACCATGCTACCGTAACTTTATGCTAACCACCATGCTACCGTAACTTTACCTAATTAGGCATAATTAAAATTTCATACAAAAGTTACCATTTTCAAATATTGAAATTTAAAATAAGACAAATTCCAGTTTTGTCAGAGTGAGGACATTTTAAAGAAACTTTCTTTTTGCCAGAGGCCATCATTGTTCTTTTAAGGCAGGTTTTTTCAAAGTGCGGCTCACGACCCATGGGTGGGTTACGGGCGGGTGTCAGAAGGGTCTCAGAGCTAGGGGTCATAGTGTTCTGAATCTATCAGCTGCTAACGCAGAGTTTCCCAATGTCAGCATTCAGATGCCTGCAGGGAAAATCCTGCCTAAAATGTCAATTTGGTTGTCTGGAGGGAGAAATTGTCTTGCAGTTCCCCCACAACCCACCACCACTAACCCCTTCCCAGAGGCGACTCTGCTTCGAACATTATGCGCTGCAAAACGTTCCTCAACCTCTCCTGGCCAAAGTTGCAGCCCAAGAGTTGGCCCAGACATGGTGGAACTGCAGTTCCTGGACAAGGACCCCGTGTGTTCTGCCTCGATGCAGAACAGTGGTCCACTGGACGAAATCAAGGTGACCATACTCCCCCTCCTGAAGACCATCCTCCAGCAGAAAGCGACCATCATGAAACATAAGGAGACCACAGGAAAACTTACTGCCAAGTTCAGCAGGTCCGAGAGTAAAGTATGTCAGAGCCCTTGGTGAATGAGTGAGTGTATGTGTATGTCTGTGATGGAGAGATAGTCGCTCAGATGTCAGTTTTAATGTTGTCAGCATTCGTCAATATTGGTGGATTTTTTCTAACAGTGAATTTTAATAAATTTGCATCAAATACTCGAATTGCATTTAAGCCAATTGTAAATCAGGATTTTAATATCACTATTCTCATATTTATGGCTGTTTTATTTACAAGAACCACATTAGGCTCTCTCCCATTGATGTATGTTCTTAGTTCTCCCCACCTCAGTCTTTTTCCTTCACTTCTTTGTTTCCTTGAGGCTGTGTCCCACGATGAATGCAGGTTCATAATTGTTGCCGGTTCTTCAGTATCTCTCATGAGTAACTATCCTTCATGTGTGACCCTGGACAGTGAGCTTTTATAGATGGGGGGGACATCACAGACATATATGATCCTGTCCCTCACTCAATGTTGACATGAATTCAATGCATCAGAGGCTACTGGACAATGAATAAGAACAGGAAAGCGAGATGATTGATTTTCCCTGCCTTGCGTAGGGCAAGAAAACTTTAGTGTCTCAAACCCCGCCTTGAATCAGGATAGACTGGATTAGCGAACGTGGCGTGGGTCCCGAAGGTCGGCCAGCGTGGGTCCCAAAGGTCAGCCGGTGCGGATCCCAAAGGTCGGCCGGCGTGGGTCTCGAAGATCGGTCAGCGTGGGTCCCGAAGGTCAGCTGGCGTGGGTCTCGAAGGTCGTTCAGCTGGCAAAAATGGGTCCCGGGAAAAAAGTTTGAAAAACACTGATAGACTATAAAACAGAGAACATACAGTGCAGAAGGAGGCCATTCGGCCCATCGAGTCTGCACTGACCCACTTAAGCCCTCACTTCCACCCTATCCCCGTAACCCAATAATCCCTCCTAACCTTTTTGGTCACTAAGGGCAATTTAGCATGGCCAATCCACCTAACCTGCACATCTTTGGACTGTGGGAGGAAACCGGAGCACCCGGAGGAAACCCACGCAGACACGGGGCGAACGTGCAGACTACACACAGTGACCAAGCCGGGAATCAAACCTGGGACCCTGGCGCATGTGCGCCTCAGCTGTCTCCGCTCCGGCGCATGCACGTGGTTGCCGTCTCCGCGCCAGCGTGGAGCAACATGTCGGCGACCGTACAGCGGGCCCGCGCAGCAGGAGGTAGGCCCCCTCCAGGTGGTGGCCGACCGCTGATCAGAAGCCCCTGATCGCGGACTTGGACCCCGTGGAGGCTCCCCCGGAGTCAGATCACCCCCCTCCTCCATCAGGACATCCACATCGGCCGTGGGTCCGGGCTCCCACCGGTTGATACCAGGTATGATCCACGGTGGTGGAACTCGCCGGGAGTTCGGCCCATTGCACGCGGAGAATCGCCATGGGAGCGTATTTCAGCGGCCCTCGACCGACGCCGCAGCGACACTGTGGGCGCGATTGCCGCCGATACTCCGGTCGCCAGAGAATCGGCGGAATGGCGTGGCGGGATTCTCACGACACTGGCATCAATGGGCCTCCAGGCCCAGTAATTCCGGCGATTCGGAGAATCCCGGCCCACGTCTTTCAGGACTTGTGGGAGGAAACTGGAGCACCCGGAGGAAACTCAGGCAGGCACGGGAAGAACGTGCAGACTCCGCACAGACAGTGATCCAGCAGGGAATCAAACCTTGGAACCTGGCACTGTGAAGCAACAGTGCTAACTACTGTGCTACCGTACCACCCAAGTAGTGCCTTTCACAACCATAGAACAGCATTTTACAACCAATGAAGTGTGTTTGGAGTGTAATCACTCTTGTAATGTAGGGGACTTGCGGCCAATTTATGCACAGCAAATGTCATGGACACTGGATAAAAGCGGAGGCTGGAATCTGAAACCAAAGAGAAAATACTGCAACATCTCAGCAGGTCTGGCATCATCTGTAGGGAGAGAAAAAAGCTAATGTTTTGAGTCCAGATGACCCTTTGTTTTTATCAGTTTCGATGAGATCCCCTTGCACTCTTCTAAACTCCAATAAATATAATACCAACCAGCTTTATCTCTCCTCATATAGCAGTTCTGCCATCCCAGAATCAGCCTGGTAGATTGTTGTAAAAACCTATCTGGTTCACTATAATGTCCTTTAAGGAAGGAAATCTACCATCCTTACCTGGTCTGGCCTAAATGTGACTCTGAATCCAAAGCAATATAGTTTCCCAAATGCCTCACGAAATGGATGGTAGTTAGGGATGAGCACTAAATGGTGGCCCAACCAGCGGCACTGACGTCCTGTAAATGAATTAAAAAATAACAATTCTGACAAGCTGAGTGGGCAAATGCATGGCAGTTGAAGTATAATGTGGATAAATGTGAGGTTATCCACTTTGGTAGCAGAAACAGGAAGGCAGATTATTGGGCACGATTTACCGGCCCCCTCGCACCCAACATGGTGATGCAACGAGGCTGGTGAATCTCGCGAGAGGCCTCTCGTGAGATTCGCAACGTTTAAGACATCTCACGAAATTCATCCGAACTTCATGAGACGTCACAATCCGGATCGTGCTTGCGCTGGCTACCCTGTCAGTGCCCCTGCCAGTTCCACCTGGTCATCTTGGAAGTGCCAGGCTGACATCCAGGTGGCATCAGAAGTGCCAGGCCACCACCCTGTCCAAAGGGCATGTATCTGGGAGCCTCCAATCCCCTTGGAGACCCCCACAAATGCCGATCCGTCTGGTCCCCGTTATGGGGACTAGTACGAAACAGCACTCACCCAAGCGAAGAGATTGAATCCCAAAGCCTCGGGTACCTCCGGAATCTGCACATTAGAGTAGGGCTTACTGCCTCGCTCTAATGTGCAGATTTGCCAAAACGTGATCCCGCCCATTGTGGCCGGGATTCACCTTGCAACATCTCGCGAGATTGTACTGAACCACATGAGTTGTTGCAAGCTGGGTAGATCCCGGGAGTGGGGTCTCCCGGCTTTCAATGGCCACGCTGCACCGCCTGGAGCTGCTTTTCCAGCGTAGCGTGGCCGGAGGATTGCTCCCTTCAAAATGTTTTGGTTGAATTGCGCCCATTATCCGAATGGCTATAAACTAAGAGGGGAATGTGCTATGGGACGTGGATGTCCTTGTACACCAGTCGCTGACCCTCCAACACCCACACCGGGCAACCCTGGCCCGATAGATCGCAAAAAATGCCAGCGTTGCACTTTGGCAGTGCCAACCTGGTGGTGCCACTGGACGTCTTGGCAGGCTTGCACCAGGTGACACTGCCCAAGTGCCAGGCTGTCACTGTCAGGGTACCCAGGTGGCACCAGCAGTGCCAGGGCACCACGCTGCAGGTGCAGCCGGCGGTAAAGAAGGCAATGATATGTTGGTCCTCATAGTAAAAGAATTTGAGTATAGGTGCAGGGCCTTGATGAAACCTCATCTGGAATATTGTATGAAGTTTTGGTCTCCTTATCTGAGGAATGATGTACTTTCTGTCGAGGAAGTGCAGAGATCGTTTACCAGACTGATTCCTGGGATGGCAGGACTGACATGTGAGGAGAGATTGAGTCGGTTAGGATTATATTTGCTGGAGTTCAGAAGACCGAGGGGAGATCTCATAGAAACCTATAAAATTCTAACAGGACTAGACAGGGTCCTGATGCAGAAAGGATGTTCTAGATGGTGGGGATGTCCAGAACTGGGGTCATAGTCTTTTGGACAGCGATAAGAAGACTTTTCTTCACCTAGAGACTGGTCGGCCTGTGGAATTTGTTACCACAGGGACAGTTGAGGCCAAAACATTCTATGTTTTCAATAACGAGTTAGATGTAGGTCCTGGGGCGAAGGGGATCAAAGGATATGGGTGGAAGGTGGGAAAAGGTTACTAAATTGGATGATCAGCTATGAACCTAATGAATGGGAGAGCAGGCTTGAAGGGTTGAATGGCCTCCTCCTGCTCCTATTTTCTATGTTTCCATGGTTGACTGCATCTGTGAAAATCACAGTGAGTGACTGTTTCATCCCCAGAGTTAGGTTTGGGAGCAGGAAACAGTCCCGGCTTCTGTTTGGCCCCGCAGGAGGGATAATCCTGTTAAGGAAGTCACCCCTAATGTGGTGGAAATCCAGTGTTAATGCTCTGGATCATTATCCGGTGGCACCTACTGGTAAATGCGTTTTGTATGAGACCAGCGTAAAAAAGCTTGATTCAAAGAAAGAGAAAATAACTTTGATTCATTGAGCACTTGGTTATTTACGTGGTTTCGGTTACTCGTGGAACTTTTGCATGCATCTAATTACCTCAGAAGATTGAGTACATTTGGGAGGGTCCACAGTAACACAGATTTTACATGCTCTGTTCGAGTGAACTTAATTGGGTAAATACCATTTCTGTTCTTTGTAGATTTTTGTTCTGATACATTTTTAGCACTGATTTGTTCCGCAACTTCAAAGATTTTTTTTCTCGATATACCACATTTACCAGACCATGAGACGTTTCAGGATTTTAGACAGAAATATTTGCACATACTTTTCAGAACATAAGATGCATGGCAAATTTGTGTCATTTTTAGTGTGTCATGTGGTTGAGCAGCTATGATAATCATGTATTTTGAGGCACGTTGGATGACACTTGGTTGTCCAGTTGTGCAATTAACTGATTATTGCTGCAACAGGGTTTTTAATACGTCTTTTGTAATCTTTATTGTCATTGTTAAAGCTGTCCTGAGGAGGAGGAAGAACGATTGAGTGAATATGAAGAGGACAAGCGTATTGTTGAGGCAAGAGCAGCCAGGACCAGGAAATTCCAAGGTACATGCACATTACTGTTCACTGATCCCATTATCTTGAGTAAACAAATTAAATGCTGTTTCAGGAAAACACTTGGTAATTTTCCGAAAACAGGAAGCAATTTCTAAAGAAGTACACGCGCAAACAAAAACTGATTTATCAATGTTGATTCGGAATAGATGAGTTTTGCCAATCAGACCTTAAACTTAAAACACTAAACACTGAAATTACACTTAACCTGCGTAAGAAAGAAAATTTACTATAAATCCATAAGACAGCACCTTAATTAATTTGAGTAGCGCTGCGCTGTGAAGAAATCTTCCTCATTTAGCTATATAAGTGCTTTTCACATTGGAGTTCCCAGGAAAGTGAGCCCCTGGGATGAGAGGATGATTACAGGATGATAGCACACATGTTTTAGCAATGTTAGGTGTTAGTATGGAATTCTCTTTAATAAGATTCCTGGTAAGAAGTATGTTTCCATAAGACCACAAGGGTAGAAGCAGAAGAGGACATTTGGCCCATCGAGTCTGCTCCACCATTCAATGAGATCATGATGATCTGATGTGATAATCCACAACTCCACTTTCCTGCCTTACCCCATAACCCTTTTTTTTTAATAAACAATTTTATTGAGGTAGTTTTTGGCTTTGTAAACAGTTACAGACATCAACAGAAAGAAAGCAAAAAAGGCAAAAATGTGCAAACATCCATGTACTTTCAATACTTCAATCGTAACATACTGCACTAGCCCGCTCCTCTCCCCCTTACCCCATAACCCTTGATTCCCTTTTCAGCTTTCAGGTGAATTTCTGGTGAAAGTCAACTTTTGCAAAGTTGCGAAATCTCCATGTTTCGGTTCCTGAGTCACTGGAACTTTGTAGATCAGCTCATTTGGATTTTTCTGCAACAAAAGATCTCATGCCTCCTCCCCCCACCAAACACCAAGACTCCTCTTCACCCTGGCTCCTAAGTCCTGTCATTGTCAGAGAAGAGCTGGTTTAGGGAGGCGGTGGAGCTGGGAGAGAGTGGGTGGTGTTGGGTGCGGAGGAATGGTATCGGATCCAGGGGTGCTTGCAGGGGAGGAAGAGAGCTTGGGGTACTGGATGAGGGTGGTGGAGAAGCTGGGGTTGCTAGGGTGGGCATCTGCAATTAAAGTTGTCACATTTTTTTGATCTATCATTAAAAATACTTACCAGCCATTGAGCTGAAGACATTGGGTTGGATTGGATTGGTTTAGTGTCACGTGTACCGAGGTATAGTGAAAAGTATTGTTCTGTGTGTAGCTCAAACGTAGCATTCCGTACATTAAAAAAAATGCATATTAGGGCAAACATAAAATACACAATATAAATACATAGACACAGGCATCGGGTGTAGATGTGTGAAGAGATCACATCAGTCCATCAGTCCATAAGAGGGTCTTTTTTGGAGTCTGGTAACAGCGAGGAAAAAGCTGTTTTTGAATCTGTTTGTGTCCACTTCTGCTTTGCCACGGACCACAAGATCCAGGTCATTATCTGGGCACTATCATATTGCTGTGCAATTGGCTGTCATGATTCTGACTGAGCTGTCCTTTAAAAGTATTCAATTAGCTGTGTACTGCAGGTTGGGACACTTAAAGGTTATGTCGGCACTATATAAATATTATTCCCTTCTTTCTATGTAGAGTTTGGCTTCAAATATTCACCTGCCAAATCTCTGGAAAAGGTATTAGTCATTTGTAGATAAATACAAAAACATCTATATTTTTCAATTGTTCTCATTGGGTATACTATGGTCATGCTTAGCTTTCAAGGTCAGGATAAAATGAACTTGATTTCACAATCCAACCAACTATTTTTTTAATTTAATGCTGGCAGGAACAATACCCATCTTGAGTGTATTTTCCCAAAGTATCCCCATGACTCCGAGGCACACAGATGTTAAGACATGTGCCAGTATAACCTGCCACTGAAAAGTAGAATTAACCCTTTTACAAGAACACAAGAAATAGAAGCAGGAGTAAGCCACCAGGCCCTTCAAGCCTGCTCCACCATTCAATACGATCATCATTGATATATTCCGGCCTCAACACCTTTTCTGTGCCATTTCCCCTAAGCCCTTAATTGATCGATCCATCAAATATTTATTCACCTCCATTTTAAATACTTGTATTGATCCAGCCTCCACCACCCAGTCCGGGACAGAGAGTTCAGAGATTCACCGCCCTCTGAGAGAAGAAATTTCTACGCACCTCAGTTGTAAATGACCGGCCCTTTATCTTGTGGCTATGTCCCCTTGTTCATGACTCTCCCACGAGTGAAAACATCTCACCATCTACCATGACAACCCGTCTCAGTGCTTTCCCACCTATACTATTCCCAATCGTTTCTAACCATTGAATTCCTCACTTCCAATTCTGATATCACAGTTGTCCAGTTTTGTTTGCTATTATTGATATTGTGTTCCACAGATTTTAATTTGGCTTGGGAGTCAATTAGACTTTCTTTGTAAGTAGTATCTCCTCTTTGGCACCTCCTGAATACAGGCAAATGAAGATATAAAAGACAATTAGAACATAAGAAATAGGAGCAGGAGAAGGCCATTTGGACCCTGGGGCCTGTTCAATCATTCTATAAGATCATGTCTGATCTGCATGTGTCCTTAAATTCACTTTCCTACCTGTCCGCCATAACCCTGGACTCCGTTGTCAATCAAAAATCCATCTAATTCAGTCTTGAATAAATTTATTGACCTAGTCGGCACTGCTCTCTGTGGAAGTGAATCCCAAACACTGATCCTCTGGGAGAAAGGGTGTGGGACAATGGGAAGGTGTGGATTGGTGGTGGTGGCAGAGTATCTCCCAGGAAGCTTCCTATATCAGCCAGAGAGCAGGCCTTTTGTGTAGCCACACTTTGAGCAGATGGCCACCTCTTAAAGTGGCAGTGCACACGGTGTCATCGGTTTGGAGGGATTTGCAATGGGAGTCACACACTCGGCATTATTGAACCCACCTGCATTTGAAGGTGTGGTGGTTGAATGCATTGCTGCAGAGGCAGCACAAAAGGCTCCCCCATCAGTAGCCACAGGAAGCAGAGCAAGACAAAGCAGCCATACAGCAAGGGGGATTCAGACAAAGGCATTCAGTGCCCCCTAGTGTCTACTAGGATGAACTACCTGTAAATATCTGAGAGACAATGCCAGGTGACTCCACTTCTCTGAGATTGTGACTAACCTATGGTCCCTAATTCCGGTCAGCCGCTCGAGGGACTACAGTGGTAACTCAATGCCATTAAAGCTTAATGTTACAGTAAACCGAACGTGAGGTAATTCCAGGGTTCAACCAAGGAACTATGTGCAACAGGTCAGCAGGGGTCACTTCAAGGGGATAAACGACGACAACCAAGCTGCGTGGTCCATGGGCTTTGCAGCCGTAGCTGGTTCTCCACGAGTGCAGGGTGTGATTTACTGCACATAATGTCATCATCAAAGCATCCACTGACCACCCAGCTGCTTCCACCAACAGGACATGTTCCTAATTGTTAAGCGTACAGATTGTTTGTGATCATTGGAAATGGATTAAAATGTGTGCCAGATATTCAGAAAACAGCCATGACACTTACATAATTCGACAGTCATAGGTGCCACACCTGTTCACTCCATGGCAGCAACGTATTGGATGGATCCTTGAGAATTGGGGCTATCTTCAGCACCTGGCTCATGAAGCCCATGAGGAACCTTCATACTGGTGCTGAGGAAAGATGTAACACCAGCCACGGCTCCACAAGGGTGCTCACGAGCAGAGTATTGGTCTACTCAAGATGCTATTCCATTGCCAAGGCATGTCAGGGGAAGTTCTTCAGTATGATCCAGAGACAGCCTCACAAATTTTTGTGGTTTGTTACACCCTACAAACTCTGACATTGCAAAGTATCTTGATGAGGAAGAGGAGGCACATGCCTCATTGGAAAAGGAAGACCGGGAGGGACAGATATCTGTGTTGGAGGGACCACAGTGGCGGAGGTCAATGTAAGGGACGTGAGAGTAAACCTCACAGTTAGTCGATTCCAAAGCCCTGTTTTGCAATGAGAATCAGCTGAGAAAAGGTGGTCCTCTGTGACCAATGAAGCCAAATTTAATTCTTGTCAAAACCTCTTGCCTCGTTCCCTTCTGGTGATTGTTGCTCACACCCATTAATGTTGCAACACATCCTGTCCATTGCACATCCGCTGATGAGTCCTCCCATTCTGTCAGAAAGCCCTCAATGACAAGCATACTCCATTGAAAACCAAACAAAGTGTAATGCAACATGGACATCATGTTTACATAAACACAGAAAACCCAGTGCCACAATGGTGTATTTACCGGTCCTTCTTAAGACTTTGGTGAGTGCTTCAGGGATGTGCATCCCCAGTGCCTTGAGGCAGGCTGCTGTTCCCCATGCCCTGTGGCCTTTGATGACTGTGGCTCTTCTGGCAACCACTGCCACTGGAGGAGGCCAGCTCACTGGGTGAGAAGGTGAGGAGCTACTGACAGTCCTCAGAGTGCTATGTGAGGTACCCTTCTCAGCTGGCAGTCCCTCCAACCCCTTGTTGATGCGTGGCACTTCATCCCTTTCTGTGAGTGGAGCTGCTCCTGGACAGATGTCCAAAGGGATCTTCCATCTCTCGCTGACCCAGTGGATCACAGCTCCAGTAATGGTCTGCAGGCTCATGCTAACACCAAGCATTCACAAGGTGGTCTCCTCAGTCTGTCTCTCCGTGACGTTCATCAGCCCCTCCATGGAGAAAGCAATGTGCTCATCTGCCTGAGACTTTGCAGAGGTCACGGCCTCAATGGACTCCTCCATTGCCCGGCACTCGCCTGCTCAACACCTCAGGCATCTCCTTCAGATTCTCACTGTTTTTCTCTGCAACTGCAGCAGTCAATTGTGGCCAACATCAGAGGTACATCATCACCCTGGGACGCATCATGGAACTGGCCTCCAGAGGTCCTCTGAATGTCGGTTGTGTCAACTGTCACAGCCACCGTCATCTATTTCCATTCAACATTGAGGTGTTCACCAGAGTGTGACTCAGAGTCAATACACATGTGTCTACCCATTAGAATGTGTGCTGCTTAGTGCCTCTGAGACTGAATCACATTTGCTGTCAGATGTGAGAATAGGTGGCCAATTCCTCCTGCACATTACCTGGCATCATTTCTATCATGGAAAGGCAAACAAAATTAGGTCCTAAAATGATAAACTATGAACCATTCTGGTACAAACTAATCGCAAAGCGTACATGGTCCTCACTCTCCACGGCAGACACTCCAATCTTTGCATTTGACACCAAACAACCTTCCTACTCTCCAACCAGCTAAAGGGCCTCCACATCTCCGCAACGGTCAAATCACAGACATTGGGCACCCCTCTTCCAGCCTTGACTCGTTCCAACCTCTGGTGAGTCCTGCAAGAAGTGGACAGCAGGTTAGGCTCCAGATGAGGCTGAGGAAATCCACTCAACACTGGACTTGCCCCTGGTCCAACGGCAGGTGTGAGTCCACATCTATGTGATGTGGATATGCATTCAGTAATCCTGATGCAGTTGGCAAGGGTGCACAGGGTACACAACACATGACGGAATGACCAATCACTTACGATTTGAGTGACCCCCTCTGTCCCTGCCCACCTTTCATCCATAGTTTGCATGGTACACACTCAACATCACCCTTGCAGAATGGGGATCATTCATCCTTTACCTGTACTGGACACAATCTCACTGCTGGACATATTGGTTGCTGAACTCTGCATCGACCGGTGACCAGGCCTCATTGCTCATCCAGACTGGCCACTTTTGGCCAGCTGATGTGAGCAGAATCTCCTTACCTTCTCCAACCACCTGGTGGTCGCCGAGCGAGGTGTAGCTGAGTCTTGGGGCAAACCAATATCCACATCTCCTTCACTGTTAAACTTTAGTCCAGATCAGACTTTCCTGTGTAAGTCCTGAATGGTGTGCTTGTGATGGGTACTCAAAAGTTTTGTGCAATAATTTTTACCTTTGACATTCAGCTCCTCACACATCTACAGAAGCCCTTGGTTTCCCTCACCTTTTATAGTGAGTGCTGATGTGGCTGTCTTTCAAAAATGACGTTGGCATCAGCACCTGTGTCAGATGCTCTATGGGACTATTGCCCCTGTCATGTGATCACCCCCCCCGTATTCTTTCTGTTATTTTGCCAGCCAAAGCTTGATCATTTACAGCCGGATGCTGGAGATCTGTGCCAACTTGCTGCCACCTTCTCCTGCCATGACTAAATTCCATATAAAATAATAAAATACTTGCACTCATTTTTTTTTCCAGTGATCAACACTACTGTAACATTAGCACAACAAGATTATGGCCTAAGTTGGTCTTGGGAAAATTGGTATGTGCGGTAGAACATAGAACATTACAGCGCAGTACGGGCCCTTCGGCCCTCGATGTTGCGCCGACCCGTGAAACCATCTGAAGCCTATCTGACCTACACTATTCCATTTTCATCCATATGTCTATCCAGTGACCACTTAAATGCCCTTAAATTTGGCGAGTCTACTACTGTTGCAGGCAGGGCGTTCCACGCCCCTACTACTCTCTGAGTAAAGAAACTGCCTCTGACATCTGTCCTATATCTACCACCCCTCAATTTAAAGCTATGTCCCCTCGTGTTGGTCATCACCATCCGAGGAAAAAGACTCTCACTGTCCTCCCTATCTAACCCTCTGACTATCTTTTATGTCTCTATTAAGTCACCTCTCAGCCTTCTCCTCTCTAACGAAAACAACCTCAAGTCCCTGAGCCTTTCCTCGTGAGACCTTCCCTCCATACCAGGCAACATCCTAGTAAATCTCCTCTGAACCCTTTCCAAAGCTTCCACATCCTTCCTATAATGTGGTGACCAGAACTGCACGCAGTACTCCAGGTGCGGCCGCACCAGAGTTTTGTACAGCTGCAGCATAACCTCATGGCTCCGAAACTCAATCCCCCTACTGATAAAGGCTAGCACACCATATGCCTTCTTAACAGCCCTATTAACCTGGGTGGCAACTTTCAGGGATTTATGTACCTGGATGCCGAGATCTCTCTGTTCATCTACACTACCAAGAATCTTGCCATTAGCCCAGTACTCTGCATTCCTGTTACTCCTTCCAAAGTGAACCACCTCACACTTTTCCGCATTAAACTCCATCTGCCACCTCTCAGCCCAGCTCTGCAGCTTATCTATGTCCCTCTGTAACCTATAACATCCTTCAGCACTATCCACAACTCCACCGACCTTCGTGTTATCTGCAAATTTACTAACCCATCCCTCTTCCATGTCATTTATAAAAATGACAAACAGCAGTGGCCCCAAAACAGATCCTTGCGGTACACCACTAGTAACTGAACTCCAGGATGAACATTTGCCATCAACCACCACCCTCTGTCTTCTTTCAGCTAGCCAATTACTGATCCAAACCGCTAAATCACCTTCAATCCCATACTTCCGTATTTTCTACAATAGCCTACCGTGGGGAACCTTATCAAACACCTTACTGAAATCCATATACACCACATCAACCGCCTTACCCTCATCCACCTGTTTGGTCACCTTCTCAAAAAACTCAATAAGGTTTGTGAGGCATGACCTACCTTTCACAAAACCGTGTTGAGTATCGCTAATCAACTTGTTCTTTTCAAGATGATTATAAACCCTATCTCTTATAACCTTTTCCAACATTTTACCCACAACCGAAGTAAGGCTCACAGGTCTATAATTACCAGGGTTGTCTCTACTCCACTTCTTGAACAAGGGGACAATATTTGCTATCCTCCAGTCTTCCCGCACTATTCCCGTCGACCAAGATGACATAAAGATCAAGGACAAAGGCTCTGCAATCTCCTCCCTGGCTTCCCTGAGAATCCTAGGATAATTGGCATGTGACATGATCTTTAAGAAATAAGATCTATTAAAACACGTACTATATATGTATTTTTTAAAGTTACTCGTTGCAACTTTCCTAAATTATTTCATTCAAGGGTGGTACTGTGAGCATTATAGTATATGTCAGAATGTTAAATGACGAGGCCATCTAATGCGAAAATTAGTAATTATTCTTGAGACCCAATAATCATTTGGTAGTACAGACCTTTAGTATGCTGAAAAAAGACACTGGTTAAGGAATCTGCAGGGGTTTCTCCACTACTACAGTTTATTGCAAGCCTAGCTTAAATGGTCAATATATGCATTGGGAGTCTTACATATTGGTCTTATTGGTAATCTTGTAAATAGGGCCCAAGCCATTTGCTTACCGGGCAAGCTTGATACTGAAATCGGGCGCATTAAAGAGGTCCTCAGGATAATAGCTATTCTGATCAGATTGTTTCAGACTGTATATCATATAAATTGTTAAACGTACCTCAGCCTGTCATTTTTGGCTGAAAAATGCTCAGTCTGTGCACTGAAAAGTGCCCAGTCTACTTTCATAGAATTATAGAATCCCTACAGTGCAGAAGGAGGCCATTTGGCCCATCAAGTCTGCACCAGTCCTTCAAATAAGCTCTCTACCCATGCCCACTTCCCCCTATTCCCAGAACCTAGCCTGGACATCCCTGACACTAAGGGACAATTTAACATTGCCAGACCACCTAATCTCTTTGGACTGTGGGAGGAAACCGGAGCACCTGGAGAAAACCCACGCACACACAGGGAGAAAGTGCAAACTCTACACAGACAGTGACCCAACGTCGGAATTGAATCCAGATCTCTGGCACGGTGCCGCCCTTGGAAAGGCAATGGATCTAAAAATTTGGGCAACAGCTGAAGCTAGCAATTTGACGCTGCTACTATGCAGTAGCAACATGAGCAGAATTCACCACTAAATGGGTATTGCCGTCAAGCCAAACAATGTTTGCCTTTCACAGAAACGAATAATGTGGTATATGAATTGCAGAGCCAGTGTAATGTTAGGTACATAGGCCATACAACCCAATGACTGGCAGATTGTATCAAACAGTATGTCCCAGCCGCTGTTCACAACAGGCAAGGTGCAGACCATACCCAACCGGCCTGTGCTTGCAAACTCAAATCATAGTGGGATGTGATTCTGCAACAGACCAACATTTGCTCAATAATCCTCAGTGTGCTAAGAATTATACTGGCACCCAATTTAACGTTGTCAGTTGGGCTCATGGTGTGGCAGGTTACTGTCTACTGTAAGTTACATATACTAATATACAGGGCCCTGTTCATTGCAGACAGAAAGAACATATACACACATTGCTTCTGTTCAGCTGAACAAAATAAGGGATAGCCATTTGCTGGCTCATTCCTCAGGGCAGTGCCATGACCAATCAGTCAATCTGCCAGGTTTAAAATGCTCAAACAAAGCTTCACAATTTACTGCCGATCAGCATTAATTGGTGCATTCTCCATGACAACTCGTCTCCAATCAGATTCCACTTGACAACCAATCAGCACTCTGTCCTCATATAGTTGTTGTTTCCCCTGACATTGGTGTTCTTGTGATTGTCCTGATGTGTGCAAGACAAAAAGCTTCAACAAAATCTTTTTTTCGGCAATATTCTTAAGAACTAGACAGAATGATTTATCTAAAAAAAAATGCAGAGCACATGAACAAATTCTGCAAGTATCTGACTTCATAATATAACTTGAAGTGTACCTGTAGCCAAATTAGGCTTTCTCCCGTACCAGCCTCCCCGAACAGGCACCGAAATGTGGCCACTGGGGGATTTTCACAGTACTTTCATTTGAAGCCTACTTGTGACAATAAGCGATTTTTATTTCATTTTCATTTCAGTAGGGAAACAATTTGAATGGTTCAAGAGACGATAGAACCAGCAAGTAAAAATTAAGTTTAAAAAAAACACAAGGGGCTGGATTCTCTATTTCTGCGTCTAAGTGTTGACGCCAATGAAGGATCCGTGGAGTTCCACAATGGAAAAACCGGCGCCACACCCGCACCGATTCCGCTACCAGTGAGGGGCTAGCACTGGTGCTGCGTGGAACATCTGCAGAACATGTGTAAGACGGTGGGGGAAATCACCAGGTCTGTGATGGACACATGGAGGGCTGACAAGCTGCAGCCACGCGTACACTATGCAACCCCACACATGCATCGATCATGCCCAAATAGATGGTGCCGGTTGGTGGATCGTGCCCGTCCACCCCACCTCCTGGCCTCCCCCCACTACTCCCCCAGCCCTGGCAGAAGTTGCCCCGGACTGCGGCACGACTGTCGGCAAAGTATGACGGTGCTGGACACTCTGTACGTTCTCCCTCTCTCCGCCGCCACCACGCCAGGTTCACGACTGTCGGCAAAGTATGGCGGTGCTGGACACTCTGTACGTTCTCCCTCTCTCCGCCGCCACCACGCCAGGTTCACGACTGTCGGCAAAGTATGGCGGTGCTGGACACTGTCTGTACGTTCTCCCTCTCTCCGCCGCCACCACGCCAGGTTCACGACTGTCGGCAAAGTATGGCGGTGCTGGACACTGTCTGTACGTTCTCCCTCTCTCCGCCGCCACCACGCCAGGTTCACGACTGTCGGCAAAGTATGACGGTGCTGGACACTGTCTGTACGTTCTCCCTCTCTCCGCCGCCACCACGCCAGGTTCACGACTGTCGAGATTACATGTGGACCGCGCCGTCGGGAACTTGGCCCATCGGAGGCGGAGCATCGTGGGTGGACCCGATAATGAGATGCAAATGCGGTTGAAACTGCACACGGCGCCCAACACAATGACTCCAATTTGGAGGGGGCGGAGCATCACGACCCAGCGTCAAACCGCCGCCTGTTGCGGTTTTGGCATCGGGAACTATTCTCCGCCTGATCGCCGTTCCTGATTTCGGGGTCGGGCAACAGAGAATCCCAAACAGGATTATCCAAAAAGATAAAAGAACTGGGAAAGTGGTCACAGGGGTTTGCGATTAACCTAAAAGTCTACAATCCAAGGCTGTAACAATGATTAGAAATACAGGGGGTTTATATGTCATGTGGAAGTTAATTCATGTAGTATTAATTACATATGAAATCAATAGAAAAAATACAGAAATATATAATAACCCATTAGAAATGTTGGTAATGTATTATCATCCTTGGTTCAACAGTTCCAATTTTGTTTTAATTTGCCTTTTCATTTATTATTAATGGTAAAATAGGATTTCAGGAGAAGACTAGTAATATAAGTTATTAGACTTTTGCAACTCCCCCCAGTATTCCCTGAGATAAATGTGTTCAATCTCCTATTTGGATTTTAGATGAGTACCCTGACGAAGGTAATATCCCAAATTTATTTATTCACATTTTATAGAGAGAATTGTTAGGTATTCTATTTTTATTATGCTTTTAGGAGGAGTAGTAAAAACAGTACCCGTTTGTCAGAAACCTTCCTTCCTATTTCCTTTTTTGTATCTGTTTTTTTTGGTGCATGAACCCACAATGGGAATGTGCCTTTAAGCAGTGGACTCATGATGGAGCAGCTGCTAGTCAGTAGACTATGTTCCAGGTTTTGTATTTTGGCGAGGAGAAAACAGACTCGTAAGTGCTGAGTGGATCCTAAGAACCAGCTTTGGAGGAAGGCGGTTCAATTGGCTGGCTGGCAATCTGTGGGTTCTCCGGGGACAGTGTTCTGGCTGACAACAGTGAGTGATTAGTTCCTGCGGGATGCTTTGAGAGAGCTGGGCAGAAGTGATTCGACCTTGAAAGGAGAAGGAGAGCTCTCTCTCTCGCTGCTGAAGTAAATAACTGCTATACAGTATTGTCCTGAAACCAGTGAGTGCCGGGCACATCGTTACAATAAATTTGAAACGATCTTGAATCTACAGAGAAAGGGCCTGTTCCTGTGACGTACTTTTCTTTGTTCTATCTCGAGCCTAGAAGGAAGAAATGCGGAAACAAAAACTTGAACTCCAGAAAGTCATTCACTGGAAGCCATCCTAGTGCATCAGCGATCCTTTATTCTTTTATTTCATCATTATTTTCTTCCTTCTATGTTGTGTCAGTTGAAAAGGGGGGAGGATTAGGAAAGGGGTATCAGAGAGTCAGTTACATTTTTGTCAGTTTAATTATATTACTATCAAATAATAAAAGGTTATTTGTGTTTAAAATTTTCACACCTGGTGAATGCAGTTTATTGGGCTCAGCCAAAGTGCTCATGTATTTTAAAAACAACATCTAATTTCATTTGTGTTGCGACTCCGGGTCAAGTGGAACTGCAATTGACCGTGCACTAGCCCAGGGGGTCGTGACACTTTGCACTGTGGTGAACTATATCTTAACACATTCAACTGCAGATATTTGCATAAATGTTTGCTGATCTTTCTGCACAGAGCGACTGAGTTCTCAAGATCAGCTAGTTTGCAGTAGTTTGGAGGAGAAGCTGCGAATCTATGCAGAAATGGCTGAAAAAAATGGCTTTGAAGAAGCTGGTCTGGAAACGCAGCTTTTGATCAAACCGGATACCGTTGAGTTTCCACAAGCTGGATTTTTATTGACTGCTGCAGTCAGGGAGGGTAGGAATATATTCATCCTTTAAATTGCACTTCTTTGTCATTTAATATCAGATTGATAAATAACACTTTTTGCATATAAGTTTGATGAATCAGATCAATACTGTTTATTTATTACTGCCATCTGTTTTTATTTTCTCCTTGTTCTGCAGCTGAAAGCCTTCATACCCTACTGACATCTCAACCGTGCAACTTTGCTCAGCAGCCGCGGGAGAGTTTGGGTGAACCAATGGTGTCACACAAGCTTGAAATGTTTGGGAGCTGCAGCCATAATGCGCCACCATCTATACGTAAGTAGGATCTAAGCTAGTCATAGGACTAATGCATTCAATGGATGTTCATACAGTTGTCAGATTATTTAAAAAGAAACTCTACCTGTGCTTTATACAGAAAAATAGAGTAACTGTTAAAGAAATGTTTGATTTCCAGCACACACATTTCTTTCTTTTTTTGAACCTATCAATAATGAGTTTGAGGATTCTGAGGACCCAGGAGACCCTTGCAGGCGAATAAACGCAAATTATTTTGCAGTCAAAGAAAATGGCCGCTATGAAGACATATTCACAATAATTCTCTGTCAGGACTACCAGTGGGCGTCCACTGAGAGCATCAACATTTGCCATCTGTACCACCCTGGTGATGCTGAAACGTACACTCGCAAGCTGCTAATAGCCTTGAAGGTTATACTGGGTTAACAGCTGGGAAGAAAGTAGCCGCCTTTTTACCCTTACAAATACCTCCTCTTGCGCTCCTCATGCCCATCTTTGGTTCTTCTTCAGCCGCTCATGTAGGAGTGCCAACAGAGTGGCTAATTTCAAGATAAATTTCCCATCATAGTTCACAAGCCTGGACTTCAGGGGTTGAGTTATGTAGGGAGATTATACAAATTATGCCAGTTTTCTCCAGAATTTAGAAGGTTAAGGGGTGATCTTATCAAAGTCTTCAAGGTATTAACAGGAAGAGATAGGGTGGGAAAAGATAAACTGTTCCTGTTGGTTGGAGATTCTAGATCTAGGGGCATAGTCTAAAAAATATGGCTGGGCCGTTCTGAATTACAAGCCAGCTGTTTAGCCCACTGTGCTAAACCAGTCCCTACAACTGGCAATTGATTCTAGACTAGCTTTTAGGTTTAAATCTGAGATAGAAAATGTTTTGTGAAGCAAAGGTATTAAGGGTTAGGGGCCAAATATATGCAGGTATATGGAATTCGGCCACATATTAGCCATGACCTCATTGAATGGCGGAGCAGGCTCAAGGGGTTGAATGACCTACTCCTGTTCCTATGAGCCCCAAAAATGACCTTAATTTGGTCATATTTTCTTGTGTTGGGACTCCTTTCATGACCTGGACCTTTTCTTCGACTGGGTGCAAGCTATCCTTGAACATGCCTGCCTTTGTCTTAACCACAAACTTGCCTCGCTTCAGGTGGACATCCGCCTGGGAGAATGGCCTGAGGACCTCCACCTGTTCCTTCTCGGTGACCCGTGAAATTAGCACATTTTCTGGTATACTGCCACTTTGGGAAATCCCTGGAGGATACCTTCCATCACACATTGTAATATCGTGCGTGTGGATGAGACCCCGAAGGGGAGCCGTGTATACTTGTACAGATCACTGTGGGCATTGATGGTCACGTACTTCCGTGATGCTGCATCTAGTTCCAATCGGAAATGCGCATTTTGTGGGTTTTAAACTCTCATTTGCCAGTGCTTCCCTGTGTATAAAACACATGGGCTTTGCATCTTGATTTGCATTGGCACAATTGACAAAGAAATACTTCAAGAAATCATCTTTATACTTCTTTGTTCCCGTTTCAGTTTTGCCTTGATGGATTGTTCACCAGAAAGCCTGGAGCTCTGTATACAGCTCACATCAACACTTCTTTGCCCTGCCGTGGACTCTCCTGAGAAGCTCTCTCCAGCAGACTCAGTAGTCAGATCCTGGCCTGTTTGTGTCGCCGGCATTCTCAACGTAAAAGCTAGTTGAGGCTGTCATTCTTAAAAGTTCGTCTCAGCCTTTGGGCGCTTCTTCCCCAATACCATGGGTGGCACGGTAGCACAGTGGGTAGTACTGTTGCTTCACAGCTCCAGGGTCCCAGGTTCGGTTCGATTCCTGGCTTGGGTCACTGTCTGTGTGGAGTCTGCACGTTCTCCCCGTGTCCGATGTGAGCTATATCCAGAGCGAACTAAGTAACCACTAGAGGGAGCACCAGAGATGTCATGACATGCAGACATACAGCCAATGGGTCATTACAACAGGACACAACCAATGGGTAATCAGGACACCCAGAGGTGGCATTACCACAAGGGGGCACTTCACAGCCCATATAAAAGGACAGGGCACACATGCTCTGCTTCTTTCCACAGACATACATCTGGAGAGTACATCAGGGTTGATCAGCAGCATCACACCCAGCACGTGGCTTCGAGCAGGCTGGTAAAGATAGACTGAGTTACTACAGCTAGATGAGCAGAGAGTCAAACTCATTTAAGAACTGTGTTGATAGTTCAATAAACAAGTTGAACTCATTTCTTAGTCTGGAGCTTCCTTTGTACATCAAGGAAGCAGCTTATGCTACACTAAGCAGCATAACACAACAGGGCTTACCAGATGTGGAGGTGAATAGTGTCCCCATCCGGCGAGCATAAGAGTAGAGCCAGTAGCACCCAACCACCGCCTGAGCAACATTGGGGCCAGACCAGTTGGCTGAGGGCCTCTACAGCTTCATGAGACATCTTTCCCGAGCTCCAGGAGGAGGACATACAGCGTGCTGCACCTGTGGTCAGAGGAACCATGGGAACCAGGAACACCAGAACCACCAGCTAACATGGTGCCCTGGTCAGGGGAAATGCCCACCCAGAGCCAGGGCTTTACACATAGCACAACCCAAGGAGGACGAGTGAATTCAGTAAAACTGCAAGAAGAATAGCCCCCATCAAAATCACCGTCCAGGTTAATAGCCACCTCTAGTGATGGAAATTGATACAGGGGCTGCTGTCTCAGTCATAGGACAGCAAATGTACCACAAAGTCCGTACAGAGGTCCAATGCCCGGTCCTAAGGGGCACTGATGAACATTTGGCAATATACACGGGAGAACTGCTGGCCATCACTGGCATGATGGCATCTCTGGTAGCCTAATGCAGAAATTCATTTCTTTGCCACTGATAGTGGTGTGAGGATTCAGGCCCAGTCTTTCGGGCCTCGACTGGGTACAGTGGCTCTCCCTAGGCTGGCAGCGGATTTTCAAGGCGGGCACTGGGGGGTTGTAGTGAGCGTGGCCAAAATCTACTTGGGCCCGCTTCCCTAGTCCCCATGTGGAAAGTGGAATACGAGGTCAGGAAGCAGGAATGCTTGGGAATTATTTGTTCTGTGCAACTCATGGAGTGGGCAGTGCCTGTAGTCCAGGTGCTGAAGCCGAATAAAACCTGAGTGGAGATTACAAATTGATGGAGAACAAAGCCTCATGTTTGGATGGGTGCCCGTGCCATGCATGGATGATCTCTATGCGGTTGATTGGGGATCACTCCTTCTCCAAATTAGACATGAATCACATGTAGTTCCAATTGGACCTGGATGCGAGGTCCAGGAAAAACGTGATTGCCAATATCCGCAGGTGTGTTTATGAATATACCAGCCCACTGTTCAGGGTGTCGGTGGCCTGTGTGATCTTTCAGCGAGTTATGGAGATCATTCTCCAAGGGCTTCCAAGGGTGGCAGTCTACTTGGGCAACATCCTGATCACCGGAACCATCGAGAAGGAACGCATGGATAATTTAGAGGAAGTCTTCTCCGTTTGTCTGAGGCAGGTGTCCGCCTAAAAAGGGGCATGTGTATATTTCACATGATAGAGGTCACATACCTGGGGTGCCGGGGCAACAGGGATGGCTTGCATCCAATGGAGGAGAAGTTACCAGCCATCAAGCAGACCGCCATGCCTGAGAAAATAACCAAACTATGCCCGTTTCCCAGACTCATAATTTATTACTGCAAATTCATCCTGAACTTGGCAACTATACTGACACCACTGCATGCACTCCTGAAAAAACATTAGAAATGAGAATGGAGGGCGCCGCAGGAAGAGACGTTTGCCAAGATAAAGTGTGAGCTGTCATCCTCCAGTCGGTTAATGCACTATGGCCCCTCCACACCATTCATGATCATGTGTGATGCCTCCCCATATGCCATCGGGACAGTATTGTCCGAACAAATGGACGACGGGATGGAGAGGCCAATGGCCTATACATCAAGGGCTTTGGCCACCGCAGAGTGCAGGTGTACTAAAATCAAAAAGGAGGGGCTATCCATACTCTTTACAGTCCAGTGGTTCCACCAGTATGTTTATGGGCAGCACTTTGCAATCATAACAGACCACAAACCATTGCTCGGGTGTTCAAGGTAGATAAGGCAATCCCACTAATAATGTCGGCCAGGATCCAGCGATGGACGCTACTATTGGCAAAATATGAGTATTTGTTCAAGTATCGACTGGGCGTGCAAATCACATACGCGGATGCCCTGAGCAGACTCCCATTGCCGACATGCCCCTCTGTCCCAGTAACAGAAAAAGTGGTGTTGGTGCTGAATTTTATGGACACCTTGCCAGTCACAGCCTCGCAGATTCGTGAGTGGACACAAAAGGACCCGACCTTAGCGAAGTTAGGCCACATCGTCCTGCACAGGGGACAGCAGGGAAAACTGCCTGAGGAGCTGTGCGTTTTCACTACTAAGCAACAAGAGCTTAGAGTGGAGGACGTCATTCTCCCGTGGGGAGCCCATGTTCTGGTCCCAAGGCAAGGCAGGAAAGCCAGATTTCAGGACAATGGACAATGGGCACTCAGGGGTGTCCAAAATGATGATGCTCGTCAGAAGCTACGTGTGGTGGCCGGGACTTGATGGCGACATCGAGAGGTTGGTGCAGCAATGCACCACATGACAGGAACATCAAAAGCTCCCGCCAGCAACGTCTCTTCATCCCTCGGAGTGGCCAGGACGGCCCTGGGTACGATTACACGCCGATTTCGCCTAACCTTTTCAAGTGTCAATGTTCCTGCTATGTTGATGCCTATTCAAAATGTTTGGATGTTTACCAGATGCCATTCACCACTTCAAGGGTTAGCATTGAGAATTTACACCAATCGTTCAGTATCCATGGCATTTCAGAAGTGCTCATTACAGATAACGGCCCACCTTAGTCACTGGGACGGCACAGTGGATAGCACTGCTACCTCACAGGGACTCGAATTTGCTTCTGACCTGTGTGGTGACTCTGTGGAGTTTGCACATTCTTCCCATGCCTGCGTGGATTTCCTCTGGGTGCTGCGGTTTCCTCCCACAGTCCAATGATGTGCAGGTTAGGTGGATTGGCCATGCTAATTTGCCCCTCGGTGAGGTTACGGGGATAGGGTGGGGGATTGGGCTTAGGTAGGGTGCTCTTTTAGAGGGTCGGTGCAGACGTTATGGGCTGAATGGCCTCTTCTGCACTGCAGGGATTCTATGATTCATGAAGACGAAAGATGTAAAACACATTCAGACTCCGCCCATACCACACTTCTTCAAACAGTCTGGTTGAACCGGTGGTGCAGACTTTTAAGAGCGGCATAAAGAAACAAGCCACGGTGTCCATGGAGACAAAATTGGCCCGGTTCCAGTTTAGCCATTGGACCACACTGCATATAACGACCAGGATGGCGTTGGCTGAATTGCTGATGGGCCAAAGACTGAGGACCTGCCTTAGCCTGACATTCCCTAATATTGGTGGGAAGATGGAGAGATAACAGGATCAAAAGAAAATATACCATAGCCAGTGGAAGCAGGACAAAGGGTTCAGGCCAGGGAGTCCGTACCAAGACCGGCTCCGCCGGGTAAGTCAACTCCTCATCCTTTCTGCCCATCATCCAGGGACCAAGAAATAACATTCCACAAGGGCCAGGGCACAGAGATGTGTGAGATGGAAGTGTCCACAATCTCAGAAGTCAGTTTAAGCAGGGAAAGACCGCTGACAGCACCCCAAGATGATTGGTGTGGATGCTCCCCAATGCATTACACACCTCCTGACCCAGCCCTGCAACTACTGGAAATGCAACCTCAGGCAAAAAGATGGAAGGAGACCTCCTCCATCCTCTATGACAGAGAGACTTGCAGACTTTGGTGGGGAGGGATGTAATAACTCCCACGAGATCCACAGGGATGACCTGATTGATACCCCCATGGGGCTCTTGAATACAAACTCTCCCGCCGAGGGGTGGAGGCCTAACAGTGGGGCTCGATGAATTAGGTAGATAAAAAAACAATCAGGATTGGAACCGGCATATTTGGATGGTCCGTACTGGGACTGGATGTACTGTCCACCGCGTTGCGGCCTTGCATTTCCCTAACTAAATAAATGTTTTAGTTCAAGCCTTCTTAGGACGCCTGTAAATATTATAGTCAACTTTTTCGCATTTGCACTGGGCCATTATGCCATTTGCTGATATGAGTTCACAGGAACAGTATTGGCTCATACAGCAATATGCATATTATATTCTTAATGGACAGAGCGAAACTAAGGTGGCTTCATGGCTGTTCCACCATATCATTTAAGGTTTCCTAATGTAATTCGGTAATCATAGCAGTTTTGGTTAAGTTTCTTACTTTCTAACTCTCTCTCTCTCTCTCTCTCCCTTCCCTCTTTTTTCCCTTTTCTCTCTCTTCCATCTTAAAAACCTTGGGCATAATTTTACTCTCCCTCCAAGGCGGGTTCTGAGGCTGGGGTGAGCGTAACACTGAATGGACGGGATTCCACCCAGGAACCCTCCTGCTCAAACCCAGATGCAATTTTGTGCTTGCCCTCAGGTGGGAAATCTTCCCATTCCCCGATTATCCTGCCCAGCCTCAATTTTTAGGCTGCTGGGAGCAGGTGGAAAGAGGGTGGGAAAGCGGCATTTGCATTTCTTCTCATCTTGGGGGGGGGGGGGGGGGGTGCCTCACTCTGAAGGTCCCTCATTGGTTGCCCTCCCCCTGGGACATTGGAACTCCAGGGCCTATTGCCCTCCTTGGTTCTCAAAGCCAGCTGAATCAAATTTTGGTGCTTGCCCCCACTTGAGCTGGTTGACTGCAGTGTTTTCCCAAGAGCGGTGGACCGTAATACAGAGGTTCGTAAGACTTTTTTTTTGGTTGTCCTTACATCATTTGTACTGACCACCTTGATGTCCTGAGACAGTTCCCATAGAAATCTACTTGGGGTTCTGCAAACATTAATGCAGAAGACATAGCCAAACCATTCAAGTTGGATTTCCTGGAGAGTGGAATTCATGCTGTTGAGCCCAGCGTAATGACGAACCTCACTCCTTTTGATTTTGTCCTGCCATTGAATTCTGATGGACCTTCAGTTTCTTTGGTTGACGCATTCCAGAGCTTTGATGTGGTGCCTATAGCAGACTCAGGATTCTGCACCACAAAGGGTGGTAAGGACACAGGTGTGATAGTTCAATTTTAGTCTTCAACGTAATTCCATACTTGCTTTCAAGTATGTTCATGGGGTGTGCTGTAGGAAAAACTTGCTTTCTGGATGTATGCACTAATATCCTCATCAATAATGGCATCTCTAGAGAGCACACTACCAAGGTATGTGAATTTTTCTGCAGTCTTGAAACTGGTGCCATCAATGGTTATGTCTGGTGCTTCATGGCATATGCCTGGTAGTGTTGCAGCTGGAACTACACATGAAAAATGAAAATGAAAATGAAAATTGCTTATTGTCACGAGTAGGCTTCAATGAAGTTACTGTGAAAAGCCCCTAGTCGCCACATTACAGCGCCTGTCCGGGGAGGCTGGTACGGGAATCGAACCGTGCTGCTGGCCTGCTTGGTCTGCTTTAAAAGTCAGCGATTTAGCTGAGTGAGCTAAACCAGCCCCTGATGGCAAGTTAGCATAGACTGTTTCCATTATTACTGTTGACACAAGAATTTAAAATGGAGATATTAAAATAATTGCAAAATTGAGCCTGAATCACATCTGCTTCTCCTGGTATCTTGTCTGTAATCCCACTTCACCTGCTGACCATACATTGATGTTGACTGTCAATGTGCAAGATAATGGCAAATTGACTACCGTAAAAATGTGCTAAACCATTTGTTTCAAGGGCATCAGGACTTCTTCTTTTTTTTTTAAATTTAGAGTACCCAATTATTTTTTCCAATTAAGGGGCAATTTAGCGTGGTCAATCCACCTACTCTGCACATTTTTTGGTTTGTGGGGGCGAAACCCACGCAGACACGGGGAGAATGTGCAAACTCCACACGGACAGTGACCCAGAGCCGGGATTGAACCTGGGACCTCAGCGCCGTGAGGCGGTTGTGCTAACCACTAGGCCACCGTGCTGCCCTCGGGCATCAGGACTTCTAATGATTTTGTCAAATAAGGCCGGTTTTTAAAATTAGAACATAAAACCACAGGAAATGTTTGTGTGTCTGCATATTTCAATGCTCTTGTTATTTGCCAATGTGCGTGGCCAATTTTAGTAAAAGATCTATCAAGTCGCAACATTTCCTGCTGCAGCTCTCCACAACCTCCCTAACATCACATCCAGCCACAAACATGATGTACTGTGACAAATATGTTATTTTCTTCTGAGAACTATTTTCTTTGTCTCAACGCACCTTTTTTAATGTCCAATTGTCACAAGAACATCCATTTATCCCATATTTGTTTGGCACACCTGGGGTTTCTGTGAAAATAGTAAGCTATATTTTAATGGATAAATTCCTGAATTGAAAGAAAGCACACACTTCTGTTGGGTTGGTAAATGATAAGACTTGATATTATAGCTGTTACTTTGTGAAAGGAAACTGTCTTTGGGAAACCCACTGCCCTTGGGAAACTCACAAAGCATTCAGGCAGAATTCATTAGGATCTGCTGTATAACCAACATAGTCATGTTCCTACAGTATTACAGAGTCATGGAGTTTTTCAGCATGGTGGCCCTTCAGCCCATCATGTCTGCACCAGCCTTCAAGCACCTATCTACTCTAATCCCATTTTCCAGCACTTGGTCCATAGCTTTGCATGCTATGGCGTTTCAAGTGTTATCTAAATGCTTCTTAAATGTTGTGAGGGTTCCTGCCTCCTTTCAGGTAGTGAGTTCCAGATTCCCAACACCCTCTGGATGAAAACCTCTTTCCTCAAATCCCCACTAACCCTCCTGCCCCCTTCCATAAATGTATGCCCCCTGGTTATTGACCCCTCCGCTAAGGGGAAAGGTTTCTTCCCATCTATCCTATCTATGTCCCTCATAATTTTATACACCCCAATCTGGTCTCCCCTTAGCCTTCTGTGCTCTAAGGAAATCAATCCCAGCCAATCAAGCCTCTCTTCATAGCTGAAACAGTCGAGTCGAGGCAACATGCTGGGGAATCCCCTCCGCACCCCTTCTAGTACAATCACATCCTTCCTTTTAGAGTAGCGACCATAACTGCACACAGTACTCTAGCTGTGGCATAACAAGTGTTTTATACAGCTCAATCATAACCTCCCTCTCTTATATTCTTCACCTCGGCAATAAAGGAAAGTATCCCATATGCCTTTTTAACCACCTTATCCATCTGTCCTGTCTATGGACATGCACCCCAGTCGTGTACTTTTATTTTCAAGTATTGGTCAGGACGGGTTAACAGCTTCAAAACATGTTTATTTTGTTCTAAAAATAATGCACAATACTGCGGATGCTGGAAATCCAAAATAAAAACAGAAAATGCTGGATAAGCTCAGTAGGTCTGGAAGTATCTGTGGAGAGAGAAACAGAGTTTAACCTTTTGAGTCCTTTTACCCTTCGATAGAGGGGTCTGGAGAAGTTCTGGTCACCACCGCTGATTCCTGATTGCAGCCCAGAGTTCACCATCACAGAAAAAAAGACTTCCAACTGGGTGCATGAATTGAGCAGGTTTATTTTCATTACCCGTGCATCAGGAACTATGAAGTATTAATGTGGCTTTTTCACATTGTACAAAACCAGCCTTAGACGGTCGGTGTGTGTCAGTATATGTATGATGGGTATGAGCAATAAAATCTACTTTTCTTCTGTCTCCCTATTAGATGCATCTGACTCTAAGATCCCAGATCCACAGTCACTGGTCACAGATTCGGTGATGAGACAGACAGGAGGTGCATGGTGTGGCTGTGACCCTCTGCTTTTGCAGACTGGGGGTGAACTGTACAGACCTAGATCAGATAGTACTGCACAAAAGGTAAATAGTTCCACAAGATTGTGAATCAATCCTGATTAAGAAAGAATTGCATTCAGTTCTCAGTGAACAAATGGTCAAATTGCTAATTTGGAACTCATAACCAGCTAAAGCCCCCCTCCCCACCCGGCTACCACCTCTCACCCCTCACACCATCTTTCTCCCCATCCTGTCAGGGTTTACAGAGATATTCATACATTTGTAATTGATCAGATTTGGACCAAAGGTGGAAGTTGGAACTTTGAAATTCTCTTGAAATGATACTTGCTTCGAAATCCCAGCACAGTAACCTGATCTGAAATATTAATTTGCTTACAAACCGAGCCAAATTATTCTCTGTCGTTCCTTTATGGATGCATAATCTCTAATTGCTCTTGGTGCTGTTGCACAGAAGAATGTATTGTGAATTGTGTTTTATCAGAAGGAATCTTCTAAATTCAAAGTGGTTGGTATCGAAGATCATGAACGATAAAAGTAAGTTACTGCAACTTGCCAAAAATGGACATCTGTTAGATTTGTAAATGGAATCCAGCTTTCAGTCATTATTTCTCCACTAGTTCTGTTTTCACTTCTTTCATCTCCTGAGTACAATTCAGTCTAATTTGTTAGCCTGCATTTGAATGTTTGCCATGTCTAGTAAATCATTAGCGTCTCATGATGAAAATTCAGTTTTCCTAGGGATTTTCAGTTGTGGATTGCAAAATTTGGTAAAATGAATCCAAAGATATCATCGCACAGGCCGACACATTAGGCTCTGTAGAATCATCGCCAAGGGACACCATTAGATTACACATGCAGACATTTCCAAGTTTTCTGTGTTTGTGAGCCACTTAGGTACACACTGTGGTGCATGGGGGCCATGTATTAAGTTGAAATGAATGTTCCCATTATTTTTCACATATTGCAAGCTGTGGTTACTAAGCAATCCTGGAACTCTGAATAAAGATTTATCCATCAGTAGGAACAGTGCTAAGAATAGCCATTTCCCAAACACCAACCTGAATTAAAGTTCAAACAGATGAACCATTGGAGGGGGACTAATCGGATAGCCCTTTAAAGAGACCCCATGGGCCAAATGGCCTCAGTTTGTGATTCAATGATTCAGTAAATAAGAAGGATCAGTATGAACAAGCAGCCTCAGCTTTGTCAAGCAGATTGCCAGGACTCATGGGTTGCTTGTTTTATGGGCCATAGTTTTGACACCTCAGCGTTATTTTAAAAAACCAGTTGTATAATAAATCAAACGTGCATATCAATGTTCTCTTCTCTCCCCTTGATCCACGATATTCAAATAGTCAAATTGCATGAGAACATGCATCTGTACTCAGCCATCCAGAATGCCAAATTTGTGTTCCCGTTTCTTTCTCCTCTCTTTTCCACTGGTCTGTACAGCAATTTCCTCCATTTTTCGACCTTAGAGCATCGAAAATCCAGTGGCCACCATTAGATTACCAAGTAAGAAAGAAGCAGACAGACGGCAACAATGGAACAGCTGTGATTTGTCTTAGTCTAGAGGACAAAGGAAAGGATGAATAATTCAGTAACCACTGCTGGAAAGTGCAGTATGTGGAGCTGGAGGGGAAGCGGTGGCACTGTGGTATTGTCACTGGACTAACAATGCAGAGCCCAAGGGTAATGCTCTAGGGTCCTGGGTTCGAAACCCACCATAGCAGATGGTGAAATTTGAATTCAATAAAAATCTGGAATTAAATGTCTAATGATGACCATTGACGGTTGTCAAAAAAACCCACCTTGTTCATTAATGACTTTCAGAGAATCTGCTGTCCTTACCCAGTCTGGCCTATATGTGACTCCAGATCCAGGGCATTGGTGAGACAACACCTGGAGTATGATATGCAGTTTTGGTATCCTTATCGGAGGAAGAATGTTCTTTTATTTTTATTTTTTTATAAATTTAGAGTACCCAATTCTTTACTTTTCCAATTTAGGGGCAATTTAGCCCAGCCAATCCATCTACTCCGCACATCTTAGGGTTGTGGGATTGAGACCCTCGCAGACACAGGGAGAACGTGCAAACTCCACACGGATCGAACCCAGGTCCTCAGCGTCGTGAGGCAGCAGTGCTGACTACTGCACCAACGTGCCGCCTGAGGAAGGATGTTCTTGCTATGGAGAGAGTGCTGTGAAGGTTTACCAGGCTGATTCCTGTCATTTGAGGAGAGACTAAATTGGTTAGGATTATATTAATCAGATAGAAGAGTGAGAGGGGATCTCATAGAAACTTACAAAATTCTAATAGGATTAGGCAGGACAGACTCAAAAAGAATGTTCCTGATGGTGAGGGAGTAAAGAACGAGGGTTCATAAGTTGAGGATAAGGGGTAAACATTTCAGGACTGAGGTGAGGAGAAATTTCTTTACACAGAGAGTGGGGAATCTGTGGAATTAAACTACCACAGCAAATAGTTGAGGCCAAAATGTTGTGTAATTTCATGAAGGAATGAAGCAGCATTTCACTTGCACCTCTTTCAATTTGATCTATTGCATTCACTGCTCCCAATGTGGGAGCTCTTGGGACTAAAGGGATCAAGGGAATTGGGGGAAATTCAGGATCAGGGTATTGAACCTGATAATCAGCCATGATCATAATGAATGGCGGAGCAGGCTCGAAGGGCCGAATGTTGTCCTCCTGCTTCTATTTTCTCTGTTTCGTACAGCGATACAGTCGATTCTTAACTGCCCCCTATTGAAATGGCTGAACAAGCCACTCAGTTCAGAGGCAATTAGGGATGGGCAATAAATGCTGGCCCAGCCAGTGACACCACATCCCAAGAACAAATTTTAAGAAAAAGAAAAGGACATGCTCGACTTCGATATCCCTCCACCCCCTCCTGCAATAGTGAGACATACGAATACCCAAGGGATGGCACGGTGGCTCAGTGGTTAGCACTGGTGCCCCACGGCACTGAGGTCTCAGGTTCGATTGTGGGTTTCGCCCCCACAACCCAAGAGATGTGGGTTGATTGGAAAAAATGAATTGGTACTCTAAATTTATTTTTAAAAAGCCATACGAATACTCACTGTCTGGCTCCACATCTTGAGATTTGTGTCAAATGGAAGTGTGAACACAGCAAGATTTAGCCTCTTCATGAATGAAAGGGATCAATCTGAAAGAGGTGAAATAAGTGAGTTTTGACAAAAACACATATCTACTCCAGCCACAAAGAAGAGTTGTTCTCTCGCTTCTTATCCTGAAGCCACCATGTTCTCCTTGGAGTGAAGGAGGCTAAGAAAAGATTTGATGGCGATGTTCAAAATCATGAGCGGGCTGAACAGAGCAGATGGGGAGAAACTGTTCCCGCTTGTAAATGGATCAAAAACGAGAGGACACACATTTAAAGTGCATCCCCTTAAATTCATCTATGCCCTTTGCTTCAAGTCTTCTTCTTCGACGATCATTTGCGAACAAGCATGATTGTCCACGTAAGAAATTCCGTATTACTGGTCATGGATTCGGTGGGTTTTTGCGTGGCTGATGAGCCCGATCCTAGAGCTGCATCTCCGACTGCACGCTTGGCAGGTGTTTCCGACAGGTGGCATTGGTCCTTGGACTCCATTGGTATTCCTGGTATTCCTTTCTCAGGCCACTTTCCGGGCCTCCTCCTCCTGTTACGTGTCCTCAAAGAATTGTGTCCCTTCGATCAGGAGGTTCCTCCAAGTAGATCTCTTCTGACCAAGAGTCTCCCAGGCGTTGATGTCAATGTTTCATTTCTTGAGGTAAGACTTCAGGGTGTCTTGGAAGTGCTTACTTTGTCGTCCTCTTGTTCAGAAGCCTTCCTTGAGCTAAGCGACTACCCAGTCTATGTTTGGTCTCTCCAATATAGAGGAGATCAGTGAATGTAATAGATCAAATTGAAAGAGGTGCAAGTGAAATGCTGCTTAACCTGGAATGAGTGTTTTGGGCCTAGGATGTTGTTAAGCATGGTAGAGGTAAAGAGGCAGGTGTTACACCTTATGCAATTGCATGGGAAGGTGCCATGGGAGATAGGAGAGGTGTTGGGTATGGTGGAGGTGTGAATTAGATGATCTCAGAGGGAACTGTCGCTGCGGAATGCTGACAGAGGGAGTGAAGGGAAGATGTGGGCAGCACGGTAGCATAGGGATTAGCACAATTGCTTCACAGCTCCATGGTCCCAGATTCGATTCCTGGCTTGGATCACTGTCTGTGCGGAGTCTGCACGTTCTCCCCGTGTGTGCGTGGGTTTCCCCCGGTTGCTCCGGTTTCCTCCCACAGTCCAAAGATGTGCAGGTTAGGTGGATTGGCCATGATAAATTGCCCTTAGTGACCAAAATTGCCCTTAGAGTTGGGTGGGGTGTCTGGGTTATGGGGATAGGGTGGAGGTGTGCGGTTGGGTAGGGTGCTCTTTCCAAGACCCGGTGCAGACTCGATGGGCCAAATGGCCTGCTTCTGCACTGTAAATTCTATCTATGAAATGTGTGGTGGGATTATGCTTTGCATTCGGAGGCTGGTGGAGTGAAGTGTGAGTACGAGGGGGACACTATCGTTCTGGGAGGGGGCGAGGGTAGTGGCATGGAGATGGACCACACGCTGTTGAGGGCTCTGTCAACAACTGTAGGTGGGAAATCACGGTTGAGGATGAAGGAACACACTTTCGAAGCACCATCCTGGAAAGTGGCATCATCGGAACAAATGCGACGGAGGCAAAGGAGTTGAGAGAAAGGGCTGGAGTCCTTACAGGTTGTAGGGTGCGAAGAGCTGTAGTCCAGATAGCTGTGGGAGTCGGTGGGCTTGTAATAGATATTAGTAGATAGTCTATTGGAGCCAGTAAGGTCAGGGAAGGGAAGGGAAGCCTGAGATAGACCAGGTGAAAATGATAGAGGGATGGAAACTTTTCCAGATCCGGACGAAAGCATGAAGAAGCACCAAAATAGTCATTGATCCTCTTTCCATGCCAGTATCTTACCCTTAACACCACGGGTTCTTATTTAACAGCCTCCTGTATTGCACCTTGTCAAAGGCCATCTGGAAATCGAAATAAATCATGTCCACTGCTTCTCCTTTGTCTAACTTCCTTGTTACCTCTTCAAAGAACTCTCTTTTTAAAATGTAATTTATTACAAACATGTATCAAAACAGGTTACAGCAAACAAACATCCCGGGAAACATGCTTCCCTACAATCAACTATACAGTCTGTACAGATTTTTCCTCTTTTTCAACCCCCCCCCCCCCCCCCCGATAAACAGCCCCTCAAACACGGTCACAAACATCCCCCACCTTTCCTCAAACCCCCCTGCTGAGCCCCGTAACTCACACTTTATCTTCTCTACTCGCAGGAAGTCGTACAGGTCACCCAACCAAGCCGCAACCCCCGATGGCGATGCCGACTGCCACTCCAGCAAAATTCACCGCTGTGCAATCAGAGAGGCGATGGCCAAGACATCGGCCTTCCTCCTCTCCATGAGCTCCAGCTTCTCTGAAACCACAAATATCACCACCAAAGGGTCCGGGCCCACCTCCTCCCCCACTATCCTGGCTAAGACTGCGAACACTCCCGCCCAGAAACTTCCCAATTCTTTGCAACCCCAAAACATGTGCGTGTGATTCGCTGGCTCCCACCCTCACCTCTTGCATTCATCTGCTACCCCCTGAAAGAGTCCACTCATTCTACCCCGAGTCATATGCACCCTGTGCACCACCTTAAACTGTATCAGGCCCATCCTTGCACATGAGGAGGTCCCGTTTACCCTGCCCAGTGCCTCACTCCATACTCCCCAATTGATCTCCCCTCCCAACTCCGCTTCCCATTTCTCTTTGATCTTCACCACCCACTTGCCTCTCTGCTCCCCCAGCCACTTGTACATATCCCCAATTCTGCCCTCCCCTTCCACATCCGGGAGCAGCAGTCGCTCCAGCAGGGTGTAGGGAGCCCCTTCCAGACCTTTTGCACAAAGTCCCTAACCTGCAGATACCTGAACTCACTCCCCCTCAGCAGCTCTACCCTCTCCCTCATCTCCTCCAGACTGGCGACCCCTTCCTCCAAATACAGATCCCTCACCTTGACCTGCCCCACTTTCCTCCACCTATATATATTATCAATTCCCCCCCCCCCCCCCACTCCCCCCCTACCCCCTCCTACCCCCTTCCTCCCCCTTCCCCCTCCTCCCCCTCCTCCCCAGCTCAAACTCATGATTCTCGCCCAGAGGCGTTAGCACAGACATCTCTTTCACCCTTTCAACTGATTTCATATCTTCACTGGGGACTGCACCACCGGGCTCCTTGAATACCTACTCGGAGCCATTGGCAACGCTGCCTTCACCATCGTCTTCAAATTAGACTCCTTTTGACAAAGCTGTGCTGACTTAATCCTATTTATCATGCACTGCAAAGTACTCCGCAATCTCATCTTTAATAATGGACTTTAAAATCTTACTATTGGCCGAAATCAGATTGACCAGCCTATAATTTCCCGTCTTCTGCCTCCCTCCCTTCTTAAACAGCGGTGTCATATTAGCCATTTTCCAGCCCTCTGAGACCCTCCCTACCTCCAGTGATTCCTGAAAAATCATCACCAATGCCTCCACAATCGCCTCTACTACCTTTTTTAGAACCCTGGGGTGTAGTCCATACGGTCCAGATGATTTATCCAACTTCAGACCTTTCAGTTTCCCAGAACCTTCTTAGTGATAGGCACTACACTCACCTCTGCCCCCAGATTCGTCTGAAGATCTGCTATCCCATTGGTGTCTTCCACCATGAAGACTGATGCAAAGTAACCATTCAGTTCCTCTGCCATTTCTTTGTTTCCTATTATTACTTCTCCAGCCTCATTTTCCAGTGGTCCAATGTCCATTCTTGCTTCTCTCTTACCTTTTATATATTGAAAAAACTCTTTCTTTAAAAAATTATTTTAATAATCTTTATTGGCACAAGTAGGCTTACATTAATACTGCAATGAAAATACTGTGAAAATCCCTTAGTCGCCACACTCCGACGACTGTTCGGGTACACGGAGGGAGAATTCAGAATGTCCAAATTACCTAACAGCACGTCTTTAGGGACTTGTGGGAAGAAACCGGAGCACCCAGAGGAAACCCACGCAATTACGGGGAGAATGTGCAGACTCCGCGCAGACAGTGACCCAAGCCAGGAATCGAAACTGGGACCCTGGAGCTGTGAAGCAACAGTGCTAACCACTGTGCTACCGTGCCGCCCAATCCACCTAGCCTGCACATCTTTTGGATTATGGGGAGCGAAACCCATGCAAACACGGGGAGAATGTGCAAACTCCACACGGACAGTGACCAGAGGCGGGATCGAATCTGGGACCGCAGCACCGTGCTGCCTTGCTATCTTCTTTCATATTACTAGCTAGCTTACACTCATATTTCATCTTGCAATGGAGGGATCTGAAGACAAGGATGAGAATCTTAAAATCAAAGCAATTTTGGGCTTGGAGCCAGTTGTAAGTATTCAAACAGAGGGATGATTGGCTAGCAGGTCTTGGTGCAGGTAGTATACAGGCAGCTGAGTTGTGGTCTATCCTGGTCTGGACATTGACAAAGAGGCAATGCATAGTCGCAGAGAGATATTGCAGAGGTATGGCTAGGTGCCTAAGCCATAATATAGCTCTCATTTACCAACATGAAGATGAATTCCTTTTAATTGATTTATAAACTGAACGTAGATTCTGAGATCATTTAAATCTGCAATTCTTTTGTCTGCCACAAGATGGCAAGAGATGACTAGGAAGAATGTTTTTGAATAAGCTGATTTTTTACACACTGCTTCAATTTATTAAGTTACATTTTGCAGTAGATTTTTTTAAAGTTGCATTATTAATTTTGCAAGACTCAGCAGTAGCACAGTGCTTTGACAAGAAATCAAATTGAACCAGGCAATACTATATTACATAGAATCTAGCCATTGGTTCAACTGGTCTGTGCCAGCATGCGTGCTCTAGGCAAGCGTCATGTCATACTAACTAAAAGTAAGGGTTTTCTTTTTGCTTTACAATTATATATTGCTAAACTGTTTTGTAAAATTAGCGTTTCCATCAACAATTTTGATTTCTTGTATAAATATATTAATAGCTCAATCTCCATTAACCGACACGTCCTTTAAGTCCAGGCAATAATTGCTTAAAATTACGCTATAACCCATCCCTCATCTGTTCACTGAACTGAGCAAGGGGGGGGCATTGAAAACATATCGTGCCTCAGGCAGGCTGCCAATTGCATGGGCAGTTGCGGCCACTTTGTTTTCAGCAAGAGAACAAATTAATAATACAAGCCATCTCCACTACCAAGAATTTCTAATCCCCATCTCTTAAAACATAGAACACAGTGCAGAAGGAGGCCATTTGGCCCATCGAGTCTGCACCGACCCACTTAAGCCCTCACTTCCCCCCTATCCCCGTAACCCAATAACCGCTCCCAACCTTTTTTGGTCACTAAGGGCAATTTATCATGGCCAATCCACCTAATCTACACATCTTTAGACTGTGGTAGGAAACCGGAGCATCCGGAGGAAACCCACGTACACACGGGGAGGATGTGCAGACTCCGCACAGACAGTGGCCCAGCAGGGAATCGAACCTGGGATCCTGGCGCTGTGAAGTCACAGTGCTAATCACTTGTGCTACCATACTGCCTGTAAAACAACTTAACCAAACATTTTGTAAAATTCTAAGAAATGTATAATGTAACTGCAGCAGTGCATCTTCTGAAGCCCAGATCAGAGGATAAAGACATTTGAGAAAGGTCATGTGGCCCGCCTGGATATTATATGCATGAGTCATAATATCCACTCATGTATATAATGAAGTGCAGACAGGCAGTGATTGACACACAGGATGACCAGTAAGCACACAGCACAGTGCAGCCAATCACCAGATAGGACACTACCACTATAAAGCCAGATGGCACTAGGTTTCCCGCTCTCTCTGGACCCAGCCACTGAGACAGTCAGAGTCCACGAGCTAGCCAGTGCAAACACCATGCGGTAGCTAGTAAGTCTGGTCAGGCTAGTACTAGGTCTCCAGTCAGTTCAGTATAGTGACGGCCCACAGCTGAGCATGTATATTAGTTATCTCGTTGAATAAAATCGTGTTGGATCTTCTCCAGTGTTAAAGGTCTGTTTCTAGTCTCACTGCATCAAGTGCAGTCCACATCGAACCAACCTGCCTAACACATCATGGTACCAGAGTGTTACTGAAAATTGACGACCTACCTCGAGTGAATCAGCATTGACCAGCAAGCAGCCATCCGGTGACATGGAAAATATCCTCCCTCCTCCGCAGCTCCGCATCTCCAGCAATCTCGGTGCCAATTGGAAGATCTTCAAGTAAATGTTTCTCTTGTACATAGAGGCCTCCGACCTCGAAGCCGCATCGGATGCCAGGAAGATCACGCTATTTCTCTCCACAGTGGGGGAACCACTCCATCCACATCTACAACTCCCTTTTGTTCGCTGAAGGCGAAGACAAAATGAAATTCAAAACAGTCCTGCTGATGTTCGACAGCCACTGCGACATTGAGGTGAATGAGAGCTTTGAACCGTACATTTTCCAGCAGAGGCTTCAGGGTAACGATGAACCTTTTCAGTCCTTCTTGACCCATCTCCGCATCCTCGCGCAGTCATGTAACTATGACTCGACAGCTGATTCCATGATCCGGGATCAGATCGTTTTCGGGGTCCACTCCGACTCCCTTTGCCAGCAGCTCCTGAAAGTCAAACAGTTGACCCTCCCTGTCGCTATCGAGACGTGCGTTGTCCATGAACATTCTAACAATCGTTACTCCCACATCAGGGCGGCAGAGACTGCAAAGCTGGCCTCCCACGAGGCGGAACGGGTGCAGCCATCGCACAGATGCAGGGCCTGAGCATCGAGGAGAGTGGCTATTTTGCACACTTTTCCCGGGCCCCTGCACATGGGCACTACGACCGAGTTGGCGACGAGACCGACAATCTGACTGCGCAGGTGCGTATGTCGATCGACCGCACTGTGCATGCGCGATGGCGCACGGAACGTGCCGACGTCGGCGTCATGACGTGTCCGAATTGTGGCTCCGCCCACTTAAAGCGGCAATGTCCAGCAAAAGGACGCCGGTGTCTACAGTGTGGCAAGCTTGGCCACGCAGCCCTTTGCAGATCTGCTCCACCGCTCCGCAGCCAGCAAACCCAGCTGCGGCGCAGAAGTGTCCGCTCAATACACCAAGGCATGCCAGATTCCGATCCCGACAGCCCAACAGACCCTGATGCTGAGTGCCTCAAGTCCCCATACCGGGTGGGCATCATAACGACGCATGTGCTGCCCTTCATCACGACGGCGAAGCACCTCTCGATCCTCAGTGTGGATCCTGAAAATGAGTGGAGTGCGGTCCTCACAGTTAACAAGGCTCGCATCCGGTTCAAACTGGATACCGGCGCATCGGCGAACCTCATCTCGAAATCCGATCTCGACACCATCCCCGTCAGAACAAGCATTCTTCCACCGGCCTGCCACCTCCTTGACTATAATGGCAATGCCATAGCTTTCAGTGGCTCGTGTCAACTAGGGGTATCCAATAAGGCGATCAAGGCGACGCTGCGGTTTGAAATCGTCGGGCCCGACAGAGCATCCCTGCTCGGTGCTCGAGCCTGCAGGCTCCTGAACCTGGTTCAGCGAGTCGACACCGTGTCGTCGTCACCGGCGACGGCCTCGCCTGATGGAAACTTGCAAGCTGACATAGATGAAATCATCACGCAGTACCACAGCTTATTCGATGGAATGGGCACGCTCCCATACCGATATAAAATCCTGCTCAAGCCAAACGCCACCCCTGTAATTCATGCACCATGCCGGGGTGCTGGCACCCCTCAAGGATCGTCTGAAGAAGCAATTACTGGACCTCCAAGACCAGGGCATCATATCGAAGGTCACAGAGCCCACAGACTGGATCAGCTCCATGGTCTGCATCAAGAAGCTGCCAGGGGAGCTTCAAATCTGCATTGACCCCAAGGATCTAAACCGCAACATCAGGCGGGAGCATTACCCAATACCAAAACATGAAGAGTTGACCGGTGAGATGACTCATGCCAAATTCTTTACAAAGCTGGACGCCTCCAAGGGTTTTTGGCAAATACAGCTGGATGCATCCAGTCGCAAGCTGTGCACGTTCAACACCCCGTTCGGTCGCTACTGCTACAACTGGATGCCTTTTGGCATCATCTCTGCCTCAGAGGTATTTCACTGCATCATGGAGCAGATGATGGAGGGCATCGAGGGGGTGCGAGTGTACGTTGACGATGTCATTATGTGGTCCACAACGCCCCAGGAACACGTAGCTCGCCTCAAGAAGGTATTCCAGAGAATCCATGAACGTGGTCTCCAGTTCAATAGGGCCAAGTGCTCATTTGTCAATCGGATATCAAATTCCTCGGTGACCACATCTCGCAGCAAGGCGTGCGGCCAGATGCCGACAAGGTCTCGGCGATCAACGCCATGAAGACCCCGGAGGACAAGAAGGCGGTCCTCCACTTTCTCGGGATGGTCAACTTCCTCGGGGAATTCATTCCCAATATGGCATCCCACACCACGGCCCTCCGCCATCTCGGCAAGAAGTCGACGGAATTCCAGTGGCTGCCCATGCATAAAGAGGAATGGCGTGAGCTGGAAGCAAAGCTCACCACAGCCCCAGTTCTAGCGTTCTTCGACCCAACCAAGAAAACCAAGATATCAACTGATGCAAGCCAGGACAGCATTGGGGCGGTGCTCCTTCAGCGGGATGACTCCTCGTCCTGGGCTCCAGTGGTGTATGCCTCCAGGGTCGTGACGCCCACTGAGCAACGGTACGCTCAGATTGAGAAGGAATGTCTGGGCTTCCTGACAGGGATAGTCAAGTTTCACGACTATGTTTACAGCCTGCCAAAATTCACGGTAGAAACGGACCACAGGCCTCTAGTCCACATTATCCAGAAGGATTTAAATGACATGACGCCTCGGTTACAGCGAATTCTTCTTAAACTACACCGCTACGACTTCGAACTTGTCTACATGCCAGGCAAAGAGCTCATCGTTGCAGATGCCCTATCCAGGTCCATTACCACACCGTGTGAACAAACTGACTTCATCTGCCACATAGAAGCGCAAGTGCAATTGTGTGCCACCAACCTTCCGGCCTCTGACGAGCGGGTGGTCCAAATTTGTGAGGAAATGGCCAAGGATCCTCTGCTGCAGCGTGTGATGCAGCACCATACCAATGGCTGGCAGAAGGGACAATGTCCCCAGTTCCACAACATAAAAGACGACCTGACGGTGGTGAAAGGCATCCTTCTGAAACTCGACAGGATCGTAATTCCTCAGAGCATGCGAGCTATGGTGCTTGGCCAACTCCATGAGAGTCACTTTGGAGTCGAAAAATGCCGATGCAGAGCTTGGGAGGCAGGCTATTGGCCGGGCATCAGCCAGGACATTGCCAACACAGTCCTCAACTGCCCTACCTGTCAGAAGTTTCAGCCAGCTCAACCCAAAGAAACGTTGCAGCAGCACGAGATCGGACCTCTCCGTGGTCCAAAGTCGGTGTCAACCTTTTCCACGCCAAGGGGCGTGACTACATACTCCTGGTCGACTACTTCTCCAGTTACCCAGAAGTGGTGAAACTGTCCGACCTCATGTCGAAGGCGGTGATCAAAGCCTGCAGAGAAACGTTCGCCAGGCATGGGATACCGCTCACGGTAATGACTGACAACAGTCCTTGCTTATACAGCCAGGAATAGTCTGATTTTGCACGGTCCTAGAGCTTCCATCACGTAACCTCCAGTCCCCACTACCCGCAATCAAACGGGAAGGCCGAGAAAGGGGTCCATGTTGTAAAGCATTTGCTGTGTAAAGCTGCAGCCTCAGGCTCCGACTTCAACCTGGTACTGCTGGCATACAGGGCAACCCCACTGTCCACTGGGTTGTCTCCAGCGCAGGTGCTCATGAATCGCACTCGGAGGACCACAGTTCCAGCCATCCATGGTCCAGACCTTGACCACCTCACGGTCGTACAGAAAATCCAGCAGTCACGGGCCCAACAGAAAGCCACATATGATGCTCATGCCACGGATCTACCCGAGCTGGTCGCAACTGATCATGTTCGTGTCCAGTTGCCTGAGGGCGGCTGGTCAGCCACAGCTGTTGTGATTAAACAAGTGGCCCCAAGATCGTTCCTTGTCCACATGGCTGTTGGTGCCCTGCTGCGGCACAACAGACGGGCACTGCGAAGAGTTCCACGCCCGCTACCTGACCAAAGTGCCCGCCGCCCACGATGCTTCCTCCGGACGTACCCTACCATGAGGCCACCGATCTACCAGCAATCCTGCCGGACCCCGTGACCACTGCGATGGCAGCGATCTTGCCTATCCAAGTGCAGGCGGCTCCTGATCCACCCCTGCGGCGGTCAACAAGAATTCGTCGCCCACCACAAAGACTAAATCTATAGACTGAACTTTTGTATATTTTGTGACTTCATCAATTTGACCTCTGTAAATATTGTTTCATTTGCCATGTGTCTGCACTATCGCCACCTTCCTATGTATATACGTTCATTTCGACACCCCTTGTATGTAGTCAGGTACATATATGTATATACGCACGCACACCTTAGTATTTATTTATCTAACAAAAAAAAAGGGTGGAGATGTCATAATATCCACTCATGTATATAATGAAGTGCAGACAGGCAGTGATTGACACACAGGATGACCAGTAAGCACACAGCACAGTGCAGCCAATCACCAGACATGACACTACCACTATAAAGCCAGAGGGCACTAGGTTTCCCGCTCTCTCTAGACCCAGCCACTGAGACAGTCAGAGTCCACGAGGTAGCCAGTGCAAACACCATGCGGTAGCTGAAAGAACACAGAACATACAGTGCAGAAGGAGGCCATTCAGCCCATCGAGTCTGCACCGACCCACTTCAACCTTCACCCACTCTATCCCAGTAACCCAATAACAGCTCCCAACCTTTTTTGATCACTAAGGACAATTTATCATGGCCAATCCACCTAATCTGCACATCTTTAGACTGTGGAAGGAAACCGGAGCACCCGGAGGAAACCCACGCACACACAGGGAGAACGTGCAGACTCCACACAGACAGTAACCCAGCAGGGAATCGAACCTGGGACCCTGCACTGTGAAGCCACAGTGCTAATCACTTGTGCTACCGTGCTGCCCAAGCCAATCCATGCTAGTAAATCTGGTCAGGCTAGTACTAGGTCTCCAGTCAGTTCAGAATAGTATCGAACCACAGCTGAGCATGTATACAGTAGTCCCCCGTTATACCGCGCTCCGCAATACCGCGGTTCGCGATATACCGCGGGGGGGCTTATGGACCCCAACTGTCAGTTGTGTCAATTTCAGCGGCCGGCTGATTGTTTCAGTGAGAGAGCAGCTTCCCTCTCCGGATCAAAGTGAGCCGGCCGCTGAAATTGACACTGCCCGCTGCTCTCTCCCTCCAATCCAATTTTTAAGTTTTAATGTTTCGGATTGGAGGGAGAGAGCAGCCGGCAGTGTCAATTTCAGCGGCCGGCTCACTTTGATCCGGAGAGGGAAGCTGCTCTCTCACTGAAACAATCAGCCGGCCGCTGAAATTGACACTGCCCGCTGCTCTCTCCCTCCAATCAGTACCCCAGCAGCCACAGCCTGAAGCCCAGCAGCCACGGCCTGAACCCCAGCAGCCACAGTACCCCAGCAGCCACGGCCTGTACCCCAGCAGCCACAGCCTGTACCCCAGCAGCCACAGCCTGAAGCCCAGCAGCCACAGCCTGTACCCCAGCAGCCACAGCCTGAAGCCCAGCAGCCACAGCCTGAACCCCAGCAGCCACAGCCTGTACCCCAGGAGCCACGGCCTGTACCCCAGCAGCCACAGCCTGAACCCCAACTACAGAGGGGAGGGGCGATGTGAGACCATGCTGGTCTTGCAGAGGCCCGTATGACCTCCTCCTGTGTTCTCGGCTCTCTCCCTCCAATCAGCCGGCAGTGTCAATTTCAGCGGCCGGCTCACTTTGATCTGGAGAGGGAAGCTGCTCTCTCACTGAAACAATCAGCCGGCCGCTGAAATTGACACTGCCGGCTGCTTTCTCCCTCCAATCAGAAACATTAAAACTTAAAAGTTGGATTGGAGGGAGAGAGCAGCGGGCAGTGTCAATTTCAGCGGCCGGCTGATTGTTTCAGTGAGAGAGCAGCTTCCCTCTCCGGATCAAAGTGAGCCTGCCGCTGAAATTGACACTGTTTTAATTAGATCCACGATGGGGGTTTTAAATTTATTTAAAAATCTATGCTAGCTCTTCCCATTGTGAGTCTACGGGGGTCTGACCTCTTCCCCCCGCCCCCCGTAGACTCTCAATGGGAAGCGCTAGCATAGATTTTAAATAAATTTAAAACCCCCATCGTGGATATCCGCGGCTCGGTTGCAACGCGGGTGGCTGTCTTGGACCCCAACACCCGCGTTATAAAGGGGGACTACTGTATTAGTTATATCGTTGAATAAAATCGTGTTGGATCTTCTCCAGTGTTAAAGGTCAGTTTCTAGTCTCACTGCATCAAGTGCAGTCCACATCGAACCAACCTGCCTAACACATCACACCCTTCCAGAAAGATTGTACTTTTTTCCACACACTGTTGCATCCGTGCGAATTAGGTCCAGAAATAGGCCATTCGACCCCTCAAGCCCTGCCATTTCATTAGATCATGGCTAATCTGTTTGCCTTTTGTATGACTCCCACCTCCACCGCCTTCTGAGGCAGTGATCCAAAGTCAAAACACTGTTTAGAGATAAAAATTCCCCGTGTCTCTGTTTTAATTGGGCAACGCCTCATTTTAACACAATGTCCTCTGGTTCTGAACTCACCCACAAGAGGAAAAATCCTTTCCACATTCACCTTGACAAGAGCATTCGGGATATTCTATATACTCTAATCAAGTCGCCCCTCTCTTTATGAAACTCCAGCAGTAACAAATTCAGAATGTCCAATCTTTCCTCATAAGCCAACCTGCTCGCTCCAGGTATCAATCTCGTAAACCTCCTCCGGCCCCCAACTCATTTACATCCTTCTTGAAGTAAGGAGACCACAACAGCAGACAGATTCAAGATGTGGTCTCACCAATACCCTGTACAGCTGAGGCAAAACATCCTTACTTTTATGTTCAATTCCTCTCATTATAAAGGATACCATTCCATTAGGTTTTCTGATTAATTGCTGTACCTGCTTAATAACTGTTTGTGCCTCATGGTTCAAACATGGACAGAATAGCTGAACTCCAGAGGTGAGGTGAGATTGACTGACCTGGACTACACTTGACCGAGAGTGGCAACAAGGCACCTGAGCAAAACTAGAGTCACACTGGCAATCAGGAAGAGAAATCTCTGCTGGTTGGACTCATACCTAGCATAGTGCTCAGATCAAACGTCGGATCTGTCACTGATATTTGTGGAGTTCTATGCTTTTTTCCTTAAATTTCATGCTTTCCTATACTTTGTTAACCACAGAAGTGGGTCCTTGGCTTAGAATTTTTCTTTGTAGTAGGAATTTACTTATCCTGAGTTTTCTGAAATATCCCATAACCCAGTTCACTTCAGCTAGCTTGGCTTTCATGCCACATCATTGCCCTTATTTAAGTTTAAGTCTTAGGCCCACTGTTGTTCCTTTCAAACTTGATGAAAAATTCAGTCATATTGTGGTCGCTGCTACCTAGCGGTGCCTTTACTGTAAGGCCATTGATATTCCTGCCAAATTACACAATATCAAGTCAGCTATAACCTGCTCTCTGGTTGGTTCTAGAGCGTGCTGCTCTCAGAAACTCGAAAGCATTCGGTGAACTCCTAACCAGGCTACTGCAGTCAATCAGATTATTCCAGCTTTTTCTGCAGGTTAAAAACACCCACGGTTATTACAGGCTGTTTGAGAAATAATCCCAGGGATTTTTGTCTACACTTCTCTATCTAGAAATTTATGGATCACTTCTTTGAGTAAAGGAGAATTTCCTGATACCCATCAAAAACTTCATTTTACTACCTCACACCACATTCCTAAATTGTGCTTTAATAATAATAATAAAAATCTTTATTGTCACAAGTAGGCTTACATTAACACTGCAATGAAGTCACTGTGAAAAGCCCCTAGTCGCCACAGTCCAGCGCCTGTTTGGGTACACAGAGGGAGAATTCAGAATGTCCAATTCATCTAACAACACGTCTTTCGGGACTTGTGGGAGGAAACCGGAGCACCAGGAGGAAACCCACGCAGACACGGGGAGAATGTGCAGACTCCGCACTGACAGTGACCCAAGCGGGAATCGAACCTGGGACCCTGGCGCTGTGAAGCAACAGTGCTAGCCACTGTGCTATCGTGCCACTCTTAAACTTTAGCAGTTTAAGTGAAAGTAATATTTCCGGTTTACTTCTTCCATTTCCCAAAGGGGATTAAATTAATTTGCGAGCCTTGGAACGGGACAGAGTACGGAATGACATTAGGGCTTAAAGTATTATTTGATGAGGATGCATAATCCAGGCTTATGCACCACCACACAACATGGGTTAAGAAGGTTATGGTATGATTTTATCACGGTGTTTAAAATTATTTAGAGTCATCTCTGATTGGCTGCAGCATCCCCAACAGGGAATTACAGACTCCAAGCTCCTGGGTAATTCACAAAAGGTGCAAGGATTGAATATATTCCTTTTATTTATAGAAAACAGGCCTCTACCTTTGAATTTGTGTCACTTCCAGCAAGCGTAAATGATCCACGTTACAGGCTTGATTGATTCACTTAAATTGGTTGTTAGTGTACCCATTAGTGCACTCGGATTGTTCAGCAAGTGCTATCAAATCATGGAATCACATCTAACCAGAGGCATCTTGTTTGCATACTTACACAGCACAGACTGCATACTCACACAGCACAGACTGCATTCAAACACAGCACAGACTGCATACCCACACAGCACAGGCTACATACTTACACAGCACAGGCTACATACTCACACAGCACATACTCACACAGCACAGACTGCAAAATTACACAGCACAGACTGCATACTCACACAGCACTGGCTACATACTCACACAGCACAGACTGCATACTCACACAGCACAGACTGCAAAATCACACAGCACAGACTGCATACTCACACAGCACAGACTGCATACTCACACAGCACAGACTGCAAAATCACACAGCACAGACTGCAAAATCACACAGCACAGACTGCAAAATCACACAGCACATACTGCATACTCACACAGCACAGACTGCATACTCACACAGCACAGACTGCATACTCACACAGCACAGACTGCATACTCACACAGCACAGACTGCATTCTCACACAGCACAGACTGCATACTCACACAGCACAGACTGCATACTCACATAGCACAGACTGTACATTCACACAGCACAGACTGCATACTCACACAGCACAGACTGCATACTCACACAGCACAGGCTACATACTCACACAGCACAAACTGAACACTCACACAGCGCAGACTGCACACTCACACAGCGCAGACTGCACACTCACACAGCGCAGACTGCACACTCACACAGCGCAGACTGCACACACACAGCGCAGACTGCACACTCACACAGCGCAGACTGCACACTCACACAGCGCAGACTGCACACTCACACAGCGCAGACTGCACACTCACACAGCGCAGACTGCACACTCACACAGCGCAGACTGCACACTCACACAGCGCAGACTGCACACTCACACAGCGCAGACTGCACACTCACACAGCGCAGACTGCACACTCACACAGCGCAGACTGCACACTCACACAGCGCAGACTGCACACTCACACAGCGCAGACTGCACACTCACAGCACAGGCTGCATACTTACACAGCACAGACTGCAAAATCACATAGCACAGACTGCATACTGACACAGCACAGACTGCATCCTCACAACACAGACTGCATACTGACACAGCACAGACTGCATACTGACACAGCACAGGCTGCATACTCACAGCACAGGCTACACAGTCACACAGCACAGACTGCAAAATCACACAGCACAGACTGCTCACTCACACAGCACAGACTGCACACTGACACAGCACAGGCTGCATACTCACACAGCACAGACTGAACACTCACACAGCACAGACTGAACACTCACACAGCACAGACTGCATACTCACACAGCACAGAGTGCAAAATCACACAGCACAGACTGCATACTCACACAGCACAGACTGCACACTCACACAGCACAGACTGCACACTCACACAGCACAGACTGCATACTCACACAGCACAGACTGCACACTCACACAGCACAGACTGCACACTCACACAGCACAGACTGCATACTCACACAGCACAGACTGCACACTCACACAGCACAGACTGCACACTCACACAGCACAGACTGCACACTCACACAGCACAGACTGCACACTCACACAGCACAGACTGCACACTCACACAGCACAGACTGCATACTCACACAGCACAGACTGCATACTCACACAGCACAGACTGCACACTCACACAGCACAGACTGCACACTCACACAGCACAGACTGCACACTCACACAGCACAGACTGCACACTCACACAGCACAGACTGCACACTCACACAGCACTGGCTACATACTCACACAGCACAGACTGAACACTCACACAGCACAGACTGCATACTCACACAGCACAGACTGCACACTGACACAGCACAGGCTGCATACTCACACAGCACAGACTGCACACTCACACAGCACTGGCTACATACTCACACAGCAGACTGCATACTCACACAGCACTGGCTACATACTCACACAGCACAGACTGAACACTCACACAGCACAGACTGCACACTCACACAGCACAGACTGCACACTCACACAGCACAGACTGCACACTCACACAGCACAGACTGCACACTCACACAGCACAGACTGCACACTCACACAGCACAGACTGCACACTCACACAGCACTGGCTACATACTCACACAGCACTGGCTACATACTCACACAGCACAGGCTACATACTCACACAGCACAGACTGAACACTCACACAGCACAGACTGCATACTCACACAGCACAGGCTACATACTCACACAGCACAGGCTACATACTCACACAGCACTGGCTACATACTCACACAGCACAGACTGAACACTCACACAGCACAGACTGCATACTCACACAGCACAGACTGCACACTCACACAGCACAGGCTGCATACTCACACAGCACAGACTGCACACTCACACAGCACAGACTGCATACTCACACAGCACAGACTGCATACTCACACAGCACTGGCTACATACTCACACAGTAGACTGCATACTCACACAGCACTGGCTACATACTCACACAGCACAGACTGAACACTCACACAGCACAGACTGAACACTCACACAGCACAGACTGAACACTCACACAGCACAGACTGCACACTCACACAGCACAGACTGCACACTCACACAGCACAGACTGCACACTCACACAGCACAGACTGCACACTCACACAGCACAGACTGCACACTCACACAGCACAGACTGCACACTCACACAGCACTGGCTACATACTCACACAGCACTGACTGAACACTCACACAGCAGACTGCATACTCACACAGCACAGACTGAACACTCACACAGCACAGACTGAACACTCACACAGCACAGACTGCACACTCACACAGCACAGACTGCACACTCACACAGCACAGACTGCACACTCACACAGCACAGACTGCACACTCACACAGCACAGACTGCACACTCACACAGCACAGACTGAACACTCACACAGCACTGGCTACATACTCACACAGCACAGACTGCACACTCACACAGCACAGACTGTACATTCGCACAGCACAGACTGCATACTCACACAGCACTGGCTACATACTCACACAGCACTGGCTACATACTCACAGCACAGGCTACATAGTCACACAGCACAGACTGCATACTCACACAGCACAGACTGCATACTCACACAGCACAGACTGCATACTCACACAGCACAGACTGCATACTCACACAGCACAGACTGCATACTCACACAGCACTGGCTACATACTCACACAGCACTGGCTACATACTCACACAGCACAGTCTGCATACTCACACAGCACAGACTGCATACTCACACAGCACTGGCTACATACTCACACAGCACAGACTGCATACTCACACAGCACAGACTGCATACTCACACAGCACAGACTGTACATTCACACAGCACAGACTGTACATTCACACAGCACAGGCTGCATACTCACACAGCACTGGCTACATACTCACACAGCACAGACTGAACACTCACACAGCACAGACTGAACACTCACACAGCACAGACTGAACACTCACACAGCACAGACTGCATACTCACACAGCACAGAGTGCAAAATCACACAGCACAGACTGCATACTCACACAGCACAGACTGAACACTCACACAGCACAGACTGCACACTCACACAGCACAGACTGCATACTCACACAGCGCAGACTGCACACTCACACAGCGCAGACTGCACACTCACAGCACAGGCTGCATACTTACACAGCACAGACTGCAAAATCACATAGCACAGACTGCATACTGACACAGCACAGACTGCATCCTCACAACACAGACTGCATACTGACACAGCACAGACTGCATACTGACACAGCACAGGCTGCATACTCACAGCACAGGCTACACAGTCACACAGCACAGACTGCAAAATCACACAGCACAGACTGCTCACTCACACAGCACAGACTGCACACTGACACAGCACAGGCTGCATACTCACACAGCACAGACTGAACACTCACACAGCACAGACTGAACACTCACACAGCACAGACTGAACACTCACACAGCACAGACTGCATACTCACACAGCACAGAGTGCAAAATCACACAGCACAGACTGCATACTCACACAGCACAGACTGCACACTCACACAGCACAGACTGCACACTCACACAGCACAGACTGCATACTCACACAGCACAGACTGCACACTCACACAGCACAGACTGCACACTCACACAGCACAGACTGCATACTCACACAGCACAGACTGCACACTCACACAGCACAGACTGCACACTCACACAGCACAGACTGCACACTCACACAGCACAGACTGCACACTCACACAGCACAGACTGCACACTCACACAGCACAGACTGCATACTCACACAGCACAGACTGCATACTCACACAGCACAGACTGCACACTCACACAGCACAGACTGCACACTCACACAGCACAGACTGCACACTCACACAGCACAGACTGCACACTCACACAGCACAGACTGCACACTCACACTGCACTGGCTACATACTCACACAGCACAGACTGAACACTCACACAGCACAGACTGCATACTCACACAGCACAGACTGCACACTGACACAGCACAGGCTGCATACTCACACAGCACAGACTGCACACTCACACAGCACTGGCTACATACTCACACAGCAGACTGCATACTCACACAGCACTGGCTACATACTCACACAGCACTGACTGAACACTCACACAGCAGACTGCATACTCACACAGCACAGACTGAACACTCACACAGCACAGACTGAACACTCACACAGCACAGACTGCACACTCACACAGCACAGACTGCACACTCACACAGCACAGACTGCACACTCACACAGCACAGACTGCACACTCACACAGCACAGACTGCACACTCACACAGCACAGACTGAACACTCACACAGCACTGGCTACATACTCACACAGCACAGACTGCACACTCACACAGCACAGACTGTACATTCGCACAGCACAGACTGCATACTCACACAGCACTGGCTACATACTCACACAGCACTGGCTACATACTCACAGCACAGGCTACATAGTCACACAGCACAGACTGCATACTCACACAGCACAGACTGCATACTCACACAGCACAGACTGCATACTCACACAGCACAGACTGCATACTCACACAGCACAGACTGCATACTCACACAGCACTGGCTACATACTCACACAGCACTGGCTACATACTCACACAGCACAGTCTGCATACTCACACAGCACAGTCTGCATACTCACACAGCACAGACTGCATACTCACACAGCACTGGCTACATACTCACACAGCACAGACTGCATACTCACACAGCACAGACTGCATACTCACACAGCACAGACTGTACATTCACACAGCACAGACTGTACATTCACACAGCACAGGCTGCATACTCACACAGCACTGGCTACATACTCACACAGCACAGACTGAACACTCACACAGCACAGACTGCACACTCACACAGCACAGACTGCACACTCACACAGCACAGACTGAACACTCACACAGCACAGACTGAACACTCACACAGCACAGACTGAACACTCACACAGCACAGACTGAACACTCACACAGCACAGACTGCATACTCACACAGCACAGACTGCATACAAACACAGCACAGACTGCATACAAACACAGCACAGACTACATACAAACACAGCACAGACTGCATACTCACACAGCACTGGCTACATACTCACACAACACTGGCTACATACTCACAGCACAGGCTACATAGTCACACAGCACAGACTGCATACTCACACAGCACTGGCTACATGCTCACACAGCACTGGCTACATGCTCACACAGCACAGACTGCATACTCACACAGCACAGACTGCATACTCACACAGCACTGGCTACATACTCACACAGCACTGGCTACATACTCACACAGCACAGGCTGCATACTCACACAGCACAGATTGTACATTCACACAGCACAGACTGCATACTCACACAGCACAGACTGCATACTCACACAGCACTGGCTACATACTCACACAGCACAGTCTGCATACTCACACAGCACAGACTGCATACTCACACAGCACAGATTGTACATTCACACAGCACAGACTGCATACTCACACAGCACAGGCTGCATACTCACACAGCACAGACTGAACACTCACACAGCACAGACTGAACACTCACACAGCACAGACTGCACACTCGCACAGGCTGCATACTCACACAGCACAGGCTACATACTCACACAGCACAGACTGAACACTCACACAGCACAGACTGAACACTCACACAGCACAGACTGAACACTCACACAGCACAGACTGCATACTCACACAGCACAGACTGCATACTCACACAGCACAGACTGCATACTGTCACAGCACAGACTGCATACTCACAGCACAGACTGCATACTCACACAGCACAGACTGCACACTCACACAGCACTGGCTACATACTCACACAGCACAGTCTGCATACTCTCACAGCACAGATTGTACATTCACACAGCACAGACTGCATACTCACACAGCACAGGCTGCATACTCACACAGCACAGACTGAACACTCACACAGCACAGACTGAACACTCACACAGCACAGACTGCATACTCACAGCACAGACTGCATACTCACACAGCACAGACTGAACACTCACACAGCACAGACTGAACACTCACACAGCACAGACTGCATACTCACACAGCACAGACTGCATACTCACACAGCACAGACTGCATACTGTCACAGCACAGACTGCATACTCACAGCACAGACTGCATACTCACACAGCACAGACTGCACACTCACACAGCACTGGCGACATACTCACACAGCACAGTCTGCATACTCTCACAGCACAGATTGTACATTCACACAGCACAGACTGCATACTCACACAGCACAGACTGCATACTCACAGCACAGACTGCATACTCACACAGCACAGACTGAACACTCACACAGCACAGACTGAACACTCACACAGCACAGACTGAACACTCACACAGCACAGACTGCATACTCACACAGCACAGACTGCATACTCACACAGCACAGACTGCATACTGTCACAGCACAGACTGCATACTCACAGCACTGGCTACATACTCACACAGCACAGGCTGCATACTCACACAGCACAGATTGTACATTCACACAGCACAGACTGCATACTCACACAGCACAGACTGCATACTCACACAGCACAGACTGCATACTCACACAGCACAGACTGCATACTCACATAGCACAGACTGCATACTCACAGCACAGACTGCATACTCACACAGCACAGACTGCATACTGACACAGCACTGGCGACATACTCACACAGCACAGTCTGCATACTCACACAGCACAGACTGCATACTCACACAGCACTGGCTACACACTCACACAGCACAGACTGCATACTCACACAGCACAGTCTGCATACTCACACAGCACAGTCTGCATACTCACACAGCACAGTCTGCATACTCACACAGCACAGTCTGCATACTCACACAGCACTGGCTACATACTCACACAGCACTGGCTACATACTCACACAGCACAGGCTACACACTCACACAGCACAGGCTACACACTCACACAGCACAGACTGAACACTCACACAGCACAGACTGAACACTCACACAGCACAGACTGCACACTCACACAGCACTGGCTACATACTCACACAGCACTGGCTACATACTCACACAGCACAGGCTACATACTCACACAGCACAGACTGAACACTCACACAGCACAGACTGAACACTCACACAGCACAGACTGCACACTCACACAGCACAGACTGCACACTCACACAGCACAGACTGCACACTCACACAGCACTGGCTACATACTCACACAGCACTGGCTACATACTCACACAGCACAGACTGCACACTCACACAGCACAGACTGCACACTCACACAGCACAGACTGAACACTCACACAGCACAGGCTACATACTCACACAGCACAGACTGAACACTCACACAGCACAGACTGAACACTCACACAGCACAGACTGCACACTCACACAGCACAGACTGCACACTCACACAGCACTGGCTACATACTCACACAGCACTGGCTACATACTCACACAGCACAGGCTACATACTCACACAGCACAGTCTGCATACTCACACAGCACAGGCTGCACACTCACACAGCACAGACTGCACACTCACACAGCACAGACTGCACACTCACACAGCACTGGCTACATACTCACACAGCACTGGCTACATACTCACACAGCACAGGCTACATACTCACACAGCACAGACTGAACACTCACACAGCACAGACTGAACACTCACACAGCACAGGCTACATACTCACACAGCACAGACTGAACACTCACACAGCACAGACTGAACACACACAGCACAGACTGAACACACACAGCACAGACTGAACACTCACACAGCACAGACTACATACACAGCACAGACTGAACACTCACAGCACAGACTGCATACTCACACAGCACCGACTGAACACTCACACAGCACAGGCTACATACTCACACAGCACAGACTGAACACTCACACAGCACAGACTGAACACTCACACAGCACAGACTGCATACTCACACAGCACAGACTGCATACTCACACTGCAAAGACTGAACGTTCACACAGCACAGGCTGATACTCACACAGCATAGACTGCATACTCACACAGCACAGACTGCACACTCACACAGCACAGACTGCACACTCACACAGCACAGACTGCATACTCACACTGCAAAGACTGAACGTTCACACAGCACAGACTGCATACTCACACAGCACAGACTGCATACTCACACAGCACAGACTGCATACTCACACAGTACAGACTGCATACTCACACAGCACAGGCTGCACACTCACACAGCACAGGCATCTATCTTTTTAAGTATTTCATAGGTTTCACTGAAATCACCACTCATTCTTCGAAACACTAGAGAATACAGGCCCAATTTCCCCAATCTCTATTCGTAGGGCAGTCCCACCATGCCAGGGACAAGCCTGGTGAACATTTGTTGCCCTCCCTCTGTGTCAATAATATGTTTGCTGAGGTATAGGGATCAAATTGCACACAGTCCTACAGTACTCCAGGTGTGGTCTAACCAAAGTTCTGTACAATTGAAGCAGGACTTTACTACTCCTGTACTCAAATCCGCTTGCGATAAAAGCTAAAATACTATTTGCCGCCTTAATATCTTGTCAGACCTGCATGTTAGCTTTCAGTGACTTATTGAAGTCACCTAAAGGACACCTTTAGTACCTTTGTACATCTACACTTTTTAAACTCTCACCATTTAAGAAATACTCTGCACACCTATTCCTCCTACCAAAGTGGTTTACCTCACTTTTTTCCACATTATATTCCATCTGCCATGTTCCTGTCCACTCATTAAGTCTGCCCAAATCCCCTTGATACCTCTTTGCATCTTCCTCACAACATACTTTCCCACCGAGCTTTGTGTCATTCGTGATGCCAATCGTTAGAATGTCCTGCTTACATACATCTATACGTGCATCACACCGGCACAGACTTTAATATGCGGGGTTGCGAAATTGTTTGGCAGGCAGATCGTAGATGAACCCCCATGCAGATTCCTGATATGGAGATGATATGCTCGCAATCTTTGAATTTGCAGTTACATATAAGGATTTCCTTATGCATCTTAATGCATTTTATCCCACAATGAAATTCACTTTTGAGATGGAGCAGTGTAACATGCTCCATTTCCTTGAGGGGTCGATTTAGAAATCCACTAATAGTTTCTCCACTGCGGTTTACCACAAGCAAACATTCACCAATCAATATATGCATTTGGAATAGTATAGCTCTCAGTACTTTAAAATTGGCCTTACCAGCAATCTTGTAAGTCGAGCCCTTGCCATTTTCTAACCTTGCAAACTCAAGGCAGAAAAAGAGAATCATGCAGGATTCACAGGGGGCTTGACAGGGTAGATGCGGAGAGGATGTTTCACTTGTGAGCTAGTCTCGAACCATGGAATCATAGAATTTACAGTGCAGAAGGAAGACATTCGGCCCATCGAGTCTGCACCGGTTCCTCCCAAGCCCACACCTGCACCCTATCCCTGTAACTCCACCTAACCTAAATTTATCATGGCCAATCCACCTAAGCTGCACATCTTTGGACTGTGGGAGGAGACCGGAGCACCTGAAGGAAACCCATGCAGACATGGGGAGGACGTGCAGGCTCCGCACAGACAATGACCCAAGCAGAGTATTGAACCTGGGACCCTGGAGCTGTGAAGCAACAGTGCTAGCTACTGTGCTACCGTGCCGCCCAGAGGACGAGAGGATGTAATCTCAGAGTAAGGGATCATCCATTTAATACAGAGATGAGGAGAAATTTCTTCCCTCAGTTGGTAGAAAATTTATGGAATTCTTTGCTACGGAGAGCTATTGGAGCTGCGTCGTTAAGTATGTTCAACGCTGAAATCGACAGATTATGAATCAGCAAGGCAATCGAGGGTTTCAGGAATAAGGCAGGAAATTGAAGTTGAGGACTATCGGGCCAGCTATAATCGCATTGAATGGCGGAGCAGACTTTTTTTTAAAATTTAGATTACCCAATTATTTTTTCCAATCAAGGGGCAATTTAGCGTGGCCAATCCACCTACTCTGCACATTTTTGGGTTGTGGGGGCGAAACCCACGCAGACACGGGGAGAATGTGCAAACTCCACACAGACAGTGACCCAGAGCCGGGATCGAACCTGGGACCTCAGCGCCGTGAGGTGGTTGTGCTAACCACTAGGTCACCGTGCTGCCCCATGGCTGAGCAGACTTGATGGGCAAAGTGGCCTACTTCTGCTCCTACATCTTACGGACTTATGGCCAAAGCTGTCCTGCAAGACAATGGCTATCCAGATCAGGTCAATGCTATGCATTGCGCCACTTTCAGAACTGAAAAGTGCCTTGTCCACCTCAAGCTATCCAGGAAAGGCAACATATCTCAAACATTTGGGGAACAGTTTAAGCAAGCTATGCGAGGCATTGGGTATCGGTCGAGTCGGGAAGCCGTATTCACTGTAAGTTTATAGTCGCCGCACAAGCGAACTGTGGCATCTGGCTTCATTACAGGTACAATTGGTGCTGTCCAGTCAGCGAAACGGACGGGATTGATGATACCCAAAGTTACCAGTCGAGTGAGCTCCTCTTCTACCATCTCGAGCAAGGCGTAAGGCACCGGGCGTGCCCGGAAAAATGCGGCGTGACTTCTGGTTCGACTTGGATATGGGCTACAGCCACTTTTATTTTCCCCAAACCTGGCTGGAATACATCTGGGTACCGTCCTCGCACCTCAGTCAACCCTCCAGAAACTGTTTGGGGATGTGCTGCCACTGCAACTGTAAATGGCGCAACCAGTCCTGACCCAACAGGCTGGGCCCATGGCCGCGCACCACGACAAGTGGGAAACGCCCCTCCTGGCATCCATAAACAACAGGGGTCATCGTAGTTCCTGCAATGTCCAATGGTTCCCCCATGTAGGTGGCCAACCTGGCCTGTGTGTTGGTTAATGTCAGGGTCTGTATACCCTGTTTGATGCGGTCGAATGTCCTCTGGGCGAGTGTCCAGTGTCCAACTCCATCTCAAGCGGGTGACCATTGACCCGTACTGTCACCTTAATGGGGGCCACACGGGGAGCTGCCACACAATGCAGCTGCAGTCAGTCATCCTCCATTTCCACGTCCTCGAGAGTAGTCGCCACAGGTTCATCCAAATGAAAGGTACGGGGCTGGCCCCAGTTTCGGTCGGAATGACGGCGCCTCTGGCGCCCCCAGGACCGGCGTCCGCGACGGGGTCGGCGCCTCCAAGTCTGACACGGACATGGCTCCTCATCCATTGGTTCTGGAGAAGGCTCCCTTCGGGGAGGAATGTCCAACGGCCACTGGCGTCGATCCGGACATCGCCTCACCCAAGGTACCGCAGGGGTACAGGGCGACGCTTTCGGATGGAAGGGGTTGCGCTCCAAGGCATGCACCTCTATTCCCTGTAGCTCCAGCACTCCTCGTTCTGCGCTCTCTCGGGACAATACTATTTGAATGGCCTGTTGAAAAGTCAATGTTGGCTCGGCTAACAACTTTCTCTGGGTGGCCGCGTTGTTAATACCGCAAACCAAACGGTCGCATAACATTTCTGACAAGGTCTCACCATAGTCACAGTACTCTGCAATCCTGCGTAGCCCGGATAGAAAGTCGGCAAGGGATTCTCCTGGGGTCCTCTCAGCGGTATTAAACTGGTAACGTTGGACTATCGTGGATGGGTTAAAATGTTGCCCCACTAAGTTCACAAGTTCATCAAACGTTTTGGCGTCCGGCACAGCTGGGTACGTAAGGCCCCTAATCAGCCCAAATGTATGCGGGCAGCAGGCGGTGAGCAATATGACCACCTGCCGCTCGTTTTCAGTGATGTTGTTTGCAGAAATAGTAACGCACCGTTGTGCGTACTGGTTCCAGCTTTCCAGCGCAGCATCAAGAACATCCAAACGTCCATACGGAGGCATGGTGTAATAGAAAACAACTTCCAACCTGTATCCAACAAAAATCCAGGGAGGTGGCTTCAGCAGTGTAGACAGTTATTCACTTTAACCCTCGTCGCCAGTTTTGTGAGGGCCACGAAGAATCCATCACCAGTTTTCAGGATATATATACACAGCAACTTCCCTTGCTGCTCACTCCTCTCTCTCTCTGCTGGTTCCAAACTGGCCAGCTCTATTTATGCAGGGAGTCTGCTAATAATTTCTCTGCCCCCCCCCCCCTCATTGGGGAAGCTCATACTCCCAAAGGATTGTGGGATTGTCATTAGTCCCCAGCCAATGGTGAGCAGGCAGGTTATAACACAGATATATACAGATGCGTAAAGGTAACACAAGTTACAAAATCTATCTGAAACTCTAATGCTCACAGTAAGTACACAGTCCATGTAAATCATCTCCGCAATCTGCTCGCATGTCCAGTTAGAGAGAGGTTTAAATTTTCTCCTTTCACCTTAGAGTATAATCATCAACTGAATTAAACACTGCTGTTCTGACTTTGTGGGTTTGCCTCTCTGGACTCCTGTTGCTAGGCAACAGCAGTTTTTTTTCTCTACTTTGTTTATTTAACTTTCCTAAATTGCTTCCAGCATCATAAAACCTAATTATAAGTGCAGGTATATGAACAGTTCCAGACCCCACTCTAAGTGAAACTAGATCCAGGTTTAACCCACAAATAAAAATATAAATTAAACTCAAATCCAAATCTTATTCTTAACACTCACAAACACAAATGCACCTTACTTGACTATCTCTATTTCCTAACACTGTGATGAGGGAATTCAAAACATGGGAGCATAATATCAAAATTAGAATGACGCTGGTTGAACCTGTCAGCATTATTAACACATAAATGGTAGTGGACAGCTGGTACACATTTCCCCAAAAACCATGTGTTGGTCCAATTGAAATTTTCAAGACTTGAGAAGATAAATTTTGTTAGTCCAGAGTATTGAAGGATATGAAGAAAAAGTTAAGTAAATGGTACGTGTCAGCCATGATCTAGAAAAATATCGGAACAGGCTGGAATGGTTGAAGACTCTGCCCTCCAAATAAAGACCAGGCATTACCATTTTGAAATGTTGTTTCTAACTTGATTTTATTTTCTTGTTATAGATTGTTCACAGTGTTCAAAATATTACTCAGCTTCTCTACAGTTTGCAGGTGAGTTAGTTTTGTCTGTGATCAGATTTGTGTGTTTTGAAGTGATTGTCCTTCACTGCTAGAAGCTATTGCTATAGTGCTCCAGGTCACCAGCGGATATTCATAAAATGCCTACAGTGCACAAGTAGGCCATTTGGCCCATCGGATTTGCACCAACCCTTTAAAAGACCACTCCACAAAGAGATTCCCCACCCTATCCCTGTGATCCCACACATTGATCATGGCCAATCCACCTCACCTGCAAATCCTTGGACTGTGGGAGGAAACCCACGCAGACACGGGGAGAACATGCAACCTCCGCACAGACAGTCACCCAAGGCCGGAATTGAACCAGGCGCTGTAAGGCGTCAGTACTAACCACACGCCACCAATTTTGAAACGGTAATGGGGGCTCCATGACATAATTCCTGTTACGCAAAAAGCTGCTTTATTTTTAAATTGGATACCTATGAACCCAAACCATTATCACCGTGTTTGTGTATATGTGAGGACATTGCCCTATGTTTTGTATCAAATTATTACAATAAATTGCTCGGTTAAAAACATCACAGGTTTGTACAATGCTGAGCTCAATTACAATCATGTTGGCAATGAATCTTAACCCCAGTTACAGATAGCCATAGCATTAAAAGACTAATTATATTTTTCTCAGAGCTGTTTGTTAGGTTGGCTGCCAGATCCAGAACAGATTTTCTTAATTTTAAAAATGTTATCCATGAGTGCTCACTAACGTGTGCAGGAGACGCTTTCATACACTGATGTTAATCAAGCATTCTCTCCTCTTACAAAGTTCAGGGTCAATGCAATTGAGAAATTACCCTCACCACATCTTGTCAGGCCCAACCTCAGAAGAGCAACTTATATTAGATTTGTGTGACCTTTCTGTTTTGCTCAGTACCTGATCTTATTGCCTTTCAAAGAATGTATGCCGAATTAGTGGCAATCATGTGGAAACGGTTCCTTGGATTTGAAAGTTTGTAAGCCTTTTTGATAGATTGAAAATTATTTCACACAAGTTTTTTTTCCCCAATATCCCATTCAAAATATTTAATCTTTCTAATTTACATTAGTTCAAACCCAATGTGTTACCCATTTATTTTGTGAGTTTAAAGATCAAGGCACACCTACAGTATAATAAGACTTCCAGGTAGCATGTATTTGGAGATTAAAATGCATTGTGCACAACATACGTCAGCTGAAAAACAAGTAATCTTGTGCACTATTATATTGATAAAGTAGGATACAAATAAATTAGATTAAGCTAATTCAGGGCCAGAGTTTTATTGGTGCGAGTGTACGCCTAGCTATAATGGTACTGGAGCAACAATTTCTGAGCGCAAACTATGCCATGGCCTATTGTGAAATTAAATTTGGTAAATCTGGGATTTGGTGTATTTGGCAAAGGTAGAGCTATGGATGAAAGATTGAGAGCAGTCAAAGTCAGGATTTTGCTGACTTGACCACAGAGTCAGAAATTAAACAAGAAGAGTCTGGCAGAGATCCCTAACAGGCTCCAGGAGCAAGGGTGCTTCTCAAAACCCTCTGGTCTCCTGCTGGCTTGTTCTTACCCTTGCCCCCAAACAAATCCACGGCACCCACCTCTCCCCACCATGAAACAGACCTCATTACATCGGAATATAGGGCTTAGAGGCAGGAGTAGGCTATTCGGCCCTTTGAGTCTGCTCTAGCAATCAATAAGAACACGGCTGATCTGGTTGTGGTCTTAGTTCCGCTGTCCTGTAACCACGCATAACCCTTCACTCCCTTGTCCATCAGAAATCTGACTGACTCAGCTTTGAATAAATTCAGTGACGCAGCCTCCACAGACTGACGATGCTCTGAGAGAAAAAAAAAATCTCATCTCAGTCTTAAAGGGGGATCTCCTATTCTTAAACTGTATCCCTTAGTTCAAATCACCCACACAAGAACAAATATCCTCTTGGTAGCCACATGATTATGTCCCCTCAGGACCTTATATGTTTCAAAAAGATCACCTTTCGCTCTTCTAAACTCCAGTTGATATAGTCCAAACCTATAACAGCACGGTAGCATTGTGGTTAGCACTCTTGCTTCACAGCTCCAGGGTCCCAGGTTCGATTCCTGGCTTGGGTCACTGTCTGTGCGGAGTCTGCATGTTCTCCCTGTGTGTGCGTGGGTTTCCTCCGGGTGATCCGGTTTCCTCCCACAGTCCAAAGATGTGCAGGTTAGGTGGATTGGCCATGCTAAATTGTCCTTAATGTCCAAAATGGCCCTTAGTGTTAGGTGGGGTTATGGGGATAGGATGGAGGTGTGGACTTGGGTAGGGTGCTCTTTCCAAGAGCCAGTGCAGACTCGATGGGCTGAATGGCCTCCTTCTGCACTGTAAATTCTATGAATTCTATATAACCTTTAATCTTTCTTCAAAGGATAAGCCCTTCACCCCAGGAGTGAGTTGCGTGAACCTTCACTGAGCTGCTTCAAACAACATTATATATTCTTTCAAATTAAGACCAAGACTGTACACTGTATTCCAGATGTGCTGCGGGATTCTCCGACCGCCCGCCTAGTTGGAGAACCACCGGGGGGGGGGGGGGGGGGGGGGGGGGGGGTGGGGGGGGGGGGGGGGCGTGAATCCCACTCCCGTCGGCTGCCGAATTCTCCGGCTCCGGAGATTTGGCGAGGGCGGGAATCGCGCCGCACCGGTCGGCAGCTGCTGACAGCAGCCCCCCGGCGATTCTCCGGCCTGCGATGGGCCGAGTGGCTGCCCGTTTTCACCTGTCCCGCCGGCGTATGTTACGACAGGTATTTACTGGCGGGACCTGGCTCCAGGGTGGCCTACGGGGTCCTCGGGGGGGGGGGGGGGGGGGGGGGGGGGGGGGGGGGGAGATCTGGCCCCAAGGGGTGCCCCCATGGTAGCCTGGCCCGCAATCGGAGCCCACCGATCCGCGGGCGGGCCTGTGCTGTGGGGGCATTATATTCCTCTGCGCCAGCTGGTCTAACAGTCCGTGATGGTCGGCGAGGAGCTGAACCCCCCCCCCCTGCGTTTGCGCTGGGATGACACCAGCATACACTGGTGCTCCCTCACATGCGCCAACAAGCGCCGGCCGGCGGAGGCCCTTCAGCGCGAGTTGCGCAAACCACACCAGCGGGCTGAGCTCATGAAGGTGCGGAGGATTCGGGACGGCCCGACGCCGGAGTGGTTCACGCCACTCCTTCGAGCAGGAGTTGCCCGCCCCGCCGGTTTCCGAAGAATCCCACCCGTGGTCTCACCAAGCCTCTCTACAGCTGCAGTAAAACATCCCTATTTCTATTTTCCATTCCCCTTGCAATAAACACCAACATTTGGTTTGCCATCCTAATCATTGGCAGCACCTGCCTACTAACGTTTTGTACCAGGGCACCCTGATCTCTTTGCATCACCTAGTTCTGCAATCTCTCTCCATTTAAATAATAGGGTAGAACGGTAGCACAATGGTTAGCACTATTGCCTCACAGCACCAGGGTCCCAGTTCGATTCCCGGCTTGGGCCACTGTCTGTGTGGAGTCTGCACATTCTCCCCGTGTCTGCGTGCTTTTCCTCTGGGTGCTCCGGTTTCCTCCCGCAAGTCCCAAAAGATGTGCTTTTAGGTAATTTGGACATTCTGAATTCTCCCTCAGTGTACCTGAACAGGCACTATAGTGTGGTGACTAGGGGATTTTCACAGTAACTTCATTGCAGTGTTAATGTAAGAGTACTTGTGGCAATAATTTTTTTTTTAAATTTTATTATAAATTTAGTGTACCCATTTAATGTTTTCCAATTCAGGGGCAATTTAGAGTGGCCAATCCACCTGGCCTGCACATCTTTGGGTTGTGGGGTCGAAACCCACGCAAACACGGGCAGAATGTGCAAACTCCACATGGACTGTGATCCAGAGCAGGGATCGAACCTGGGACCTCGGCGCCGTGAGACAGCAGGGCTAACCCTCTGCGCCACTGTGCTGCCCTTACTTGTGGCAATAATAAAGATTATTATTATTACTGCTTTTCTATTCTTCCTGCCAAAATGGTCGGCACGGTAGCACAGTGGTTAGCACTGTTGCTTCACAGCCACAGGGTCCCAGGTTCGATTCCCGGCTTGGGTCACTATCTGTGCGGAGTCTGCACGTTCTCCCTGTGTCTGCACTGGTTTCCTCCGGGTGCTCGGGTTTCCTCCCACAGTCCCGAAAGGCGTGTTATTAGGTAATTTGGACATTCTGAATTGTCCCTCTGTGTCCCCGAACAGGTGCCGGAATGTGGCGACTAGAGGTTTTCACAGTAACTTCATTGCTGTGTTAATGTAAGCCTACTTGTGACAATAAAGATTATTCTCATTATTACAGATTCACATTTTCGCACATCATACTCCATCTGCCAATTTTTCTGCCCACTCACTTAACCTGTCTAGATCCCTTTGCAGACTGTCTCCTTCCTCTTGACAATTTACTTCCATATCTATTGTGTCCCATACATTCAGTCCCATCATCCAGATGATTAATATACTACCCACAGCTTACAACCCAATAAAGACCCATTCATTCCTATTGTCTGCCATTCCAACCATGCCGGCACCAGCGGAGAATCGTGTGCCAGTGTCGGGTAGCGGGCCCGGTCACCGGGATCCCGCCCATGATTATACAATGCCACCCGCGTTAAATAAGGGTCCTCAGTGGGGAATGCACAGCCAAGGCCGCACATAACACCGTTTTCTACACAAAGGAGCTCTGTTCACTGGAACTCCTCAGTATAACTTAGAGATCAGGGCACCATTTTTAAGTCACCGAGGCCCCTGTCATGACCGCAACGTCCCCCAAGCTTCAACACATTCTGGGAGGGTCTTCCCCCCCCCCCCCCCCCCCCCCCCCCCCCCGGGCCATCACCTGCGCAGAGCACCCAGGCCCGATCACCAGCACACAGAAAATCTCAGCTTAGCACATTGGCAGTGCCAACATGGCATGCTGACAGAGCCCGTCAGCTGGGCGTGCAACCAGGCCAGGGCACCTTGGCAGTGCACATCTGTAGGTTCCCCTTATCTACCTTCCCTGTTGCTTCCTCAAAAGCTCTGATAGCAATTTTCCTTTCACAAAGTTATGCTGACTCTATCTGATCACATTATGTTTTTCTAAGTATTCTGTTTAATAATGGATTCTAGCAATTTCATTCTGACGAATGTTACAAACTAGCCTGTTGTTTCTGCTTTCTGTCTCCCTACTTTCGTGAATACAATGTTACATTAGCTATTTTCCAATCCACTAGGTTCCTTCTAAGGAATTTTGGATGATTATAACCAATGCATCAACTATCATTGTAGCCACTTCTTTTAAGGTCCTAGAATACAAGCCATGTGTTCTGGGGGACTTGTTAATCTTTAGGTCTATTCGTTTTCCCTTGTGATTGATTTAACTCCCTCCCTTCTGTTCACCTCTTGATTTTCAAGTATCTTTGGGAAGTTTTCTAAGTTGAGTTTTCATGTTCTACACGTGTCTTTGTCAGTTTCCTCTGGTTGCACCAGTTTCCTCCCACAATCCAGAGATGTGCAGGTTAAGTGGACTGGCCATGCTAAATTGCCCCTTAGGGATGTGCAGGTAAGAAGGGGCTATGGGGATAGGGCACGGGAGTGGGCTTGGGTAGAATACTCAGTGGGTCGGTGTAGACTTGATGGGCCAAATGCCCTCCTTCTGCACTTAGGCATGATTTAAAGTCTTATACAGTGAAGACAGATACAAAGTACTGTTTAAGATTGCTGCCATTTCCTTGTTTTCCATGATCAATTTCCCAGACGCACTCTCTAGATGACCGGTGGTAGCTTTAGTTACTCTTTGCTGACTATGCTCTAGCCGGCCAATTTTGCTTCTGAACAGCAAGCTGAAGCAGAGTGCTTGTTTGATGCCCACATCTCATTGAAAATATGAGGCAAGAAGCAAGTAGTGCCATAGAACACTTGTCTTCCTTTTGAGTGGGCACACCTTTGACAGTCTGTCCATTCAGTGCCCAACCCAAAGGTGCTCCCATGCATTGTGGCTGAGCACAAAATTGGACAACGTCCTGGTGAGGAGATATGAATTCACTCAATATTGACTCCAACCTTGTGGATTGACGGCAGAAAAGTAATCATGAAAGCTTTCAGATTGTTACTGAAAACTCTTATTTAATTTGTGTTCTTCCAAGCCTACCCAGTTTGGCCTCTATTTTAATGCATTCTGGGCAATAGTGCTATGTTGCCAATTTTTTGTAAATGTTCCACCTTGATTGGAATCCAAGGGGTATCTTAAAACAGCCTCAAACCCAGTTTGAATTCCACATGTTTAATTTCCAGCAGGTGCTATTCCTTTCTAAACATTTCATGCACTTGAACTAAATTCCTCTCATTTCAGTATTTCCTCAACTGGTGAGTTAATGCCTGAATCAAAGTACAAAGGGATGCGTACGTTAAATGTTTGTATGCCAAGAGCCCCAATCAGGAAATATATCCACTTGCTGTAAAAAGAGACACGTCAAAGCTTTTCTTTTTGCACTCATCAGGACATTTTGTAAGAATACCAATGTCAGCAGAAACCAACAGTTTATACTTTATGAGATGAAACTCATGAAAGATGTGCTTGTTAGGCGAATTGGACATTCTGAATTCTCCCTCTGTGTCCCCGAATAGGCGGTGCCGGAGTGTGGCAACTAGGGGTTTTTCTTGATTACGGTGTTAATGTAAGCCTACATGTGACACTAATACAGATTATTATTATTATTAATTGGTTGGCAAGTAGACTCTGATTGGTAGAGGCGTTGCCATGGAGAATGCGCCAGGTGACTGACCGTTAACTGCCAAGCTACAAACCACATCCCTTAAATAAGTTTTAAAAAGTATTTTTTTCAGCACTACTCATGTTCTGTTCTACTGAATGACAAAATATACCCACATTTATATAGGACTGCACAAAGCTGATTTCCACAATTTGTGTACAGTGGTTGACCTTTCACTTTTGTTTCAGGCTGCAGTGACCATACAGGACAGTTACATAGAAGTGCAACGACTGGTCTTGCAGGAGCGTGAGCGATTAGCTCACATACAAGGCCCCCGAGGAAACCTACTTCTCGAGCAAGAGAAACAGCGCAATATGGAGAAACAAAGGGAAGAGCTGGCAAACGTGCGCAAACTTCAGAATCAGCTGCACCATGAGCAGCAGCACTGGGAGCTAGAATGCGAACGCAGGCAGCGGGAACAGGAAGCGCAAGAGAACAGACTGCAGCAACGCGAGCAGGAATGTCAACAGAGGGCAGAGCAGATGTGGCGGGAACGGGAAGAGCTGGAGAGCCAGTGGAAAGAGTATCAACAAAATCTGGAGAGACTGAGGGAAGGCATGAGAATGGTGGAAAAGGAAAGGGACAAGCTGGAGACAGAACAGAGGCATCAAAATACCTGGAAGCATAGTCGACAAAGGAGCCTGCCAGTAATGATGCCCCCACAAGAAGCCAGTCAGGTACAATATAAAGTTAGGATTGTAAATTGATAAAGGAGTTCCCCTGAAACTTGCAAACACAAGAAGTAGTGCACCTCATTCAATGATCACTATTTGCCCTTTGCTAGAAAAACATGAGGATCAAACATATAAAACTCCTTTTGTTACACATTTTATGCTTGCAATTAAACAAAGAAATGACACACAAAAGAAGTCCACACAATGAAGTCAAGCCCTTATTTTTTTGAAACGACTGAACATTTGCTTATAGTATAGACGATGATGGACAAAGTGGGTTCGCCGTGGGTATAAATGATAAGCATTCACACAACAATTAGATTTTTGTGCAATATGTCATGAGTATCCTGATACTGAATCCATTCAAAATGGTTTTAATTTTGTCGAACAACAGAAAACTGTCTGCCGTCAAGTTTGTGTGATTAACAACAGCAATGACATGCTGTTATGATAAACAGAGCTCCACAGACAACATAATAGTGTGATCCTTATAGGAAATCTCGAAAGAATAGCTTACTGTGGGAACTGTGTGCTGTTTTTGTATTATTAGCAAGTTACTCCCAGAATAAGTATTTCCTTTTGATTTTTAATGGTTGTTAAATTTAGAAAACAAAAGAAACCCATCCATCATTTGCTGGGTATCAGTTTAACAGAAAGGCTAATAATGATGGTTAGATAACTGACATTTCCCTTGGGTTCAATTCCTGAATGCAACACCAGTATTTGTCCTTCCCTGCAGGCAGCTTCATCTCTTTTAGGAGTAGGGAAATATTCTGATAATTTAGCAACAAGAACCAGTCGGGAATCTGAGAAACAACAGCCTGAATTTTACCTCCTTTCTGGTGGGCTTTCAGGTAGGGGGGAGCGCAAAATTGTGTGGCCGAGATTCCCTCTGGGATCCCACATGCCAGGATCATGACAAGATTTTGAATGGAGCGGGAAGGGTCTTGGATGAAAAGCCCACCATTGCCGCAAGTAAGGCCCTTAAGTGACCACTTTTAATGGCCTTTTCCCACCCAACCTCAATATACATGCTGGCGGGTCCCCGATGACAGAGAATGGGAAATTCTCATTTGTGGGTGGGAAGGTTTGGAGGAGGGTAGGTGCTTCCATTCCACACCCCCTCCCCCACCAGTCATCCCCTGCCATCCCCTCCCTGAGACCCCTGCCACTTACCTTCACACCAGCTCCCTGCACCTAGTCCCAGGCATATGCTGCAGTTCCTCTTCCAGCCACTACAGCGATGTGCCTGAATGGGCTGGAGAGCTGTTGTCTAACTTGATTGGCTGGCAGCTCTCGAAGACGTGATCTCCTTCAAAGTGTGTAAAATGGCTGCGGGCCTATTGGAGCTTCCCCTCTGACCCTCTGGTTGGCAGGGGTTAAGACCCTGCTATCTGAAAAAATTAAGCCATGCATTGTAATCTTTGCATACAAGTTTACTCATATTTTATGTCATATGCTTACTCCTTCTTAAATACAATGGTTGGAATGTTGTAACAGTGCAGATGTACTGTGGGAAAAGTTCTCGAATGCATCTTAACACAGTGAATAAAGGGTAGCTTGTAGGTATACTGTGCTTGGATTTTCAGATGGAATTTCATAAGGTTATTGGACGAAAATAAAAGCTCATGGTGCACGGGGTAACATATTAGCATGAATAGGAGATTGGCTGGCTGGTAGAAAACAGAGAGAGTGCACAAATTATAATTTTTCTGATTGGCAGGATGGAATGAAAGGAGACCTGCAGGAGTTTGTGCTGGGGTTTCAATTACTTAAATGAGGGGAGCGAAGACATGGTATCTACATTTGCAGATGACACACAGATAAGTAGGAAAGTATGTCATGAAGATGACATTTGTGGATGGATATAGATCAGTTGAGTGAGTGAGCAAATACCTAGCAGGTGGAGTATAATGTGGGAAAATGTAGTTGTTGACTTTGGGGGGGGGGGGGGAAAGAATAAAAAAGCAATTACTTAAATGGAGAACAACAGAATTTCAAAGTACAGAGGGATCTAGGTGTTCTAGTGCATGAGTCACAGAAAGCTAGATTGCAGGTGCAGCAAATGATTAAAAAATTAATGGATTACATCCTTTCTTACGAGAGGAATTGAACATAATAGTAAGGCTGTTATACTTGTTACACAGGGAATTGGTGAGACCACATCTCAAATACTATGTGCAGTTTTGTTCTCCTTATTTCAGGAAGGATGTAAATGGGTTGAAGACAGTTCAAAGGAGGTTTACTGGATTAATACCTGGAATGAGCGGGTTGTGTTATGAGGCCAATACTGGGCTTTTTCCACAGGAGTTTTGAACAGCGAGGGGTAACTTGATTGGAGTATATAAGTTGCCGAACAGTTTTGACAAGGTGGCTCTGGAAAGGATGTTTCTTCTTGTGCATTAGTCCAGAAGTATGGGGCACTGTTTTAAAATCGGAGTCACCCTTTCAGGACAGAAATGAAGAGAATTTTGTTCTCTGAGGGTTGTGCGATTTTGGAACTCTACCTCAGAAGGCAGTGGAGGCTCGAGTGGCCGACTTCTGCTCTATTTCTTGTATGTTCATATGTATGTTAAACAATGCTCGTCAATGTAATGGCAAATATAGAACATACAGTGCAGAAGGAGGCCATTCGGCCCATTGAGTCTGCACCGACCCGCTTAAGCCCTCACTTCCATTCTATCCCCGTAACCCAATAACCCCTCCGAACCTTTTTGGACACTAAGGGCAATTTAGCATGGCCAATCCACTTTACCTGCACGTCTTTGGACTGTGGGAGGAAACCGGAGCACCCGGAGGAAACCCAAACAGACACAGGGAGAACGTGCAGACTCCGGACAGACAGTGACCCAGCGGAGAATCGAACCTGGGACCGCTGTGAAGCCACAGTGCTATCCACTTGCGCTATCGTGCTGCCCGAATAGAATTCAAATTCCACCATCTGCCCTGGTGGGATTCGAACCCAGGTCCACAGAGCGTGATTCTGGCTCTCTAGATTATTAGTCCAGTGACAAATACACTACACCACCACCTCCCTCCCTCCCTACTTTTTCAGTAAGAAGTCTTACAACACCAGGTTAAAGTCCAACAGGTTTGTTTCAAACACGCGCTTTCGGAGCGCAGCATCCGAAATTTGCTGCAAACAATGGTTTGTTTGAGGTTGCGCAGTTGTTTGAAGGCCAGTAGTGGGGGTGTGGGGCTGACCTTGGCAAGATGTTCATCTTCATTGATGATGTGTTGAAGGCTGCGAAGATGATGTCGTAGTTTCTCCTCCCCAGGAAAGTACTGGACGACGAAGGGTACCCTGTCAGTGGTGTCCCGTGTTTGTCTTCTGAGGAGGTCGGTGCGGTTTTTTGCTGTGGCGCGTTGGAACTGTCGATCGATGAGTCGAGCGCCATATCAGGTTCGTACGAGAGCATCTTTCAGCATCTGTAGGTGGCTGTTACGCTCCTCCTCGTCTGAGCAGATCCTGTGTATACGGAAGGCTTGTCCATAGGGGATGGCTTCTTTAATGTGTTTCGGGTGAAAGCTGGAGAAGTGGAGCATCGTGAGGTTGTCTGTGGGCTTGCGGTAAAGTGAAGTGCTGAGGTGACCGTCCTTGATGGAGATGAGTGTGTCCAAGAATGCAACAGAATTTGGAGAATAGTCCATGGTGAGTCTGATGGTGGGATGGAATTTATTGATCTCATCGTGTAGTCATTTCAGTGATTCTTCGCTGTGGGTCCAAAGGAAAAAAATGTCATTGATGTCTTTAATGTGTTTCGGGTGAAAGCTGGAGAAGTGGAGCATCGTGAGGTTGTTAGGCAATGGGACCCTGTGTGAGAACCTCTCTGGCCACATCGAGGGCATCTTGAAACCCATCGTACGAGATACATCCAACTTCTGTCGCGACACGACGGACTTCCTACAGAAACTCAGCACCCATGGACCAGTTGAACCAGGAACATTCCTCATTACAATGGATGTCTCGGCACTCTACACCAGCATCCCCCATGACGACGACATTGCTGCAACAGCCTCAGTCCTCAACACCGACAACTGCCAATCTCCAGACGCAATTCTGCAACTCATCCGCTTCATTCTAGATCACAACGTCTTCACCTTCGACAACAAATTCTTCATCCAGATGCATGGAACAGCCATGGGGACCAAATTAGCACCTCAATATGCCAACATCTTCATGCACAAGTTTGAACAAGACTTCCTCACCACACAGGACCTGCAACCGATGTTATACACCAGATACATGCCGTCGTCATGGGGGATGCTAGTGTAGAGTGCCGAATCACTGAAACGACTACACGATGAAACGACTACACGGTCATCCCCACACCCCCACTACTGGCCTTCAAACAACCGCACAACCTCAAACAAACCATTGTTTGCAGCAAATTACACAGCCTTCAGAACAGCGACCACGACACCACACAACCCTGCCAAGGCAATCTCTGCAAGACATGCCAGATCATCGACTTGGATACCACCATTACACATGGTAACACCACCCACCAGGTACCCGGCACATATTCGTGCGACTCGACCAATGTAGTCTACCTCTTACGCTGCAGGAAAGGATGTCCTGAAGCGTGATACATTGGCGAGACCATGCAGACACTGCGACAACGAATGAACGGGCATCGCGCAACAATCACCAGGCAGGAATGTTCCCTTCCAGTCAGGGAACACTTCAGCAGTCAAGGGCATTCAGCCTCTGATATCCGGTAAGCGTTCTCCAAGGCGGTCTTCAGGACACGCGACAACGCAGAATTGCCGAGCAAAACCTTATAGCTAAGTTCCGCACGCATGAGTGCGGCCTCAACAGGGATCTTGGATTCATGTCGCATTACATCCACCCCCCACCATCTGGCCTGGACTTGCAAAATCCCACCAACTGTTCTGGCTTGAGACAATTCACACCTCTTTAACCTGTGATTATCCCTCTCCCTGGATCTGTAATGATTTGATTACCTGCAAATGCTCACATTCCAAGCATTGTCCAGCATCTCTGACTTTGTCTATATAAATGTTTCTGGAACATACCTCGCCATTCACCTGAGGAAGGAGCAGTGCTCCGAAAGCTCGTGTTTGAAACAAACCTGTTGGACTTTAACCTGGTGTTAGAACATAGAACATAGAACAGTACAGCACAGTTGTAAGACTTCTTACTGTGCTCACCCCAGTCCAACGCCGGCATCTCCACATCATGGCTACTTTTTCAGGATAGAGCCCGATTTTGAATCACTGCTATTAAAATATATCTACATTAGAATTCAGCATCTAATAGTGACATTTGAAGTTGCTAAAACATTTAACTCTTACTGTCAGGCTGGATTTGACTATTCAGGTTTGAACTATCCATCAAGGCACTTTCCCCCCTAGTTCTTCCAAAACCCACATCAGCATATGAAAATGGTGAGGGGGGAATGGAGGAAATTCAAATTATCCCCAGGGCTCACAGTGGCTGGCAGTGATGATCTCAGAAGAGGCATATGCAGATTTATGACCCAAGGCTTTGCCAATCAGTGAAAAGGCCACAAGCAAACAGCACAGGGTTGGAAAGCACTGCAGATTTGAAATTAGTGCAAAAGATTCTAAACTTTGTCATTTCTGACCCCGTTCTTACCTCTATTACTGGACAAAAATCCACTGGGCTGTCTTTGAAGCATTAGCAGCTGCCCCCGTTCTCTACCTGGTTTTATTGAGAAGCAATGTTACCTTTCAGCTTGTTTCAAACACGAGCTTTCGGAGCACGGCTCCTTCTTCAGAAGGAGCCGTGCTCCGAAAGCTCGTGTTTGAAACAAACCTGTTGGACTTTAACCTGGTGTTGTAAGACTTCTTACTGTGCTCACCCCAGTCCAACGCCGGCATCTCCACATCATGGCTACCTTTCAGCTTGGCACAGTTGACAATACTTCATAGCTGGCATTTGAGCTTGTACCAAGATCGACTCTTTACTGCAATTTTCAGAGATGCAGTAATTTGAATGGGATAATGGACATAGCCCCTAACCATTTCTTCAATGATGTCAGGTAAACATCAAAGATCACGTGGTCAGAATTCTTCCCTCAATCAACACCACCAAAATACAGATTATTTACACAATTCTGTTTTAATTAACAAAACCAACAGCAGTACACCCATGTGCATTCAGCTTGCTGTCTACACTGGGAGTGCAGAGGATATGACACTCCCTGTTATATACAAAGAAGAGGTTCCCTGATTGGCCCACTAATCAGGGAACTCTTATTCCAATTGGCCAATCTCAAAGACCTGGTCTAAGTCATTACATACTCCGTGCCCATTATACCAGAATTACAATCACGATCCTCTGCACATCATTTCAAATGGCTTCCCAGGCAAAACAGGCAGATGCTGCAACCACTCAAATGTATCCAAGATGGCAGCAGGTGGTGACCAGAATGCCAGCACAGACAAGCCTGTAAATGATGCTATGCCATTTTCAGGTTGCTACCGTCTCAAGGGCAGTTAGGATTGGGTAATAAATGCTGGCCAAGCCACCGATTGGGTTACTGGATTATGGGGTTAGGGTGGAGGTGTGGGCTAAGTAAGGAGCTCTTTCCAAGGGCCAGTGAAGACTTGATGGGCCAAATGGCCTCTTTCTGCACTGTCAATTCTATGATGCCCACATCCCATGAATGAAGAAATTAAAACATTTATCCTGTTCTCACCAGACGGCTTCATTCAAAACCAGCTTAATTATATGTGAGGTGCCAATGATATTTCTGATGAAGTGTAATTTTCCAGATGTTGTGGTCTTGGTGGGGAGTCTGCTTTCTGCCAGTGCAAAGCAGGAATTCTAACAGTTGGAAAATTGTGGGCAATTTGTGCTAAATTTGTGAAAATGCAATTGGAAAGTTTGTCTGTAGTCTCTCTTTCAAAATATCCTACAAGTACTTAACTTACAACATTAAACTTTATAGCTACAGTATTATTTTGCAAATAAAATGGTCTGCTTAAGTTCTGGTTCACAAATGTATTTTTTGGCAATTATGCAAATTTAAAAGTTGTAGACGTAGCAATTCAGTTGCTTCCAGTTTTTGGCCCCTCGCTGCGGAGTACCAAGTATCCATGTACAAATGGGGAGGACATCTCTGGGGGCAGAGGATTTAGGACCTCGGGCCTTATTATCACATTGAAGGCTTTGCAGCAAGTGCCTGCATAGGGTTATTCGCTTCTGCTCAGGTAAATGGTGCGATCACGGGCGTTGGAGGAGGAATGGCTTATGATCAGCCATGACCTTGTTGAATGTCATAGCAGGCTGAACAGGCCAAATAGCCAACTCCTGCCTTATGGTTCTTATGAAAGTGATTGATTGTTTGGGTGGAGAGGGGGTGATGGGAGGGGAGTTGCATAAGGAGGTTGGTAAAGAATATTGTACGGGTCTGCCCTTTTTTGGGGCATCTTGGAATGTGAGGGTAAAAAGGCCAGGCAAAAACACTGCGGTGGTCTACAATATTGTTGGTAGGGCCTCAAGTACGATCATGGGAGTTGACAGCCTATGAGGAGCTGATTGAATCTGATTGTTTTCATGAGAGGCTCTAAATGTACCTCAGATAGGGCCTGTGTGCCCCATGTTGTTCTAGATTGGGAAGATGGACCTGGTGGGAGTCAATAACAGGGTGCTTTTGCTGTATTGATGGAATAGTCTTTAACTTGACTTGTTAAAATGTAACCGCATAATAGACCAGGACATTTTCTTTAGTCCAGTGCATCACCAGATAGGATAAGTCTTCATGAAGCCAGAGAACAGCCAATCAGGAGGTTGTTGCTCACGAACTTTCGCCTGAAATGCTCCCAGAACTGCCTAATCTAAAATATTATTTGTCGAAATAAATTACTATTATGCAGTAAGTATGGACAGTTTGAATGCTTGCATTATGGAGTAAGGCTGGAAACATGGATTCAGTTATTAGAACAATCCATCACATAATTCTGTAAACCACTGTAGTAGTAATGCAACCATGAGAAATTATCTATTTCTAAAGATTTCATTAATTGTACTGTATCAGAGTTCTGTCCCATGGCAAGCACGTATAATAATCTGTCAGATAATATGATGTGACATCAAATTCATGGCACAATTAGAAGTCACACACTGCCAATTAACAACCCCATTTCTAATTTGTGTTGGGCATCAGAAGAGTGTTGGGCGAAATTCTCCCCCCCCCCCACGACGGGTGGGAGAATAGGGGGAGGGCCTTCCTGACTTTTTTGACGCCCTCCCGCTATTCTCCCCCCCCCCCCCCCGCCGAAATCCCGACAAGAATCACTGCCGCCGTTTTTTTACGGCCGGCAGCGATTCTCAGCTGTTAGAAGGGCCGAAGTCCCAGCCCTTTACGACCTTTTTACGAACGGCAAACACACCTGGTCCTGCCGTTCGTAAAAACGTCGTGACAAACTCGCAAAAAATAACCATGGCACCGATTGGCACGGCAGTACCACAGTCTTCCCACCTGCGCATGCGCGGCTGACGTCATATGACGCGTCAGCCGGCGCTAACTCCGGCAAGCGGGCTTAACGATTTTCGTTAAGCCCGACTTGTCGGAGCCTCCGACGTCGGGCTGCTAGCCCCGACGGGGGACCAGAATTGAACCCGCCCGGGTTTTACGGCAGTTTTACGATTTCTCCCGTTTTGGGAGAATTTCGCCCGTTATCTTTCTGCATTTACATTAATCTGTGAAGTAATTTATGCTCTTTTCCCCATTTCTATATTTACATGGCTAATACTATATTTGCATGGTTTAGGAACAGCTGCTATGTAATTAATGCGATTACATACAAATTAATTCTATTTGAGTAAATTGGTGTGCTTCTCTTTGCGATTTTAGAATGATTTCTCGTTTTCCTCTTCTACTTGAAACCTTCATGCATTCCATAACTGGCAAAGAGGGCAAGAAGGTTGATTGTCAGTATTCCTATCAAATTGGTTGCTTGGTCACTTATGAAAGGCATCTGCATTTACATGTTTTTTTTTCCATTTTGTTTCTTTATGGAAGTGTCGAGTCTTTAACAACCTCCCCCTGAAGGCATGGTTGAGATTGGAGCCATCATTGTGCATGGGGTATGGGGAGGGAATGCAGAAACTATGAACCTTCATTCTTCCATTCTACAGTGCAGCGGAAAGATGCCCCAAGAAATGTTTTGTATTTCTAAAATGAGCAATGTAACCATTTACGTTCCATTATTTTAAATGCCTTAATTTCCACAGGTTCCCGTTCACACTCGAACAGGAAGCTTGGGTGGTGCAGGACTCGACACAGCATCAGTCTTTGTAAATGAGGCAGCACTGCAGTATTCCCTGATCAACCACCAGAGAGCAAACAACCTGCGGACGTTTCCTGAATCCCACAAGGTGGAGAGTTCATTGGGTTCCATTGTTAGGATTAATGATAACGTGAAAAATGACGTTCCTGTTCAGCTTCTGAGTGCAACCAATCGGCTCCTGAAATCGACAGGTATCCAGCAACAGATACCAGCAAAATTGGCAAGTTTCTCCAAAGGAAACAAGGAAAAAAACAAAGGTAAATGAAAACTATCCTGCAATTGTTCACACTTTCTGTCTGGATTACCATCACTTAATTTTTGACTGATAATTATGCTAACATGTTTAACAGGAGAAAAGATATTAATTAACATGTAATTAAAGGCTTTCAGAAACGAGATATTTGCAGTTCACTTGCCTGCCCATCTCTTCATGCTCTACAATCCACAAAATGGAAATGTTAACACAGCACCAGTGTGCAAGGCAACCTAGTCATTTATCAACTTGCTATGTGCCTGCGTTGGACTGGGGTGAGCACAGTAAGAAGTCTTCCAACACCAGGATAAAGTCCAACAGGTTTGCTTGGAATCACCAGCTTTTGGAGCACAGCTCCTTCTTCAGGTGAATCACTTAGAACGGTGAATACATTCAAAGAGCATAATTGGCTGGGAAAGGCTTTGTGAATTGGGCACAGTTGAGTGACCATGCTGCGCTCGTAAAGCAGTGTGGCATGGCGCAACATGGCGACAGAAACTGCGAGAGACCCCGCTCCCGGAATTACCGGCTCGCAGCACCTCATGAGATCTAACACAATCTCATGAGACAGCGATGTAAAGCACGCCCATTGTGGGCGGGATCACATTTTGGCAAATCTGCATATTAAAGCGAGACTGCTAATCTCACTGTAGTATGAAGCTTCCCAAGGCCGCAAGGCGTTGGGATTTATCCCCTTCACCTCTGGGACCTTGGGTGAGTGTCGTTCAGCACTGGTCTCCACAAAGGGGGACCAGACAGAAAGGCACTTGTAAGGGTCTCTCAGGGGATCAGAGGCCCTCAGGTGGCACCCTGGCACTGCTGGTGCCACCTGGGCATGCTGGAACTTGCAGCTTGGTAGTGCCAGCCTCATGTCCTGGCAGTGCCACCTGGGTGCCATCCTGGTACTGCCCAGGTGGCACTGCCAGGGTACCAGGTTGGCACTGCCAAGGTCCCAATCTGGCATTTTTTTGCATGATGGCAATTGGGCTAGGGGGTGCTCTATGCGGGTGGGGGGGGGGGGGGTGGTGCTGAGGGACCCCTTTGTAGTGAATTGGGGCTTCAGGAGGGGTGGGGGTCATGTTGTGGGCTCCAGAGATCAAAAGTACGTCCCGATCTCTCGCTACACTGAGAAGTTCCGGCGAGCAGACCTTCTCAGTGCAGAAAATGGGACTATGTGTGGCCTCAGTTGCGCATTCCCCACTGAGGCACCCCATCTATCCTGAGTGCCATTCAATAACGTATTTTTGGGTGCTGTGAGCGCTGGAAAACACGTGACTAAATGACTTTGTTACCGTTTAGTTAAATCATGGCTGGCCCATTCCCTCATTACAATCTTGGCCCAAACATGGACAAAAGAATGAACTCCAGAGGTCAGGTGAGAATCACTACCCTTGAAATCAAGGCTGCATTTGAGTGACGAGGACATAAAGAAGCCCTCGCAAGGCTAATGTCAATGGGAAGCAGGAAACATTCGCCATTGGTTGGAATCGTACTTGGTAAAAAGGAATGTGGTTGTAGCTGCTGGACGTCAATCATTTCATTTCAAGACATTGTTACAGGAGTTCCCCAGAGTAGTGTTCGAGACCCAACCATCTTCAGCTGCTTCATCAATGGATTTCCTGCCATCAAAAGGTCAGAAATGGGTATTTCTCAGATGATTGCACACTCTTCACCATTAGCATCTCCTCAGTTACAGAATTCCTGGGTTCAAACCTGCTCTTGTAGCCACTGCATGGCAGGTGCAGTTAGGTTTCTGGTCAACAGGGCAGCACGGTTACCCTAGTCACCCGAGTGGAACCCAAAGTGATCAAGTGAGCTGATCATTGTTGAATAATAGCCACTGGTTAACGCTATTGATGATCCCTTCCATGACTTCACTGATGGTCGAGAATAGACTGATGGGGTAGTAATTGACCAGGTTGGATTTGCGTTGCTTTTTGTGTCCAGGACATATCTGAGCAATTTTCCACATTGCCGGGTAGGTGTCAGTATTGTAGCTATGCTGAGACAGGTTGACTAGGAGCATGATAGATTTTAGTAAGGAGGACTTTGCAAGGTCGACAGGGTTGGGTGTGCCGTATACCGATGAGGGGTAGTCTATCCAGTTTCATTCCTTTTTTGACAGTGGCTAGCACTGCTGCCTCACGGGCCCAAGGTCCCAGGTTTGATCCCAGCTCAGGTCACTGTTCGTGTGGAGTTTGCACCTTCTCTCGTGTTTGTGTGGGTTTCGCCCCCACAACCCAAAGTTGTGCAGGGTAGATGGACTGACCATGCTAAATTGTCCCTGAATTGGAAAAAATGAATTGGGCACTCTTAATTTTTAAAAAAAGTTTCTGGTCAACAGTACCCCCCCCCCCCCAGGATGTTGATAATGTGGGATTGAGTAATGGCAATGCCATTGAATGACAAAGGGAGATGGTTAGATTCTCTTCTTGGAGAGGTGCAAATGTTTCTTCTATTTATCAGCCGAAGCCCGAATATTGTCCAGGTCTCGTTGCATTTGGAAACAGACTTGCTTCAGTAGCTGAGAAGTTGTGAATAGTGCTGAATATTGTGACATTTTCTGCCAACATCCCCACTTCTGACCGTATGATGGAAGGAAGGTCATTGGTTGAACAGCTGAAGATGTTTGCGCCAGACACTAACTACCCTGAGGAATGCTTGTAGTAGCATCCTGGGATTGAGATGATCAACAACCACAACCATCTTGCCTTGTGTTAGGAGAGTTTTCTTTCCGATTCCCATTAAATTCAGTTTTAATAAGGCTCATTTTTACCACGTTCAGTCAAATGCTGACTTGATGTCAAGGGCAGTCACTCTCAGGTCATCTAGTGAGCTTAGCTGTTTTGTCCATGTTTGAACCAGGGCTGCATTGAGATAAGTCACCCTAGTGGAACCCAAAGTGATCAAGTGAGCAGATTATTGCTGAATAATAGCCACTGGATAACGTTATTGATGATTCCTTCCATGACTTTACTGATGGTCGAGAATAGACTGATAGGGTGATAATAGCCATTGCTGGGCTATTTAAGAGGGCAGTTAAGAGTCAGGCCAGGTGAGGACAGCAGATTTCCTTCGCTAAAGAGCATTAAAGAACCAGATGGATTTTTATAACAATCGATTCACGACCTCCAATAGAATAGTTTTTAATTGCAGATTTATTAATTGAATTGGATTTGGGTTGCTTTTTGTGTACAGGACATATCTGAGCAATTTTCCACATTCCCGGGTAGGTGTCAGTATTGTAGCTGTGCTGAGACAGCTTGGCTAGGGGCATGATAGATTTTAGTAAGGAGGACTTTGAAGGGTCGATAGGGCTGGGTGTGCCGTATACCGATGTCAGGTAGTCTATCCAATTTCATTCCTTTTTTGACTTTGTAGTTGTTAGGCCATTGCTGGGCTATTTAAGAGGGCAGTTAAGAGTCAGTCCGGGTGAGGACAGCAGATTTCCTTCGCTAAAGAGCATTAAAGAACCAGATGGATTTTTACAGCAATCAATTCACGACCTCCAGTAGAATAGTTTTTAATTGCAGATTTATTAATTGAATTTAAATTCTGCCAGCTGCCATGGTGGGATTTGAATCCATGTCCCCTGAGCATTCTCCTGAGCCTCTGAATTACTGGTCCAGTTACATTACCACTATGCTGCCACCTCCCCGGAAATAAAAAAAAGCAATGTGAAAATGTGAAAGGTGCTACATAAGTGTAAACATTCTTTCCATTTTTCTTGTATAATTGTATTGCAAATATTTTGCACTGTATTGCCTATTTGACAAAGGAGTACAGCTTTTAAGGTTGCTGTGCAGTGAACTGTTAAACTAATCTTCAGTGGCAGCAGAGGGTGCTGGGAAAACCCAGCAAGTCTGGCATTTAAGGAGAGAAAGCAGAGTTAATGTTTCGAGTCCTTTTGGCTCTTCGCAGGATCAGAAGGGAGGCAGAATGTGTTAGATATTAAAATGTAGCTGTGAAAGACTGCAACAAAGTATAAGAACAAAAACAGATGGGCTGGTGTGGAGGTGGTATTGTCCTGACCTCTAACAGCATCCGCAATATTTTGCATATATTCTTCAGTGGTATGATCTTATCCCTTCTTGAATTTTGAATTTCAGTGTCTTTTAATAAATTATACATTATTTGTTAGAAGTTAGAAGTACATGCACAAACAGACTCAAAAACAGCTTCTTCCCCGCTGTTACTAGACTCCTAAACGACCCTCTTATGAAGTGACCTGATTAACACTACACCCCTGTATTCTTCACCTGATGCCGGCGTTTATGTAGTTACATTGTATAACTTGTGTTGCCCTATTATGTATTTTCTTTTTATTTACTTTTCTTTTCATGTGCTTAATGATCTGTTGAGCTGCTAGCAGAAAAATACTTTTCACTGTACCTCGGTACACGTGACAATAAACAAATCTAAATCCAAGTTTGTACATGTCAGAATGAATAGTACTCTGAACTTTCCCTATTGTTTCATAAAGTAGTGCTGAATAGTGGTACAAAACTGGCTTCATCTGACATTGTTGCCTCATTTGATCACTTTATAGTGAAGTGAGAAAGAATGAACAAATTTGTTGCAATACTGTTCACATCCTCGGTATTCCCCTCACAGCTTTACAACCAGTGAACTACTTTTCAGAAGAACAAATTTTCATGCCTCTGTCATTGCCAGACCAGATGCAAGATGACTTTGAAAACGGCAGGTGGGACCCAATTCCCAATTTCCTGCCCCATTCCAATCTCCCAGAGCTTTTTGCCAGTGCTGGGTAAGGGTGCAAACAGCGAAGCATTAACGTGCAGCAATCCTGACTTTGCTGGCCCCATTGCTGGGGTCAGCATTTCAGATCCCAATGACTTTTGTTGGAGTTAGCCAGCATTTGCAGGAGATGTGCTTCATGGCTCCTCAAAAGAGTCATGAACCTTGGCGGAACCCAACCCTGGGGACCTTTTGACTGGTTAGTTTAAAGATGTTTAGCTGGTGGAATAATAATAATCTTTATTGTCACAAGTAGGCTTACATTAACACTCCAATGAAGTTACTGTGAAAATATAATATTTTTAAGTACGTAATTGTGTGTTTAAGGCTTTTGTATGGCTTTGAGTATATTTTCAATGCAGTGTACGATCAGAGGATTCTGCCGTTACTTAAGAGACCATCAAATTGACCACAGTGTACAGGTTCAAATGGATTAAAGTCCTTTCTCTGGGGGTCATGCGATGTGAGCATGGGAGTGGTCATATTTCCCCGAGCTCTTTTAATCCATCATTTCATCCTGATGCACACTTCATATTAGTATTTTTCAGCGTTACATGGCATGTGCTATGTCCCTGGAAGTTGCTGGCTGGTGTTTCTGCGAGGAAGAGCCGAGATGAAATGTGAAAATCCTCATTTGTTTGTGGTGGTCACAGTGGGCTAGGGTGGGGCCCAGCCTGCAGTGGCACATTGCTGCTAAACAGGCTGGCTGGTGGTGCTGCATGTTTCTGGATGATTAATGGCAACTAAGTTGTTATCTTGGCTGAAGACCTTGGCTCTGTGGTGCAGGCCATGAAAACTCACTTAAAGAATTGTGGGTACTTTTATGAGAAGGTAGAGGCGCTCGAGAAGGTTCTTGCACTCGAGAGAATTTTCCCCTGGTCAGATCCCACCTACATTTTGTTGAAATCCTGCTGCATGGTGTATCGTTCATTCTGTCTGCTTCGGGAGATGAGGGCCAGGTGGGATGTGTCCCTGTGCCCGTGCCCTGGTGAGAAATGGGAGGCAAGTTCCCTACTGAATTTGAAAACTGGCTACCATGCTTTGGTAATCCTGTTTTGGAGGCTGGATGTATCAGGTTAGATGGAGCACAATGTGTCCTGTCTTTGAGACCAGGGGTCGGTCTGGCCCGCTGATCAATGATCCTTTATTGTCCTGTTCTTGATTGGTGCAGACTCGATGGGCCGAATGGCCTCCTTCTGCACTGTAAACGCTATGTCTATGTCTATGTCTACGATGCTTGTGAGGGGCTGGAAGTGACCCATGTCCATCATCCCCCCAGCTGGGCTAGGTTGTGGACTGCCTGGGCATCAGTGAGATGGCATGGCAGACGTGATGATGTCTCATGCTTCAACTGTTACAATCCTTGAGAGACCCTGAAGCATGCTCGTTGATCCTGTCTTATTCTCCGTCTTCTCGTGCAACATGGAAGATGTCTTTATCCTTGAAAATTGCCCTGCGGTTCTTCTGTAACCTGAATGTTGCTGCATGTTGATTGTGTTGTTGATTTTTTTGTTGTTGTCTTTTCTCCTACCAGGAGATGTGAAATGTGAGTGTGATGCCTTGTATCATTGAATATCTTGACTATACTTATGTAGCAGAATCAGACTGAATCAGTTATGAGAAATGTGATATGTTCACAGTTTTACTCCTTTTGGTTATTGGGGAGTTTGAGTGGGCCCAGGGAGCGGGGTGGGTGGTTCAGTTGGTACAGTTAGTTCAGTCCTCGCCTAGATTGAGGATAGCCCCCCACCCCAGTTAGACCTAATCTGTTTTGGGTTCCTTTTTCTTTTTGGCGTTAATTATTTATTTTGTTTCTTTTTAAGCTCGCGAATTTAAGAATTCACTTCTTTATCCTGTGATGGCCTGGGCAGATCAATTTACCCTGGAGAGGATTGTGCCTTCTGACTTTCCCTTGAGGTTGTTTTGTTTTTTCTTTTTCTCCGTTTTGGGTTTCTCTCTCTTCATGAGTGGGTTTGGAATGTGGGAGTAGCGTTTGACTCTCATTCCCTTGTTGGATATTTTCTTCTCCCCTTGTTGAGGAGGTTGTATTTCTGGGAGACCCTGCCGGTTTGATCGTAATCCAAACGTGACCCTCTCTTTACATTTGTCTGGAATGATTTTGGTTCTGCCTCGGGCCTGGATTGGAGTTTAGCTGCGGTTTGTGGCATTTATGCAACTCCCCTTGGGACTGGGGTTTTGTGCATTTTCTTTTGTTTTTGTAAGGATGAATCAGCTTTTGGCTTCCACATGGGTGGTTGGATTTGGTATCCGAAGAGAGGAGGCTGCAATGAGACAGTGCTGCCACTGACACTAGTGGATCTGAGGGGGATGGATGTTGGTGTGCACCCGACCATGGCGTGGGAGACACATCATGATTATTTGCGGTGATTATGGGCCTGTGGGTCTCTCTCTGGTTTTAAAATGGTTCCTCTGCTTCTCTTGCTTCCAATTTGAAGAAGGGAGTCAGCCTTCTGAAGGGCACACCCTGCATTTTTAACCCAAACATGTTGAGACAAGGAAAGCAATGTTACTATACCTACAGCAGTAAAGTACTGTACTTTCTCTTACTGACTGCGATGGCTTCTGTGCCTCACCCACAGCAGGCACTCCTGAAGCTTCAATGTTGGAATCAGCTTGAGTCAAGAAATGGGCCTTATCTCAGAGATGAGCAGACCAAATTCAACTTTATGCTTGCAAAAAAAAAAAAACCCTTGCTTTGGATAAGTTTTCTTTCTTCAGAACTTCTCCTCTGTTTTTTTTGTAATCAAAGTTCCTTCGAGTGCAAACACCTTTCTTCACAATGCCACCAACCACGTCATTGGACCTGTGTCAGACGAACAATAATGGGCCAATGCATGATGACACATAATGCATGCACTGTAATTCGGAAAAACAACCTTTAAAAGAAACAACATTAATCAGGGTGGGTTAAAATGAGGACTTGCTGTATCCACTCGGTAGAAAACTTATGAACCATATAATAACACTTGAAAAATATTTATGCTTTTAGAATCTCATAAAGCTGACAATCAAATCCCATCGACAAAACCTTTAATCCACTTAATACTTATTAATTTTGTACAAATAAACAAACCGGCATCGAAAAACCACTTCAAAGAAATTTTAAAATTGTTACACTCTCATAAAACTATGATTTAAAAAGATAGCAGTCCCCTTTGCGGCTGAATAAACCCCAGAGGGGTTGAGTCTATTAGTCATCCTTGGAACTCAGCTAAGCAATCATAATAAGGTTAGCTGGCAAAACAGATTTTGGACCTTCAGCCTGCTTCTGTTCAGACAGTTGCCAGATTGCCTCATTATGAACGCTTGGCTAAGTTCCAAGAATGGACCTAACCTAATATGGGTTGTTAACACAACTGCAAAGGGGAGTTCTAACTTTGCCTAATTGGCAGTTTTATAAGACTGTAATAAATATCTTTAAAGTGGCTGTCCATGTGTTTATATGGCCAAATTTAGGAGGTGTTAGGTAGATTAAAAGTTTCTTCAATGGGAGTTTCACTGGGTACGTTTGATTGATGTTTTCATGAGATTGTAAGAGGGACAGTTTTATTCAAAGAGAATGTTAAATACCCAATTTTCTTTTACTTCAGCAATATTTTAAAGAACAAAGTACAAAGAAAAGTACAGCACATGAACAGGCCCTTCGGCCCTCCAAGCCTGTGCCGACCATGTTGCCTGCCTAAATTACAATCTTCTACACTTCCTGGGTCTGTATCCCTCTATTCCCATCCTATTCATGTATTTGTCAAGATGCCCCTTAAATGTCACTATCGGCCCTGCTTCCACCACTTCCTCCGGCAGCGAGTTCCAGGCACCCACTACCCTCTGTGTAAAGCAACTTGCCCCATACATCTCTCCAAAACCTTGCCCCTTGCACCTTAAACCTATGCCCCCTAGTAATTGACCCCTCCTTTTCCTGGGAAAAAGCCTCTGACTATCCACTCTGTCTCTGCCCCTCATAATTTTGTAGACCTCTATCAACCTCCGTCGTTCCAGTGAGAACAAACCGAGTTCATTCAACCGCTCCTCATAGCTAATGCCCTCCATACCAGGCAACATCCTGGTAAATGTCTTCTGCACCCTCTCTAAAACCTCCACATCCTTCTGGTAGTGTGGTGACCAGAATTGAATACCATACTCCAAGTGTGGCCTAACTAAGGTTCTATACAGCTGCAACATGACTTGCCAATTCTTATACTCAATGCCCTGGCCAATGAAGGCAAGCATGCCCAACCCCAGCCCATGCCTGCCTCCTCGGGTTGAAAGAAAGATGGATGGGCGCAGCCAGATTTTTCTGTTTCCCACCTCACTGAAGTAAATATGGCCCATAGTCACTATTGCTTTGTCAGCAAACATGGCGGCAGATTTGCAAACAGCAAGGTTCTACAAACAAGAACATGGAAGAATGACCAGATTATTTGTTTTTTGGAGTATTGGTTGAGGGATAAATATTGACCAGGATGCAGGGAGCATTGTCTTGGGCTTCTTTGAATAGAGCTGTGGGATCTTGTGCAGACAGGGTATAGTTTTATGTTTAAGCTGAATGACATCCCTAACAAGGTGTTAGTCCCTCAATACTGTATTAAAATGGCTTCCTGAATTATGTGCTTAAATCCAGGAATAGACTTGAATCCACAATTTTCCAACTCTTGAGGTGACAGTGATACCAATGAACGAGAAGGAATGGTATATTAACCTGATCTCACTGAGTTGGCATTACACAACTTCATACCAAACGGGTGCTGCAACAATCCTGGCTGTGTACACTGTTGTGCTATAATTAGCTATGTAGCAATTACACTCTTGTCACTACTGAACCATCAATCTATCGTTTTCTACTCTTTCACATGATAGTTGATAATGAGTGTGAGGTTGAGCCATCCAATGGAATGCAACACATAATAATGAAAATTGTGTCCAACTTTATTACGAGAAGTTGACCTATTTGGCCTTTAATGAGTCTGAAAATTTCGACCGCTGATCAAAGCGATCAAAGCCTGTCTACCACTCATGTTTCAGAAGCTTTATATATTAACAATATAATTTACTAAGAGAGAAAACTATGGGTTTAGAATTCTATGTTTTCCTTAACTAATAGTTGTCAGAATGCCAAGTATAAAATTGCTACACAAATTAGGAAGACTGACAAAGATATATCAAAAGCGTCTGTGATTTCAATTAGTTTAACATAAAACCTTGTTTGAAGTCTGCAAAGATTCAGGTATAGATGGAGCATTGCCATTTAAAGCTGAGTGGAGCACATACATCCACTTCTCTGAGTTTGTGTGATTGTGTAAAATGAGTTACAGCGAATCGGCAGCCCGCTTTACAATTCTCTTGGTTTTGATCTCCATTGGCGCTTTTGATTTTGTTTGCAAACTCTAAATTTGATCGTGCCATTCGTTGCGTAAAATTCCAACTAGATAGAGTGCATTCTGAAGTGATACCAATGCCAGTAGCATATTACAAAGTGGATAATAACACATGGGATCACTTTTGCTATTCTCTGTATTAGAATATAGAACAGTACAGCACAGTACAGGCCCTTCGGCCCACGATTTTGTGCCAACCACTTATCCTAATCTAAGATCACCTCACCTATACCCCTTCAATTTACTGCTGTCCATGTGTCTGTCCAAGAGTCACTTAAATGACCCTAATGACACAGACTCCACCACCCCAGCTGGCAGTGCATTCCACGCACCCACCACTCTCTGTGTAAAGAACCTACCCCTGACATCTCCCCTATACCTTCCTCCAATCTCCTTAAAATTATGTTCCCCCATGACAGCCATTTCCACCCTGGAGAAAAGTCTCTGGCTATCCACTCTATCCATGTCTCTCAGCACCTTGTACACCTCTATCACTTCCTTCTTCGCTCCAGTGAGAAAAGCCCTAGCTCACTCACCTTTCTTCATAAGACATGCCCTCCAGTCCAGACAGCATCCTGGTAAATCTCCTCTGCACCCTCTCCAAAGCATCCACTCCTTCCGACGATGCGGCGACCAGAACTGGACACAATATTCCAAGTGTGGTCTAACCAGGGTTTTTATAAAGCTGCAGCAAAACCTCATGGCTCTTAAACTCAGTCCTTAAACTGTTAATGAAAGCCAACACACCATACACCTTCTTAACAACTCTCTATCAACCTGGATGGCAACTTTGAGGAATCAATATACGTGGACCCCAAGATCCCTCTGTTCCTCCACACTTCCAAGAATCCTGCCTTTAACCCTGTATTGAGAATTCAAATTCAACCTTCCAAAATGAATCACTTCACATTTATCTAGGTTGAACTCAATCTGCCATTTCTCAGCCCAGCTCTGCATCCTGTCAATGTCCTGTTGTAACCTGCAACAGCCATCAACACTATCTACAACTCCACCAACCTTCGTGTCATTGGCAAACTTACTAACCCACCCTTCCACTTCCACATTCAAGTAATTTATAAAAACCACGAAATGCAGAAGTCCCAGAATAGATCCCTGCAGGACACCACTGGTCACGGACTTCCAGGCAGAATACTTTCCATCCACTACCACTCACTGTCTTCTTTCGGCCAGCCAATTCTGTATCCAGACAGCCAAATTTCCCTGTATCCCATGCCCCCTGACTTTCTGAATGAGCATACCATAGGGAACCTTATCAAATGCCTTACTGAAATCCATATTCACCACATCCACTGCCCGACCTTCATCAATGTGTCTCGTCACATCCTCAAAGAATTCAGTGAGGCTTGTGAGGCATGACCTGCCCCTCTCAAAGCCATGCTGACTATCTTTAATCAAACTATGTTTTTCAAAATAATCATAAATTAGGCCGGGATTCTCCCTTTTGGGGACTAAGTCACCACTCCTGCTGGGAAATGGGCGAGAATCAATCCAGACTTTTTCCTCGAAGGTTCGGGGTGATTCTCCATTTTCCAGGGGGCTAGCAGGAACCCAGCGTGCGACCCGCAGCTCTGGCTGCCGGCGGGGCCCTACTGTCCAGACCGCGCAGCCGCACATGTGCGCGGCGGCCCACTTCGACATGGGCTCTACCGAGATGGCGGAACCACACAGTGGGCCTGCATAGAGCAAGGTAGGTCCCCGCCAGATCGCGATGGCCCACCAACCGGTGGCCCCCGATTGCGGGCCTAGCCACCATTGAGGGCCCCCCCCCCCGGAGTCAGAGTCCGATTCCCCCCGACCCCCACTAGCGCCACCACAGCAGCCGGGTTCTGGCCGGGTGGTACCAGATGTAAACCACGCCAGCGGGAGTTTGGCTGGTCACCACGGAGAATCGTCGCGGGGGCCTATGTCAGCGGCGCCCGACCGGTGCCGCGGTGACCACATGGGCAGATTGACGCCGATTCTCTGGTCGCCGTGGAAGGAATTTCCCGCGCCCCCGGCGATTCTACGACCCAGCGCAGGCTTGGAGAATCCCGGCCCCTATCTCTCAGAATCCTTTCCAATCTTTTGCTCACCACAGATGTACGACTGACTGGACTGTAATTCCCAGGATTTCACTTTCTTGAACAGGGGAACAACATTCACCTCCCTCCAATCAGCCAGTACTACTCCAATGGAGAGTGAGGACACAAAGATCTTCACCAAAGGCGCAGGAATCTCCTCCCTCACTTCCCGTAGTAACCTTGGGTATATCCCGTCTGGCCTAGGGGACTTATCTGTCCCGATGCTTTTCTAAATTTCCAGCACATCCTTCTAAATATCAACCTGTTCGAGCCTATTAACCTGGTTCATGCTGTTCTCACGAGCAACAAGGTCCCTCTATCTAGTGAATACTGAAGCAAAGTATTCATTTAGGGCCTTCACTACGTCCTCAGACTCAAGGCAGAAGTTCCCTCCACTATTCCTGGTAGGTCCTACTCTCACTCTGATCATCCTCTTATTTTTCACAAAAGTAGAGAATGCCTTGGGGTTTTCCCTAATCCTTCCCACCAGGAGTTTTTCATGCCCCCTTCTAGTTCTTCTAAGTCCACTTTTGAGTTAGTTCCTGGCTACCTTGTAACTCTCTAGAGCTGTGCCAGATCCTTGCTTCCACAACCTTACGTAAGCTTCCTTCTTCCTCTTTTTTTTAAATAAACATTTTATTGAGGTATTTATGGTTTTCCAACAAGAACAAAATAAACAATGCACATAAATTTATAAAGATAGTGCAAAAGCCATCTTCCTCCCTTACAGGTCCCACCTTTACTAACCCCCTACTCTAAACTAAGCGGACCCCCCCCCCCCCCCCCCGCCCTTCTGCTGACGATTAATTTGCCGCAAAGAAGTCGACGAACGGTTGCCACCTCCGGGTGAACCCTAACAATGACCCTCTCAAGGCGAACTTGATTTTCTCCAAACAGAGAAAGCTAGCCATGTCAGATAGCCAGGTCTCCAACTTCGGGGGCTTTGAGTACCTCTAAGCTAAAAATATACATCTCCGGGCTACCAGGGTAGCAAAGGCCAGAACGTCCTTCCTTCTTCCTCTTGACTAGAAGCCCCACTTCTCTTATCATCCAAGGTTCCTTCACCTAACCATTCATTCCTTGTCTCAGTGGGACAAAACTATTCAGCACTCACAGCAAGTGCTCCTTAAACAACTCCCACGTTACTGTTGTGCATTTCGCTGAGAACATCTGTTCCCAATTTATGCTCCTCCGCTCCTGTCCATTCGCAGTATAATTTCCCCTTACCCAATTAAATACCTTCCATTACTGTCTGTTCCTGTCCCTCTCCATGACTATGGTAAAGGTCAAGGAGTTGTGGTCACTATCACTGAAATGCTGTCCCACTGAGACATCTGACACCTGGCCTGGTTTGCTGCCAAGCACCAAATCCAATATGGCCTGCCCCCCAAGTCGGCCTATCTACATATTGAGTCAGGAATCCGTCCTGGACCCATCTGACAAAATCTGCTCCATCCAAACCATTTGCACTAAGGAGGTTTTGGTCAATATTGGAGAAGTTGAAGTCACCCATGACAACAAGGTTACTTCTGCACCTTTCCAAGATCTGCCGCCCAATCTGTTCCTCCATCTCTCTGCAACCATTTGGGGGGGGGGTCTGTAGAAAACTCACAATAGAGTGACTGCGCCTTTCTTGGTTCTGACTTCCACCCATACTGACTCAGTAGACAACCTCCCCTCGACTACCTTCTTTTCTGCAGCTGTGATGCACTCGCTAAGTAACAGTGCCATTGCCCCTCCTCTTTTACCTCCCTCCCTTTTATTCTTAAAACATCTAAACCCTGGAACATCTAGCAACCATTCCTGAACCTGTGAAATCCAAGTCTCTGTAATGGGCATAGCTTCGTAGTTCCAAGTACTGATCCATGCTCTAAGTTCATCTCCCTTATTCCTGACACTCCTTGCATTGAAACAGACACACTTTAACCCCTCCCACAGAGTGCAACTTTGCCCTATCAATTGTCTATCCATCCTTACAGATTCGCTGCATACTATTTCTGCTCCTTCAGCAGATACCCTATTCTCTGATCCATAGCTCTGGTTCCCATCCCCTTGCCAAACTAGTTTAAACCCTCCCAAAGAGCTCTAGCAAACCTCTCGCCCAGGATATTGGTGCCCCTCCAGTTTAGGTGCAACCCGTCCCTCATGTACAGGTCCCACCTTCCCCAAAAGGCATCCCACTGATCTACATATCTGAAGCCCTCCCTCCTTCACCAGCCCTGTAGCCACTTGTTCAGCTTCACTTGCTCTCTGTTCCTTGCCTCACTAGCACGTGGCACCGGTAGCAAACCACAGATTACTACTCTGCTTGTCCTGCTCTTTAGCTTCCAACCTAACTCCCTAAAATCACTTTTTAGATCCTCATCCCTTTTCTTAGCTGTGTCGTTGCTACCAATGTGCACCATAACATCTGGTTGCTCCCCCTTAAGAATCCTGTGGACTCGATCCGAGACATCCCTGATCCTGGCACCCGAGAGGTGACATACCTTCCGTGAGTCTCGTTCACAACCACAGAATCTCCGATCCGTTCCCCTAACCATTGAGTCTCCTATCACTATCGCTTTTCTGTATTGTGTAATGTAGAAACATAGGAGCAGGAGTAGACCATTCTGCCCGTCGAGCCTGCTCTACCATTTAAGTAGATCACAGCTGTTCTTCTATCCCCGCAAGGCTGCGTACTTAGCCCCCTACTCTACTCCCTGTACACATACGACTGCATGGCAAAACTTGGTTCCAACTCCATCTACAAGTTTGCTGACGATACGACCATAGTGGGCCGGATCTCGAATAACGACGAGTCCGAATACAGGAGGGAGATAGAGAACCTAGTGGAGTGGTGCAGCTTCAACAATCTCTCCCCCAATGCCAGCAAAACTAAAGAGCTGGTCATCGACTTCAGGAAGCAAAGTACTGTACACACCCCTGTCAGCATCAACGGAGCCGAGGTAGAGATGGTGAGCAGTTTCAAATTCCTAGGGGTGCACATCACCAAAAATCTATCCTGGTCCACTCACGTCGACGCTATCACCAAGAAAGCACAACAGCGCCTATACTTCCTAAGGAAACTAAGGAAATTCGGCATGTCCACATTAACCCTTACCAACTTTTACAGATGCACTATAGAGAGCATCCTATCGGGCTGCATCACAGCCTGGTATGGCAACTGCTCGGCCCAGGACCGCAAGGAACTTCAGAGAGTCGTGAATACCGCCCAGTCCATCACACGAACCTGCCTCCCATCCATTGATTCCATCTACACCTCCCGCTGCCGGGGGAAAGCAGGCAGCATAATCAAGGATCCCTCCCACCCGGCTTACTCACTTTTCCAACTTCTTCCATCGGGCAGGAGATTCAGGAGTCTGAGAACACCCACGAACAGACTCAAAAACAGCTTCTTCCCCACTGTCACCAGACTCCTAAATGACCCTCTTATGGACTGACCTCATTAACACTACACCCATGTCTGCTTCATCCGATGTCAATGCTTATGTAGTACATTGTATATATTGTGTTGCCCTATTATGTATTCTCATGTATTTTCTTGAATTCTGTTTAATTCCCTTTTCTTCCCATGTACTGAATGATCTGTTGAGCTGCTTGCAGAAAAATACTTTTCACTGTACCTCGGTACACGTGACAATAAACAAATCCAATCCAATCCAATCTCAATGCCATCTTCCCACACTATCCCCACATCTCTTAATATCATTGGTATCTAGAAATCTGCAACCTCAACTTTGAACAAACTCAATGACTGAGCCTACCCAGGCCTCTGGGTAGAGAATTCCAAAGTTTCACCACCCTCTGAAGAAACTTCTCCTCATCTTGATAGGTAATCAAAAAATAATTCCAGGAATAAAAGAGCTCTATTCTCATGAAAAATGCTTGGCGATAGTGCGAAAAAGAAATAGAACAGCCATCAGTTTGACATTTTCCTTGACACGGTCCAGCTAATCTTTGACTGGTTGGTTACCTGTGGTTAGAATTCCTGGAAACCCTCCAGAGTAAACTGCTGCCAAGATATTTCTGCAAGATTTTGGCCCAACCTTTGCTGGTCTGTCAACCACCTGGGAGAGAATGATTTTGCGTGGATTCTCTACATTTTTTGCAAAATCAAAGAACCAAATGCAAGATCGGAGTGGGGGTGGGGGGTGGGAACGACAGCAGCAATTTTGGTCACTCCTTATTGGCTGAAGACGTTTTGACTCTTTGATCTATTGGAGGTGCATGTGGCTAAACCTTTATAAATTCCTTGAATACTTCACCAGTGGAGGTAAAGATTCCTCTCGGAGCCCAATTCGACAGCTTGAATTTTAACCCTTTGACCACCACCGCTCGAAGAGTATTTTGGTTCCAGGACATTATTTTTACATTATCAATTAAGAGTGAAGCCTTTATTGCTCAACTGATAAAGCTACACAGATGTCGAGTAGCCTTAGGATTGTAATATTAATGTTATGCAGAATGTTTTTAAAATTACATGTCCTTATTCATCTTTTACTTTTTTGTTCCACACTTTCTTTCTTCCAAACTTCTGTACTCACCATTTTAATTTTCAGATCGGTATATAAATTAAAGCTTTAATGCTAATTCTGCTTTACTTATTTTTGTTGCTCTGGGCTGTTTACCGTCAGCTATTAAGGGGGAGCAAAGTAGGGAGTTTGGTTGAGATTACTGGTGGGAGGGGGCTGGGGGTTGGGGGTTTGTGTTTTTTCTTCTTTGCTCTGCTGTACATTCAAAATGTTAAAATATCAAAAACTTGAATTAAAATATTTTTTTAAAAATCATTCTTGTTTCTCTGACTGAAATGAAATGAAAATCGCTTATTGTCACAAGTAGGCTTCAAATGAAGTTACTGTAAAAAGCCACAATCCGGCGCCTGTTCCGGGATGCTGGTACGGGAATTGAACCGTGCTGCTGGCCTGCCTTGGTCTGCTTTCAAAGCCAGCGATTTAGCCCTGTGCTAAACCAGCCCCCATTTTCTTTCCTCTACACTTGTGTTCTAACGGGTAAAGATTCTACACGCAAAAGCTAATGCTCAGCCTACAGATGCAATGCCCATTTCCAGTCTTTTGATCTACAAACAGAAAAGAAATGCTTGAAATACTCAGTAGGCCAGACAGCAGCCGTGGAGGAAGAAACAGATTTAACACTTCGGGTTGATGAAAGCTCTCACCAAAGATGTTGCCACATCTGGTTTGCATTTTCGCATTTTCAGCTTTTATGTCAGTTTTGCAGCATCTACAGTATTTGCTTCGGAGTCTTTTTTTGATTCAGTTTTATTATCGCTTTATATTGAAGGCTGCTAACTGGAGTGATTCATGTGTAAAAATATTGTACTCATGTCTTTATCTGCATTCTCAGGGCAGCGTTTATATGCTCCAATCTGATCTCCAAATTCATTCATGGATGTAGCCAACTTCGATTATTGTATTGTTTTGGTAAAGTTCATTTATATGGCAATAAATTACATTAGTTTGTACAAAGAGCCCTCACAGTTTAAATGAAGTTCTGACTCCCTTTGGAAGCCTTCTTCCAGCTGTCTTTTGTGTCAGACCTACAACAGTTCTGTGGAAGGGTCATATGGATTAGCAACATTAAACCTATTTCTTCACAAATGCTGGCAGACCTGAAAAATGAAAATCGCTTATTGTCACAAGTAGGCTTCAATGAAGTTACTGTGAAAAGTAACTCCAAGAAGTCCAAAAAGTCACCACATTCTGGCGCCTGTTCGGGGATGCTGGTACGGGAATTGAACCGTGCTGCCGGCCTGTCTTGGTCTGCTTTAAAAGCCTGCGATTTAGCCCAGTGTGCTAAACCAGCCCCTAAGCGTGCTAAACCTGCTGAGTTAAACCAGCATTTTCTGTTGTAACTTCAACAATGGGACCTTTTTATAATTTGCATAATTATTTCCAATGTTGTACCGGCTGGGTGTCTCTGAAACTAGGACAGGGCAAAGCCCACGCATTTGGCAAAGATCATCATCGAATTTGCAATTCAATTATACATGTGAAGATGTTTTGAAAGATAATTACCTGTTAATTGTTAGGCAGAAATGGGCTATATTTAAGGAATGAGGAAGTTTGTACTAAAAGTAGGTAGCTTATCATTGTACATTGGCTGTGGAGATGTGCTCTTATCGGCAGACCCAGAAGTTCAAATGAAGGAATTGGATTGTTTTGCTTCTGCTTCATGAAACTTATCTTTCTTCCTGTCAGATGGTTATCATCAATATTTTAATGCATAATGTCACATCTCACTGTATATTGACACAACAGAGTAGAAAAGGCATGTGCTAGTTAGACTGTGTCGAGTAAGTAAATATGCATGGATAAGTAGACTATGGATCACTCATATAAAGGCCTAAAAATGGGGCCAGGCACAAAATGGACTCCTAAGACAACCTGGATCTCATTGAGGAACCACAGCCAATATTTGGGCTGACATGGGGAATGAACATATGCATGCACTCCCGCAATATTTATTAGGATTGGATGCCTGTACTTAGTATTAGGCTGACTGCATATGCAAATTGTGGGTTGAGCACTTGTTTCCGGTCCCTGTGCCCAAACCAACAGCGGATGTTAGATGTATTAGGTTCAGTGGGTCATTTTTCACTATCTCTTGTTCCATAACATACTTTCTGGTTGTACATAGGAACAATGGGCTGGATTCTCCGGCGGTGGGATGCTCCATTTTGCCAGCAGCCTAGGGGTTTCCCGACGGCCTAGGGCTGCCTCACAAGGGAAACCCCATTGACCAGCCGGCATAACGGAGCATCCCGCCGGCATGCTGAAACAGAAATGTGGCACAGTGGGATGGAGAATCTAGCCCAAGAGATCTGGGGTTACAAGTACACATATCACTGAAAGAAACAACTCAAGTTGACAAGGCCTGAACAAAAAATCAAGCTAGAATTAAAGTCTACAGTGTCCAAAGGTTAGGTGGGGTTACAGGGATGGAGTGAGCCTGGGTCGGGTGCTCTTTCAGAGGCTCGGTGCAGACTCAAAGGGCCGAATAGCCCCATTCTGCACTGTAGACATCTGTAATTTTTAAAAAAAAATTTAGATTAGCCAATTATTTTTTCTAATTAAGGGGCAATTTAGCGTGGCCAATCCACCTACTCTGCACATTTTTTGGGTTGTGGGGGCGAAACCCACGCAGACACGGGAAGAATGTGCAAACTCCACACGGACAGTGACCCAGAGCCGGGATCGAACCTGGGACCTCAGCGCCGTGAGGCAGTTGTGCTAACCACTAGGCCACCGTGCTGCCCCCGACTTCTGTAATTTTAATGCAGCATCTGTGAGACACTTTGTCAGTTGCAAAATTGATGTTGCAGTTTTTACAAGTAGAAGCACTGGTTATATGTATAATAGTTTGAAAAGGTGCATAGATATTGTGTATAATCCCTGTTGTCTTTTATGATCTTGATCTGAAGTATTAGCAACTGAGGTTATAATTCAAGTAAGATTGACATCACCTGTCATCATGTGATAAATGTATTTAATTGTAAAAGTTCCAGCAGTGACTTTTATTAGAGGTGTAACCTTTGAATCTAAACTGGAACCTATAAATTGAATATTTACTCTGTCAGTTATATGGGGAGGTATTGTTGCTGGACTAGTAATTCAGAGATCCGGGGTAATGATCTGGGGACCTTGTGTGGAATCCCACCACGGCAGGTAGTGGAACTCAATAAAATATCTGGAAATAAAAGTCTAACAATGACCATGAAACAAATGATTGACATAAAAAAACAGATGCCATCCTTACCTGGTCTGGCCTACATGTGACTCCAGACCCACAGCAATGTGGTTAACTCTTAAATGCCCTCTGATATGGCCTAACAATCCACTACCGCTATAAAAATATGGAACAAGAATGAAACCGGACGGACCACCTGGCATCGGCCCAGGCAGCGGAAATGACAATGGCAAACCCAGCTCTGTTGACCCTGCAAAGTTCTCTTTACTAACATCTTGGGGCTTGGGCCAAAGCTGGGAGAGCTGACTCACAGATTTGTCAAGCAACGACCTGACAACCCAATCACCTGGAGGTTCTCCTCAAAGTCACAAACAACACTGACTTGGAAATATATTCTTCGCTGTCGCTGGGTCAAAATCCTGGAACACCCTCCCTAACAGCACTGTGGGTGTACCGACACCTCTGGGACTGCAGCGGTTCAAGAAGGCAGCTCACCACCACCTTCTGAAGGGCAACTAGGGATGGGCAATAAATGCTAACCTAACCAGCGATGCCTACATCCCATAAATAATTCTTTTAATTATAGTGTTGTATTGCTAATGACATCTTTTAAAGTATAATCTAAAAAAATTAACACATTATAATTCAATGGCCACTTCAACTAGTGTTGTTTCACCTGAATGGGAGAAGCACACATACTGATGGTGGATTTCCATGGGGCTATACCATTGTATCATAGTCACCGTTTCAGCCATGATAAATTGCCCCTTAGTGTCCAGGGATGTGCAGGTTAGATTCTGGAATTATGGGGATAGGTAGGTGTGGGCACTTGTAAATAGGCAGAGTGCTCATTCGAAGGGTCGATGCAGACACGATGGGCCAAACCGGTGCTCCAGTTTCTTCCCAGAGTCCAAAGATGTGCAGGTTAGGTGAATTGGCCATGGTCAATGTGCTGGGCTATGTGCTATGGCAGGGCAACAGGCCAAGGTACGGTTCTCTTTTGCAGGGTCAGTGCAGACCCAATTGGGCTAGTCGCCTCCTTCTGCACTGCAGACATTCTACGGCGTGTAGGTCAAATTGCAATGTACTGTGGTCCAGTAACCAAAAGTTTATAGAAACCACAATGAATAAGAATATGTTGCAACTTTTCAATCACAGCACATACTGTTTGATCATTAGTCTGGCTTCAGAACAAGTGGGTTGACACGTGATGGTGCAGGTGCGTTTCAATTGCAGTGTAAGTATGTGCAAGAAACAAAATACCAATAATTGCATGCAAAAGGCAGCATTTATTTCATGGAACTAATTCCAGGAAGTCTTCTTCATATTTGAGCTAGATAGAATATTTCTAGTTTGGCACAAAATAGCTGATTATTATAGTTTTATTTTTTTTAAATCTTTTCAATTAAAAACTTCTTCATTAAATACCACAACTTGCCCCTTTCTGTTTAAACCTGCATATTATTTTAGGTAAATAGACAGCAGAGGTGCAGTGTTCTTGGGTACAGTCAATGGGAAAATAATGTTCACGAACCCTGAGGCAAGTTCCCACAAAGCTAAAACTGGCAACGGTGTGGAAAGTGAAACAATTAGTGGGCGTGTGAAGAAATGTGTTTGATCTTTCAGCAATTGCAGGAATGATGCTGAATGAAAAGAAGTACTTTATAAACTCCCTGTAGCAAAGAAATTATAATTGTTCAGTTAATGTCTATTGTCAGCAGCAGTGGGTTATATTTAAAGCTGTTAGTTTGTTTGAGTGTCAGCTCATTGTATCCTAAATGGGGGCATCAAATTGAATAGTTTCCAAAAACAGGCGCAGGGATTGTGATGTGTAATTAACCCACGCCTGTTGATTGACATGCAGACAGTGGGCCATTTTTGTCCTAACTACTGATTAGCATGATTGCTGCGTGCGGCCAACTCGAACCAATTGGCTACAGACATTAGCAAGGAGCCCAAAATCATACCTTCCTACCAGCAGTTAAAGTTAACCTGAACTACATAAAAGGGCAGGTGTATTGTGGATGGAGCACTTGCTGAGAGTTATACAAGGAGTGAATCTGAGACATTCTCCCCCTGTTTGCATGGGTTTCGCCCCCACAACACACAAATGTGCAAGGTAGGGGCTAAATTGCCCCTTAATTGGAAAAAATGAATTGGGTACTCTAAATTTATTTTTTTTAAATAAGGAAGGAGGAGAGCTGGGAAAGAGTGACAAGTAGCGTAACCTTTGAGGGGACAAGATTTTCGGGCACTACCCTGGAAGTTTTGCATGAGGCGGTAGAGAGTCTTAATACACAGGGGAGCTAAGAAAGTCCTCCAGACACATGGTCAAAGTCAGTGGGAGCAGCTTGCCACGGAGGTCAATGCCAGGAGTCTAGTCCTGACGACCTGGGATTATGTATCATAAGAAATTTGGTATATCACGTGGACGGTCAAGTCAGTGAATGTGCCTTCAATGCAATATCCTAATAACCGGACTCGGGTTCAATTCAGGCCTTGGCTGACTGTATGAAGCGTGCACGTTCTCCCTGTGCCTGCATGGGTTTCCTCCGGATGCTTCCATTTCCTCCCACAGTTCAAAGATGTGCAGGTTCGGTGGATTGGCCATAGGGCGGGGGAGTGGGCTGAGTTAGAGTGATCTTTCATAGGGTCGGTGCAGACCTGATGGGCCGAATAGCCTCCTTTTGCACTGTAAGGATTTCATGGATTCTCTGGGGCAAGGATAGCCCAGGCATCTATTCACCAAAAGATGAGGTTGTTCATTTGGGAGGACTCAAAAGGCAGTGTACAGAAGGGTACACACAATGATGAGGTATACATAATGGAATGTATGATGACAGGGCCTTGATTTTAACATAACATCTAAATTACGGGACCTCCAATAGTGCAGTGCTCCCTCAGTATTTGGTTAGAGTGTCAGCCATGATTTTTGTGCTCAAGTCTTGGAGTGGGACTTGAATCCAAAACCTTGTGATTCAGCGACGAGATTGCTGTCAACTAAGCAGTGCCGGAACCTCCAGCCATTTGGCTCCAAATGAAGATTGTGCCTTTGCACAGCACTTTATTATGCTTCACAAAAACATCACTAACTGTTTGACATAGAGTGCAACTTCTAACGTTTTGTAGGTAAACGCAGCACCTTTTGCATAGCAAGATCCCAAACAGCAATGAGATGAATGATGGGGGAAGTCTGCTTATTTTGGTTGTGGGCAACAGTCATCCAGAGAACAGGCCAACTCCGACTTTTCAAAACCAAAATTGACCGAAACACTCAACTGGTCTGGGAGCATCAATGGAGCATGGAACAGAGTTAAAGGGTTGGATTTTGCAGGTGCCATGATCCCCACACCGCTGGCGAAAAGGTTGGGGAAACCCACCCACAAGCCAAAGATCGCCCCCCCCCCCCCCCCCTTGCCACCCCCAACCACACACACAGTTGCCTAACGTCAGCTTGCACAGCTGGGCCTCCACCAACCATGGGTAAAATACTCGCAGGTATGGGATAAGGCCCTTAAACAAATATTAATTGCCCACTTAAGGAACCAAGGGTGGGTGGACACATCCCTGCCCTTCACACATCCCCACCCCATCCCTACCCCCCATAAGATTTCAGGTAAATCAAAGACAGGCTGGTAAATGATGGGAAGGCCCCCCCCCCCCCCCCCCCCCCCCCCCCCGCCCGATGGCTTTCAAACGCACTGGTGGGAAGCATGGAATGCAACCCAATGTTAAAATTCTGTGACCTTTAATTAGTTATGTAGGATGCGATCTAACCCCCCAAAAAAAATCAGAATCTGTTCTGGGGGGGGGGTTAATGGGTCGTTCCCGATGCTACTAGCACAGGGCACGGCAGGTCCCGATCCCCAGTGTGGGAAAAATGCCATCCAATGCAGATCCCTGGTCCTGTCCAGCTTAAAATGAACTCAAAAGTTTTTTCTGTCCTAGGATGACCTCTGGTTGCTGAAGGAAGGTCTGTAACCACAGCACTCTGATTTCCATGACAGATAGGGCAAGAAGGGGCAGATCCTTCACGCATGCCCAAAGTCTCAGTGCTGCCCACACACGCTGCACTCAAAGCAGCTGCAAGAGGAATGAGACGGTCACACACATCCTTGTAGAATGACCCTTTGCAAAGATGGTCTGGAGAGGTATTTGTCGATCCCGAGCAGCTCTGTGATGCAGGACTCTGTGCTCTATGGTCTGTTCCCAGGGATGCACTGAGACAAACATCAACTGCTGCTGGAGGATCATTAGCTCGGTGGAGAATGCTCTTTGGTCTGCCCGAAACCTGTTGATCTTTCAGTGCAAAGAATTGTCCTTGACTGGGTGTTGCAGACTGGCACATTCCAAGGTCCAGGACTATGTGCTGTGGGAAGTACTCAAGCTTGGGTCAGCCACCGCCAAGGTGCAATGGGGAAAGGCCACTGTGTAAGGCCTTTCAGCCACTGTACACCCAGGGCCTGGCACGTTGAACCCGTGTTGATGACACCAATCTAATCTGTACCAGCCATCCAGCCAACTGAGTCCACGTTGCCATGGTAACATGCACTTTTACATCATGTTGTAATACTGAACTTGAGCTACGGATTATTTTTTAAAATTTATGAGCTGTAGTAACCTGCATAGGATACATCTGGTTGGAGATGATTGTTTCCCCGTGCTCATTGGGAGTGTGTGCTTCCCGGCTCGGGGCAGGGCAGCTTTTCAGTACTGATATAAAAGGTCGGCCGGTGTGGAACCGACCAGAAAGGAGAGAGGACCCGGTGAGGTGTAACTGGGCCCCATGTAGATTATATTGTTGTTAAATAAATGTCTTTACTCCGAACTCACTGACGATTTTCCTGGCCTTATTGAATGGGTGTCGCTAGCTGGGCCAGTATTTATTGCCCATCTCTTATTGCTCTTCAACTAAGTGGATTGCTTGGCCATTTTAAGAGTCAACTACACTGTTGTGGGTCTGGAGTCACATGCAGGCCAAGCCTGGTAAGGGTGATTTCCTGCCCTAAAGGACATTAATGAAGCACATGTGTTTTTACAACAATTAGCAAGGGTTTCATGGTCATCATTAGGCTTTTAATTCCAGATTTTTTATTGAGAATTTTATATGGTGGGGCAGCACGGTAGCACAGTGGCTAGCACTGTGGCTTCACAGCGCCAGGGTCCCAGGTTTGATTCCTGACTGGGTTATTGTCTGTGCGGAGTCTGCATGTTCTCCCATGTCTGCGTGGGTTTCCCCTGGGTGCTCCGGTTTCCTCCCACTAGTCCCGAAAGACATGATGCTGTGAGGTCATTTGAACATTCTGAATTCTCCCTCCATGCACCCGAACAGGCGCTGGAATGTGGTGACTAGGGGCTTTTCACAGTAACTTAATTGCAATGTAAGCCTACTTGTGACAATAAAGATTATTATTATTATTAGAAATCAAATTTCACCACCTGCAATGGTGGGATTCAAACCTGGGTCCTCAGAGCTTACTCCGGGTGTCTGGCTTACCATTCCAGTGACAGCACCACCATGCCACCACCTTTCATAATCATGGTAGAGGTTCCACCTTTCTCTCCCACTCCTACCACCTGCCACTGGTGTGGATTGGAATGATTTCCAGATTGATACTCAACCTGCTAGGCTGTATTATGAACGTTAGTGGGCTTTGTGAATTCTTATGACTATAAAAAGCACTGTATATATGTCTTCTGTCTTTCTTTAAACAGTAAGACTGTGGAGGGTTTTGTTCACAGGTGAGCTGGAGGGAAATTCGTAGAGTGGTATTGGTCCGCTAGGAGAGTCCAAGAATGCTGAGGGAAGCGCAGGGTGTGTCTGTCGGCTTGTTCAAGTGGGATTCAAACTTGGGACAGGAGCAAGAGAGATGGGAGGCAGAGGAATAGTGATGGATTAGAGTGGGAATCAACTCGGGAGCATCCACAACCTGACATCTAGTTATGTGGGATTAAAAGACTTTCTGGGTTATTTTGCTGTTGCTTTGTCGTTCATATTCCATGATTCCATCCAGTTGTCTGTGAAAACCATAAAATAGTTTGTTTGATTATAAGAAAGTAGTCAGTAGAATTGGGGAAAAGGAAATTTTTTAATGTAGTCATGGTCTTTAAATAATGAAAAAATATAATTAATACAGATATAAATAGGCATTTCATAGAATTTACAGTGCAGAAGGAGGCCATTCGACCCATCGAGTCTGCACCGGCCCCTGGAAAGAGCACCCCACCCAAGTTCAACACATCCACCCTATCCCAATAACCCAGTAACCCCACCCAACACTAAGGGCAATTTTGGACACTAAGGGCAATTTATCATGGCTAATCCACCTAACCTGCACATCTTTGGACTGTGGGAGGAAACCGGAGCACCCGGAGGAAACCCACGCACACACGGGGAGGATGTGCAGACTCTGCACAGACAGTGACCCAAGCCGGAATCGAACCTGGGACCCTGGAGCTGTGAAGCCATTGTGCTATCCACAATGCTACCGTGCTGCCCCTAAACTGTGATCACAGAACTAAAAGACAATGTAAAATTAACAGACCATACATTTTAAGGAATTTATTTTTGCTGAGAGATTGTGAAATAAGATTGGACAATGCCAATTCATGGGCCTACTCCTGTTCCGTTGGCTCCATAACGATAATGAAACTTTACCTATTTGAACTTTAGACATCTTCCAGACAAATCCTGACCCGCCTCAGTCAGGTTGGAAACTTGTGGTGACCCCCATGCCCTTCGGCCTCTGTTGGAATCTGCTGAAGCCCGATGATAGCGCAGGATCCTGAGTTACATGGAGTAAGGGCCCCATTGACATTGGGAGGCAACGGGCGCCATTCTCCAATCGCGGGACAGAGTGTCCACGCCGTCGTGAACGCCGTCGTGTTTCACGACGGTGCGAAACGGGTGCGGGCACTAGCGCCCATAGGGGGCCAGCACGGCGCTGGAGCGGTTCACTCCGCTCCAGCCTCACTTCCTGTCACGCATGCGCGGTGGCTTTACGGAACGCGCCGGCCCCGATGCAACATGGCGCTGGGGTTCTGGGGCTGGACGCGCAACAAAGTAGTCCCGGTGGGAAGAGGCCAGCCCGCCGATTGATGGGCCCCGATTGTGGGCCAGACCCCATCGGATGCCCTCCTCCCCCCCAACAGGCTGCCCCCCGACCCTTCGCGCAGAGTTCCTGCCGGCAGCGACCAGGTGTGGACGGCGCCGGCGGGACTCTGCTTTTGGCGCTCGGCTCATCCGGGCTGGAGAATCGGCGGCCCAGCCTCGTACAGCGGCCCGTGACCGGCGCCGCGCCAAACGTGCCGGCGCCAATGGCGCCCATTCTCCGCACCTTGGAGAATTGCGCGCCGGCGTCGGGGCGGTGTGGCACGGTTGCAGCGATTCTCTGGCCTGGCGCGGGGCAGGGAGAATCGCGCCCAACATTTTGGCAAAACTTCAGGTTGGAAGTATTCTTAAATTGATGTATTTTCCATCCAACCATCCTGTTCAGTCGAATAGCTCTTTAGTTTGGCACCTCCAATAAATGAAAGTATTCAGAGGAATTAAGCACAGTTGTATAATCCCCTTTATAATTACAAGTAGGCTTCAAATGAAGTTACTGTGAAAAGCCCCTCGTCACCACATTCCGGCGCCTGTTCGGGGAGGCTGGTACGGAAATTGAACCCCCACTAGCCCATGCTGCTGGCCTGCATTGGTTTGTTTTAAAAGCCAGCTGTTTAGCCCTGTGCTAAACCCTTTGCTAAGCTTAAAGCTGGTGAGTAACCCAGAGCATTTTAATTACCCACCCTGCTGGTTTACCCTGAGCAGGCAGGGTTAAAACTGCCTCCTACTGTTTTTACTCCAATGCCCCTTCTATATTAGCTTGGCTATTGCACAACCATTGCAATTCCACTGGGTTCTAAATTACCAATTAATTTCCTGCAATTAAATGCACGTCAGTTACAGAATAAAATTTTAGAAATAATTTTATTCAGGTGAATGTACCATCTGGCACATGAATACATGTTATGGGAAGTATGGTTATCTTGAAATTGCCTCTGGCTGTTTGCTTCTATTCTCCCAGTACTGACTGACGGCTTCTCTCCTTAATTAATGCTTAATGTGTACGATACAATAACAAGTCTCTGTGGCCTTTGCGGTGATTTTAGCCTCCCCCTCTGCCCACAGGGCTGCTGATCCATACTGACCAGGAGTCTCGAGGAATTAAAGATTAAATCCCCAAGATAATTCGGCGAGCAACCTGGAAGAAAAATCATAATTCTTTTAAAAATATAGCACGAAAGCAAAATTCTGTGGATGATAAAAATCTGAAATAAAAACAGAAAACGCTGAAACTATGACTGGAAATATTTGCGGAGGCGGTGCCCTGCCCCCCTGCTGAAAAGTCTGGCATGAACCCGCCTCCGCTACCATGACAACCAGAACCGGATTCCACAGTTAACTGCTTCAGGTCATAGTTTGCACCCCCATGTGGGAGAATATCCCACCTCCAAGAGCTGCCGATCAATCAGAGAACCGCGGCTCTCAAATCCCAACAGTGCCACAAGGTGTGCTGGTCACTGTTGGAACTGCAGTCTGTCCCCGAGGAGAAGCGTTTTGCTTCCCAACTCTGGTCCTTTCCCCTCAAGGACTCTCCCGAACACAACAATGGGCAGGATTTTCCAGCTGGAGGTGACTTTCGGCGACAGGGCGAGCGAGCCATGCAAAACACCCTAGATTTTGGCGGGACTGGAAGGTCCCACAAGCGGCGAATGCTGAGCCACGTCCTCCGCAGGAGGTTGCAAAATCCATCTCAATGTCTTCCATAATCATTACTGCCACAACACCTCCCTTTTAGCAAATCCTATTTTTTCGGATCACATGTTATCCTTGAATATTAATGCCTAGCTAGTGTTTACCATTTTTAAGCAAATACATTATTTTCCTACATGGCTATTTATGCTTCTAGCTCACCAACCCTATTTGGCACAATTCATCTGTTTACGGGCATACATTCTAAACCTGTCCTTGTGTTCCTCATAGACCTACTTAATTCATTTGTGTCTAATTTGACACTATTTCCTTCTCTACTACTAACACTCTCACTTCATGCAATTTATTTGTCTTTTCTAATTGTCAATGCTAGTTCCTACCCACCCTTGCCAATTGAGTTAAAATCTTTCATAACGAGAGTGGTGAATCACTGGGTGAAGACAGTGGTCTCAATCTTGTGCCTTTTGAATAGGTATATTCTGCCCCTGAACTCATAGAATCATAGGCCAAGATTCTCCAATCCCACGGGAAAGTTCTGACGCAGCGTGAAAAGCGGTGCGAGCCACTCCGGCGTCAACAGCCTTCAAGTGGCATGTATCCACCCCTTCCTAGAGGGCTAGTATGGCGCCGGAGTGGTGTCTGCCGCTCCGGCGCCCGAAAGCCGGCACGCAACGGGTGGCGCGTGTCCATGCATGCTCGACACAACCGGCGCGGGTTCGCGCATGCACGTGGGTTCCCGTCTCCACACTGGCCCCCGGGCAATATGGTGGAGCCCTACAGGGGCCTGGCGCGGGAGAACATCGGCCCCCACGGAACTAGCCCACCCGCCAATCGGTAGGCCCCTGATCGCGGGCCTGGCCACCGTGGAGGCCCACCCGAGGTGGGCATCCTGACTTCCTGAATGTCTGAAATAACTGAATTCCTACTCTTCACTTTTGCCTCCTCAGCAGTCGCTTGTCCACTGGTGCTATGGTCTTCACTGCGCTTCTTCAAGAGGTTGTCACTCCAGCAGTCTCCACTGTAGAGTACCTGGCACACGCCCTGAAGGCTTCTCTACTTCCTGCCTCTTCCCGCTTTTCCGGATGACCACTCATACCCTGTCCTGAGCTCTGACTGCCTGCGAGATAGATAGATAGATAGAACAGTACAGCACAGAACAGGCCCTTCGGCCCTCAATGTTGTGCCGAGCCATGATCACCCTACTCAAACCCACGTATCCACCCTATACCCGTAACTCAACAACCCCCCCCTTAACCTTACTTTTTAGGACACTACGGGCAATTTTAGCATGGCCAATCCACCTAACCCGCACATCTTTGGACTGTGGGAGGAAACCGGAGCACCCGGAGGAAACCCACGCACACAGGGGGAGGACGTGCAGACTCCACACAGACAGTGACCCAGCCGGGAATCGAACCTGGGACCCTGGAGCTGTGAACCTGGGACCCTGGAGATGATCTCCTGGAATGTACGATCCAGGAAACTCGCAAAATTCCAAATTGGGCTCAGCGCCAAGACAATTGAGAGTCACCCGAATCACCTGCCCGGCGCGATCTGGATCACATCCTCACTGGGCATGATCCAGATAATGAGATTTGGGAGGTGGGAGGACTCACAGGCTATTAGAGACCTCCGTGTGGTTGGAGGCAGTACCCTGGCACTCCTGCGACACCTGGGAACCTTGGCACTGCCAGCCAGGAACCTTGGCATTTCCACCCTGACACTGCCAGAAGCACTGCCAGGGTAGCAAGCTGGCATGCCAAGGTTCCCAGGTACCAGATTGGCACTGCCAGGAGTCAGGCCCCAGAAGGCCTTGCCGATGTGTGGGGTTGTAAGGGCCAAGAAAAGGTTGGGGGGTGTGACGGGGAAGAGGGGCCAGAAAGCTGTTGGGGGCCTTAAAGGAGGGGGGGGTAGAGATCGAACAACTGTTCAAAATGGCGCCCCGATCTGCGACGAGCCGGTCCTGATCCTAAGTGCGGCCTCGTCGGGGAGAAACTCACTGAGGCCAAAATAACCGGCAAAGTGCCGGTGAATAGCGGAGTGAATCTCAGTACTGCAGCTGCTGAGAAACATTCCGTCAAACATGCCCGAAAGCAGACTTCTGATTTATTTCCTCTGAATCACGCCCGCTCTTACAACCTAGAACAAGAACAAAGAACAAAGAAAAGTACAGCTCAGGAACAGGCCCTTCGGCCCTCCAAGCCTGTGCCGTTCATGATGCCCTAACTAAATACAAAACCTTGTGCCCTTATTCAGTCTGAACCCCTCTGAAGAAATATCCCTCCAGTTAATATATTGTTTAAACCATTTATTTTTAATTAATGCCTCGAGACCTCTTCTGCACTAATGCTCTTATTAAAACGTAACCCAATTGAAATATTACATTTTTCAACCTACATTTAATTAATTTGTTTTGAGTTTTGAGAATTGATTTTAGATAATGGAGGAAATGTAATAATGTTTTTGTGAGACTTGGAAGACAATTAAATGATGGAATGAAGAAGTCAAACTTGTTCTGTGACGCAAATGATCAAATAAATTTTTTGAGGAATTGTACTTTGCCTAGAGATAGTAAAGTTATTTGGAGAGGGATGGAAACTATCTTAAGCTATGACATCCGTGCATCAAATTGCCTGTTACAGCTAATGATGGCTTCTCTACAATGTATTAAGTTATTTCCAGTATTAAGTGGGCGGCACCATGGCACTACTGCTTCACAGCGCCAGGGACCTGGGTTCAATTCCAGCCTTGGGTGACTATGTGGAGTTTGCACATTTTCCCCGTGTCTGCGAGGGTTTGCCCTGGGTGTTCCGGGTTCCTCCCACAATCCAAAGGTGTGCGGGTTAGGTGGATTGGCCATGATAAATTGACCTTTAGTGTCCAAATGTGGACCGCCACGGTCTGCACCCCATGGGGGAGAAAGTCAAGGCCATCCGCCAAGCCCCAGTGCAATGGGGGCGCAATGAAACTTCGGTCTTTCCTGGGGCTGGTCAATTATTATTGGAAGTTCCTCCTGGGATTACCCATGCCATCTGGGCGTGGCATGCCAAACAAGCAGTGTTCGTCAGAGTAAAACAGCAGCTTTCCTCTTCAAGACTGCTTATTCACTTTGACCCTTGTAGGCCACTCTTAATGACCTGCGACGCATCCCCTTATGGCATCGGGGCCATGCTAGCCCACGTAATGAAAGATGGTTCCGAGCAATCTATCACATTTGCATCTAGGACATTGGCCATGCCGAGAAACGATATGCACAAGTGCAGAAAGAACTAGCCATGGTATTCAGTGTAAAATAATTTCACCAGTACACCTACAGGCACCACTACACCATCCTGACAGACCACAAGCCCCTTCTAGGTCTCATCAAAGAGGACCGTGCGATTCCTCCTATGTCCTCTGCCCACGTCCAGCATTGGGCGCTATTAATGGCATCGTTTGACTACGCATTGGAATACCGCTCCGGGGCCCACGTACCCACGTGGATGCTTTGATCCGCCTACCACTGCCCACTAAGCCACCTATTTCCACCACAGCCAATCAGGTAATAGCTGCCCTCCATTTCACGGCCTCACTACTGGTCACGGCATCTGGCATCTGGAGCTGGACCCAGACCAACCCACAGCTCTCCCGTATCAGGCACATGGTGCAGTTGTGGCCTAGCACCGGGTTCTGCCTGACGACCTGAAGGCTTACACGGGGAAGATGCAAGTACTGAGCATTGAAGAGAGTGTGCACTTCCAGGGTAATCATGTGGTGTTCCCCGAGTGTGGCCGTATAGCACTCTGAGCCCTCCATAATGGATAACCTCGAGTGTCTAAAATGAAGATGCTCAGCTGGAGCTACGTTTGGTGGCCCAGCATCGACACACACTTTGAACGAGTAGCCCAGCAATGCTCCCAATGTCAGACACACCAATGATTACTCCGGACAGCCCCACTGCACCCTTGGAATGGCCCGCAAGGCCTTGGACCCGGGTTCATATCGACTTTGCGGGCCCTTTCCATGGGGCAATGTTCCTCCTCCTGGTGGAAGCTCACTTTAAGTGATTGGAAGTGATGCAGATGCAGGCGACAGCCGCCCAAGCCACTGTGGAAAAACTACGCCAGATTTTCATTAAGCGCGGAATCCCCAGGGACTGGTACCTGAAAGCGGCACGGTGTTCACAAGAGCAGAGTTCGCCTCTGCCAACTAGATTTGACAGGTGAGAACCACTTTCGAGCACATGGCTTTGAAAGGAGCGGCTGAAAGAGCGGTCCACACATTTAAGCTGGGCATGAAGAAGCTAGCGGCTGGATCCTGGGACAATCGCCTGGCGGGTTTTCTTCCATCACATGACACCACATGCCACGACGGGCATCACACCAGCAGAGCTCTTGATGGGCCATTGCCTTCACACCCGCCTGAGCTTGGTCATCCTTGATCTAGACGGGAGGGTCCACCAGAACCATGACCAGTCCGAGATCAATGCCGGTCACCGTTCCCAGGCCCGCACAGTCGCCACCAGCAATGCCGTGCATATCCGAAACTTCGGCGATGGGGCCATTTGGGTCACCTTGGGTCACTTTTGTTGTCACCTTGGTGACCACTGAGCCGGTATCCTACAAGGCCAGAGCATAAGGGTGGGAATCCAATCGCCATGTGGATCATCCTTAGAGCGGCATGCCAGAAGTCCCCACTGAACACCCCCTATCCCCCTGCAACCCCAGCTCCACCAGGCTCCCCTTTGGTCCGACAGCCCCTATCGCCACCGGCCCCAGTTGTGGCTGCAGACAAAAGCATCTCGGTGAGGACGCTAAAATATTGGGCAAGGATCCATTCATCTCTGACTCAGAGACTGAAATGGACACACTGGTCCTGCCCGAGGCACCTTGCACCACTTTCGGCCATCGCGCCAAAAACACCGCCTCCACCTCGGCGGTCTTCACGCAAGCACTGTTCCCCAGTCCAGTGCATGCCCCTCGGATTGACACAGAGCACGCCAGAGCATCAACCTGGATCTAAACGGATCAGACGTCCAGGACAGGTTCCGACAGCCATGGACACGTCTACGAACTTGGGGTGAGAGGGTGATAGCCCCAGCAGAAGTTATGGGATCGAAACCATTAGGTCATGGGATCGGATCCCATGAAACTCCGGGGGATACAAACTTCCCTGGTAAAGGGGCAAGGCTTCCCCTTTACAGGTGTAGCCCTCAAGTATAAAATCCCGACTGGGTTCAGGTTGGGGAAGGAGACCCTCCGCGGAGTGGTAGTGGTTTTATTGTAAGTAATAATAAACCTCTTTGTGATCTAACCTATGGCTTATGCGTGGCTACTTACCTCGGATCTAACAGTAATCCTAGAATTAAGGGTCGACCGATGATCACGGTTATCTCAAGTTACAAGAGTGACCTTTTTAGTCTTGGAACAGTGGCAAGCTAAACTGCTAGCAATGCCAAGACATTATTTCATATTGTCCAAAATATAAGCTAGTCCTCGGCAATTAACAGTTGAAAACCAGACAATAGAATTGAATTCATTTTTATGTGGCTCCATCTGCACATTGCTTTGAATCTGTCAACCTTTAAGGATCAAATTGTACTGTATTATTATAGAAGTACATCATGGTGTAGCGGTAGTTTTAAAGCTTCATTAGAGAAATTAAATATGACCAAATTGGTCTCCTCATCTGTTGTGTAGTAGTGGATTGCTTTCTGTGATCAAGTAACTCTTAAGTGTTTCTCAGTTGTTTGCCTCTTGGGAGAGCATTAACTTACATTAGATTTGGAAATAGATTGACATTTCATTTATAATATTGTGAAACTTCGGACTTAGATTTTTTTAGCTTTTCCAATTGTGGGGCAATTTAGCTTGGCCAATCCCCACACCCTGCACATCTTTGGGTTGTGGGGGTGAGACCCAAGCATACACAGGGGAGAATGTGCAAACCTCACATGGACAGTGACCTGGGGCTGGGATCGAACCTGGGTCCACAGTGCCGTGAGGCAGCAGTGCTAACTACTGTGTTGCTGTGCTACCCCTTGACTTCGATCTTCTTGCGTTGATTTGTTAACGTACAGCACCATCACAATTTGGAATACCTTACCCAATTATGTGCACTCATGAATCATACTCTGTCTAAATATTCTTCATCAAACTAAACTGTTCTCTGTTGCACCTGTAACCTGATTTGACAGAATTATTTAATTAATGGGGATATAGTTTCTGACAAGTAAAACACCGCATTAAAGTACCAGAGGTTAAGTAGATTATAAATTTCGGCAAATCCTCAGAGAAGTCTTATATGATTAACTTTTCTTAGTTTAGAATTAACCATCCATGCATAGTTTAGACCTCTATCAAGTTGCAATATATTTTGTAATTTTTGTTTGAATTTTTCTTGTCCTGCAATGAATTATGTTATATTTTCCCTTCATGATATAGGTAACCAGACATATCTGTGTGTGGGGCTGCACCCAGCTCTCAGTGTTGCCAAGCCAACTTAGCTTTGTGTATAAATAGAAATCCGACTGTGATATATTAATGTGATGTGCTCGGCTAACACATTCATGCAAATTCTTTACTCACCTTTCAGTTACATATTGAGCTTGTTTTTGTATTGTACTCTGAACATGACTATGTTAAACCATTAACTATAATATCCATTGTTATAGGCCCAAGTCGGATCTGAAGCAAACTGAGCTTTCATAATAGTAATGAGGTTTTATTAACCGTCATCTGTTGGTTTCGGAGGCAACTTGGGTCTGGAACACCAGCTTGTTTCTATTTAGTATTAAAATCATTAAATGCTGCAAATATTGAGCAGGTCTGACAGCATCTGTGAAGAAAGAGAGCCAGTGTTTTAGATCGATGAAGTTGCTCGGTTGTTGCATTCAGCTTATGCGTATATCATACGATTCAAACAACTCCAATCCATTGAGTAACAATAATAGGCAAATGCCAAATTTCTAATCTCCCTGCTCCTATGCAGAAGATTATTGAAGCATTTGAAAAAGATTTTAAAATGAAGCAATGTCTAAATTTGGTACAAAAATCAGTAATGAATTATTTTACTTATGACTCTTTTTTCCCCAAATTAAATTATGAATACAAGTTGATCTTCCACGGCATCCCACATTGCAAATCAAAGAATACGTTCGCTCATATTTGTTTCAGATTGTATTGTCTCTACCTGGTCTTTTCTATTCTGTTTCGGTCTCAATTTTACTCTATTAAGCATTTTTTTTCATAGAATTTACAGTGCAGAAGGAGGCCATTCGGCCCATCGAGTCTGCACCAGCTCTTGGAAAGAGCACCCGACCCAAGGTCAACACCTCCACCCTATTCCCATAACCCAGCAACCCCACCCAACACAAAGGGCAATTTTGGACACTCAGGGCAATTTATCATGGCCAATCCACCTAACCTGCACATCTTTGGACTGTGGGAGGAAACCGGAGGACCCAGAGGAAACCCACGCACACACGGGGAGGATGTGCAGACTCTGCACAGACAGTGACCCAAGCCGGAATCGAACCTGGGACCTTGGAGCTGTGAAGCATTTGTGCTATCCACAATGCTACCTCTCCCCTTGAATCTTGTTTCTCTTTCTGCCCATTCTGTTTTTCTTGGCCTTTGGTAGGAGATGGTGTGGCAGGAAAGCATGAAAAACATAAGAATTAGGCCCAGGAATAGGTGATATGGTCCCTCAAGCTGCTTTGCTTTTCAGTAAGACACTTAGTTTTGAGTTGGATTATCTAATCTCTCTCCAGTCATGCTGTCTGCCTTTGGAAGTACTGACAGAATCTCATATTTTTTGCTGCTCCTCCAGAATGATCCTCCTTGTCAATAACCCCCTCAGGGTTTTTTAAATTCATTCTTGGGATGTGAGCATGGCTGAAAAGGCCAGCATTTATTGCCCACCCTGCATTGCCCTTGAGAAGCTGGCAGTGAACCACAGTCCGTATTCCCACAATGATGTTTGGGAGGGAGTTCAAAACGTTTGACTCAAATACATTGATATAGTTCCAAGTTCAAGAGAGCAGTGGAGGCTGGGTAAATATGTCCAAGGTTGAGTTAGACACATTATTGATTGAAGATGATAGAATCAAGGGTTATGGGGGAAAGGCATGAAAGTGGAGTTAAAACCACAATAAGATGCACCATGATCTTTATTGAATGATGGCGCAGTCATGAGGGACTGAATGGCTGACTGGTCCTATTTATTAAGATCCTATGTCAGGATGGTTTGTGGCATTGAAGTCTGTTGCCCTTGACCTTCTAGGTGATCGAGGTCACGTGTTTTGTAGATGCTGTTGAAGGAGCAGTTGTTGCAGTGCATCTTTTGGATGGCATATACTGCTGCCACTGTCCGCCGGTGGTGGAGGAAGTGAATAAGGTGGTGGCCATCAAGTGAGCTGCTTTGTCCTTGAGTAATCTCAGTAATCTCAGGATTGCTACCAGTGCCACGAGACAGTCAGAGTAGAAATTCAAGAATAGTCAGAATGAATACGTGGCTTGAGAGATGGTGCAGGTGGGAGGGGTTCAGATTTTTGGGACTTTGCAACCGGTTCTGGGGGCAGTGGGACCATTACAAACCGGATGGTCTACACCTGGGCAGGACTGGAACCAATGTCCTAGGGGGTGCTTTTGCTCACACTGTTGGGGATGTTTTAAACTAATGTGGCAGGGGGATGGGAACCAGATTAGGAAGTTAGAGGTCAGTAAAGAGGCAGCAACTAAAGCCAGTAAGGTACTAGATAATAAACTCAATGTGACTAAGGGGAAGAGTAGACAGGGAAGATATGATGAACGCAAAGGGACAGATGGTCTGAGGTGCATGTGTTTTAATGTGAGAAGTGTAGCAGCTAAGGCAGATGAATTTAGGGCTTGGATTAGTACCTGGGAATATGATGGTATTGGTATTACTGAGACTTGGTTGAGGGAAGGGCAAGACTGGCAACTAAATATCCCAGGGTATAGATGCTTCAGGAGGGATAGAGAGGGAGGTAAAAGGGGTGGAGAAGTTGCATTACTGGTCAGAGATGATATCACAGCTGTGATTAAGGAGGGCACGATGGAGGATTCGAGCACTGAGGCAATATGGGTAGAGCTAAGAAATAGGAAGGGTGCAGTAACATTGTGGAGACTTTACTACAGGCCTCCCAATAGCGAGCGTGAAGTAGAGGTACAAATATGTAGACAGATTATAGAAAAATGTAGGAGCAATAGGGTGGTCGTGATGGGAGATTTTAACTTCCCCAACATTGAATGGGACTCATGTAGCGTTGGAGGCATAGATGGAGCAGAATTTGTAAGGAGCATCCAGGAGAGTTTTTTAGAGCAATATGTAAATAGTCCAACTCAGGAAGGGGCCATACTGGACCTGGTATTGGGGAATGATCCCGGCCAGGTGGTTGAAGTTCCAGCCGGTGATTACTTTGGGAATAGCGATCACAATTCCGTAAGTTTTAGAATACTCATGGACAAAGACGAGAGTGGTCCTAAAGGAAGAGTGCGAAATTGGGGAAAGACCAAGTATAACAAAATTCGGCAGGAGCTAGGGAATGTGGATTGGGAGCAGCTGTTTAAGGGTAAATCCACATTTGAAATGTGGTTGTCTTTTAAGGAAAGGTTGATTAGAGTGCAAGACAGACATGCCCCTGTGAAAATGAGGGATAGAAATGGCAAAATTAGGGAACCATGGATGACGGGTGGAATTATGAGCCTAGCTAAGATGAAAAAGGAAGCATACATAAGATCTAGGCGACTTAAAACTGATAAAGCTTTGGAGGAATATCAGGAAAGTAGGACAAATCTCAAACGCGCAATAAAGAGGACTAAAAGGGGCCATGAAATATCTTTGGCTAACAGGGTTAAGGAAAATCCCAAAGCCTTTTATTCGTATATAAGGAGAAAGAGGGTAACTAGAGAAAGGATTGGCCCACTCAAAGACAAAAGAGGGAATTTATGCGTGGAGTCAGAGGAAATGGGTGATATTCTTAATAAGTACTTTGCATTGGTATTCACCAAGGAGATGGACATGACAGATGTTGAGGCTAGGGATGGATGTTTAAATACTCTAGGTCAAGTCGGCATAAGGAAGGGAGAAGTTTTGGGTATTCTAAAAGGCATTAAGGTGGACAAGTCCCCAGGTCCGGCTGGGATCTATCCCAGGTTACTGAGGGAAGCGAGGGACGAAATTGCTGGGGCCTTAACAGATATCTTGCAGCATCCTTGAGCACGGAGGACTGGAGAATTGCTAATGTTGTCCTTTTGTTCAAGAAGGGATGCAATAGTCTGTGACCATCCCCATTTCTGATCTTCTATTGGAAGGAAGTGTCCAGAGCCTAGAGTTTCCATTACACTTCAAGAAAGACTTTCCACTGCTCTCTGTCTCCAACAGCTGTTCCTGCTCATTTATGAAACGTATCTCGACAAGTGAAGAGAGATCAGTTCAGTCTATAAGTTGTACATCCGTCATTATGCATGTTCTGTCAGTCCTCAAAGATCTGCAATTGAGCTATTCTGACCCTTACCAGGGTAACAGTTCTTTAAGTCGGGATCCAACAATTGGCAGGTATAGTTTATCTTCACACCCACACTCTCGGGTCCAGAAACCTGGAATTCCCATGGTTGAATTAAGGCCATGGCAGAGCCATCCCATAAACATTCAAGTTTGTGACATTCTGCACCAATCCCCTCAATCCCCCTGCAAGTCCAGAAGCTAAATATTCGGAGGTTGAGAGGCGACCTGATAGGGGTGTACAAAATTATGAGTGGCATGGACAGAGTGGATAGTCAGATGCCCTTTCCTAGGCTAGGAGAGTGAAGTACTTGGGGACATAGTTTAAAAGTGCGTGGAAAAAAGTTTACAACTGATGTGCCAGGCAAGTGTTTTACACAGAGGGTGGTAAATATATGGAACAAGCTGCCTGGGGAGGTGGTGGGAGCAGGTACGATAGGAGCATTTAAGGGGCATCTAGACAAATATATGAATAGGGTGGAAATGGAAGAATACGGACTCCGGAAGTGCAGATGGTTTTAGTTTAGACAGGTACCATGGTCGGCGTAGGCTTGGAGGGCCGAAGGGCCTGATCCTGTGCTGTATTGTTCTTTGTTCTATGTTCTATTCTCCCCACTCCCTCCTTGCTATCTGTTTTCCTTAAAGCAGCTTTGTTTACTTTCTTAATTCAACTTTTCTTTTTATAGGCCAAATCAAATTAGAATGAGGAAGGAAGTTAGCCTTCTCTCTATTTGCACCTTTCTGTCTTCATCTCACATGCATTATAAATTATAATCTCTATTTCACAGGTGAATATGTTAAACATTAACCCCTGTGAACAGGTAGAAATTATATTTAGAGCTTTCAAAATTCAACTGGTGCATTTTGAAAATTAGGTAATTGTGGGAGAATTTATTTCCCGGCCCCTGGTCACTGTCCTTATGGAGTTTGCACATTTTCCCCATGGCTGCATTGGTCTCACTCCCACAACCCAAAAGATGTGCAGGGTAGGTGAATGGGCCATGCTAAATTGCCCTTAATTGGAAATTTAAAAGAAAAATAAATATATTTCAGTAAGATTCTGAAATTTGATATCTTGTTTTACAAATTTAAGAAGAACCACCAGGCAGAAAGTTCTAACAGTGTAAAAAAAAACACCCATCAGTACAGTGAACTGGTGAGTATTTGCATAGCCTTTGAAATTAGGTAGACCACAGATTCTTATACTACACGTTCTAAATTCAGCTGAGTCAGAGATCTAGGCAAAATATCAAGTACAAGCCCCATTTAGGAAATTAAAGAAAAAGAAAGACTTGCAATTATACAGCACTTTCTATGACTTCATGATATTCAACCACTTAACAGCCAATGATGTATTTTTGAAGTCTAATTGCTATTGTAATATAGAAAACGCAACATCTAGTTTGTGTACATCAAGCTCCCAGAAAACAGTAATATGGTAATGGCTAGAAACGTTTGTTCTGTGAAGGGACTGTAGCCTTCAAGTAAAAAATCTTAATTAAAAATATGAAATGGCACATACGTTTCCAAGGATGGATATTATCATGACTTTTTCATTTTGTTTTAACCCTTACTTTGGACATCATAAATTTCAAATATTGAAGAAAAGATGACAATGAAAAAAATCAGCAAGCTTTTTGAATGATTTATGGGAAGGAACTTGGGCAGACTGCACAAAGTGATACTTCTTAGGTGGACAATCATACTCATTAGCGAGTGACCACCGAAGAAGCAAATACTCTCACTATTGAAAAGCAGTTATTGCGTTTCACAAAGTGTGGCCCCGTTCAACATTAAAGAACCTGATATAGTTCACCTGTGGAAATGCATAGAGCATGTAAAACATTTCGTATACGTATTATTCACTATTAGATATCTTATGTGGAATGATTCCTGAGCTTTGATTAATGGCTCATAAGCAGGATTGTCAGCATTGTTCAAGTCCGAAGCGTGAAGATTTTTTGATTGTATTTCAATCACAAATTGAAAACATTGTCTGTTATAAAAAGAAACATAAACAGAGTGGAAATTTGAGTCACCCTTATCAGCTGGAGCATCACAACTACTGAATACATTTGAAAGTTTGGATTCAGAACAGTATGAAACAAAAATACTTTACCCTGGCAACAAGTTACATGCTGTCAGCTGTTTTCTGAAAAATTTCGAAGCAGTTTAAAATTGATATATGCAAAGAATGCAGAATTAATATTATAAGATAAAGCTCTGTTTAGAAATCTGGTGTTGCTTATATAGATAAATAATTTACTTCCCTGTTTAGTACAAAAATATTGATTGTTGGAGTACAATATGATTGCTTTGATTTTCAACATCACATTTTTGTTGACCTCTTGCTTCAAACAATATAGCCAGTGTTACAAATCCCGGAACATTGTGAGACTGTATCACTCTCATTCCCAACCTGGAGCAGACAAGAAACGACACTAATTATAATAAACTCCATTTATAATTACCAAGGAAACTCACCAAGTAAAGTTATTGAAAGGACTTAAATTATGTCCAAAATGTCCAGACTATGTGGATTGGCCATGCTAAATTCCCCTTTAGTGTCAAAAGAAGTGCAGGTTAGGTGAGGTTGCGAGGAAAGGGCAGGGGAGTGGGCCTTGGTAGGGTGCTCTTTCAAAGAGTCAGTGCAGACTCAATACAAACATTTTGCACTGTATTAATAAATCTGAAGTAGGCTACCACTCTTAAATACATCAAGGAATATTTTAATGCAGAAAGGACTGCATCCTAAAATAATGCCTTCTTGAGCTGGTTGATGGGAGACCTCCCATTTGCTGATCTGCAAATAAGATTATGCGGAAACCTGAGCACAAGAATTAGCAGCAGGAATGGGCTACTCAGTCCCTCAAACTTGGGGGTGATTCTTCTACTCCACCTGCGCAGGCTCACCTTGTGTTGTAGCTGGAGACTCTCGCAAGAGGGCCATAATATGATTTGTGCTGGGAAAAACTCACTTTGAGAATTTAAACCCTGGAATTGGCACACTGGCAGTGACCCTGCCAGCCTGGCAATGCCACCCAGGCACCATAATGGCTCATTTAAATATACATATCTGGATCTCACCCAGTGAGAGCGAGATCCAGGTCACAACATCTCGCAAGGTTTGGTTGAATCTCGCGAGATGTTGTGAGTGTCTCGAATCCCGTGAGAGGCTTCTCGTGAGTTTTAACAGCCTCATCCTGACACCAAGTCAGGCGTGACGAGGCAGTTAAATCATGCCCATAGTCTTTAAACCGTGCCGGTCTCTGACTGGAATATATGCATGTTGACAGTGGCTGTTCATTCTGGTCATGTTCCTTGTCAAGACAGTGTCATTCCCGTCGGCCTAGTTGGTTTGGCGTGCAAAGGAACACCTTCACACCATGAAGGAATAACTTCGCTAGTAGTTCATCAAAGAAAATAGCCTTATAATTATCAGTTGAACCATTATTAAACACAAGGAAATACATACTTGCTATCTATACCAGCTACAAATGCCAATTAAGCAACCTCAATGAAGTGCAAATGCCACTTATAAATAAAATTAGTAGAACAGGTTTACTTGATTATCTGTGCAGGCCTTTGGAAAGAGAGACCCTTTCGGGACCAACCTGAAAACCCTTTGTCTGATCAGTCTTCTGCTCAACCTGGCAGCATTTGGCAAAATTACTATTCACCTTAAAAACATTAATCAGACTGTCAAACTATAGACAGACCTTACTCCTCCCATTAATTACATCATCTGTATCCCACTATGATGTTCCATCATTCGCTTAGCTAGGATTACAAATAATCCCTCATAAATTATCTATTCTCCAGGGAATCTCCAGCAATCATAACAATGTTCCATTAGGCATCTCCCTGTAAACATGTAAATAGTTAAATTTAATAATTATTTCACCTTTTATGACCACTTAATTGCAGCTTTAGCAGACACACAGTCTGAGGGCAGCATGGTAGCATAGTGACTAGCACTGTTGTATCACAGCTCCAGGTCCCAGATTCGATTCCGGCTTGGGTTACTATCTGTGCGGTGTCTGCACGTTCTCCCCATGTATGCGTGGGTTTCCTCCGGGTGCTCCGGTTTCCTCCCACAAGTCCCGAAAGACGTGCCGTTAGGTGAATTCAATATCCTGTATTCTCCCTCTATGTACTCAATCAGGCACCAGAATGTGGTGACTAGGAGCTCCCCTTTGTCTACGATTGCTACGCTTTTTGGACTGTCTGTCAGCATAATGTATCTCCTAGTCTGCTCTGCCATACATATGGTGCAGCTGATATTTTTATTTTTTCTTTGCTTGTCTGCTAGATTTAGCTTTGTAGCTGTCCTCCTCCAGCAGCATTAATAGTGTGGCTACTCTTTATCAGTTCAGGTTTGTTCATTAAGTCGATTGGAATCTCATAGTTTATAAGTTTGCTATATTCACTCACTCAGCTTTTTAGTACCTTCCGTAGATTTGTTCTTTCCTGTATGTCTTTCTGAGCTGTGCCTCACTTGCAGCCTCTGTCTGTTTTCCTTTCTTCTTCACAGCAGTGTTTTGGGAGATTCTGAACATTTACGCTTTCTCGATGTCATCTCGGCATCTTCTCCAGGGTTCATAAATCTATTTTTTTTCCACTTCTAAATACCGTGGTTCACGTAAAAGGAAAATGTGCTTCATCAGGATGTACTCAGTGGGTGTCTTTATTAAACTGTTCAGAAAATGGCAGCCTACACTCGAGTGCCTCATGGCAAAGTCACCTGACTGTGGCAAACCAGGTGGTCATGTAGTACACTCAGTAAGATTGTATTTCCAAACCCAAACAATCACCTCTTACTCTTTTAAATTCCAATGGATGTTGGCGGCCCAACTTCCTCAACCATTCCAATAAGTGCATCTCTGTAAAACGTGCCAGATCATCGACATGGATACCACCATTACACGTGAGAACACCACCCACCAGGTACGCGGTAAATACTCGTGCGACTCGGCCAACATTGTCTACCTCATACGCTGCAGGAAAGGATGTCCTGAAGCGTGGTACATTGGCGAGACCATGCAGACACTGCGACAACGAATGAATGGACTTCGCGCGACAATCACCAGGCAGGAATGTTCCCTTCCAGTCAGGGAACACTTCAGCAGTCAAGGGCATTCAGCCTCTGATCTCCGGGTAAGCGTTCTCCAAGGCGGCTTTCAGGACGCGCAACAACGCAGAATCGCCGAGCAGAAACTTCACACGTGTTCCGCACACATGAGCGCGGCCTCAACCGGGACCTGGGATTCATGTCGCATTACATTCATCCCCCACCATTTGGCCTGGGCTTGCGAAATCCTACCAACTGTCCTGGCTTTAGACAATTCACATCTCTTTAACCTGGGGTTACTCCTCTCTCTGGATCTGTAAAGATTTAATCACTTGCTAATGCTTGCATTCTAAGCATTGTCCGGCATCTTTGAATTTGTCTATATACATGTTTCTGGAACATACTTCTTCATTCACCTGAGGAAGAAGCAGTGCTCCGAAAGCTGTTGTTTGAAACAAACATGTTGGACTTTAACCTGGTGTTGTAAGACTTCTTACTGCATTCCAATAAGATAACCCCTTCATCCCAGTAATCAATTGAGTGAACCTTCTCTGAATTGCTTCTAATGCAATGATATTCTTTCTTAAGCAAGGAGATCAAAACTATACACAGTATTCCACATGCTGTCCAACTAAAGCCCTGTACATCTGTGGCAATATTTCCCTACTTTTATACTTGAATCCCCTTGCAACAAAAGCCAACATTTAATTTTCTGAATTACTTGCTGCACATGCATTCTAACTTCTTGTGATTCATGTACCAGGGTACCCAGAGCCCTTTATATTATAAAGATTTGTAGTCTGTCTTAATTCAAATAATATACTGCTTTTCCATACTTCCTGCCTAAATCGGCAAGTTCACATTTTCCCGATCTGCCAGAGTTTTGCCCAGTTATTCAAATGATCTAAATCTCTTTGCAGGATCGTTATGTTCACTTAATTGCTTACTTTCCTGCTTATCTTTGTGTCATCAATAAATTTGTTTCAAGAAACTGACATAAATTGTAAATAGTTGAGGCCCCAACATTGTTCCCTGTGGCATTCTACTAGTAACAGCTTGCCAACACAAAACTGACCCGTTTATCGCAATTCTCTGCTTCCTGTTACCTAACCAACCCTCTAACCATATTAATGTACCCTCTGCATCATGATCCCTTATTTGTATAGTAACCTTTGATGTGGAACCTTATCGAATGCCTTTGGAAATACAAGTACGCCACATCTACAGGATCCCCTTTATCCACCTTGCTTGTTGCTTCCTCAAAGAACTCTTATTAATTAACCAAATATGACATCCTGAGAACTAGGTTCTTCATTAGTGATATTCTCACCAAACGGGAGGGATATTATGCTTGCCTCTGCATTGTTAATTAATCCTCCAAACTATATTTACATATGTAGACTTTTTCTTCCTAATAGTTAACATCTTTGTATTAGAACTCTAGCTTACTAAATGTTCCTTTATCTGGCTTCTGGTTAAGCAGCATCTCATTTCTAAAATTTGCATCCTTGTTTTTAAAATGCTCCGTGGTTTCGTCCCTCGCTCTCTCCTCTCCTCCAGTCCTCTGAGATGTCCTATGAGCTCCGATCCTGGCCTCTTCATCATCTCCAAGTTTAATCGTTGTACACAGCTGCCAAGGCCCTGAGCTCGGGAAGTCCCTCTCTAAACCTGCACATCTCTCTATTTCTCTTACCTCCTTTAAAGCACTCCTTACAACCTACCTGCCCTAATATTTCCTTACATCATGACTGTGGTCACATTTTGTTTTCTGACACTCCTGTGAAGTGCCTTGGAATGTGTTATCATGTTAAAGGTTTGAATCTATGTGTTGTTGTAAGTATTCAACAATTACATTTTTTTCCGATAATTTTATTATCTGAAAAGGAAGATTGTGCAGGACGATGTGGGGAAGGGGAGGCGGCGACGGGGTGAGGGGAGTGGGTTGTACGAAGTGTATTGCTTCTTCGGAGAGTCAGCACAGACATAATGGACTGTATGGCCTCCTTCTGTGCTACAATTAAAATGTGAATTGCTGGGCAATACAAAGATGTTTGGCCTCAAAACCAGTGGCTATAAATCATCATCAGAATAGAGTGTCCTTCGGTAAGAGTCATTTTGATTTCCCATGTCTGTATCCTTGAGACCCGTCAAAATTAGATCAATAAATCAGAGCAGAATTCAGGGCTACCTTGTCCTGTAGATTGGTGTCTACCGGGGAACTGTTTGACGTTGCTTGATTTGAATCGTTAACAGCCTTCAGTGAGACAAAACCTCAGCTGAAAAAGTGTGTATTATTTGTCCTAAAATCGCTGAATAAATATGCATTGCTTGTAGGTAAAAATACAAGTGCCTCAAGTAGTGTCTTGGAAAACCTTCATATAAAAAGTCCTAATTTTTAGTATTTGCAGTCTGCAGTCACCACAACATTTCTGCCTCTGAGATGACTACACAGGACTTTAATCACACTTCTTCTTGAACATGTGCACATTTGTACGTTAAACACATAATTCCATTTAGGTTTACTTATGAGCAACTTTCTGTCACATAGTCTATGCGCCAGCCTCGTAACTAGCAAAAACTGACCATGGGCTTTACAGAATTGACACAACCTCCAAAAGCTGCCACTTCATGGGCATCCAAATTAGAAATATTTGATGCGAAAAGAATCGGCTAGATATGCTTACAACCAGAAAATATTGGAGGGCAATAGAAAGCGGAATGCCAATCACAGATATGGCCATCTGTGTCCATGTGTACATTGGTGACAAAGGCTCTACCTCTTTCAACTCCTCCAGTAAATCTGCGTTGACCGCCACTCAGCCTTGGAAGAGGCTCAATTGCTGCAGCTAAACATTTGGAAGACCAAAGCAATCATTGTTTGCCCTGTAAGAACCTCTGTATCCTGACCAATCTATCCATTCCATTCCTCCCTGGCACTATCTCTGGATGAACAGATTGTTCATAATCGCAATAGTCTACCTGACCACAGGGGGGATTTCTGACGCCATCTCTTCCCCATCAAAAAGGCTTTGTCTTTTTCTGATGCCAACCCCCCATCCCTCACCACCATCACCAACCAACCCATAACAATGAGATCCCCACTTCTATCACCCACCCTCCACCACTGACCCAAGTGAGATCCCCACTTCTGCCAACCACCCCACCACTGACCCATAACAATGAGATCTCCACTTCTATCACCCACCCCCCACCACTGACCCATAACAATGAGATCCACACTTCTGCCAAAACCCCCACCACTGACCCATAACAATGAGATCCACACTTCTATCATCCCCCGCACCACTGACCAATAATAATGAGATCCGTACTTCTATCACCCACCCTCCACCATTGACCCATAACAATGAGATCTCCACTTCTATCATCCTCCCCACCACTGACCAATAACAATGAGATCCGCACTTCTATCACCCACCCCCTACCACTGACCCATAATAATATCTCCACTTCTATCACCCGCCTCCTACCACTGACCCATAACAATGAGATCTCCACTTCTATCATCCCCCCCCACCACTGACCAATAACAATGAGATCCGTACTTCTATCACCCACCCTCCACCACTGACCCGTAACAATGAGATCTCCACTTCTATCTCCCGCCCCCCACCACTGACCCATAACAATGAGATCTCCACTTCTATCACCCACCCTCCACCACTGACCCATAACAATGAGATCTCCACTTCTATCATCCTCCCCACCACTGACCCATAACAATGAGATCTCCACTTCTATCACCCACCCTCCACCATTGACCCATAACAATGAGATCTCCACTTCTATCATCCCCCCCACCACTGACCCATAATAATATCTCCACTTCTATCACCCGCCTCCTACCACTGACCCATAACAATGAGATCTCCACTTCTATCACCCACCCCCCACCACTGACCCATAACAATGAGATCCACACTTCTGCCAAAACCCCCACCACTGACCCATAACAATGAGATCCACACTTCTATCATCCCCCCACCACTGACCAATAACAATGAGATCCGTACTTCTATCACCCACCCTCCACCATTGACCCATGACAATGAGATCTCCACTTCTATCATCCTCCCCACCACTGACCAATAACAATGAGATCCGCACTTCTATCACCCACCCCCTACCACTGACCCATAATAATATCTCCACTTCTATCACCCGCCTCCTACCACTGACCCATAACAATGAGATCTCCACTTCTATCACCCACCCCCCACCACTGACCCATAACAATGAGATCTCCACTTCTATCATCCCCCCCACCACTGACCAATAACAATGAGATCCGTACTTCTATCACCCACCCTCCACCACTGACCCGTAACAATGAGATCTCCACTTCTATCTCCCGCCCCCCACCACTGACCCATAACAATGAGATCTCCACTTCTATCACCCACCCTCCACCACTGACCCATAACAATGAGATCTCCACTTCTATCATCCTCCCCACCACTGACCCATAACAATGAGATCTCCACTTCTATCACCCACCCTCCACCATTGACCCATAACAATGAGATCTCCACTTCTATCATCCCCCCCACCACTGACCCATAACAATGAGATCCACACTTCTGCCAAAACCCCCACCACTGACCAATAACAATGAGATCCGTACTTCTATCACCCACCCCCTACCACTGACCCATAATAATATCTCCACTTCTATCACCCGCCTCCTACCACTGACCCATAACAATGAGATCTCCACTTCTATCACCCACCCCCCACCACTGACCCATAACAATGAGATCCACACTTCTGCCAAAACCCCCACCACTGACCCATAACAATGAGATCCACACTTCTATCATCCCCCCCACCACTGACCAATAACAATGAGATCCGTACTTCTATCACCCACCCTCCACCATTGACCCATAACAATGAAATCTCCACTTCTATCATCCTCCCCACCACTGACCAATAACAATGAGATCCGCACTTCTATCACCCACCCCCTACCACTGACCCATAATAATATCTCCACTTCTATCACCCGCCTCCTACCACTGACCCATAACAATGAGATCTCCACTTCTATCACCCACCCCCCACCACTGACCCATAACAATGAGATCTCCACTTCTATCATCCCCCCACCACTGACCAATAACAATGAGATCCGTACTTCTATCACCCACCCTCCACCACTGACCCGTAACAATGAGATCTCCACTTCTATCTCCCGCCCCCCACCACTGACCCATAACAATGAGATCGCCACTTCTATCACCTGCCTCCTACCACTGACCCATAACAATGAGATCTCCACTTCTATCTCCCGCCCCCCACCACTGACCCATAACAATGAGATCCGCACTTCTCTCACCCAGCCTCCACCACTGACCCATAACAATGAGATCTCCACTTCTGCCCCACCACTGACCCATAACGATGTGATCCCCACTTCTGCTCCACCACCACACCGACCCATAACAATTGGGATCCCCACTTCTATCAGCATATCCCCCCCCCCCCCCCCCCCCCCCCCACCACCACCAACCCATTACAATGAGATACACAGGGGCTGGTTTAGCACACAGGGGTTGGTTTAGCACACAGGCTGGTTTAGCACACAGGGGCTGGTTTAGCACACGGGGGCTGGTTTAGCAACACTGGGGCTAGTTTAGCACACAGGGACTGGTTTAGCACACTGGCCTAAATAGCTGGCTTTTAAAGCAGACCAAGGCAGCCCAGCAGCACAGTTCAATTCCCCTACCAGCCTCCCTGAACAGGTGCCGGAATGTGGCGACTAGGGGCTTTTCACAGTAACTTCATTGAAGCCGACTTGTGACAAAAAGCGATTTTCATTTTTCATTTCATCTCCACTGCTATCACCCACCCCCCCACCACCAACCTTAACAATGAGAGTTCCACCTCTGCCACCCCCTCTCCCCACCTGCTGTTCAACTTCCTTTCACTGTTATCACCTCAAGTCTGGATTATTCGAAATATTTCAAGACTGGAGTTCCATCTCCGTAAACCTAACCCTTCCAAAATGCTGCTTCCCATATCCAACCTAAAACCAGGGCCCACTCACCCATTACAGCTTATCCTGTCAGCCGCTTTGGCTCCCAATCCGGCCCCGGGGGGTGGGGGGCCCCAACGGTGATCCGGGCCTGACCTGCCGGCAGGCCCTGTGCCGTGGGGGCACTCCTTCCTTCCGTGCCGGCCTCTGTAGGGCTCCGCCATTGCTGGCGCAGAGAAGACACCCCCCCCCCGCGCATGCGCTAGAATACGGCGACTGGTCTGCGCATGCACGGAACCACCCCGGCAGTTCTGCGCATGCGCTAACTTGCGCCGGCCCTTCGGCACCGGTTGGCATGGCGCCAATCCCTCCGCCACCGGCCTAGCCCCCGGAAGTGCAGCAACCTCCAGTCGGCCCGACACCGGAGTGGTTTGTGCCGCTTTTCGCGCCGCTTTACGCGGGGATTCAGGAGAATCCCGCCCCTGGTGTAATTCAACTGAACATTGCACGACATCGCAATCTAGATCTCACCTTCACTGGACGTGATCCAGATCAGCATATTTAATTGTGACATCAGCCTCATTTAAATATGTCTGTGCTGGATTCTCCCGGTGCCCAGGACTAATGGCCTCCCCAGCGAGGCCACAACCAGGCTCCACTTAGTACTGGTCCAAACAATGTGGACCAGGTATATTGGCACCTGGGGTGGGTAGGTCTCCTAGGTCATTGGAGACCCCCCCGGGTAGTCGGGCTCTGGGTGCGGTGGTACCCAGGCACTGTGGCACTGCCAGTCTGGCACCTTCGCAGTGCCACCCAGGCACCCTCACAGTGTCACCCCAGAGTGCCTGTGTGGCAGAAGCACTGCCTGGGTGTCCATGCCAAGGCCACCCTGACCCGCGAGTAGTCTTCTTACAATGGCAAGCTGAGCCCGTCAGTGCAGGAAATTACTAAAGTGCGGGAACGATGTGGCATTCCTCACCGAGGCCAAAAATAATGGCAAAATGCCACTGTATAGCACGGTGCTTTTCGGCACTGCAGCCGCCAAGAATCACCCTGCTAAACGCGCCCAAAAGCAGACTCAGTTTTTTTACCGTTGAATTGCCCCCTCCATCTTTCTTTTATGTCTCTTCAATGATTTGCCTATTCCTATCTCTGTAACCCTGCATACAGCACTCCTGTTGGGTGGATTGGCCATGACAAATTGTCCAAAATTCTATGATTAACCTAGGACAAAAGTTCTGCGCAACATCGTGGGCCGAAGGGCCTGTTCTGTGCTGTATTTCTCTATCTCTATCCTCTAATTCTCTGTTCCTCTAACACTGGCCTCTTGTGAATCTTGCTCCATTTGCACCTTTTGTATTGGCAGTCAGCGAGAACCCAAGCTTTGGAATTCATAAAGCCCCTGTCTCTCCACTTCCCTCTCTCCCTTTACAACCTGCCTTAAAATGCACCTCATTGACCACGCCTTTGATCATCCCCCCACCCCCCCCCCCCCCCCCCCCCGCCGTCCCCCACCGCCGCCCCACCTCCACACACTTCTCCTGATATGCCTGGCTCACCGTCTATTTTCATTATGCATCAGTGAGACATTTTAGCACACTTTTCTCTATTAAATGACCTATATAGATGCAAAGTGTTACTTTTGATTCAAAAGATTCATCAGTTTTCAGGAAATTAAATTAAATCTTATTGGCGTCCATTTGCCTTAGTAGCATTTTAATCTTTCAGCCAGCAGGTTGAAGAATCAAGTCCCTCTTGAGGGCCTTATCCTCATTAAGCCATCCTACTGCATCGAAGATCTGTTTTCCTTTTACTTTATCATTATGTTTACTTCCCTCTCCATCATCCTTTCCCTCTTTGTGTGTGTAGAGCGGGGCGAGTGGAAGGATGGGGGGGCAGGGTCAGGTAAGTCAGGTAGTCAGTTACATTTTTGTCAGTTTATTATTGTTAAATAATAAAAAGTTATTTGTGTGTTAAATTTACAAACCTGATGACTGCAGTTTATTAGGCTCAGCCAAGATCCTCATGTATTTTTAAATAACATCTAATTACACTTGCGTTGCGACTCCGGATCAAGTGCGGCTGGGATTGACCATGCACTAGCCCAGGGAGCTGTGACAATGTGATGAGAAGTGCCTTGGGTGAGGAATAGGTGTTAAAGAGCTCCTGTTTTGAAGAACAGTGGGGAGTTCCCCTATTTTATTTCTCCTTGTAATTTACCTGGTAATTAATTTTTTAATTTCTGGTACCTTTCTGTCACAATGATGACTCATGTGTCTGCCTCCATACAGCCTCCAGTTTAAAACGATTCATTGCAACACATTTTGGGGGTACAATAGGACAATATATAGAGCTTTAAATTTATGTCACACTCATGGAGCAAGATCTCACGGCAGCTCACACCGGTGGGAACTTCCTGTGCCGCAGACGGCACAGTCCTGCCGTGGGGCAGATTAACTGGGAAATCCCAATGACAGCAGGGGGACCAGAAGATCCCGCCAGATCCCGGCGGGAGGGCTGCCTCCTGCTACTGAGAAACACAACTTGGGGAGGCCAGAGAATCCCGCCCATTGTTTCAACAAATTTAAGTCAAATCACATCTAAGGGGGTGCGGCATTGTTCGAGGTGCCATCTTTTGAATGAGGCATTAACTCGAGGCCTTTACTGCTTGTTCAGGTGGATTTAATGAGCAGTGCAAAGAACAGCATTGCGTTTCCCTGGTGTTCTCGTCCAACAACTGTGCTTAGGGAGAGAAAAATCTGCCATCAGCTCCTGCTGTAAATGTGCATCGGTGGATGTTAGATTATGGCAGGGTAAGCCCTCTGGAGCAATTAGGATACCAACATTCATAATCAAGACCCTTTGCTGTAGAATTGAACACCAAGGTCAGTGCCTCAGAAGAGATGGGGAAGCAAAGAACATTTCTGAGGTAAGAGCAGAAAATAATAGATGACAACAGACCATTTTTGGTGTAAGAACTAGGAATAGTATGGCTGCCAATGTAAACAAGAAAAGTCTTGCATTAATAACCTCAGCATGTCACTGGCGTGTCGGTAATGAAGCAGACAATTTGCATATAATCATGTCCCTCAAGTAGTAATCTCTACTGTACTGAGGTGTCAACCTAGATTTTATGCTAAGTCTCGAGAGTGGGACTTGAACCCAGAATCTTCCGACTCAAAAGAAACGAATGGCATCACTGAAAGTTATCTCCAACCGTTGTGGCTGTTGGAAGGAATCAACACCCACACAGAATTAGTTTTCCCACACTCCTACACAAAAATAACACCCATCCACAGCCGAGTGAAAACAGATGGTTTTGTTTCTCTCTGTCATTTTTGCCTTTCCTCTGAATTCACATGCATCAAATATCAAAAAGTAAATTCCAGAGGCAAAGCATAAAGATCTTACTCTCATCTCAGGCTGAGGTTTACACAATTGCTACACGATGGAATCTTCAATCCCTGATACAAATTTATAGCCCATTTACAATGCCAAACTGAAGTAAACATCATCCTGAAATAAATTTCTGTTTATCCATGATGAAGTGTCTACGTTATGTGTTCCTCATGAGTGCGGGGATGAAGTAGACTATTCACAGTATGTTGGGCTGGGAGGTTGTAGTTATGTCAAACTTGTACTGATTTGGCTCCACGTAGATAAAATTTGAAACCACCCCCACCTTCCTCCCCGCCCCCATTGTATCCCTGTACCCCCTCTGGCTTTAATCTCTTACTATCCACATTCCTTCTCCAATTATTTGCTTGTCTTTGATTACAGGCAGCTTTGGAAAAATAGTTCTCATGTGGTATCTGACAAACTATGATGATAAATCATTAAGCGTAAATAACAGTTGGCTGGTGACTTGCATGTTGGTGGCCTTGACCAGCAGATGCTTTCAGTTTGTACGCTTTGAAAGCTTGGCTTACAGGATAGCTAAACTCTTTTCAAATGTTAGTCTCTTTTTAAATCTCGAAGCACGCCCAACCAGTCCCTGTACAAAGATTCTGCATCACATTAGGGAAAAGATAACCTGAGCTAATAAAGACAGTCAATAAATCGCTGAGCCGTAGTGACCAGGAAGATTCTAGATGTACTTTTACCAAGCTGACCTAATCAGAGATAATGACAAATATAGGAGAAAACACACCAAACGTCTGCTCCTGAACCAACTATTGTTGAAAATGTTTGTGTGTGGGCTATTGTAGAGGAGGGGATCAGACTCATCTGAGAAACTTTTCTTTTACTCGGCACAGAGGTTAGCACTGCTGCTTCACAGCTCCAGGGTCCCAGGTTCAATTCCGGCCTCGGGTGACTGGCTGTGTGGAGTTTGCACTTTCTCCCCATGTCTGCATGAGTTTGCTCCGGGTGCTCCGGTTTCCTCCCACAGGTTAGGAGAATTGGCCATGCTAAATTGCCCCTTAGTGTCCAAAAGGTTAGGTGGGGTTACAGGGATAGGGTGAAGATGTGGGCTTAAGTAGGGTGCTCTTTCCAAGGGCCGGTGCAGACTCGATGGGCCGAATGGCCTCCTTCTGCACTGTAAATTCAATGATACGTGCTTGTAGGATCTGGGTCTTGATGGATAGGCCAGCATTTATCATTATTTGCCTTTGAGAAGGTGGTGGTGATCCATGTGGTGTAGAAGAACTCATAATGCTGTTATGGATGGAGTTCCATATTAGTTGGAAAGGCTTGCAAAGCTTGTTCCATACCATGATGGCCTGCCCTAATCTACATTCAGATGCCCTTTGAGTACTGCATAATATCCGTGAAATTTGTCCACTCATACAAAAAAATTAAACAAAATAATTTGACTGGAGGCATTTTAAACCTGCATCCTAATTAATATTAAGTCCCATGCCGAAGAACAAATAGTAACAAGGATGAGAGATACAGCTATCAAGGCAGACGATTATCAGCTGACCCACAGATCATTTAATGCAGGGAACTCTTTCCCTCATAATCTCCAGAGGTCTGGGAATTACCAGAAGTAGGGGAACAAAGGGAGGTTGTGAAAGGAAGAATGGGAAGGAGAAAAATGTTCCAAGGGGAATGAGTAGAAAGAACAAACCTCTCTCCACTTTTAAAAGAAGTCAGGGAGTGACTCGCCCAATTTGCTTCATTTATGGTAAGCCCAAACCTGTGAAGGTGAACTGTTCACATTACCAGGGTCGACCAACAGGTGGCTCTGTGGTTAAACCAGAGGGTTCTGGCCATGGAAGTTGTGAATCTGTACTCAGATGTTACAGCAACCAACCCCTGATGTCTGTCAGGACATTTTGCTTCAAGGGAAAATGACTCCTAGCTTTTCTAAAAGTCTAAAGGAAATCAGCATCCTCAGGAATACCGGTTGCTTGCAAAATTTGCAAGTCAATAGAAGTTAAAGATAGAGCTGGTAGAATTTAAAGAGCCGAAGATGTGCGTGGGTTTCCTCCGGGTGCTCCGGTTTCCTCCCACAGTCCAAAGATGTGCAGGTTAGGTGGATTAGCCATGCTAAATTGCCCGTAGTGTCCTAAAAAGTAAGGTTAATGGGGGGGGGAGGGGTTGTTGGGTTACGGGTATAGGGTGGATACGTGGGTTTGAGTAGGGTAATCATTGCTCGGCACAACATCGAGGGCCGAAGGGCCTGTTCTGTGCTGTACTGTTCTATGTTCTATGCAGTCAGCAATACTTCACGAGTCTAAGACAGATCCAAAGGAATGGAAAGGAGCTGAGAAAAAAGCAGCCAAAGTTGAAGGGAATGCGCCAGAGGTAGAGTTAGGGGATAACTTTTTTAAAGATCTAAATAGGGTCAAAGAAAGTTCCCAATAAGGCAAGCCTAGAGTGAGCAAGCTAGCTCACCTAGTTGAGGTGCCATAAGGGAGTGCAATGGAACCCGGTGACCACTTGCAAGCGGTAGTATCCCAGAGGACATGAAACGAATTGGGGGGGAAAACATCCCCGAAGCAAAAGGAAAGAGGGGTGGTTGGGGGGGGGGGGGGGGGGGGGGGGGGAGGTAGGTAATCTGCCATAAGATGAACACCAGTTGTGAAAACCACAAGGAACGCAAAACATGTGGATTTGGCCACTGAAGAATCAAATGGTCAGGTTCTAAATTCAAAACTAACCAAACCCAGAAATTTAGCTTCAGAACCCACAAAAGACAGTGAGAGGCTTAAAAACAATTTATCATCCCTTGCCACCCTAGAAATAAAGATCATCAGTGTGCCAGAACCTGTAAATCCATGACTTGTGGGATCAGCAATTAAGTGGTTCAAGACTTTTACCAGCAGTACAATAATGCAGCAGCAAAACTTTGCATATCACCAACATCAGAACCACGTTAGACAACACACAACTAGGGCTTCAAGGTAGAAAACTGGATAGAAAGTGTTAGGTTCCTGAACCTCCTTGAGCAAAATTCAACGTTTCCTGAACTCTGAGATATCCCCTTGTTCCCAAACAACATTCAATATTACATAGCTCTATTAGCTAAATCCAGTAGATAATTCCAAGCACGGGTTACTTGTCCACGTTTTCAATTTCAGTGAAGGCGTAATCTTCCCGGTCCGAGTTTTGGATTTTAACGGGTTGCCCTTTGAGCAATAACTTGTTTTCAGGGGAGACTGTTCTCTGCGGCTGGGTGTGGCTGTGATGTACTGTGTCCCTTTCTCCAGTTAATATGCTATGGATATATATTTTTTTCACTTTGATGTTATCCACCATGTGGACCCAGCTTTTGGCACATAAGTGTCAATTCCCTTATCTCTCTGCTTTGAAGTTACCTCTACTACAACCCATTGTTTTCCCCTAGTCGTATAGGTAAACACTTGCTTTTCTCACTGGCATGCTAATTTGCGTATCAAAACACCCCTTCAGACAGCTGCCCTTATTAATTCACCTTTTTAATTTTATTCCAATTTTATTTTTTAATCGTAATTTTCCCCAATCCTTAACTACACTGACCTTAGCCAAAGGGCTGAGAAGCGATTTTCTCAATCCTTACCAAGTGTGCAGTGAAACTAGCTTCACCAAGGGTTAGTCAACCTTTTGTCTCTTGAAAGTTCTTTAAATGACCGTGTGGAATACTGACACATTTAAACAGCAAGACCACTTGTGAATTTATGCCACCTATTGACTGGTTATTTACCAAATCTCAAAATCAATTCCTCCTCTGTACACCCCCACCCTCATCCCCAACTCAGTGTCTGCAAACTCAACACTTAACAAAGAGAGGTGCTGAGGATCCAGTTTATGACAAGCAACATAGCCACCATTCATCCCCCACTGTGTAGCAATGGCTTCCAACATTGAATCCTTTGTGTGAACAATAGAAGTATTGATCACGTGGTTGCATAATTGAAACTGACCTCAGGAACCATCCAGAAATAGGCCAGTCTTAAAAAAAACAGCAAGAAGAATAGAACCCCACTGAAACAACTAGTCAATCCAGGCAGTGAGAGAGAGGGACTTGTCTTCACCTGAGAAACTCGGCCATAAGTTCACCTGGAAACCCAAAGGGTTCTAATTTCCATTCATCCGAAGAACCCCGAGGGAGAACCCATCAAGACCTGCAACATGTGCATCTTAAAGGACTAAATTTAAACACGTGATTTACTTTCTGCGAATAATCTAATTGCATGCTTTGTCTGCAGAATCCATCTTTACTTATGCGTGCATGAGGGAGAGAGTGTTTTTTCATTGCGTTTACAATTTTGGGTGTTGTGTGAAATTTTTGATATAATAATAGGGCTAGATTCTCCATCGGCGGGATCATCCATTTCGCCAGCAGCGCACTCAACGCCTGCAGATTTCCCAACGGCATGGGGGTACACACAATGGGAAATCCCATTGGCCGGCTGCCGGGACGGAGAATCCCACTGTCGGCAGGGATGCACCGCACTTGAAAACTGGTGAGGCGGAACGGAAAATCCCGCCCATAATTTTTAATTGTGTCATAAGTAGGCTTACATTAAAACTGCAATGAAGTTACTGTGAAAATCCCCTAGTCTTCAACTCACCTGTGAGCCTCTCTCATGATTACTAAAAGCCACAATACTAAAAGGGTTTTTAAAACATTGCCATAAATATACACATCTTGTTGCGGAAAAGTAATAGGTTAGGAGCACGGAGATAATTATCCCACCATCTCTGTACAACAGGTAATCTATGGTTAAACTGCAGAGATTCTGTGACATTGTTCTGATAGGCCAACTGAATACCATTCTTGAGAGCTTGCGTGAAAGCGATCTTTGTAGTTTCCCAGACTGAAAGTGTCAACTTGGCATATTTGGTAGTATTCTCACCTCAGAGTCAGGAGTTCGGGGTACACGTTCCGACTCTTGGCCAGCACTTAAATGGATTACCGTCAGATGGGATCTAAAACCGTGGCATTCTCTGCCAAGGAATCTTGTGACTGTCAAATCGTCTGTTCTGGCCGGCATTTTCTCTTAGCCAAAATCACAACTCATAGGGCGCGATTCAGTAGACATAAATCAAAGACTGCTTTTTGGGCGCGTTTGGGGGGAGCATTTCCTGGCAGCTACAGAGCCGAGATTCACCCCACAATTCACTGCCAGATGTTGGAGCCCCCCCGCCAGGCCCGGTCAAAATGGCGCCCTGATCTGCGAGGAGCCTGTCCTGAGGTCGCTAGTGCAGGAAACCAAGTGTGGACTTGATGGGGAGAAACTATCCAAGGCCCGGAAAACTGGCAAAGTGCCGGTGAATATCGGCATTGCAGGCGCCAGAAAACACCCACGCCAAACTCGCCCGAAAGCAGACTTTGATTTATGTCCGCTTCATCGTGCCCAGTTTGTGGTGATCTAAACATTCGCTTCAAAGAATTAAAAATTTGGATCTTCCACACAACTTTGCTAAGGATGTTGAAACCCCTCATAGAGCTAGGTCATTTATGCTAAAGGACATAACATAATTGTCACTTTGATTTGCAGATTACATGTTGGATAGATACACTCTCACCGACCCCATCAAAATACCTAATACTGCCAACCGCTCTCCGTCCCCATCTCAAAACGCTGTATTTGTTGCATATCATACGATGATGTGGCAAATCTAATCTGAAGTTCGGTTATTTATTGCAAACTGGTGCAATTTAAGCTGTTTTAGTTTCCAAATGTCTTTGTTACAGCAGTGACTACAGTTAAATAGTACTTCATTGACAGTAAAGTGCTTTGTAATGTCAGTGGTTATGGAAAGTGCTCTGTAAATATAAACCTTTCATTTTTAGCATTCATTTTCATATGTTACGAAATTAGGCTTTCTCCCATATGTTAGTGTAGATTCAAACATAAAGGGGAAGAAATTTGTTTTTGTAGCTCTGTATTTGGGCTGTACCAAGTGAACCTTCCATTAATATCCAGGAACGGGAAAGGTTTTGCTGGAATCGGTTGCCAAGGAGACAAAATAGCCAGTTTTGGACACCTAGGGCAAAAGTTGTGAAATTGCTGAACAAGAGACTACAAGCTGTTGGTGTTTACATTTTATTCTATGTTCATCCATGGGATCTGAGTGTCGCTGGCTGGGCCAGCATTTATTGCCCATCCCTAATTACTCTTGAACTGAGCTATTCTGGAGGGCATTAAGAGTCAACCACAGTTCTGTGGGTCTGGAGTCCCAGCAGATTTCCTTCCCTGAAGGGCATTTCTAAACAAGATGTGTTTTTACAACGATCAACAATGATTATCATGAGACTTTTAATTCCAGGTTTTTTTTTGAAGTTTTTTATTTAACACAAATTTGTAACAGTTACAGAGAGAAAAATGGCCCTGTGCAAAGAGCCTTAACATAGTGAAAACGAACAGTGGGAAAGAATAAACATGTTAATAAGTGTTGAAGCCAAAGATCCTTCCATAAGGCACTTTCCCTGCCAGCTCTGTTTGCCCATGCCACACGTGTTCAACTAAACTAACGTGGCCCTAACCCTCTTCCCCCTCCCCGCCCCCCTCCGCCTGGTCTCCCCTGCTCCCCAAGGCCTGACCTGCCAGGTCAGCCCTGCGCTTGGCCCTAGCCCGCCCCGCCCCGCCCCCCCTCCGATCTCCCTGGTGCCCCCTGACCTACGCTAGCCACACTGACCCCTGCCCTTGGCGCCTACCTGTCTCCCGTCCCAGCGCTCAGGCCCTCCCTCCACATGCCAGGGACCCATTAACCTAATTGTATCCCACCGTGCCCTTACAAGTCCCGTGACTAGCCCCTAGCCCATCCCCCTATCAGAGGCCCCGATCTCGCGCCAAAAGGTACCAAGCGCAGGGCCCCTCTCTCCCCCCCCCCCCCCCCCCCCCCCCCCCCCACCCCCCCTGTTGCAATCCCCCCAAAGGACCCTAAACAGTGCGCCCTCCAGCCCCCACTCTCTGTCCAGGCTGAAAACAATCTTGGATAAAACATTACAGTACAGGATAGTTTAACAAACCGCCGCCACACAAAAGGTCTGAGAGCCCAAAGTCCTTTAGTTCCAGTCCAGCTTCTTCTTTTAGTAAAAGTCCTAATCAGAGCAATTTTGAGTTAACAGGCCGCCGCCACTGTACAGCACTGAAAGAACTAAGTGCCCATTAGTTCAAGTCCAGCTTCTTGTCTTTAATAAAGGACCAAACCTGTTCTGGTGTCTCAAAATAGTAGTGGAGTTCCTCAAACGTAACCCAGAGCTTTGCAGGATACAGCATTCCGAACCGAACCTCCTTTTTGTAGAGGGCTGCCTTTACCTTGATGAATCCTGCCCGCCTCTTGGCCAGCTCCGTTCCCAAGTCCTGGTAAATGCGCACCTCGCAGTTCTCCCATCTGCTGCTCCTCTCCGCCTTGGCCCATCGCAGCACACGTTCCCTGTCAGCAAGCCGGTGAAAGCGGACCACCAAGGCCCTCGGTCGGTCGCCCGTCCTGGGCTTCCTTGCGGGGGCTCTATGTGCCCCATCCAACTCCAGGGGTTGAGGGAAGGCCTCCGGTCCCATCAGTGCCTCAAGCATACCCGTCACGTCTGCGCCCACATCTGACCCCTCGCAGCCCTCGGGGAGGCCAACGATTCGTAAATTCTGCCTCCTGGCTCTGTTCCCCAGCTCTTCAAGCTGCTCCTGCATCCTCCTCTGACGGGCGTTCAGCTCCTCCACCTCGTGCTCCAGCTCCGTTACCGTGCCTGCCTGACTGGAAAGCTTCACCTCGACCTCCCTGAGCGCCTTCCCTTGGACCGCCTGTGTCTCGACCATTCGGCCCATCACCGCCCTCATCGGGTCCAGCGTGTCCCTCCTCAGCTCGGCGAAGCAGTTCTTGAAGAACTCCATCTGCTCCTCCCTTGGCCAGTGAGCCTCCGCTCCCCAGTCCCCGCCGTCCGCCATGCTTGGCCGCCCAGCCTGGGGTCCCCGCTGCTCCCGCTTCGATCCTTGCCGCTCCACTCGACCACTTCTGGTCCAGCTGCCCATACCCCGTAAAGGAAGCCTCTTCCCTATCGTCTCCTCCACCGATTCAGGCTGCCAGGTCCCAAAAAAGTCCGTTGACAAAGGTCCGTTTGCCCATCTCGGGCGGGAGCGATCCGACCTGCGACCTGTCTCCTCGAGGGCGCCACCGGAAGTGTTAATTCCAGATTTTTAATTAATTTAAATTTCACTACCTGCCTGCGGTAGGATTCGAACCCCAGTTCCCAGAATTTGTGGATTCAAACCCTGGATCTCTGAATTGAGAGTACAGTGATAATACCACTCTGCCTCCACCTCCCCAGTATCACTGGAGAAAGGCTTGCAGGTAGTGGCCATCTCCACATTCATCATCCAATTAGGGATGGCAGGCAGCATTTGGATGCAGGAGAACCAATTGGAGAACACGATTAGAGGACTAGCTAGCAGTCCCACTGGTACAGCCAAGCACTGCACAGAGAATGGCTCAAAATGGAGATGCTTGTGAAAGGGTCCAAACAGCATACGAAAAACTTAAGATCCTGAATTGTCAACCCAACGTCAGCCTGTCCCGGAAACCCACCTGGAGGGGGCCTAAGTCAAGGAACCACCTCCACGAGGGGTTCTGGCACCTCCAGTATCTTGCCCTCCGGCTTCGTCCCCATAGATGTTGCACTCAGGGTTCAAATGACCAGCTAGCTTTGTATCTTACTGTTCTACACCACTTGATGCACTCATGACTATTAAGTTACCTGCCTGATACATGTAATCAGCCTTTACTACTATATGAAATCAGCAGGAGATTTATATTGGCAATTTCTACCAGCAAAGCAATTGACTCCTTTGTAGTCCTATACAGCTCCCTTGTCAATCAATGTAGCATTTCATTCTGAAATCTAATGAGAATATTTGTTTAAATCTGAACTATTTATTCCTCAGTTTCTGCAAATTCTCACCTGTTGTGGATTTGTGTCACTATTGTCCTGATTTAGACTAAAATCGATGTGTAAGTGGTGTGAGACTAGGTGTTGAACTGTCTGGTACCTATTCTAATAAGATCAGCTCATTTAATGGGGATTTGAAAAAAATTACTATCTGCTTCCCTGAAAAGCTGATTCTATTTTTGTATTTCTGCATCTTCCAAATGACTATTTGCACCACGTATTGATTAGCAAACCAATAGTTTAATATAAAAGGGATCAGCTGCTGTGCTGTTGAGAAATGAATAGCCTGGAGGCAGAAATCGATGATGTTGCCTTTGAGACAGCCAGTCAAGTTCCTGCCGGCAGACAGGGGGGTGCGACTTTTCTGTCCGCCAGTGGTGGATACTGTTATGGGTGGGATGGGAAAAGTTGGAGAAGGGCCAATGATTTGACGCCACAATACATATTTTCGTAATTCACTAGCCAACATAGTACGTCTCATTCTTCATCAAACGTTAACCGAATAAAAGCAGATTAAAATGCAGGCAGCCATTTTGGATTATCCAGTCTATTATCCAACTTTGGTGGGGGAATAGGGTGGCTGAGGGTCATGTGGAAGAGTACTGCAAAGATGCGCTGGGGAACCCATCCCAGTATCCGTGTTTCACAGATAAGGTACTCACAGCAATTCCATTGTACATTTGCCCTGCCCTCGGAACAACGTGAAAATGTGATTTAAATCATGAACTTTCAGTGGGTTACGTCAATAGTTATCCAGAAAAAATTAGAAGCATTAAAATCTCTTCTAATTTAAGGGTAACTACAGCACAGACAGAGTCCCCAAGGGTGTTCCCCCTCCCACACCTGTGACACCTCGGTGGGGTGGGTGGGGGGGGGGATCTCTGCCCAGCCTACATGGCCAACCCAATCACCACCACCCCACTTCAAGGCATGACCTGCACCCCCTACCTCCCTGAGACGCAACCTGTACCCCATCCCAAGGCACAATCATACCCCACCCCTCACAACCAATTCCTACCCACTTACCATATGCACCTTCCTTCTCCCTAGCTGTCCCCTGCTGGACCTTTAACTTATCTGGTTTATGGCAGCGAGCATCTGACAGAGCTGCACTCAGCGTTAAGTCCCAGCGATGCGCAGCAGTGCCCAGAGCTTGTCTATCCTGAGTCAAAGCTGCGGGCAAGATAGGATCAAATAAAGTTAAGATAAAAAAACTAGGTGCGGATTGACAACCTGACTGATTATCACTCTGAGGCAGGTCAGGCCCATATAAGCATATGATTGAAAGCTGAGTGAAAGAGGGAGAATGTAAGAAGTTTCTTAATGAAGAAAATAGGGAGGGCAGCAGGGTAGGGCTGAGGTCCCAGGTTCGATCCCGGTCACTGTCCGTGTGGAGTTTGCACATTCTTCTTGTGTCTGCATGGGCTTCATCCCCCAGAGATGTGCAGGGTAGGTGGATAGGCCATACTAAATTGGCCTATAATTGGAAAAAAAATTGGATACTTTAAATTTATTTTTAAAAAAGAAGAAAATAGAGGAAGAGAGGTGAAGAGAATTAGGGAGGAAACTCCAGAGTTTAGGAGTGAGGCAGCTGAAAGCATGACTGTCAATGCTGGAGCAAAATCAGAGCTGCTCAAGACGCCACAACTGGAGGAACACAGATATCTTAGAGGGCTGTAGAGCTGGAATCAGAGGATTATGGGGCTGGAATAAATTATAGTATATGGGATGGGAAAGGCAATGATGGAATTTGAAAGCAAGAATTTAAGAATTGAAATGTTTCTTAACCTGGCATTAGGGGTGATGAATGGATGTAGAGAACGTGTCCTAAGTTAGGATAGAGACAGCAGAATTTTGAATTGCCTCAAGTTTACAGAGGCATTACAGTTGGCCAGCAGTGCATTGGAATAATCCAGCCCAGAGGTAACAAAAGCTTGAATGAGAGTATCAGCAGCACATAAACTGCGGCACGATTAGAGTCAGAAAATGCAATGGAGGTGGATAAGCAGGTCTTAGTGATGGTGTGGATATATAGTTAGAAGTTCGTCCTGAGATCAGATATAACACCAGGGTTATGAATAATGTTAATTCCGCCTCGGGCTGTTGCCAAGATGGGAGAAATTGGGTGGCTAGGGAATGGGGTTTGTGGCAGGAAGTACAGACAATGGGCTGGATTCTCCAATTCTGTGGCTATGGCCGCAGGATCCGTCTGGTCTTACGCCCAACAGGTCGGCGGCTCCCCTGTCCTGGTGCTCCGCCCAGTGGGGGGCTAGCAGCCGTGCCACGTAAAGCCCCCGGCTTCACCTGCCAATACGGACGCAGAATGGCCGTGTCCGTGACAGCGCATGCACACGGCGGCGGCACGCAGACCCAACCTGCCAAAAACCGTCCCACTGTAACTCACCACACCACCCCCCAACCAGTCCCCCCTGCCTGTGGAACGGCTCCCACCCCCCGACTGTGGCGGAGCTGGACACAGTCCGCAGCCACCATGCGAGGTACCCGAAAAGTGAGAAGATACGCGCCCCACGCCATCGGGTTCTCGGCCCATCGGGGGCGGAGCATTGGGGGAGGACCTCGGGGTGACGTCCTGAGGCTGTACCGATGACACGCGTATGCCATTTTTGAGGGGGCAGGTTTGGGAGAGATGGTGGTGAGGTCGAACTGGTTATCCATGCTGTGGTTTCAGATAATGTCACTGAGGGACAGGATGTCGGTGAGAAATGGGAGACGCCAAGGATAAACCCTGAGGGTGTACCTGAGGTTACAGCCAGCAGCAGCAAGAGAACGTATTGTAGATGATTCTCTAACTACATTTCAATAGGTAAGAATGGAACCAGCCACTCAGCTGGAAAATAGTGGAGAAACATTGAAGGATAGCGTGGTCAACTATGTCAAAGGCTATTAATGGGTTGAGAAGAACAGGAAGGGATGATTTACCTTTGTCACAGGCACAAAGGATGTAATTTATGATTTTTGTAGGAAGTATTTTGATTCTGTGGTGGGGCAGAAACCTGATTGGAGAGATTCAAACTTGAACACTTCTGGGCATGAATTTGAGAATCAATTCAAGGACTTTGAAGGGGAAGGGGAGTTTGAATATTAGGTGGAGGTTCGCAGGAACTGAGAAGTCAAGGATTAATTTTCATTGAGGAAAGAGGTGATGATCAGTGTTCCTTCTAAGCCATATGGCCATCAACCTGAATGTTCACATGCAGGCGGCACCCTAGTCAGCCCTTTAAGATCCCTACGTGCGTAGCTGTGCAAAACGATTTAAAGGGCACACACACACAACAAAATTAATTTGAGTGTATGTTGGTGATGATAGCAAGTAGCACCTTTGGTTTTGTAAACTGTCTTTTTTTCAAGTGTTCCATCATTCCTATTGTCCATTTTTTCTTAATTATTGGAAGTGAGGTCAAGGACTAAAAGAACCGGACTTGGTTCCATCATTATTTTGTAATAAACCCAACATCCACAATGAATGGTTTACTCAGGGCTCAGGGATGGTCCAGGATTCCAAATTCAGTTTAGGTTGAACTAGCGATAGCTACTAGGGTAGTAGATTTACCAATTCATTCACAGGATGTGGGCATCGCTGGCTCAATCACTATTTATTGCCCAACCATAGTTGCCCTTGAAAAAGTGGTGGTAAGCTGCCACTTCCTTGAACTGCTGCAGTCCATATTGAATAGGTACATCCACTGTGCTGTTAGGGAGGGAGTTCCAGGGTTATGACCTTGAGGCAGTGAAGGAGGCATGACATTGTTCTAAGTCATAATGATGTTTTGCTTGGAGGGGAATTTGCAGGTGGTGGTGTTCCAATGTTTCTGCTGCCCTTGTCCTTCTATGTAGCAGAAGTCACAGGTGTGGAAGGTGCTGTTGAAGAAGCTTTGCCGAGTTGCTGTACTACATCCTTGCAGATGGTACACATTGCTGCCACTGTGCATCAGTAATGGATGGAGTGAATGTTTAAGGTGGTGGATGGGGTGCTAATCAAGTGGACTGTTTTGTCCTGGATGATGTCAAGCTTCTCCAGTGTTTTTTTTTATTTATTTACGGGACGTGGGCATTGCTGGTTAGGCCATTTATTGTCCATCCCTGGTTGCCCTTCAGAAGATGGTGGTGAGTTGTCTTCTTGAACCGCTGCAGTCCCTAACGTGTATGTATACCCACAGTGCTGATATGGAGGGAGTTCCAGGATTTTGCCCCAGCAACAATAAAGGAACAGTGATATATATCCAAGTCAGGATGGTGAGTGACTTGGAGGGGAACCTCCAGGTGGTGGGGTTCCCAGGTATCTGCTGCTCTTGTCCTTCTAGATGGTAGCGGTTGTGGGTTTAGAAGGTGCTATGAAATGAACCTTGGTGAGTTACTGCAGTGCATCTTGTAGATGGCACACACGGCTGCCACTGTTCATCAGTGGAGGAAGGTTTGAATGTTTGCGGAAGGGGAAGCAATCAAGTGGGCTGCTTTTTTGCTTTGTCCTGAATGGTGTTGAGCTTCTTGAGTGTTGTTGGAGCTGCACTCATCCAGGCAAGTGGAAAGTATTCCATTACACTCCTGACTTGTGCCTTATAGATGGTTGACAGGCTTTGGGGAGTCAGGAGGTGAGTTACTCGCCGTCGTATTCCTTGCCTTTGCCCTTCCCTGGTAGCCACAGTATTAATATGGCTAGTTGAGTTCAGTTTCTATTTAATGGTAACCTCCAGGATGTTAATTGTGCAATGGCCATACTACTGAATATCTAGGGGTGATGGTTAGATCCTCTCTTGTTGGAGGCTGTCAAGCACTGTGCGAATGTAACTTGCCACTTGTCAGCCCAAGCCTGGATATTGTCGAGGTCTTGCTGCATTTGGACATAGACTGCTTCATTATCTGAGGAGTTGTTGGAACTGGACTGCTTCAATATTGGAGAAGTCACATTAGCGAATATCCCTCCATTGTCCAATCATCCCCACTTCTGAACTTATAATGGAGAGAAGATTACTGAAGTACATAGAACATAGAACAGTACAGCACAGAACAGGCCCTTCGGCCCTCGATGTTGTGCCGAGCAATGATCACCCTACTTAAACCCACGTAACCCACGTAACCCGTATACCCGTAACCCAACAATCCCCCCATTAACCTTACACTACGGGCAATTTAGCATGGCCAATCCACCTAACCCGCACATCTTTGGACTGTGGGAGGAAACCCACGCACACACGGGGAGGACGTGCAGACTCCACACAGACAGTGACCCAGCCGGGAATCGAACCTGGGACCCTGGAGCTGTGAAGCATTGATGCTAACCACCATGCTACCATGAGGCCCACAGTAGTTGAAAATGGTTGGGCCTCGGACACTACCCTAAGGAACTCCTGCAACAATGTCCTGGGATTGAGATGATTGACTCCAAACAACACAATTATCTTCCGGGTGTGAGTCCAACCATGGAGCGTTTTCCTCATGATTCATTTTGACCTCAGTTTTGTTTGGTTTCCTTGATGCCACACTCAGTCAAATGCTGCCTTGAGGTCAAAGACAGTCAGTTCTACCTCACCTCTGGAGTTCAGCTCTTTTGTCTATGTTTGTACCGAGTCTATAATAAAGTCAAGAGTTTACCGAGTCTGTAATAAAGTCAAGAGTTAAGTGACTCTAGCAGACCCCAAACTGAGCATCAGTGAGCAGGTTAATGCTGATCACACTGCTGACGATCGAGAGTCGACTAATGGAGCGGATCTTGGCCAGGTTGATTTATCCTACTTTTATTGTGAACAGGGCATATCTGGGCATTTTTACTCATTACCGGATAGATGCCAGTGTGTAGCTGTACTGGAACAACTTGGCTAGGGGTGCAGCTAATAAGTCTTCAATAATATGACCGGATTGTTGTTAGTATCCAGTCCCCTCAGCTGTTTCTCGGATTTGTCAAGGGCATCACTATGGGCATCATAGCCTGTGCCAGTATTTATTGTCCATCCTGAATTGCTCTTGAACTGAGCGGCTTGCTAGGCCATTTCAGAGGACATTTGAAGAGTCAACCACATTGCTATGGATCTGGAATCACATGGAGGCCAGACCAGGCAAGGACAACAGATTTCCTTCCCTAAAGGACATTAGTAAACCAAATGTATTTTTATGTCAATCAACAATGGTTTCATGGTCATCATCAAACTTTAATTCCAGACTTCTATTGAATTGAAATTTCACCGCCTGCCCTGGTGGCATTGGAAACCGGGGTCCCCAGAATATTACCCTGGACCTCTGGATTATTAGTCCAGTGACTAATGTTTGTTGCGTCTCCTCCACCTGTCAGTTGTTTAATTGCCTACCAACATTCATCTGGATGTGGCAGGATTCCAGAGTTTAGATCTAATACATTGGTTGTGGGATCACTTAATCTTTCTATCACATTCTGTCTCCACAATTTGGCATACGGGTAGGTGTGTTATAGTTTCACCAGCTTATTTTTAGATATGCCTGGTCCTGCTCCTGACATGCTCCCTTGCACCCTTCATTGAACAAGGGCTGATTCCTTTGTTTGATGTTAATGGTAGAGTTTCTGCTGCTGCTGATAGACCACAGCACGTCATGGATGCCCAATTTTGAGCTATATCTGTGCGAAATCTATTTGAAAAACAACAATTGTCTTTGGGATTCCTGAACCAAAGAAAGGAAAATTAGTTTAGTCCCTGCTCATCGTAGCTGTACAGCAATCTGTATGCAGCTTCAACAGATTCAGGAAAAGTTCAGTTCTGATGCTGTCTTTTGATATACCCTGCAATTGACTCACATTCTGACACTTGGTGTTGAAACTACTAGGATGAACATTTTCAACAACTCTCCAGCAATTGCTCCATGATGATATGATTGCAACTACCTTGGATGGGAAATCTGAAACAGGTGCCTTCAATATCCGGGCAGCAGTCAAGCAAGGTTCTGTGATAGCCCCCATACTATTTACACTCCATCTGACAATTTGTGATGAGTCACCTTATCAAAGATCAATTGCCCTCTATTAACATCTGGATGGAAAACTCCTGAACCTCAGCTGCCTCCATGCAAAATTAAACTGAAATTCATAGACACGCACTATCTGTAGTTTAAGATGACTGCAGTGTTGCCACTCTGTACCAGATATGTAAGCCTTCCTTGATGTCTTCAATTCTGTATACAACAGACGTAACCTACCCTTCAATATTGTCAAAACAAAACTCATGTCAAACCATACCCATTCAGTCAAATATTCCACCTCCCATATATGTTCTCATATGGCGCAAGGTGGCACAGTGGTTAGCAGTGCTGCCTGACAGCACCAGGGACCTGGGTTCAATTCCAGCTTTGGGTCACTGCATGTGTGGAGTTTGAATGTTCTCCCCATGCCTGCATGGGTTTCCTCCGGATGCTCCAGTTTCCCCACTGTCCAAAGATTTGCAGTTAGCTGGAATGGGTATGCTAAATTGCCCCTTAGTGTCCAAAAACGTTAGGTGGGGATACTGGTTTATGGGGATGTGGGCCTAGATAGGGTGCTCTTTCAGAGGGTCGGTGTAGACTCGATGGACTGAATAGCCTCCATCTGCATTGTACTGATGATTCTATGAAAGAGTTACATGATCTCACTAACTATATTCAGATTCACCGCACGTAAACTAACACAGTGAGGGAAGGGGAGCAGTTACTTTAAAAACTTATTCAACCACAAAATTCCCTAATCGCCTGAAACAACATCCATTTTGTTTTGGTCTTTATTATGTTTCCATAGAGTTATGTTGAAGACTTACTGAGGATTTTGGATTGAAAACCTGCTTTTGACATGCTTACTCTGTGCCAGCAATACTTTTATTATAGCCGATCAGCACGTTAGGAACATTTCATCAAATGTGGCAGAGCTGACATTTTCAGAATTGTTTTAAATTAGTTTTCTACTCGAGATAGCTTGGCCCTATGTCACACTTTCCTCTCTATGCGAGCAATGTATCTTTTAATTGTGCATTATATTAGATTAAAGTTACTACCAGTGTTCAGAAGTTAACTTCTTCAAGGTTTCAGTTTATTGATAGAAGCTGACTTTAGACCTCCGTACATATTAAGTAGATATTTTGAATCAGTTAAATAATTGAATTCTTGTAATACATTTGTGATCCTTTTGGTCTGGCTTTTATAAAGTAAGGAGAAGATGTGGTAAAACTGCTGTTGTACAACTCTAGATTTTACTGAAATTAAACGAATAGCAAAGGCATTTCTCCACAGGTTTTGTAGTAAGCTTACTTGCAGAAAAAATGCTGTGATTGCCCAAATGGGATAAGATCAATTTTCACTTAAGTTGTTCTGGGCAATGTAATAAAGCTTAGAGCTCATAAAACTGTTATAAATTTCCATAGTAAAATGTGTTCGCCTTTTTCGGTTTCAAGAGGCAATTTAATGTAATTTGCCATAATTATATTTTGTTCCAAGTTGCTGAATCTCAGATAATTTGAATATTTATGATGCTGTTCCAATATCACTTGAGGTTTTCCTTCTTTACGTTTTCCCTGCATCTAAATCAAATCACCCCCCCCCCCCCCCCCCCCCACCCTTTACCATTCAGTGTAAAATATCATCTTGAGATTTGGCCTGCACGACCTCTCCATGGACATCAGTGTGGGCTGGCTGGTTCCCAGGCAACAGCAATAGTTAGAGTGGCAGTGGTGGGATGACAAACGCTGTGAACCTGAGAGATGACAACAGGTTCCGCTCATGCCACACCCTGGAGGGGCGGCAGTGGGCGTTGGGGGGGGATTGTCTCAGCAATCTGAGTAATCGTTTGGAGGACAGCTTGCTGGGCTGCAGTGGCATCCGACAAGTACCTTTGAACACTGATATCCACACCCATGATGGCAGAGTCTGAGCTTCCATGGCAGAGAGCTGAGTCTGCACGCGAGCAGTCTCCAAGCTCTCTAAGCCCTGTGAAAAGTTGGTGCCCCTCTTCTACATGCACCTTAACATTGCACATAGGCTCTCCAGCAGGTCTGCCAAAGCACCAAGATTTCCTTCTGCAAACTCTCTTGCCTTCTTCTGCAGCCTTCCCCATCAAAGTGCCTATCTGAGTGCTCTGCAGCAGGACTCATGTGACCCTACCCTCCAGGGAGCTTGCATCTGTGCTATCCTTCCTGGCCCCTGAATGAAATGTTGTGTCAGTCTACTGCCAGTGTGAGAACAAGTGGCAATCTTTCATCATCACTGTCTTCTGACTCTTCCAACATTTGCTCTTCTATTGTCTTGGCCGGGGTCAGTTCTTGGACATCTGAAAGGAGAAAGGCACAAGTGCAGGGTTGTGAAGAGCAGAAAGGAAATGTAAGAGGTGCATGCTTACAGGATCTGCAGCTTATCAGAAGAAATTGTGGAATGAAAAGAAGTGGGATGTGAGAAGGAGGATTAGGTATAAGTGTACTGTCATTTTGATCATTTCCACCCCACTCTGACTACGGTGCATCAATGCTTGGTGTCTGTTGGGGATATGATGCATTGAGCAGTGTTTGAGGCTGATCTTGACAAATTGTGTGACATCATTGAACTTTTTGTACTTACCATACAGAGAGTGCAATGGAGGTTCACCAGACTAGTCCCTGGGGTGGCAGGATGTCTTACGAAGAGAGATTGAGGAAACTGGGCCTGCATTCTCTTGAGTTTTGAAGAATGAGAGAGGATGTCATTGAAACTTACAAATTCTTAAAGAGTGTATCAGGGTTCATGTAGATAGGATGCTTCCCTGAGCTGACAGGTATGTCTAGAACCAGGGGACACAGTCACAGTATCAGGGGCAGGCCATTTAAGACTGAGATGAGAAGGAATGTCTTCACTTAGAGGGTGGTGAATCTTTGGAATTCTGTACCCCAGAGGGCTGTGGAAACTTAATAATTGAGCATGTTCAAGACTGAAATTAATAGAGTTCTGGAGACTAATGACATCAAGGGTTATGGGAAAAATGGGATGGGGGTAGATAATCAGCCAATATCTGTTTGAATGGTAGAGCAGTTCAACAAGCCAAATGGTTCCTGTGTTTCTATGTCACTGCAAACAGCTCTTGTGGCTCGGTACCTGACACTGACCAGCATGGCTATCTGATGTCACTGCCTTCTCAGACTCTCCCAGATCTCTCGGAACAGAGCATATTTGTCCTCCTCCTGTTAGGGAACAAAGATAGTTTTAAGGGAATTATATTTGTATTGGCAAATATTAGAAATAAGTTAAAAGCAAATTACTGTGGATGCTGGAATCCGAAACAAAAACAGAAAATACTGGACAATCTCAGCAGGTCTGACAGCAGACCTGATTAGAAATAAGGGGCGGTATTCTCCCCTTCCACGCCGGGTAGGAGAATCGCCATGGCGCCGTGCGAAATGCGCCACGCCGCCCCGACACACGCCGCAAGTCTCCCAACCCCCCCCCCCCCCAACCGAAACCAGCACCGCGAGAATCGTGCCGGGCTGCTCGGAGAATCGCCGCAAACGGCGAGCAGCGATTCTTTGGCCCGGATGGGCCGAGCGGCCAGCGAAAAGCTGACAGTCCCGCCGGCGCCATCCACACCTGGTCGCTGCCAGCGGGTACTCGTCGCGAAGGCTTGGGGGAGCGGCCTGTGGGGGGGGGGGGGGGGGGCCTCCGAAGGGGTCTGGCCTGCGATTGGAGCCCACTGAATGGCGGGCCGGCCTCTTCCCCCCCACCCCCGGGCCTACTTTCCTCCGAGGCTGACCCCTGAACACCGACCCCATGTTGGGTCAAGGCTGACGCACGTAAGAAGTTCCCCGCACATGCGCAGGGTGGCGCGGCCCAACTGTGCATGCGCAGGATTGAGCTGGCCCAACTGCGCATGTGCGGGTTGGCACGGCGCCCATTTGGTGCCGCGTAAGGAGGCTGAAGTGGCGTGAACCGCTCCAGCACCGTGCTGGCACCCTGTGGGGGCCAGAATAGGTCGTGCCCGGGCCCTGTTCGTAACGTTGTGAAACGCAATGGCGTTCACGGCAGCGCGAACACTTGGGCTCAATATCGGAGAAGCCCCCAACGTATAGGTTTAAGTGGATTTAATGTTTCTGTGCCTGGAATGTAATCCTATAGTTTGATTAATGCTGTGGGGGTCGGTTAATTTCTAACTTTGTTTCTATTGTGTGTAGAGAGGACTATGGCGTGAAGAATAAATAAAAGGCATAATCATGGGTGTGTTGCTTAGCAAAAGGGACCATGTAAGGTAGAGAAGCTTTTAAGTTTTCATTTAGCTAATTTAGTAGCAGTGCAAGATAGGTAGTGAGAGAGAAGGCAACACTCACCGCTCTGCTAGAAGCAATTGGTTTTGGAAGGTTAAAAAGGGACCGTGTCTCTCCGCCATGCTGGAAGAAAAGCCACACTAAGGAGTAATGGTTAAGAAAACAGGTGCCAGAAATCCAAAGTCCAGCTGGTTAAGGAAACTAGAGACATTAAGTGTCCAAAACGTTTGAGGTTAAGTGAACAGGGAACAAGGTATGGTTCAGAAGAATCCAAAGAAGTCTTCTGGGTGAAAGGGATAATTGCAGGAACCAGATTTAACGTGGGACATCAGCCTTCAGAGGTAATCAAACGTTTGATGTAATTTTAATACAGTCTGGAAATCGAGAGTTAAAGCAATTGTGAGCAGTTTGCACAGCGGCCAAGACAAAGAAATCTTAAAGGTGTAGAATCCTGGACTGGATATGCTGTTAAAAGCGGACCGGAAGCTTTGTTTAAAAGTGTCATTTGAGACTTCGGGTGGCGGCTATGAAGGAGTAAGTCGCACATTTGGTGGCTCCCGCTCGGGTCGGACTTTTGGACCTTTTCCCCCGATTTTCTACCGGACTTGAACTGTAAAACTGTAGACAGAGGCAATTATGTATTGAATTCCCACATCGGTGCATGGAGAGAAGGACTAGAAGTGCTCGTAAAGGCAGAAACAGAAAGACAGAGAAAGCTTGGGCTGAAGCTGCAGCGGGAGATAGCATGGCAGAGGACCGGACCTCTGGTTTGTTGACCCAACGGTCAACGGAGCAGCTGATGCAAGTCATTCAGGAAGGCTTTGCCAATCAGAAACGGGACTGCTTGGACCCGATAAAAGAGTCGATTGAGCGGTTGGAGCCCAAGATCTGGCGATTCAGAGGGTGGAGAAAGCGCTGGCTGAGCAGGAGAAACATCAAACTGCGGTGGAGTTGGAGGTGGGGATGCTGAGAGACCAGCAGAAGAAGCTCCTGGAGAAGGTGGAGGACCTAGAGAATAGGTCTTGCCGGCAGAACTTGAGAATCGTTGGGCTCCCGGAGGGATCCGAAGGAGCGGTCGCTGGGGCATACATCGCAGATATGTTTGAGAAACTGCGGGAGGATGGGGCATTCTCCCGACCCTTGGAGGTGGACAGGGCTCACAGAGCACTCGCGAGGAAGCTGTGAACGGGAGACCCCCCCGAGGGCAATGGTGGTGAGATTCTCCAGGTACTTGGATAAGGGGCGCATTCTACAGTGGGCCAAGCAGACACGGAGCTGTAAGTGGGACAATAGTATCCTGCAGGTCTACCAAGACCTCAGGGTGGAGGTGGCCAGGAGAAGAGCAGGAATCAACCAGATTAGGTCTATCCTTTTTAAGAAAAAGGATAAGTTCGGACTGTTGTATCCGGCCCGTCTCTGGGTCACGTATGAGGAACAGCACTTTTATTTCGAGTCGCCTGAGGACACGCTGCACTTTGTGAAAAGTAAAGGACTGGTGGTTGTTTGAGAACTTTTGAACTTTGCTGCAACGTTCATGTTTTTTTCTCTTTTTTGTTTCTCTGTTCTTTAAAAAAAAGTTTCTCGTTTTTTGTTTCGCGGAAGCTGTTTGTAATACCTTCTGTATTTATTTGGGACCAGTGGCAGAGCTGAGTGAGTTAAGGTTTTCATTTGCACTGTTGGGGGATGGAAGTGTGCTTGTTTAGAATTTGGTGTTTTTCTGTCGTGCAATTGTGTGGGGATTGTTTGATGTTGGAGTATGTTTGTATCAGTTGGGGGGGGGGGAGGGAACAATAGCTGGGAGACTATCCGGCAACAGGGATGGGGTCCACCGAGCTAGCTGGGCGGGCTTGCTCACGGAAGTGCAGTGGGGGGTGTGCATATGTTCAGTTTATCAAAGGGGTTGGGTTACAGAGTGTTGTTACTAGGGGGGAGGGGGGGACTTGGGCCAAGGGACAGAGAGGAGGTTGGCGGCGGAGGCTGCCTGGGGGAGGGCCGGTGGAGGCGCCGAACATTGGCTGGAAGCGGGCCCAAAAAAGGGGATGGCTGATCAGTGAGGGGGGGGGGGGGGGGGGGGGGCGGGGGCAATGAGCCACCCAACTAGACTGACCATCTGGAATGTTCGAGGGTTAAATGGGCCGGTCATGAGATTGTCGCTTTAAGAAATGGTTAGCTGTTCATGTTACTGCAGTGATGTCAGAGTGTGGGTGAAGCTGAGCTCTGGTTCTGCTTTTTAGTTTCCCTTTGAGAAAAGCTTGGGTGTGTCTGGGTTTTCCAGTGAGCTGCAGCTGAAGTTAAACAAAGAGCTGTCCTGTTGATCTCTGCCATCCAAAGACTATCTCTGGATCATTTGGTGAATTCAGAATTATAAATGTTCTCAATAGTGAATGTGAACCTAATGTGCTCCTGTTTAAAGGTTTGTTAAGTCTTTTGGATGTTAAAAGGACAGCTTAAAGGATTACTTAGTGTTGTATTCTTTGGGGGTTATCTTTGAATTAATGGTTACTAAGATATTCACTGTTTGTTTTAAAAAGGTTAATTTGAGTTCAGAGAATAAACATTGTTTTGTTTTTAAAAATACTGGTCCATTTCTGCTGCACCATACTTGTAGAGTGAGCCGTATGCTCCCCATACCACAATCTATTAAATGTTGTGGGTCAGGTGAACGCCATGATACACTTTGGGATTCTCTAAACCCTGACCCATAACAAGGGCACGTGTGTTCGCGCATCTTAGGGGACTGAAGGCAGACGTGATAATGTTGCAGGAGATGCACCTCAGAGTAACTGACCAGATTAGATTGAGGAAAGGCTGGGTCAGTCAGGTCTTTCACTCGGGACTGGATTCAAAGACTAGATGGTTCGCGATCCTGATCAATAAGCGGGTGGTGTTTGAGGCGGGTAGAATAGTTTTGGATGTGGGAGGTCGGTACATTATGGTCAGTGTGAAACTGGAGGGGGTGCAGGTGGTATTAGTAAATGTGTATGCACCAAATTGGGATGATGTGCAGTTTATAAAGAGGATGCTGGGGAAGATACCGGACCTGGACTCGCACAGGTTGGTCATGGGAGGGGACTTCAACACAGTATTGATCCTGGCTTGGACCGATCAAGCCCGAAAACGGGCAGGGTGCCAACAATGGCAAAGGAACTTAAAGGGTTCATGGAGCAAATGGAGAGGGGTGGGGGGTGGTGGATCCATGGAGATTTAGGCAGCCGAGGGTGAAGGAGTTCTCCTTCTACTCACAAGTGCATAAATTGTACTCCCAGATCAATTTCTTCATTTTGAGCAGGGCCTTACTGGCAGGGGTGGTGGACACGGGGTACTCGGCGATCACAATCGCAGACCATGCTCTGCACTGGGTTGACCTGCATGTTAGTAAAGATAGTAACCAGCGCCCGCACTGGAGGTTAGATGTGGGACCTTTGGCTGACGAAGGGGTGTGCGAGCGGATGAGGAAATGCATTCAGAACTACCTGCAGGTCAACAACACATGGGAAATTTCAGCAGCGATGGTCTGGGAAGCACTGAAGGCTGTGATCAGAGGGGAGCTGATCTCGATACGAGCCCATAGGGGCAGAGATGGACCGACTGGTAAAGGAGATACTACAGATCGATAGGGGGTATGCGGAGACCCCAGAGGCAGGGCTTTTAAGTGAACGGCGGAGGCTACAGGCGGAGTTCGGCTTGGTAACCACAGAGAGGGCAGTGGAGCAGCTGAGAAAGGCGAGGGGGGGGATCTATGAGTATGGAGAGAAGGCCAACAGAATGCTTGCACAGCAGCTTAGAAAGAGGGAGGCAGCCAGGGAGATAGGGAAAGTAAATGACGGAGATGGGAACCTGGTTGGAGATTCAGCAGGGGTGAATAAGGCGTTGAGGGTTTTCTACAGTAGGCTATATAGGTCGGAACCCCCTATAGGGCCGGAGGGGATGAGGAACTTCTTGGGGGGGGGGGGGGCTGAATTTCCCAAAGGTGGACGGGGAGCTTGTAGGGCTTGGTGCCCCGATCAGGTTGGAAGAGATAGTGGAGGGTCTGAAGACCATGCAGGCGGGTAAAGCCCCGGGGCCGGACGGGTACCCAGTGGAGTTTTATAAAACGTTCTCTGGGATATTGGGGCCAGTGTTGATGAGGATGTTCAATGAGGCAAGGGGAAGAGGGATGCTGCCCCCGACGATGTCACAGGCCACAATTTCGCTGATTCTGAAGCGGGACAAGAAGCCAGAGCTGTGTGGGTCCTACAGGCCGATATCCCTGTTGAATGTGGACGCCAAACTGCTGGCCAGAATTTTGTCCTCCAGGATTGAGGATTGTGTTCCAGAGCAGACGGGGTTTGTTAAGGGTCGGCAGTTTGTGGCCAATGTAAGAAGGTTGTTAAATGTGATCATAATGCCCCCGGAAGGTAGGGAGGTGGAGATAGTGATCGCAATGGATGCAGAAAAGGCTTTTGATCGGGTAGAATGGGGGAGGCACTGGGACGGTTCGAATTTGGGCGGGGCTTTATTGACTGGGTCAGGTTGCTGTATCAGGCTCCTGTGGCAAGTGTACGGACGAATAGGACAACATCGGACTATTTTATACTGCACCGGGGGACAAGACAGGGATGCCCTCTCTCCCCACTGTTGTTCGCGCTAGCAATAGAGCTGTTGGCAATTGCTCTCAGACCCTCAAGGGGGATGTGGAGCATAGAGTCTCACTCTATGCAGACGACCTGCTTCTGTATGTATCGGACCCATTAGAGGGGATTGAAGAAATCATGAGGATTCTCGGGGAATTTGGCTGGTTTTCGGGGTATAAGCTAAATATGGGGAAAAGTGAGATGTTTGCGGTCCAGGCAAGGGGACAGGAGAGGCAATTGGGTGAGCTGCCGTTTAGATTATTAGGGGGAAGCTTTAGGTACCGAGGCATTCAAGTGGCGCGGGAATGGGACCGGCTGCATAAATTAAATCTGGCTCGGCTAGTAGACCAAATGAAGGACGATTTTCAGAGATGGGACGCGCTCCCGTTGTCATTAGCTGGGTGGGTGCAGACGGTGAAGATGACGGTCCACCCGAGATTCCTGTTCGTGTTTCAACGTCTCCCCATCTTTATTCCGCGGTCCTTTTTTAAACAGATCAACAAAGTGATCGCTGGCTTTGTTCGGGCGGGCAAGACCCCGCGGGTAAGGAAGGTAATGCTTGAGCGGAGTTGGGGAGAGGGCGGGCTGGCGCTGCCAAATTTTAGTAACTATTACTGGGTGGCGAATATAGCCATGATCAGGAAGTAGGTGGTGGGGGAGGGGGCGGCACGGGAGCATATGGAGGCGGCTTCATGCAAGGGCACCAGCTTGGGGGCATAGGTAACTGCGCCTCTGCCTTTCCCGCCACTACGGTACTCCACCAGCCCTGTGGTGGTGGCAGACCTGAGCGACTGGGGGCAATGGAGGGGACATGTGGGAGCAGAGGGAACATCGCTCTGGTCTCCAATCTGTAATAATCACCAGTTTGCCCCGGGAAGTATGGATGAGGGGTTCCGGATATGGTGGAGAGCAGGGATTGAGAGGATAGAGGATATGTTTATAAAGGGGAGCTTTCCGAGTATGAGGGCGCTGGAGGAGAAGTTTGGTTGGCGAGAGGAAATGAATTCAGGTATCTGCAGGTGGGGGTCTTCCTACGTAAACAGGTGTCAACCTTCCTGCTCCTACCGCGAAGGGGGATTCAGGATACCGTAGTTTCCAGAGGGTGGGTCGGAGAAGGGAGCATCTCGGACATTTACAAGGAACTTATGGGGTCAGAGGAGACGCAGGCCGAGGAGCTGAAGCGCAAGTGGGAGGAGGAGTTGGGAGGAGAGATAGAGGATGGTCTATGGGCAGATGCGTTGAGTAGAGTGAACAAGTTCGCAATGTGTGCCAGGCTCAGCCTGATACAATTTAAGGTCGTTCACCGGGCTAACATGACAGTGGCCCGGATGAGCAGATTCTTTGGGATGGAAGACAGGTGTTCAAAATGTGCGGGAGGACAAGCGAACCATGTCCACATGTTCTGGACATGCCCGAAGCTTAGGGCATTTTGGCAGGGGTTTGCAGATGTCATGTCCACGGTGTAGAAAACAAGGGTGGCGCTGAGTCCAGAGGTGGCGATTTTCAGGGTGTCGGTAGACCCGGGAATCCAGGAGGAGAAAGAGGCAGACGTTCTGGCCTTTGCTTCCCTGGTAGCCTGGGGACGGATACTATTAGCTTGGAGGGCCTCAAAGCCCCCTAAGTCGGAGACCTGGCTATCGGAATGGCTTGCTTTCTCTGTTTGGAGAAAATCAAGTTCGCCATGAGAGGGTCACTGTTAGGGTTCACCCGGAGGTGGCAACCGTTCGTCGACTTTTTCACGGAAAATTAATCGTCAGCAGAAGGGGGGTGGGGGCGGGTTAGCTTAGCGTAGAGTAGGGGGTTAATAAAGTTGGGACCTGTAAGGGAGGGAGACGGCTTTTGCACTATGTTTATAGTTTCATGTACATTGTTTATTGTGTTGTTGTTATAATACCAAAAGATACCTCAATAAACTGTTTATTTTTTTAAAAAGTGTAATTTGAAAAACCTGGACTGGATTTCAGAATGCAAACCACCAAGGGAAAACATGGGCGGGATTATCTCAGCCCAGGTTGGGCCGAAGAAACGCCGGGAGAGGTGCGAATCGCGCATTGCCGCCCGACGCCGGTCTGCTGATTCTCTGGAGAGCAGAGAATTGACGCCGGCATCTGGCGATTCTCTGCCCGGGATGGGCCGAGCAGCCGTAAAAAATATCCGCGTCCTGCCGGCGCCGTCGACGGTGTGCTCTTACGCGGCGGGACCTCACCGTGCATGCATCCAGGGGCGGCCTGGTTGGGGGGGTGGCGGGGTGGAGGAGGGAGGCCCCTGGAGGGCCTACCGATCGGCGGGCCGGCCTCTTGGGCTGGGGGCCTCTTTTGTTCCGCCCCCGGCCCCTGTAGCCCTACGCCATGTTGCGTCGGGGCCGGCGCTGAGAAGGGAGCCACTGCGCATTAGCGCTGGTCCCACTGCGCATGCGCAGACCCGTGGTGTCCATCTGATGCTGGCATCAGCAGCTGAGCGGCGTGGGTCGCTCCACTGCCGTGCTGGTCCCCTGTAGGGGTCAGAATTGCTGCTCCTGAGGGCATGTTGACTCTGTCGAGAAACGCGATGGCGTCAACACTTAGCCTCAGAATCACAGAATCCCGCCCAATATTTCTGAAGAAGATTCTAAAGTGTGTTTTGGGGGTGGAGTTAGGAAACTCTCACGTGAGAATCATCTGGGGAGATTCTGAGGAGACCTCCATAAACATTGACTTGAGGTTCAGCGTGGAGTGTGTATTTACCCACAGTCATCTTGTGTGCTTAAAAGGCATTTTGTGTCAATGAGACCATTGTAGATTAAGGAGCACTTTGTAATCCGTATTAATCCTAAAACCTCTGTGTAAATGCTACGATAAGGGGGAAGTAAAGGTGTATTGTATCATAACCCATTTTTTTCATTTTAGTAAAAGAAATTCATGTTCTTAAACTAATTTTCAATCCTGTGTCTCTGTACTCCATGTTTTAGAAATAGAGGTAACAGTTACAAAAACAGAAAATATTGGGCAATCTGAGCAGGTCTGACAGCATCTGTGGAGGGAGAAGGGAGCTTGCGTTTAGAATCTGGCTGACCCTTTGGAAAAGCGGTAACAGTTATGGGGCTGGATTCTCCGCAGCCCCGCTCCAAAATTACGTTCGGCGCGGAGATTCCAGTTTCATGCCGAAATCGGGCCCGGGTCTCGCCACTAGCTGAACAACCAGCGAAAGCCACAGACTTAATACGAGTGGAGATGGGAAAACAGCAGGTCCCTATTCTCCAGCCTGATTAAATGCCCCCATTATGATTCATGTCACCAAACTCACCATGAAGGGTAGGGCATTAAATTGCACCTCAAAGATACCTAAGGAATTGTGGATAAAATTGGATATAAAGAAAAAAACATACATAGAACATAGAACAGTACAGCACAGAACAGGCCCTTCGGCCCTCGATGTTGTGCCGAACAATGATCACCCTACTTAAACCCACGTAACCCGTATACCCATAACCCAACAATCCCCCCATTAACCTTACACTACGGGCAATTTAGCATGGCCAATCCACCTAACCCGCACATCTTTGGACTGTGGGAGGAAACCGGAGCACCCGGAGGAAACCCACGCACACACGGGGAGGACGTGCAGACTCCACACAGACAGTGACCCAGCCGGGAATCGAACCTGGGACCCTGGAGCTGTGAAGCATTGATGCTAACCACCATGCTACCGTGAGGCCCCATGAAGTATACATGAAGTATATAAATAGTAATGGAAAGGCTGGCTAAAGAGATCATTATGAATTTAAGAAAGCGATTACAAATGGCAAAGAGGAAGACAAAACAGGATATATAAAATGAAAATACCAGAAGAATATAAAAAGAGAAGTGAAGGATGGCAGATTGCCTTTCTTGAAGGACATTAGTGAGCCTGATTTTTTTTTTGTATGACAATCTATGATAGTTTAATGATCACCATTAGCTAATTTTATATTCCAGATTTATTAACTGCTGCCGTGTGGGATTTTAAATGATGTCCCAGAGCATTAGTCGAGTTTTATAGATTATTAGTCCAGCGACATTGCTACTATGCTGCCTCCTCCTCTAAGGCAGGCAATGTAGTGGATGTGGTGTACATGGATTTTCAGACGGCTTTCGTTAAAATGGCATATAAGAGGCTCGTGACAAAGGTCAGGGTGTGTGGAGTAAGGGGCAGGTACCAGAATTGTTGGACAAATGGTTGCAAGATAGAAATGTCTCTGACTGACATTATGTTGGAGCTTGATTATCAAATACAGACACATAAATCATTGAACCAGCAACACAAGTTGACACAGCAAAAAGGTCTGCAAACAAAATATTTGGTTCATTTCGAGAGGAATAAAGTACAAAAACAGAGAGGTTACAACACTTTTACAAAGAACCTTGGTTAGAACATACTTGGAATATTGGGGTCAATTTTCAGCCCATGTTAGCCGTCAGCGAGAACAGCGACGTGGGTGGAACACTCCGTGAGAATTGGAAAACAAGATACTCGATTGCAAAATCACGCTTTCTGATTTCCACGCCCCTCACAAATTACGTAACAGGATTCATGCCCAGAAAGGGCAGGAACCTCATTTAAGTACATTTTAATACCTTTGAATATATTTAATGACCCTCTCTCCCCCCTCCCCCCCCCCTTCCTCCGCCACATGATCCCCCCCCCCCCTCACTGAATATTACAATCAGGTTGTGAATAGGGGAATCAAGCGAGAGGATCTCCCAAGGGACGCAAAGATAAGTATAGCCCCCGGTGGGACAGAGCCAAGACCGTATGTGCCCTGACACCTCCCCCTGCATTGCCCGCAGTGCCGGGTATCACTAATGAGGGCGGAGTTCATGTTTGTTGGGGGGAGGGGGAGCCCCTGATGCTGATGGTTTTGGTGGTGCTGGGGGGGGGGGGGGGGGTTGGCGTTTGGCAGGTGGAGCCTCTGATGCTGATGGTGCGGGGGGGGGCACGTGCGCGAGTCCCGATGCTGATGCTTGTGGTGGTGCTGGGGGGGGGGGGCTGTGGGGGTTTGGCAGGCAGAGCCCCTGATGCTGATGGTGCGGTGGAGGGGGGGGGGGGGGGGGGGGGGGTCGCGTGCGTGAGTCCCGATGCTGATGGTGGGGGGAGGTGGCACTGAGAGCCTGAGACTGATGGTAGTGGTGAGGGGAGGGGTGGGGATTGATGATGATGATGGTGGAGGGGCAAGGGTTCTTTCTGCGCTGATCAGGGTGCTGTTTTTAAAGGGTGCCCTGATTTCTGCGGAGCCGGCCTCGCCCGCTCTATCAGACCACACCCCACCAGGGTGACGGTGTAAACTATGCCCACTGAATTCTGTTGTACAGAGACAGGCTCAAAATCAGAACTAAAAACTCAGCTGTGCAGCTGGAGAGCTACATGCCCATTTTCAGTCAGAGCCTGACATTCTGAAAAGAACTAGGGAAAACCACACCCATTGTGTGCAGTTCTGGTCTCTGCAATAGAAGGAGGCTGGTGAAGCACTGGAGAAAGTGCGGGAAAGATTTTTTAGGATGTTGCCACAATTGAAAGGATGCAATTACGTGGAAAGATTGAACAGGCTGTGGTTCTTCCCTCTGGTCATGAAAAGACAAAAAAAGAAGTAAAGAATTTAAAATCCTGAAGCAGTTCAAGAGGGTGAATGAAGAAATGGTTCCCAGTTGTGGGTAAATTCAGAACAAAGAGGTACACATAAAAGATAATCATTAACAAATCAAATAAAGAATTTAGGAGGAATTTCTTCACACAAGTGGTTAGAATGGGGAATTCCTGCTTCCAGGAGTGTTTGAAGCAGATAGCATTGATGTATTTAAGAGGAGGTTTGATGCACACATGAAGCAGAAAGGAATAGAAGATTTGGGGCAGATGGGATGAGGTAATTCGAGCGGGAGCTAGCTGTGGAAAATAAACGCTGACAGAGACCAATTGCATTGAATGGCCTGCTTCTGTGCTCATATAAATCAATACAACCTCTTGCTTTCTTATATTCTCCTTTAATGTTTTCAATATTATTACAATCCTCATCGGCATTCTTCATCAATTAGTTTCTGACATCTTTATCCATGGGATTCTGAAACTACAAGGGCGGGTTTTGCCGGCTGTTCACGCCAGTGGGAAATTCCGGTCCCACGCTGGCGCACGTGTTTCCTGGCAACGGAGGGTGCTGTCAACAAGGAATCCCGTTGACAATGGCGGGACGGTAGATCCCGCTGGCGAGCCACCTCCCCGGCCGAAAAACACGCAGCGGCGTGGTCGGTAAATCCCACCCCTCGTATTTATTCAGAAACTTACTATTGTCTTTTTTAATCGAACAGATATCTGCACCTTTACAGTATGTCCCGTTGAGAGAGTATTTTTCAATATGAGGTGAACAATAACAAGTGGAATGCAGGGAAGAGTGTTGTAAGGAAAGCACACCAGACCCATTTTTTAAAATGGCAAAAAGCTTTGAAGTGAATTTGGGATTGTTGCTATTCTGGAATGTTGAGATTAAATGGAGTGAAGGGTTGACTTATCTCTTACTCTTGTGATCATGCTGAGTAAATGTATTATTGACGTTAATATTAAGTGGACTATCTTTTCCTGCTTTCACGATGAGAGTTTCCGAATCTACGAAATGTGATCTAATGAATATAAACTGGAGCACAGAAGAATGCGAGTGCTGTTGTACTAAGTTCATCTTTCATGCATTTATGTGTAACCATTATTGCACCAGTATTATTTGTTGCCACTGGATAGGAGAAGATGATGCTTTCATCCATGCTGACAAAAAGTAACATGACATTTTCCTCGTCCACTGATTATAGCTTCCTGTGAGCAACCTAACTATAGAAAAGAAATGAGTTCCACGAAAGAAGATGTTGCTGATAAAGTCAGGAGTTCTTCAAGTCACGTGTTACTCGAACATCAGAGTTTGATTTTCCATTCAGGTGAGTACCTCGGCCGTAGAAAGCTTCTCCAGCTAGGTTTGATCTCAGTGTCCCGAGGCCAGGGAAGTGGGAAATCAATCAAGATTCCTGTTTCTGATTGCAGTCTAGCGAGTCCCTGTCAAAAGTGTTCATTTTTGGAACTCAGAGGAGGAGCGACCCAGCTAAGGTTGGATTTCACTCAGGGTTGAACAGTCTGTGGACACTCACTGGCCAGCCAATCAGACTGAAGGATGGCTACTTAAGCCGGTTAACAGAAAGCTGATGACACCCATGACACAATGAGTTATTGTTGAAGGTGCTGAAAAATAACTTTGGTACACTAGTAATCTTGTGGCTTTGCATTTGCACAATATGCTTGGTGAAGAATTTCAAATCCTTGATGCTCTCTGGGGAAAAATTAAAAAGGCATTACGAAAAATAATAGCCAGCCCACGTCTGTCGGAAATCTAAATAAAAACATGACAGGAGAAGCGCATTGAGCTGGTCTGCTGGTAAATGTGAGATGACAGATTAACATCCGTAAGCAAAAATAACCTCCAAGAACGACCTTGTTTTCTGTTTAGATGCTGGGAAGATCTGATTTATATTTCAAGTATCCTGTAATCATATAATTTCAGTGGCTCCAACTCTTCCACTGTGGCTAAAGTTGTACGTCTCATTTCTATTTCTGATCCTTTTTCTTCAATGTGGCTTCTTATTATTTGACAATATCTCACACCCTACATAGTTGAGAAGATGGGAGGAAACTTGATCTAAGAGAATGAATAATATTGTTTCCAGACAATATTGGGTGCATGCAGGAACACAAGTCAACTGGTGACATTTTGTTTTCCGTCACGTGATCAATAATTACTCGGCGAGGAATTTCCAGTTTGAATTATTCAGCTACGAGACTTCCAAATGTCTCTAAAACACTAAATTGGAACAGCTATTTGAAGTTAGGTGTAAGTATCACTCGAAATAATATGTTCCTGGTTGTATCAAACTGGAAGACTGCAGATCAAGAAGAGACACCAAGGGCGGAATTCTCCCATGCCGCGCCGGATGGGAGAATCGCAGTTTGCGCCATTTTCTCCCAAGGCGCCGGTCCGACTCCGGCAGGCGATTCTCCGAGCAGCAGAGAATCGCCGCCATTTGCGCCGGCGCGATTGGCGCGGCGCCGGTCGTGGGCCGCTGTCCGTGGCCGAGCCGCCGATTCTCCGGCCTTGATGGGCCAAGTGGCCACGGGGAAACGGCAGAGTCCCTCCGGCGCCGTTCACACCAGCTCGCAGCCGGCGGGAACTCTGCACGTAGGGTCGGGGGATAAGGCCTGTGAGGTGGAGGGGAAAGGCGCTCCATCACCGGGTGGGGGGGCTTCCGATGGGGTCTGGCCCGCGATTGGCAGGCCAGCCTCTCCAGCCCCGGCCCTATTTAATTATGCAGCGGCCCCTGAGCCCCCACGCCATGTTGCGTCAGGGCCGGCCAGAATCGCTAGTGCCCACGCCTGTTTCGTGCCTTCGTGAAACGCAATGGCGTTCACAACGGCGCGGACACTCTGTCCCGCGATTGCCGAATCGCGCCCCAAGGGTTTAATTTTAACCCCCGGGCGGAACAGGGCCGAGCGAATGCCTGGCTGATGGGGAGGAGCAGCAGGCAGCTATAGCCATGTTTAACAGCTGGGTTGTATTTGCATTCTCTTGTCGAATTCCTGACCAAATGGACCGAAGTTGGCAAGAAGCTATCGACTTGCCCACCAGTTGAAGAACCAGTGCCCAGCATCACATCTCTCCAGGAGGCCTGATGCAATTACCAGGCGACCAGGCATTTAACCTGGACACAGTTGGGCCTTCCATTTGATTAAGGCCTCAGAAGGTTGGAAATCCCACCCCCAAGAGCTGCCAGCCAATTAATGCAGTAGGGGCAGCACCACCAAAAGTGGTGTCCACTGCCATTATTACACTTTGATGTGGAGATGCTGGTGTTGGACTGGGGTGAGCACAGTAAGAAGTCTTACAACACCAGGTTAAAGTCCAACAGGTTTGTTTTGAATCACTAGCTTTCGAAGCACAGCTCTTTCATCAGGTGACTCATCTGATAATGGCGCTATGCTTTGAAAGCTAGTGATTCCAAATAAACCTGTTGGACTTCAACCTAGAGTTATTACACTTGGCCTGGCAGGAGGGTTCGACCATGGTTCCCCAGATGGAGGTGAACACAGCGTGGGACTGTAGAAGGGGTTTGCTGATGAGGTGAGGGAATAAGGTTGGAAATAACTGCAGGAGGAGCCTTTCAGCAGGTTCTCCTTCTTGATGGCAAAGTGCCATGAATGAGGGACCTCCCTGGTAAACCTTTGGCTTCCCAGATGGTGAATACCTGACCCCCGCTGGTTGAATGTAGCAGCAGTGGGATGAGGCCCTTTAATGCTTGCCCTCCACCATTCCCGCCCAATGCTTAATCAGGGAAGACAGAATGGTGATGGGAAACCCGCATCCTCCCATCTGATCAAATGGTGTCTGAACTCACCTCCAGGGCACTAAATACTGCCCCAGGTTTCAAGTAATATGACAGCTTGGATTGGATTGGTTTATTGTCACATGCACCAAGGTACAGCGAAAAATATTTTTCTGCAAGCAGCTCAACAGATCATTAAGTACATGAAAATAAAATAATAAGAAAATACATAATAGGGCAACACAAGATGCACAATGTAAATACATAGACCCCGGCATTGGGTGAAGCATACAGGGGTTCAGTGTTAATCAGGTCTGTCCATAAGAGGGTCGTTTAGGAGTCTGGTAACAGCGGTGAAGAAGCTGTTTCTGAGCCTGTTTGGGCGTGTTCTCAGACTTCTGTATCTCCTGCCCGATGGAAGAAGTTGGAAGAGTATGTAAGCCGGGTGGGAGTTGTCTTTGATTATGCTGCCCGCTTCCCCCAGGCAGCGAGATGTGTAGATGGAGTCATTGGATGGGAGGCAGGTTCGTGTGATGGACTGGGCTGTGTTCACGACTCTCTGAAGTTTCTTGCGGTCTTGGGCCGAGCAGTTGCCATACCAGGCTGTGATGCAGCCAGATAGGATGCTTTCTATGTTGCATCTGTAAAAATTGGTAAGAGTTAATGTGGACATGCTGAATTTCCTTAGTTTCCTGAGGAAGTAATGGCGCTGTTGGGCATTCTTGCGTCGACGTGGATGGACCAGGACAGATTTTTGGTGATGTGTACACCTAGGAATTTGAAGCAGCTGTCCATCTCCACCTCGGCCCCGTTGATGCTGCCAGGGCTGTGTACAGCACTTTGCTTCCTGAAGTCAATGACCAGCTCTTTAGTTTTGCTGGCATTGAGGGATAGATTGTTGTCGCTGCACCACTCCACTAGTTTCTCCATCTCCCTCCTGTATTCTGACTCGTCGTTATTCGAGATCCGGCCCACTATGGTTGTATCGTCAGCAAACTTATAGATGGATTGGAACCAAATTTTGCCACGCAGTCGTGTGTGTACAGGGAGTAGAGTAGGGGGCTAAGTGCGCAGCCTTGCGGGGCTCCGGTATTGAGGACTATTGTGGAGATGGTGCTGTTGTTTATTCTTACTGATTGCAGTCTGTGGGTCAGAAAGTCGAGGATCCAGTTGCAGAGTGAGGACATAATGATGCCAGCAGACTCTATCTGCATATTTAATGAGACCCCCATCTCCTTCACCAGGTGTCCTCACCATCCAACATTTAAAATTGAAGTCTGCCAGATCAGTCAGTGAAAGAACTGGGTGAATCTCTCGTTTCATTTTAACTGGACCTTCATCCCTAGGCCTGGTTTGTGTCAGGCAGAGGGAGTTAAAATCAAGCCCTGCAAGTCTAAAATTAGAATTGAGTATTTATTAACTTCATTTTTCATTGTACAGATCCGAACACCAAACAAATGGCCTCGTCTGTTCAGCAACCAACTCCAAGCAGTCTGCATCAAGGAGGTTTCTCGTCTCAGTGGGAGATGCAGCTGTTAGTGCAGGAATGCTCGTATGTCTCACAGGAAAGCAAATATGGACAGGAAGATGGGGCTGAAGAGGAGAACATATTCTACTTCTGAAACTCCTTCAAAATGAGCACTTTAGAGTCAAACTGGAACAACATATGGACGCCTTGACCTCCTGGTCACATTCAGTTAAATGTTACAAATACTGAAATCTGGCAGTTAATTCTTTACTAAGCCTTGTAGACCCAGATATGCTGATGAACCTTGAAGTTTCATGAAATTTATTACACTTTTCAGTATAGTGATAAGATTGTGATATATGAAACACTCTATCACCTGTTACGTCATGCTAGCTGAAGCAGTTATAAATCAGAAAAAGACCGTATCTAACTTGCAGTCTTCTCATTTCAAGGACAGGTTTTGATATTTTGCCTGTAGCTCTTAAGTTATTAATTACAATAATCTGATTTTCTTTCATCAGAAGGTCCAGTTTCTAAGGCTAAACACTGTCTTGCTTACTCAGTTTAAGCTTAATTTCCCAGGGTCACAATGGCCTCCCACCACGCAGGTTCTGTTTTATTTTATTAATTCTACAGCCTGTCATTATTAAAAGTGTTCAGTGTGATTTATGGCCTACTTAGACATCACGAAAGTTGGCTTTCAATTGCAATTTGATCTTTCCATGAATACAGCATATATTTTTTTTTCAGTCAAATATCTTGAAGTTTCCTTGTTTGATCTATTTAAGCCCAACTTTTTGTACCATCCTTTCACATACTTGGAATATGAGAATGTATCGGCCTAGGCGAGACCACTATACTTCTCCAAGAGCCACCATTCATCACCAATGTCATAACCTACTGCGGGTCAAGCATCATCTTAAGCCCTTGAGGCCGATTGCATTTCGTATTTCAGATCATTTGGGTTTTCAGATACCGCATATAAACTTAGAATGGTCGAAACCGAGTAAATAAAATGGTTAGAAGAGGAAGCTGCATCGCTGAATACAGTAATAAATGCAGGGGGTGGGATTCTCCAATAATGGGGCTATGTCCCCACGCCCGCGAGAAAACGGGTGCGAATCACTCCGGACATTTTTTAGAAAGTCCGGAGTGATTCTCTGTTTTTAAGGGGGCTAACAGGGCCCCGGAGTGCTCCATGCAGCTCCGGCTGCTGATACGGGGCCCAGCACTTCCAGCAGCGGGTCCGCGCATGTGCGCGACTGCCGCCTGCAGCGCTGGCCACGCTGGCAACCCCCCCCCCCCCCAGATCGCACGTGCCCACCAATCGGTGGCCCCCAGTCGCGGGCCTGCCATTCGTGACGGATCCCCCCACCCCCACCAGGACGGCCACTGCAGCCGCGACGCCAAGCTACCACCAGGTGGAACCATACGTGAACCACGTCAGCGGGAACTCGGCCAGTTGTTCGCGGAAAATCACCGCGGGGACCTCTTTCAGCGGCCCCCGACCGGCGCCGCATTAACCGCACGCACGTGACTGACTGCGATTGTCTGATCACCGGAGAATTGCGGGAAGGCGTCAGACCCGATCGCAGGTCCCACGCCCCATTCTCCGACCGCGCGCCAGCCGAGATTTCGGCGCGGAGGCTCGGGGAATCCTGGCCAGGGTATCTTTAATAAGTACCAATAATAAGTTTCTTTTTGGCATATTCACCACAAAAATGGGAAGATAAATATTGCCAATAAACAACTCGGGTGAGATTTTCCAAGATGTCGGCAAAGGCCGATAGCAGGTGGGAAAAGCGACGTTGTAGCCACTGTAAGCAACAGCGGCTTTATCCACCATAGAGTCCAGCACAGAGAAATAAAAACATCATTGGCCTCTGGTTCGCCCAACCCGCCAGCAACGTAGTTTCTCAAGGATCGGGCCGCCATTTGCAAAGGCTGCCTCAGCACAAAGGAGCTAATCCTGTCCCCCATCTACCCGCTCCCCCTCCCCAACACTACACCCTGGCACTGTCCCTGGGTGCCAGCAGTGCCCAATCATGAACCTCTCCCCTTGAAGGATGCACTCACCTGAGCTCCCCTGGGAGGTCTGCTCATCAGGCGCATGCCTAGGGAGGCCGATTGTGTTTCATGCTGTTCTGCCCTCAGCCTGAAATGGATTTTTTTCTGACGGGGTGAGGAGGGGTTGATTCAAGAATAGAGGTCTGATAATGAGATACTAATTCATTCAAATGATGTTCCATAAATCGGGTAACACCCCCCCTGGCCATTGACCGTGGGGGAACGGACAATCGCAGTTCTCGCAAGATTTTCCGTTTCAGTTGTGAACTCACCCGATGTGATTGGAAGCGGAAAATCCTAGCCTTAGAATTGCCATGCTAAATGTCAAGGTGGCTTTTGTGCGGTTTTTGGATGTGTTTGGTTTTCGGAATTAATAGATAACAGATACTCCATCTGTACAATAAAAGTAAAATACTGGGGTTACTGGAAATCGGAAATAAAAACAGGAAATGCTGAACAAACTCAGCAGGTTGGAAGCATCTGTGGACAGAGAAACTTTGTATGACTCCTCTTCAGGGCTGAGATAACCTCCTAGTTTCTCAACACCTTTAGTTGCTTTCTGTGATATATAACCATCCGTATATTGAATTTACCAACACTATTAATTCTCCACTGATTCCCTGGGCAATCTATTCCATACATTCACTGTCCTCTGTGTAAAGTTATTGAATCAAAACTTCCTTTTCTCTTCTCTTATTATTCTGTGACCCTTATTGTAGAATTTGTGTTTTCTCTTAAATGCAATCCTGTATTAAAGAAAGAACTTGCATTTATATAGTATCTCTCATGATCCCAAGATGTCCCAAAGGACTTTATGGTTAAACGCTTGGGTTTAATTTATCCATACGTCATTGATTCCTGAACATATCAGTGACACCTCTGACGTACAGTTCAGATATCTAATCCAAGTTATCAATTTAGTTCACTGTAATGTCACCAATGCTACATTCGCCTTGCTGTAATATTGGTGACCAGAATCATATATAGTACTCCAGGTGGAGGCACAGCAATGCTTTGTACTAAATCATCGTCACTTTGAGATTTGTGTTTTATCCCTCTGGCTGTAAACCTTAAAATCATTGTTTTTTTAAATTATTGTTGCACATTGTCCTGTGGTTTCAAAACAGGACCCAGAAACACTCCATATCATTGTCCTCTGTCCACTGCTATGACCTGCAGAATAATGCCAATTAAGCTATATTCTCACTGCTTATTCACCTTTTTTGGTCGCATCCATTTGCGAACAGCAAGTGCCAATTGCCAGTCCATTTAACCAATCTAAAATCTCCCTCCATATTTGCTCTGTTTGTTCTGTTATAGTTGGCCCTCTTCTTCACCCACATACCCAAGTTTGATAGTAGCAGCATATTTTGTTTCTGTTCCCACCTCCAAATAATGTATTTCAGTGATCCCCAAGGCACCTTGCTAGACATCTCCTTCCTGCTGATGCAGCTAATGTTCAGCTTTCTTTCATTTCCTCTGATTCAGCCAATTTTCAGTTCACTTCAGAAACTTGGCTTCCATTTGAGGTAATGTGCCCCTTGAGTTTGTTAGCCACTAAACCAGTCAACCATTAGTGTTTACAGTTTTTTGCTGAACTGTAATTAATGACAACCTCTGGTCCAGTTTGTTCTCATTTGTTTCGAAATGTCAAGATTTGCTGCACGTGCTTTTTCTAAACTACTGAATTAAGATCAAATACAATGGCATTGGATTTCTTTCAACTTTACTGTCCAACTTCCCCTGTACAAAATGGTCAGCTTAATAAAGGTTCTTTTTTTGCCTCCCAGTGTAGGCGGACTGACGGTCCAGTGCAGAAAAAGACCACACATCAAAAAATATAATGAATTGAAATAAAGTTACTCCCCTGTTTACATATTCTTATTACAAAGGGATTGGAGTGTGAGAGTAAATAAACCTTGCAGAAACTGTATGGGGCTCTGGTGAGACCACACCTGGAGAACTGCGTACAGTTTTGGTCTCCTTGCTTAAGGAAGAAATACTTGCCTCTGATGATTCGCCAAACTGATTCCTGGGATCAAGGGATTATCCTACGAAGAGTGATTGCATAGACTAGACCAGTACTCCCTGGATCTAATTGAAATATACTGGACGGGATTCTCCGATTGCCGACTCCAAAATCGCGTTCGGCGATCGACCGGAGAATCCCTGTTTCCGCAGAAATCGGGGGCGCGTCTTTTTTGCGATGCTCCGCCCCCTCAAAAAGGGCATGCACGCCACTTGGATGCCTCAGGTCGGCACCTGAGGCCCGCCCCAGATGTGCCGTTCCCGACGGTGTGGAACACTTATCCTTTTTTTCATGGACACCGCGTGGCAGCTATGGACTGAGTTCAACGCCGCCACAGTCAGGGGAGGGGGGGAGCCATTCCGCTGGCAGGGTGGCCCTCGTCGGGGGCTGGGGGGCTGGCCTGGAGGTGGCGAGGCTGGTTACAGGGGGGCAGGTTTTGGCAGGCCGCCTCCGTGCGCATGCACGGCCACGGACCCGGCCGTATCCGCAGGTAAAGCCAAGGGCTTTACGCTGCCTGGCTGCTAGCCCCTCCAACGGACGGAGGATCAATGCAGCTTTTACGCTGTTTTTTCTGGCGTAAAGCGTCACTGTTCCCACGTCGGCATCAGCACTTAGTCTGGAAATCGGAGAATCCAGCCCATAAAATTCATAAAGCTGCTTGGAGGACGTTTCCCTGGGCTGGAGCTAGTGGGTACCCATCTCAGAATAAGGGCCATTTAGAACTGAGGTGAGAAGATTTTCACAGAGAGGTGTGGGATACTCAGTGACTTTAGTTAAATCAGAGGTTGACAAATTATTGGATACTAAAAGAATCATGGGAATGTGGGATAGTGCGAGAAGACGCAGCTGAGGTAGAAGATTTGCTCCATGATTTGCTCGAGGGGCCGAATGGCTAATTCCAGCTCCTAATTCTTATGTACTTAAATGTGAAACATTATGACTCTGCATTCACCCTTCAATTATTGATCATTTGTGCTTAAATCTATCAGATGACTGCCTTAATTAGGCCTATTTAATCAATCAGTGCCAAGAATATGTTCCTTGCCCGTATTTTGCAGAGACCAATCCCACCATAAACCTTTGTGTTTCTCGGCTTCTCCTTCTTTGAACCGTTCTTTTCAAACCTGTGTTTTTTGACCAACCTAAGGTCAGTTTTGCTGATATATCTTTACGTGGCTCAATGTTAAATGTTATCTGATCCCATTCTGGGGAGACGCCTTGGGCTGTTTTTATTTTGTTAAAGGTGCTACATAACTGCAAAATGATATTGTTATGAAACAAAGTTGGATACGATTTGTGGACACCTGAAGGGCATAAAATGGATAAACTAATAAAAATCATTCATTCTTATTTGGCTGACCATTTCCACCAAATTAGGCTGGATCGCATTAAATCAATGCAGCACTCAAACTCACAGTAAATTTTGTACACAAGTAAGTTCCCAGCTGCCTTTAATCCTGGGATTTTATCAAATGTCTCAGTGAGTGCTCAGGTGTGTTAAATATCTGTTTGCTTAAGAAATTGCATATGTTATGCCACGAGCCACAATTCCAGAATGGATTAAACTAAACTGAATGAACGCTTATATGTTGCATTTAGCTGTCACCATTACAATTTAAAATCAATACTAGATCCTGTTTAATAATTTTGTTTAAATTATCGTGTAAACTGGTTTTATAACTGTAATGACCTTTCTTATATGTGCATTTAGAGTTGCCGTTATATTCACAGTGCCTGTGTCCTGAACCATCAGAATGTGCCTTCAGTGATATAGAGCTGGATTTAATGCAGCTCACAGCGACTGAGCCCACTTAATCATGGGCTAGTGGCTGCGTCATTCCCCCGGTGATGTGAAAATGTTCCCCCACTAAAAATGAGAAGACGGAAGGGGCAGCCAGTGGCCACATGCCAATTAGGCTCATTAATGATCCAGTATGCACCAATGATCCCTGAGCACATTGCAATTTACTCGAGGCTCAAGGATTAAATGGATGCTGCACAGGAGGAGGTCCCTCAATCCCAAGCAATCTCTGCCAGATGAGGCATCCACAATGGGGCCTTGGCGTGGCCACTGAAAGCCACCTGATTGCCCTTAGAGATTATGGGGATTCCCTGCCTGTTTTCTGATCGGCGAGGCCCTCCCTTTTGGCCCTACAAACTCCATAGAAACGGCAAGTGATAAGGGCCAGATTTAAATGGCAGAGATGAGATCAGGAAATTTCCTGGTGACAGACCTGCCTCGGATTAAAAGGGCCCATTCACCCAATTTTCACTCCAGGGCGACAGGAGTATGTCTGAGTCAGGCCTAGTGAAGCAGAAGCAGACTCGAGGCAGCCACGGGAATGGGCAAATACCAAGGTGGACTGGTTAAAAGGCTTGTCTTGGTTCTCTCGGACTTTGTCCCAGTTGTCTTACAAATTGTTAGGCCCTCTAATCCACACCCGCTCACATTCCCACTCACCTCCCATGACCGTCCTGCCATGGCGCCATCCATGCTGACTCTTGCTCCCACCCAACCCCCAATGGCCTTAAATAACCCTCATGCCACCTCCATACTAGATCATGCTCCCTCCCCACCCACCCCATGACACCTCATACCCCGATACCAACTCATGCCCTGAAGACTTTCATACCCACATGTCGCCTCCTCGGCTATTTACCCAGAATTCACCATGGTAATTCCCAGCAGCCATGTGGAAAAGAAAAAAAAACATAAACCTCTAATAATTAATATAGTCGGGCGGTATGGTGGCACAGTGGCTGGCATTGCTGCTTCACAGCTCCAGAGACTCGGTTCGATTCCGGCCTTGGCTGACTGTGTAGAGTTCGTACTTTCTCCCCGTGTGTGCGTGGGTTTCCTTCGGGTGCACCGGTTTCCTCCCACAGTCCAAAGATGTGCAAGTTAGGTGGATTGGCCATGCTAAATTGCCCTTAGTGTCCAAAAAAAAGGTTAGGTGTGCGTAAGTAGGGTGCTCTTTCCAAGAGCCGATGCAGACTCGATGGGCAGAATGGCCTCCTTCTGCACTGTAAATTCTTTGATTATATCTTGATAGTGGAAAAACAGCCATTCATGAAACCTGTTCAAAGCATTTAAATATATTTAAGTGGTTAATCTCTGATAAAGTAATGATACCACACATCAAAAAGACAGATAAACCTTTAATAGCCTCATTAAATTGGCAAACAATCTGTGAACTCAGAAACCCCTGCTAAGGTAATTGTAGCTTTTACAACTCAGCCATGCATTCATAATCATGTAATAATTGTCCTTGGGAAATGTCAACACACTAATAAATTGCAAGAACATGGGGTATTTTTTTCTGATCTACACCAGGTGGCCTGTCAATCGAAGCCGTCCAGCAGATGTTTTTTTAACTCTTGCTGACAGCTTAATTCTAATTTTTTCCATATTTAAAAAGCAATGTTTTTTTTTTTAAACTTCTGATCATGACATTTAACCAGACCTTACCCATCCTTTAAGAGATTTTAGGTCTACTTTATCAAATTGTGACTCCCTCAACAGGTTAAGGCCCTTTGAAAAGCCACGGTGGTGTTTGTTTTAACTCAGAACTAAGTTCACATGGCTGAGTTTGGGTTTCTGCTCCCTTCCCCTGACGGCAAAACATTGAGTCTGTTAAAAATGAGTGCAGGACACCCAGGTTCCACCCACCATTATTAAAAGCCAGCAGGGGCAGCACGGTGGCTCAGTGGGTTAGCCCTGCAGCCTCACGGTGCCGCGGTCCCAGGTTCGATCCCGGCTCTGGGTCACTGTCTGTGTGGTGTTTGCACATTCTCCCCGTGTTTGCGTGGGTTTCGTCCCCACAATCCAAAGATGTGCAGGGTAGGTGGATTGGCCACGCTAAATTGCCCCGTAATTGGAAAAAATGAATTGGGTACTCTAAACTTTTTTTAAAAATTAAAAGCCAGCGGCCCTGACTTCATGAAAATCCAATCCAAGCCCAAATGCTGTTCACATGATCATTAAGCAGGTCAGAAAGTTGAATTATTAAACCAGCTATCCTCAATTAACCTGCTTATAGACCAAAGCAGAATAACATCAGGTTATACCATATGTATGCATGCTACGAAATACACCGGTAGGACTATATATTATTACATGTCGGTGGCCAATAGATTTCAAGATGTATCAATAGAGCTAACAGTTTGCCACCGCACATTAATATTAAATGAATTGCTGGTAATTATTTTATTAGGTGGGATGATGGTTAGGAAAGTGTAGTTTCTTTAAGCTGGTGCAGAATTGACCAGTTGATTCTCATAAATTATAAAATGCTTATACCACCATCCACACCAAAAGGGTATTATATCTGGGATGGATTCCTCTTAAAATCAGTCTTTGCATCATGGACACTGGTATCAACATAGTATAAGCACAGCCCTGTTGTGAGGTCAAGAGACTGACTGCCTTTCCCTTGTGTTATGTGTTGCCATTCAAAAGGAGATGCCATTATGATGCATTGTACTTTAACTGTTACCAAACCTGCAATAAAATAATTGGAGGTTTTCGCCTGGTGCCCAGACTGAAGCAATTAGTGTACAAGTGCAAATGTGGCTTTAAGATTTTTGATATATATGGGGGACACTACCACCTGTTGTAATTTTACCATCTAAAATTCAGAGTAACAAGGATAAGAATTAGCAATATTTAGCAGTAGTTTCATAAGGAAGTGAGTACAACTTTATTTTAATTATGGAGGATGAGACGTCAGAATATGTGTTGATTTCATCACAATGAGGTTGGTTCTCAAGCAATGGAATGTTGTGTTTACCGCAATTTTCATATTCGAGTGGGGGGTAGATGGCTCAACTCCATAAATAGTGACCTTTTAAAACCTGAGCTGATCATTTCAAGATGGTCGGTGAAGGATAGATTACTGAACACTAATGGAAGTAACTTAAAGGGTTTCCAGCACCACAGTGTCACAAAATGGAAATAAATTCTGAATGCAGTTACTTCCTGCCTGTGCTGCAAAAGTGTTTTGTGAGTGGAAACTTAATTATACTTAAACCCTAAAGCAGAACCTCATTCGGAACATTAGAAACATTATTAAAAGTGGTGTGGTGAGTCACCACACAAGTCACACCTCCTTAGCCCGGCATCAGACATACATTTGAGAGTGTACAGTTTATTGTTTCAATTAGATTTATGAAAGTATATAAACACATTTAACCAAACAAAGACTTCTGGTGGCTGTCGTATATCTTGAACTGTAAATACTGAATTGAATATATATTCATTAGCTTCTTTCATTTCTTGCACCTTCAATGTTTAGAATTGCTGAATTGCAAAATGCAGGTTTTAATATTTAAAAAAAACATCTGCAGTTGAAGTAAAAATGTGCATCATGTGTCATCAGCCTCATAAAAGATCATGACAAATGTAATTATTTCTTATGTACAAAACATGTCGAATTTTATAAAATGTTCCAAATGAACCTTATCTGGCAGGCAGCTTAATAAAGTCTGAACAGATGTTCTGGAGTGTCTGTGCCTATGTATCTAATTAACTCTTCCGCTGCTGATATTTGTATAGCAAAACATAGTACAGCATTAAAGTCGCTGATTTTTAAAATTAGTTAATTGGTTCCTTGGTTGTTTATAAAATGCACAAAACTCATTTTTCACAAGAAATTGAATAAATTGCTGTAAAGAAAATCATTTAAAAATACAACGTAAAGAAGAAAATCACCAATGGGAAAACCTAACCTTTAAATATCTCTGGATATAATGTATGAAGTCGTAATTGGGTGTGATTAATCATTCAAATAGAAAGTAATTATGCCAATGAACTCCTTCTTGGCAGCAAAGATTAAAAACTTAATTAGTTTAAAAAGTAGGCCACCGAGGGCCATCGGGCATTGATCACATCTCTGGTAGATGGTTTAGCAGCATTCAGCACATTATTTTGAATGTAAATGTCACTGAGCACATCATTCATCTTGTTTATTTGCTTTAAGGTAAATTAAATAGCTTTCCTGTATTTGACTAAGAATCTTTCTTTCCAAATGTACTGTCGGAGTATCCATTCCTGCTGATCTGTCCTTTTCCTTTCCTCCTGTGGTCACAGCCTCAGAAGTACCTCTATGAGGTTCTCATTCCTAATGTCTGAGCCAAGACATGGGGAATTCTGTCTTCACCTGATGTCCACACATGCATTAACCAGCAGGGATTACTGGACTGTGATTAGGAGCTGTTTGCTCAGTTCATCTTCTCCCACTCTAACCCAGGATACTGAGATTAAATGTAAACACCTCAATGACAGCTGTGGTCAAAAGCAGACGTTGGATCAAACAGAAGCCTTACCTGGCTCGTATCATTCTTGATGATGTATTTACTCATTAAGCCATCTGGCTATCACTTGGTGAGGTCTGTTGGTGCATTCTGATTAGCGACAAAGTAATACAGTGACATGCCAGTTAGCCCTGACTTTAGAAAGGGCACTGCACTCATGAAGTACTGTTCAGCAAGAGATTGGGTAGTGTAGCAAATTGCATAATGGTATACAGTGCTTCAAGTGGAATAGGTCGTTTGTCCAGTTTTCTGTCACATCCAATTATTTCCTTTTAATGAGCACAAATCCGTTCAGATGGCAGAAACCTTTCTATTTCATTTATAAAACTCTTCAATTTCCTGTTTGACCACCTGCACCGGTAACTAGTTCCATGCGTGAATCGCCGTTTCGCTAAAGTTAGAGCACTGCCCTTTGACCTCCGAGATCTGGATTTTAATCCTCTCCCTCCTACTCCAGGCATATGGGACCAGGTTCTGAAGGTGCCAAATGAGATGACTTTCGACAAGCTCTTAGTGTGCAACGGGTCACACAACACAGGACTTTTTAAATTTCATACTAGTTGGTACGAAACTATTAGCATCGTTCAGTGCGGCCACAAAGAGAGTCATTTGAAAATTTTTTAATTCTACTTCTGGGATTCAGGTGAGGATACTGAGTGGAACACAACATAAGAAAGATTGACATTGCACATGGCAGTTGCTATGCTTTACTTTACTTCATACAACTAAAAGCTATGCATCACTTTCCCAACCATAATTGATATAAAGGACAGAATAAAATGTTTTAATGCAACTTATGTCCTCTTTTTATAAATAAGTTCTGTGGAACATTTAATTACAAAATGGAGCTTAAATATGCTACTTTATTGATCACGTGTGACATACATGTTTTAAACAAGTTCTCATGAGTGGCCTGGTAATGGTCGGTCATGGATACAACTTTAACTAAACAATTTGTCACAGTTGAGGAAGTTTCCACAATTTACAATACCATTGGGTGGTCTAATGCTCCATATCAAATGAAGAGGTTTCAGCCTTATCAATTGGTCAACTGATGGTGGTCAATATCCACACTCGGTCACTATTCCAAATAGACAAAGATGCATCAGCATCTTGCTAAGATTTAAAATGGGAATGATAAAAAACATACATATATATCGAGTATGGTTTACGGAATGGACTAGCAACCAAGAAGTCAGGAGTTCAAGTTCCACTTCAGAAAGTTATTAATTAAATCTGGTGATTTGTGAAATAGCAGCAGATAAAAATAACAATAGAAGCTGCTGGATAGTTGTAAAAATCTAACTGATTCACCAAGCAAAGGAAGCCTGCTATCCCTCTTCTGGCCCACATCTGACTTCAAACCCATATTTCATGTCCTCAAGTTACTTGGCAATAAATTCAGCCTTGTGAGCATTGTCTGTGTTCTGAGAGCAAACATTAGGACGCGATTTTCCAGTCTTGTCACGCTCTCGCTCAAGCAAAATGAGACCGGTGAATTCCGGGAAAGGCAGAAAACGGGAACCGCGCCAAGCGATGCAAACTGCCCGCTCCCGTAGGCGAAATCGGGATCCCGCTGTAGCGTGGCGAGAAACCAATTATCACTACTTAACCCATATTTCCATACAATTAGCGAGAGCCACACCATATCCAACGGCCTCCCGTCATTCAGTGGCCTGCCCAGCAAGTGGTCACGCTGGCACCAATTAGTACTCCTTTAGAAAAAGTGAACCTGGCAGAAGGCTTCTGTGGGGAGCCGAGGAGGTGAGTAACCATCTTTACTCAAAGACAAAGAGCCCAGCGGCACTGGACTTGCTGCCCTAGCGTTCGGTGGGGGGTGGGGAGACCCTGATGGGGTCCGCCATGAGAGGGTGAGGGAGGAGGCGCTAGGGGGAAACCACGTTTGGCGCCATCATGCCAACCCCTGGACCCTGTGTACCCATTCCGATGGCAACCCTTGTCCCTGCCTGTCTGCCTACCAACCACCCATAACTCATAACTCCCACTGACTGCCGAGGCCTCTGGCCGTGCGGCTGAAGGCTATTGCTAATAGGGAATTGGCAGTCGTGGTTAAGCGAGCACTTCACACAACCCAAGTGGATTCCCGTGGGTGGGTGGGCCATGTAACATGTGTAGCTCATTGCCTTGCATCCCAATCACACCTTGATGCCTGGACACTGCTTGAACACTGTGGGAGGCAACACCACACACGCAGCTGCCAACATTAGAATATCCAGGGGATGGGACACAGCCAGAGGATGGGCGAGTGCCACAGTGGGGGTGGGGGGGGGGGGGGGGGGGGGGGGTTGGGGGGGTGTTGCCTGGAGAGATAGGCCAAGGATTTGAAGGTCGGCCTGCATGCGGAAGAAAGTGACAGAGGCAACATCCTCGTTGTGCACAAAGGTGTTATTGTGTTTTACAATTTCCCACCCTCACGTTGATGCTGTCCCCTCCCCACCCCATCTCCCTCCCCCTCTCCCACGGTGCCCTCAGTGATCCTCGATGTGCTTGGCCATCCTAGCTCTACCTTTACGTCAAGGTGTTTCCCAGGATGCATATCTGAGGTGGAGGCAGCCAGCTGCTTACCTCATCCAGTGGCCTTCGATGCCCCTGGTGGCGTCTTGTGGGGGCTCTGAGGATGGAGGGCCACAGCTCACTTATCGGCGGCACATGCACAGTACTGGCTGTGAGACACGACCTCATCAGTGGGGTGGAACTCGGGGCACCTGGTGGCCACTGTGACCACTCTGGAACAGGTCCAGGTTGGGACCCGGAGCCCCATCCTCCTGGTCAGTGCCCATAGGGCACTGGGGTTCACCTTGGGATGGAGGGATAGCTGGTTTGACCCCCGGCTGCCCTGGCACCATCTAGCTCTGCCAGCCCTGGTGGTTCCCCATGGTCTGCCCCATCATGTCGATGCCCTCAGCGATGCTCCTCAGTTACTGGGAAATGCTCTGCAGTGCCTCAGCAATGCCCACCTGTGATTGGGACAAGCTCTGCAGCATTTTGGCCATGCCCATCTGAGAGCGGGACATGTCTCGCAGAACCTCATCAAGGTCGGCCTGGTACTGGGTCACATCCCCCAGCGAGGCAGACATTCTCTCAAGACCCTCAGCCATGGCCGTCACCGACTGCACAACACCTTGGACACCTTCACTAATGGTGCCGACATCTTGCACCAGGCTCTCCACTGCGATCACCATACTAGCATTGTTGGCCTCAGTGTCACTCACTTGTAGCCTCTGGGACTCCTCATCCCAGGCAGCACTGGCTGCCCTATGGCTGACCCTCCTGGGGGAACAGGACATTCCTCCTGGCCTCCACGGCGACTATCAGCCTCCCCAGATCTGTGTTGCCGAATCTTGGGGCCACTCTCCTGGGGCTATTGCTGCGAGCTGGCTGGGGTCAGCTGAGCAAGTGCAATTTAAGTGCTGCTCGACCTTGTTAGCGGGTGGCTGGCGAGCGTGGTGCCGGCGAATGAACCTTCATTTGCAGCGAGAAGCCCATGAGGCTTGTTAAATGAACCAATTAACATTGAATAGCGTTGCCGGCCTCACTGGGCTGAGCGCCGGGAAGCTCGCGGCAATTCCCACTTGCTACCACACTTCAAACTCTTTCCGGAGAATTGCGGCCTTTATTTCCACTGCCATATCTGTGTCCAGTCATTACGTTTTTAAAATTTTTTCCAATTAAGGGACAAGTTAGCATGGCCAATCCACCTATTCTGCACATCTTTGCGTTGTGGTGTGAGACCCATGCAGACACAGGGACAATGTGCAAACTCCACAAGGACCCAAGGCCGGAATCAAACCTGGATCCTCAGCGCCATGAGGCAGCGTTGCTAACCACTGCACCACCATGCCTCTCACAGACATTAAGTTTTTAACTGGATATAATGCAACCTTTCTCACTTCAAGGGCAAAAATTGATTCTTACTCTGTAATGTTTGCAAAAAATCTATCTACTATCAATCAATCACCACTGAAAAGAGATATGGATATAACAAAAGGAAATATTGATTAATAAATCAATTGTCATTGGTTTGCTTTGGTGCATATTAAAGAGCATTAACTTCCAGTACATACTTTGCACTGCAATTTATATACATTTTGTCATGATTCCAATCCAAAGCCACAAACAGAATGCTAGAAGCAGCAGTTATAGCAGCAAATCTTTATTGTAAAGGGTGAGTTGCAGCAGCCTCCGGGTCCATGTGTAAGGATCTCTATCTTACAAACAGTAAGTCATACCCACAAATGTAAGGCATAAGATCTAAAATAATCAAACAAGTTATAGTGCATTGAATACAAGGATCCATGTTTATTTGGGTGAAATGCCAGGTTATATTTGTAAATCAAAATAAGTATCAACCTCAACCAAACCTTAGAAGAATGACTGAATGACTTCCTGGGAAACCATCAGCTTTAGGATGACCAAAACAAACATTTTATTCATTCAAAAAAGTTGTGCTTTTCGGCAAAGATTTGCAGCTCCTTGACTTTCTCAGTCTATCATTGGCTCTTGACATCCTTAGTTTTCCTTTGTACCTTCACCTTTGCTCTTTGATGAGTTCTCCTCTTTGCCTTGCTGGTGATGTCATTTTGCCTGGCACGGAGATCTATCCTCTTCTTGTCGATGAGGTCTTGGATGGTGTTATCATTCACGTCGAACTGGTCTTGGTATTTCCAGGTGGTTTAGCCGGTGGTTTCTTCACGGCTTGAGATGATGGCTGTCTTCAGCTCTTTTCAGTTTTCCTCCACGTCATGAAAATTAACGGCTTGGAGACTTTGGAGAAAACATTGTTGGAAGTTTGCCAGCTTGATTGGCTCTTGAAGCCGCTCAACGTTAATCTCGTTTCTGTGCTTTTCCTTTATCTCCCATTGCTTCTGGTGGGGTTTGATGGACATAGAGGAGTGGATGAGCTGGTCATCTGTCCAGCAGTTGTCTGCACTGGTCATTGCTTTGAGGGCATCCTTTTGGTCTCGGGATCAAAGATGACATAGTCAATCATGTGCCAGTGCTTTGATCGTGAATGTCTCCAAGAAGTCTTCAACTTGTCTTTATGGCTGAACAGTGTGTTAGTGATGACAGGTTGGTGTTCTGCGCATTTGGTGAGCAAGGGACCCTATTGGAGTTTCAATTTCCAACTCCATCCTTTCCAATGGTTCCTTCCCAGAGTTGGGAGTTGTTTCCAACCCTGGCGTTGAAGTCCCCAAGGAGGTGGATGCTATCTTCCTTCGGAATATTGGAGAGTATGGTATCCAAGGTGGAGTAGACGTTTCCTTGGACTCATCATTGGCATCAAGGGTTGGAGCGTAGACACGATCATTGCCTGCAGGTTCTTTGCAAGTTGCAGACAGAGAGGCATGAGGGCCGGGATTCTCCCGCAATTGGCGGGACGGCCCGATGCTGGCGGCAAGAGCAGCGCGAACCACTCCGGTGTTGCAGGATTCACGCCCCCCCCACCCCCCAGGGGTTCTGCGACCCTGCGGGGGGGGGTCGGAGAATCCCGCCCGAGTCGTTTGTTGATGCTGACAGGGAGATCTGAGAGTCGGTTGACAAGTTTGTTTTGATGGCAAATCCAATTCCATGCATCCTGGGCTGATCCTTGGGTTTTCTGCTCCAGAAGAAGGTGCAACCACCACCATCTTCCTCAGCTGCCTTTCGCCTGCTTTTCGGGTTTCATGCAGGGCAGCGACGTCAATGTTGAGGTGCCTGGGTTCACAGGCAACAAGGGAAGTTCTCCGTTCCAGTCGATTGTTTTGCTCATTATCCATGAGGGATTGTACATTCCAGGTTCTGAATTTGAGCTTAACTTTGATTTTCAGACCGCAGACAGATGGGCCTGCTGGATGCAGCTTTCCAGCCAGGTTGGGGGTGAAACGGACGTTTTGGGGCACCTTTTCTAGCCCTTTCCCCATGTGGCATGAGCAGAGTGGATTCTGAAGAGGGCTGCTCATTTGTGAAGAAAGCTGCCAAATGCTTTCCTGTTCCTAGTCCAAGAGCGAGGTGACTGGATAAAACTCCACCACCTATTTGCCGATCTGAAGCCAAAGATTTCCAAATCTCATGGTCCTCTCCCTGTCACCTCTTGCCGATTCCTGCAGGATTTGTCTGTGTGGGGGGTGTGCTGGTTTCCTCTTGGCAAGACACCTGATGTGGGATAGCTTTTAATGTGGGCATGCTGTTGCACATCAGCAGACACATGTGGCCTTTGACAGTGGATTCATCCAGTTCCAGTGGCAAGGGAACCTCGACGACTGGGGATCTACCTGCTCCTGCAGCCTTCACCTGCTATTGCAGCCATTGGTACCATACAAGTACCTTCCACTTGATCTACTGTTGAGTACATGTTTTGGATTGCGGTTTGTCTGGTTCCTCCCTGTGGTAATATCATGGTTGTGTTGCAATTCACTGACTGGCCACTGGGAGTCTCATTAGTAGATAAGTGACTGTTAGACCTCAGACTGACTCAGGAGCTGAGAGAGAGAGGTTGCTTATGCATGTTCATACTGTTATTTGTCTGTTTTTTTTGTATATATTTGACACACAGTTAATTTTCATCAATTGTTTATAGCTTTGGTACAAGTGTTCTTGTAATATAAATCAGGCCGTCTGATAAGAACATTTCACTCCCCTCCGACCTTACCATCATGGGTGAGCCTGCCAGGAGCTTAATACTGACAGCATCGCTGACGGGATCGATGGAACGCTCAGGTCTCTCCACCAAGGGTAGGTGGCAATCCAAAGAAATGTCTCTCAAACAACACACACACTGAGCCTGATCCTGCCCTCTCCCAATCACCTCACACACACACTGAGCCTGATCCTGCCCTCTCCCAATCACCTCACACACACACTGAGCCTGATCCTGCCCTTCTCCCAATCACCTCACACACACACTGAGCCTGATCCTGCCCTTTCCCAATCACCTCACACACACACTGAGCCTGATCCTGCCCTTTCCCAATCACCTCACACACACACTGAGCCTGATCCTGCCCTTTCCCAATCACCTCACACACACACTGAGCCTGATCCTGCCCTCTTCCCAATCACCTCACACACACACTGAGCCTGATCCTGCCCTTTCCCAATCACCTCACACACACACTGAGCCTGATCCTGCCCTTTCCCAATCACCTCACACACACACTGAGCCTGATCCTGCCCTTTCCCAATAACCTCACACACACACTGAGCCTGATCCTGCCCTTTCCCAATCACCTCACACACACACTGAGCCTGATCCTGCCCTTTCCCAATCACCTCACACACACACTGAGCCTGATCCTGCCCTTTCCCAATCACCTCACACACACACTGAGCCTGATCCTGCCCTTTCCCAATAACCTCACACACACACTGAGCCTGATCCTGCCCTTTCCCAATCACCTCACACACACACACTGAGCCTGATCCTGCCCTCTCCCAATCACCTCACACACACACTGAGCCTGATCCTGCCCTTTCCCAATCACCTCACACACATACTGAGCCTGATCCTGCCCTTTCCCAATAACCTCACACACACACTGAGCCTGATCCTGCCCTTTCCCAATCACCTCACACACACACTGAGCCTGATCCTGCCCTTTCCCAATAACCTCACACACATACTGAGCCTGATCCTGCCCTCTCCCAATCACCTCACACACACACTGAGCCTGATCCTGCCCTTTCCCAATAACCTCACACACATACTGAGCCTGATCCTGCCCTCTCCCAATAACCTCACACACATACTGAGCCTGATCCTGCCCTCTCCCAATAACCTCACACACACACTGAGCCTGATCCTGCCCTTTCCCAATCACCTCACACACACACTGAGCCTGATCCTGCCCTTTCCCACTCACCTCACCACACACTGAGCCTGATCCTGCCCTTCCCAATCACTCACACACACACTGAGCCTGATCCTGCCCTTTCCCAATCACCTCACACACACTGAGCCTGATCCTGCCCTCTCCCAATCACCTCACACACACACACTGAGCCTGATCCTGCCCTTTCCCAATCACTTCACACACACACTGAGCCTGATCCTGCCCTTTCCCAATCACCTCACACACACTGACCCTGATCCTGCCCTTTCCCAATCACCTCACACACACACACTGAGCCTGATCCTGCCCTTTCCCAATCACCTCACACACACACTGAGCCTGATCCTGCCCTTTCCCAATCACCTCACACACACTGAGCCTGATCCTGCCCTTTCCCAATCACCTCACACACACACTGAGCCTGATCCTGCCCTTTCCCAATCACCTCACACACACACTGAGCCTGATCCTGCCCTTTCCCAATAACCTCACACACACACACTGAGCCTGATCCTGCCCTTTCCCAATCACCTCACACACACACTGAGCCTGATCCTGCCCTTTCCCAATCACCTCACACACACACTGAGCCTGATCCTGCCCTTTCCCAATCACCTCACACACACACACTGAGCCTGATCCTGCCCTTTCCCAATCACCTCACACACACACTGAGCCTGATCCTGCCCTTTCCCAATAACCTCACACACACACTGAGCCTGATCCTGCCCTTTCCCAATCACCTCACACACACACTGAGCCTGATCCTGCCCTTTCCCAATCACCTCACACACACACTGAGACTGATCCTGCCCTTTCCCAATCACCTCACACACACTGAGCCTTATCCTGCCCTTTCCCAATCACCTCACACACACACTGAGCCTGATCCTGCCCTTTCCCAATCACCTCACACACACACTGAGCCTGATCCTGCCCTTTCCCAATAACCTCACACACACACTGAGCCTGATCCTGCCCTTTCCCAATAACCTCACACACACACTGAGCCTGATCCTGCCCTTTCCCAATAACCTCACACACACACTGAGCCTGATCCTGCCCTTTCCCAATCACCTCACACACACTGAGCCTGATCCTGCCCTTTCCCAATCACCTCACACACACACTGAGCCTGATCCTGCCCTTTCCCAATAACCTCACACACACACTGAGCCTGATCCTGCCCTTTCCCAATAACCTCACACACACACTGAGCCTGATCCTGCCCTTTCCCAATCACCTCACACATACACTGAGCCTGATCCTGCCCTTTCCCAATCACCTCACACACACACTGAGCCTGATCCTGCCCTTTCCCAATCACCTCACACACACTGAGCCTGATCCTGCCCTTTCCCAATAACCTCACACACACACTGAGCCTGATCCTGCCCTTTCCCAATCACCTCACACACACACTGAGCCTGATCCTGCCCTTTCCCAATAACCTCACACACACACTGAGCCTGATCCTGCCCTTTCCCAATCACCTCACACACACACTGAGCCTGATCCTGCCCTTTCCCAATCACCTCACACACACACTGAGCCTGATCCTGCCCTTTCCCAATCACCTCACACACACACTGAGCCTGATCCTGCCCTTTCCCAATCACCTCACACACACACTGAGCCTGATCCTGCCCTTTCCCAATCACCTCACACACACTGAGCCTGATCCTGCCCTTTCCCAATCACTCACACACACACACTGAGCCTGATCCTGCCCTTTCCCAATCACCTCACACACACACTGAGTCTAATCCTGCCCTTTCCCAATCACCTCACACACACTGAGCCTGATCCTGCCTTCTCCCAATAACCTCACACACACACTGAGCCTGATCCTGCCCTTTCCCAATCACCTCACACACACACTGAGCCTAATCCTGCCCTTTCCCAATCACCTCACACACACACTGAGCCTGATCCTGCCCTTTCCCAATCACCTCACACACACTGAGCCTGATCCTGCCCTTTCCCAATCACCTCACACACACACTGAGCCTGATCCTGCCCTTTCCCAATAACCTCACACACACACTGAGCCTGATCCTGCCCTTTCCCAATAACCTCACACACACTGAGACTGATCCTGCCCTTTCCCAATCACCTCACACACACACTGAGCCTGATCCTGCCCTCTCCCAATAACCTCACACACACACTGAGCCTGATCCTGCCCTCTCCCAATCACCTCACACACATACTGAGCCTGATCCTGCCCTTTCCCAATCACCTCACACACACACTGAGCCTGATCCTGCCCTTTCCCAATAACCTCACACACACACTGAGCCTGATCCTGCCCTTTCCCAATCACCTCACACACACACTGAGCCTGATCCTGCCCTTTCCCAATCACCTCACACACACACTGAGACTGATCCTGCCCTTTCCCAATCACCTCACACACACACTGAGCCTGATCCTGCCCTTTCCCAATAACCTCACACACACACTGAGCCTGATCCTGCCCTTTCCCAATCACCTCACACACACACTGAGCCTGATCCTGCCCTTTCCCAATAACCTCACACACACACTGAGCCTGATCCTGCCCTTTCCCAATCACCTCACACACACACTGAGCCTGATCCTGCCCTCTCCCAATCACCTCACACACACACACTGAGCCTGATCCTGCCCTTTCCCAATCACCTCACACACACACTGAGCCTGATCCTGCCCTTTCCCAATCACCTCACACACACACTGAGCCTGATCCTGCCCTTTCCCAATAACCTCACACACACACTGAGCCTGATCCTGCCCTTTCCCAATAACCTCACACACACACTGAGCCTGATCCTGCCCTTTCCCAATCACCTCACACACACACTGAGCCTGATCCTGCCCTTTCCCAATCACCTCACACACACACTGAGCCTGATCCTGCCCTCTCCCAATCACCTCACACACACACACTGAGCCTGATCCTGCCCTTTCCCAATCACCTCACACACACACTGAGCCTGATCCTGCCCTTTCCCAATCACCTCACACACACTGAGCCTGATCCTGCCCTTTCCCAATAACCTCACACACACACTGAGCCTGATCCTGCCCTTTCCCAATCACCTCACACACACACTGAGCCTGATCCTGCCCTTTCCCAATACCCTCACACACACACACTGAGCCTGATCCTGCCCTTTCCCAATAACCTCACACACACACTGAGCCTGATCCTGCCCTTTCCCAATACCCTCACACACACACTGAGCCTGATCCTGCCCTTTCCCAATCACCTCACACACACACTGAGCCTGATCCTGCCCTTTCCCAATCACCTCACACACACACTGAGCCTGATCCTGCCCTTTCCCAATACCCTCACACACACACACTGAGCCTGATCCTGCCCTTTCCCAATAACCTCACACACACACTGAGCCTGATCCTGCCCTTTCCCAATACCCTCACACACACACTGAGCCTGATCCTGCCCTTTCCCAATCACCTCACACACACACTGAGCCTGATCCTGCCCTTTCCCAATCACCTCACACACACACTGAGCCTGATCCTGCCCTCTCCCAATAACCTCACACACACACTGAGCCTGATCCTGCCCTTTCCCAATAACCTCACACACACACTGAGCCTGATCCTGCCCTTTCCCAATAACCTCACACACACACTGAGCCTGATCCTGCCCTTTCCCAATCACCTCACACACACACTGAGCCTGATCCTGCCCTTTCCCAATCACCTCACACACACACTGAGCCTGATCCTGCCCTTTCCCAATCACCTCACACACACACTGAGCCTGATCCTGCCCTTTCCCAATCACCTCACACACACACTGAGCCTGATCCTGCCCTTTCCCAATCACCTCACACACACACACTGAGCCTGATCCTGCCCTTTCCCAATCACCTCACACACACACTGAGCCTGATCCTGCCCTTTCCCAATAACCTCACACACACACTGAGCCTGATCCTGCCCTTTCCCAATCACCTCACACACACCACTGAGCCTGATCCTGCCCTTCCCAATCACCTCACACACACACTGAGCCTGATCCTGCCCTTTCCCAATCACCTCACACACACACTGAGCCTGATCCTGCCCTTTCCCAATCACCTCACACACACACTGAGCCTGATCCTGCCCTTTCCCAATCACCTCACACACACACTGAGCCTGATCCTGCCCTTTCCCAATCACCTCACACACACACTGAGCCTGATCCTGCCCTTTCCCAATCACCTCACACACACACTGAGCCTGATCCTGCCCTTTCCCAATCACCTCACACACACACTGAGCCTGATCCTGCCCTTTCCCAATCACCTCACACACACACTGAGCCTGATCCTGCCCTTTCCCAATCACCTCACACACACACTGAGCCTGATCCTGCCCTTTCCCAATCACCTCACACACACACTGAGCCTGATCCTGCCCTTTCCCAATCACCTCACACACACACTGAGCCTGATCCTGCCCTTTCCCAATAACCTCACACACACACTGAGCCTGATCCTGCCCTCTCCCATTCCCAATCACCTCACACACACACTGAGCCTGATCCTGCCCTTTCCCAATAACCTCACACACACACTGAGCCTGATCCTGCCCTTTCCCAATCACCTCACACACACACTGAGCCTGATCCTGCCCTCTCCCAATCACCTCACACACACACTGAGTCTGATCCTGCCCTTTCCCAATCACCTCACACACACACACTGAGCCTGATCCTGCCCTTTCCCAATCACCTCACACACACTGAGCCTGATCCTGCCCTTTCCCAATCACCTCACACACACACACTGAGCCTGATCCTGCCCTTTCCCAATCACCTCACACACACTGAGCCTGATCCTGCCCTTTCCCAATCACCTCACACACACACTGAGCCTGATCCTGCCCTTTCCCAATCACCTCACACACACACTGAGCCTGATCCTGCCCTTTCCCAATCACCTCACACACACACTGAGCCTGATCCTGCCCTTTCCCAATCACCTCACACACACTGAGCCTGATCCTGCCCTTTCCCAATCACCTCACACACACTGAGTCTAATCCTGCCCTTTCCCAATAACCTCACACACACTGAGCCTGATCCTGCCCTTTCCCAATCACCTCACACATACACTGAGCCTGATCCTGCCCTCTCCCAATCACCTCACACTCACTGAGCCTGATCCTGCCCTTTCCCAATCACCTCACACACACACTGAGCCTGATCCTGCCCTTTCCCAATCACCTCACACACACTGAGCCTGATCCTGCCCTTTCCCAATCACCTCACACACACTGAGCCTGATCCTGCCCTTTCCCAATCACCTCACACACACACTGAGTCTGATCCTGCCCTTTCCCAATCACCTCACACACACACTGAGCCTGATCCTGCCCTTTCCCAATCACCTCACACACACACACTGAGCCTGATCCTGCCCTCTCCCAATCACCTCACACACACACACTGAGCCTGATCCTGCCCTTTCCCAATCACCTCACACACACACACTGAGCCTGATCCTGCCCTCTCCCAATAACCTCACACACACACTGAGCCTGATCCTGCCCTTTCCCAATAACCTCACACACACACTGAGCCTGATCCTGCCCTTTCCCAATCACCTCACACACACACTGAGCCTGATCCTGCCCTTTCCCAATCACCTCACACACACACTGAGCCTGATCCTGCCCTTTCCCAATCACCTCACACACACTGAGCCTGATCCTGCCCTTTCCCAATCACCTCACACACACTGAGCCTGATCCTGCCCTCTCCCAATCACCTCACACACACACTGAGCCTGATCCTGCCCTTTCCCAATCACCTTCCACACACAACTGAACCTGATTCAGTCCTCTTGAAGCACAGAGGAATTTTGTAGCAGCAGGAAACATGCCTTTTCCATCATTTTGCCAGGCCATTGGAATTAGTTGCAGCTTCCAGCTGCCTGCAGAGTTGTGATCAGCTACCTCAGCAGGTATTGTGGAGAAATTGCACTCTTTAGCACTGTATGGTTTACCATTGCTTTTAGCCATGTGGCAATTGGGAAATCCTGTTCCTTTCCTTGTGTTTCAAACTGTTTTCTGATCTTACCTATTCATATTTCACTCACTTCATTCCAAACTTCAAGCAAATGCTTGAAGTTATAATATAATTATCGCTTCTTGTCACAAGTAGGCCTCAATGAGCTTACTGTGAAAAGCCCCTAGTCGCCACGTTCCGGTGTCCGTTTGGGGACGCTGGTAATAAATTCAGCCCGTGCTGCTGCCTTGTTCTGCATTACAAGCCAGCTGTTTAGCCCACTATGCTAAACCAGCCCCTGTAATCAAAAAGTTTGCAGATTGAACTCTCCAGAAATACGTCTTTTCTTCAGTCTGTTTAGCCAAGACTTAAACTCACTGCATAGATGGTTCATCATGTTTAATGCCGATACATTGTGCTAACGAAATGTGACTCCTGGCGGTTTACACATGTGACCTCTTCAGTATGGGCCATGTCATGATGGGCAGGTATTTAGCGGTATCAGGTTCATTTCCACTGAGAGGGAAAGTCATTCTCACGGCCCAATTGCCAGTTTCCTAGCTATCATTTCTCCATTCTCCCATTCCCTGAGCACCAAATGAAATTGTATAAGTCAGTAATGGTGAAAAATGACAACGGCACTGGGATCATTTATTTCTTTATTGTCTTTAGGGCAGCATGTAGATCAGGAGTTAATTTGATAAGTATATGTTCAAGTTTGAGAAGGAGATCAATGAGATCGTTTCACAAATGTAGGAATTCAACTCTTTGAATAATTAAGCTAACCTTTGGCATCTACCCAGTGGGGTTGCTATTCTTACAGACTTTTAACCTGAAGCACTTCAGCCTGAGTTCATACTGGTTCTGCCTTTTGTCGTTCCTTAGCTAACAGCAAGCCCTTCAGTCTGTGCTTTGCCTTGTGGGTAAAATTCCCTGGTGGCAATAGTCACGCTTCATGGCATATACATAAAACTTTCTGTACAAAAGCACTTTTGTGGTCCTGTTCATTATCAGATTAGTTCAATCCTGTCAGGCCAACCTTCCTCTTTTCACACACTTCCACCTCTGAATCGTAGTTTCCCACCAACCAGACTCTAAAACTGCACAGCGGGATATATCTCCGACAGCCAATCCCCCTTCTACTCAAAATTCTGCCATGCAAGCATCCCCCATTGCGTTACTGTTTGGGAATTCCCGCCTCTCACTTGTTTGTCATTATCAAAGCCCTGTTTTTAACTCATTGTCATCTTCCGCCACCCTCTCCTCCTCCTTCCCCTCTTCCTCCTCCTCCTCCAACTTACATTCATAATGCTTTGGTTCCAGAGGATTTCCTCAATCTCTTTCATTTATGGTCATTTAGATCGCCTTTGTAATCTTCCATATGATTACTCTGTGTACACCAGTGACGGGTCGCCTGCGGCCCAGGGGCCACGTACAGCCCGTCAGGCTTCTGAGTGCGGCCCACAAGACATTTTGTTAACCATTGCCCATGCGCAGATTCCACCTGTTTGAGTCCACGTAGATTGTTTTCCTACCGGTTTGGCTGAAGTGATACACAGGTAAAGCAAGGGCGAGTGAAGTGAGGTGTGTGCTGATTGCTCACAATTGATTATAAGAGCTGTGCGCTCCCTCTACGTCCAATCAAAATGTAAATGTTTCTTTTAATTTTACCATTTGAAGTTGATAGCTCTACTAATGTATGAATGAGTAATCATATTCTGTAATTCGTGATGAAATATTTAGCGTGCCTTAAATGTATTTAATCTTATTCATGCGGTCATGGTTAATCAACAAGCCTGATTTCAATCTTGTAGCACACTCAGGTGAATGAGGACCAACCATGCGGCCCACTACCAAGCCTCGGGTGTCTTTCTCTGGTGTACACATCCTCAATGTTGAACAATAGTCCACAAACTCAACAAAATAGTGGTGGCAATTATAATATAAATGACTTAGGTTCCCAGTCCTCTTGACCATCCTGTGAGCTATTAACCAAGGTCCTGTCTGCCTCCTCTTATGCTTTGAGATGATTAATAAAGATTCCATGGTACTATTGTAACAAGAAGTGGATATTCTCCCAGTGCCCAGCCTTCCCTCAACCAGCAGCAGATAATATTGGTTGATTCTTCTTATGGTATTTTAAGACATTTCTCATCACTGAGAGGCTGTTGGGTTGAACAGCAGCAAACACATTTCAAAGCAAATCATTGGGTGAAGCAGTTTGAGATGCTTCAGTGATGTCACAATTTAAATACAATTATCTTTCTCTTTCAGAGATCATTCCCGACTGTTAGAAAGTTGGCGGCTCAGCCTGCTGCAGCAGTGCAGGATTTCTGCATTTCCCCTAACTGTTATCCTGTGTGTGGAGAGCTTTGAAAAATGTTCACATGATGAGAAACCAAGGTTAGTAACTTTCCTGAAGAGGCTGTGACTCCACAGCCAGCGGGAGGGCAGTGGAAAAGCTGTCTTTCGGTTTTCCATCCTTCACAGGATGCAGACCAATCCAGAACAGGAAGAACATCGCTGGAGAACGAAACAACAGGGAGCTACCAGAAGAAGAAATGTCAGTCAGTTTCAGAAGAACAACAGGGCTATGATGAATCGTTTGATACAAGACTAGCAGCAGGCACATGAGTGCCAGGGCTGAGGGTGGGCATTCTGAGAATCACAGGCTCATTTTGGAGCTTTCAATCTGGGGTAAGATTTAAGGCAACTGATTCCAACCTCAGAACATCACTCATGGACTAAGAGAAATAGCTGTGGCTGCTACAGGTCATGGATATTCGACCCCTGCACAGGCAGTGTTTCCATGAAGAGCATCTCACCAATCCTACATCCACATTAACATTATCAACCCTGCATATATGGAGCTGGTTTAGCTCAGTGAGCTGGATAGCTGGTTTGTGATGCAGAAGAAGGCCAGCAGCGCGGGTTCAATTCCAGCTTACCCGAACAAGCGCCGGAATGTGGCGACTAGGGGCTTTTCACAGTAACTTCATACTTGTGACAATAAAAGGTTATTATTATACCCTCTCTTCTGGTATGCAGTCAGCACAGATAACCCCTAACTATTACAGGGGCAGGCAGAATTTGGTTCATTCGATCAGAGCAAGAGATTAGAGAGAGAGATGGTGAAAACTTCTCACCTTAGTCCCTGCCAGAACAATGGGGACATGATGATTCTGAAGCTGAATTTCACTTTATCAGAGTAAACTAACTTTCATCCCACCTGGCCACTTAGGAAGGAAGAGAAGGGTGACACAATGGAAGGATTTCTAATTAATACACCATGGGCCACGAGGGCTCACCAGAAATTGGATTATTGAGGTTGCAGCAACCACAGGAATGGAGAGGACAATAAAAAAGATTTTTTTAAAAAAGGAATGGAGAGGAAATCAGGGAAGGCTGCTCCCCACCCCGGGTCTCTCACTCCTATCTGGAGGTCCTGTTCCAGCTTGTGAGGGTCTATAATGTAGTTTTAACTAATCACACACAGAGAACAGATACCAGGCATACATCATCAAACACTGAATGATCAAACAATTGAGTGTTACGGTGGGTTTATGTGCAGAAGAGGGAAGGGCACCATGGGCAGAATTTTACATGTTTTGGGCCGGGCAACCTGGAAGTGTGTAAAATCACATGAGAAGATGACGGAACGTTTCCCAACATCATCGTGCACAAGTGCAAGTTTGAGATCAACGGGCACCAATGTGATTTGGGTTAGCACCCGCCAACAATTAAAGGACCAATTCAGACTGTTAAAAATCCAATCAGCAGTGATTTTATGCTACCTGTGCTATTTTTACCTATTACACTTTCTGCATTTCCTCATCCAAGGGTGGGGTAAAAGTCCCCTGCTGCAACTACTCCATGGTGGAGTGTGTAACTGTGTGAGCATGGAGTTTTCCTTGAGTTTTTCATTATTGCTCAGCATTTGAAGCATGACGTTGAGCATTTCAGGACTTCCATGGAAGGTTTTCTTGACGAATGAAGGGCAATGTTCTGCATCTGGTCCTAATGGGGATAGTGTACTCTTCTGGTGGGTTGCATTGGGCTCATTTAAATATCCCAACACCACATTGACCCAGTGCCCGGTAGTCAACCAGCGCGCCTTTGAGGCCTCAACAGGTCAGGGGACAGGGCAGCGTAATAGCCTTGCACTCCCCCTGGCACCCAGGCACCTTGGCACTGCCAGCCTGGCACTCTGGTAATGCCAACCTGGTGCTGCCAGTTGTCCGGTTGGCACTGTCAGGGTGCCAGGGCAATACAAGGGTTCCAGGCAGGCAGTGCCAAGGTGAATGGCCACACAGGTTTCTGGTTTATGGAATGGATGCCCCCATTGATCGTGGAGATACAGACACAGAGCCAGGGTCTACATCAGGGGTTGTCGGCGAGCATCCAACACCTGCAGGCGCAGTCGGAGGAGTCGAACAAATGCAGGAGCAGGAGCTGGTGCTGACCACGTGTGCCACCCAGGTCGATACAGCAAGGATGGCATCCACGGTGGAGACATTGGCAATGGGGGTCATGGCTATGAATCAGCATGTCCACGGCCTGGGGCATTCTGTGCAGCCGCTGGCCGTTGCAAAGGACATGGTTACCGCCTCACAGGCAGCCATGTGCCAGAGACACCTGGAAATTGCAGCGGCGCTCCTCAACATGACCCACTCACAGCATGCCATAACTAGGAACATAGGTAGCATTGACCAGGTGCTGGCTGATGTGGCACAGACATAGAAGGAGGTGGCCCAGTCCCAGAGGGAGATGGCACAGTCAGTGGCTGATGTGACACTGGTCCAGAAGCTGGTGGCCACAGTCAATGGGAGATGTGGTGTAGTCCCAGATGCAGGTGACCCTTGCTCCATGGGCACGAGAATCCAGACCCTGGTCGCGACCAGAGTGAGCCTCCAGGACTGGCAGCGCCAGGTGGCAGGTGAGACTCAGGGGATAGCTCCTCCCCCAGGGGCCATCGGGCACCCCAAGGGAGAAGGAGGTGATGGGGCTCATGACAGTGACTCTGGTAGGGGATGCGCCGGAATATCGCAGCACCTCGGACTCTCCCCCCCGCAGTTTCTGACGCATCTGGTGGACAGCGGGCAGAACATGCCGGCATCACATCACCTGGGACACCCAAGTAGCAGCCGGGCCCATCCAGGCCCGGTCGCCCCAGAAGACACCCGTTGTTGCAGGGCGGGGATCTCAGCAGGCCACCTCCACTCCTGATGTACCGTCTGGGGATCCACTGAGATGTAGCGTTAGGGCCCGTAGGGCCAAAACCCAGGGATCACCCAGATGGACGGTGGAAAGTGCTACTTGGCAGGTGTCAGATGTTGTCAAATGATGTGGAGCACCAGAGTTCATCGCAAAGCTGGTTGTCAACATCCTCCATCCCATGGACCAGACCCGCTGTTACTGCCAACCCAGGGCCCACACCTCATAGTGCGGCATGTACGTATCATGGAAGGGGCTGCAGTTGGCTGCTGGCCGGGGGGAGGGGGGGTGGAGGATTTGGGAGAGGGGGAGCTTTGGGGGTGGGATGGGGGAGCGGGGTGGGGGAAAAAGAATGGGGAGAGGGGGAGATGTGGGTGTGCGATGTTCTGTCTATGCCCTGGCCTGTTCCCACCCCCCCGCTCAGTCGGTGAATCTGGAGGCGATCAGAGTGTCCCGGCATGTTGACCCTGGCACACACGTCATGGGGCCTCCCATGCCTGTCTGTGCCCGATACCCGGGCAGTGTGCACAATGTCTTCATCCTGGTATACTCGACGTTCCTGACATGTTCGAGATGTCTCCTGGCTGGGGGGTTGGCTCCTGGGTGACAGGGGTTATCCACTGTGGTCGTGGCTGATGATGCCTATCCGGAGGCCACAGACCGTCGAGGAGACCCACTACAATGAAGCCCATGCAGTGACCAGGTCCATTATCGCACGGTGCTTCGGCCTCCGTGGTGGCCTGTTGCATTCTCCACAACATCGCGCAGCAAAGGAGTGATGTGCTGGAGGAGGAGCAGGAACACCAGGCCTTGTCTGACAAGGGGAGGACGAGGATGGCCAAAACATGGGGCCCAGACAAGCATGGGAGGCTGCATGACATGTGTGCCAGGGCCAATGCACCGGGATGCTCTGATAGCCTCCAGGTTCACTCCTCTGTACTCTTTCTAAAACTTTTATTAGTGCCTAGAATTGTCCGCAATACTCCAATTGAGGCCTAATGTGATTGAGAAAGTCTTAGCATAAATTCTGCTTTTATATCATATGGCTCTAAACTTACCTCTTTTGGGTTATCTGACCTAACATCCCCTTATGTGGATTAGTATTATATTTTGTTTTGTAAAGCTCCTCTGAAGTAGGGCGGCACGGTGGCGCAGTGGTCAGCACTGCTGTCTCACGGCGGCGAGGACCCAGGTTCGATCACGGCCCGTGTTACTGTCCGTGTGGTGTTTGTACATTCTCCCCGTGTCTGTGTGGGTCTCACCCCTACAACCCAAAGATGTGCAGCGTAGGTGGCTTGACCATGCTAAATTGCCCCTTAATTGGAAAAATAAAGAATTGGGTACTCTAAATTTATTTTTTAAAAAGCTCCTTTGAAAACCTTGGGAGAGTTTCCTATGTCAAAACCACTATATAAAATACATAATTGTTGGTGTTTCTGCTCCTCCTCCTTCTTCTCCTTAATTTGGGTCCATTATTCTTCTCAGTTTTTATAAACAATCCAGACTCGCATGTAGGGAGCAGCATTATAAAGTTTGCAGATTGTGGTAGTCACCACTAGTAGTATATTATATGTATTACAGCACTGCCCGTATAGTAGTGGTACATGGGTAAATCCCTGTCTGCTGGCTCCGCCCAGTAGGCGGCGTATAAATGTGTGTGCTTGCCAGTGCTGCAGCCATTCTGGTTCCAGCTACAGGAGGCACAACATCTTTGCTCAATAAAGCCTGGATTATTCCATTACTCGTGTCTTTGTGGTAATTGATAGTGCATCACAGATACTACAAAACTTGGCAATGTGGTTGACAATGATAGGGATAAGGATAGTCAGAGGCTTCGGGATGACATGGAGGAATGGGCAGAATTGTGATAGATGGAGTACAATGTGGAGAAATGTGAAGCAATGCTCTTTGGGAGGACTAATATGGAAAGACAATGTACTGCAACTGGCATTGATTTGAAAAGTGTAGACAGCTTGGTGTCCACGTACACAAATCATTAAAGTTAATGGTTCAAAAACCATAAGGGTTGTTTGGATTTATAAATGGAGACATATGATATAAAAGCAGAATTTATGCTTAGACTTTCTAAATAGCATTAGGCCTCAACTGGAGTATTGCGGACAATTCTGGGTACTAATAAAAGCTTTATAAAGAGTACAGAGGAATTATACAAGGATGTAACCAGGATTGAGGACTTCAATTATGAGGAAAGCTTGGAAAAGTTCAGACGTTTATCCTTGGAACAGCAAAGAAATGACCTGATAGAGGGCCCCAAGGTGATGAGAGGTCTTGATTGAGTAGATGAGAGGATCAACTCACAGATTTCATACATTTAAAATCATTTCCAAATGGCGGGGAAGGGAGATGAGAGAAGATTTATTCATTCAGACAGTTGTTGAGATCTGGAGCGCAGTGCCTGTAAACGTGATGGAGGCCGATTCTACAAATAATTTTAAAAGCGAATTGGACAGGTGCTTGAGCAAGTTACAGGGTTAGGGGCAAAAGGTGAGGGCATGGAGCTAGCACAGTCATGGATGGGCTGAATATCTTCCTTCTATGTGATAGTTTCTCTGATTCTATGTTCTTCTATTTACCCCTGCTGCATTTAACTTGTAAATGTGAGTGTATGCTTAAATTTTGTACAAGTCTCAAAAAGCTTGCTTGCTTGGATCAATTGCTAGGATCCAATTTTCAAACATTTATTAATCTTAAATCCTTTGACCGTATCATCAAGGACAACTTGCATTTATATCTTTATCAGGTAGCAAAATGCCCCAAGGCTTTGAAAAGAGAGAAAAAGCGTCACTAAACTATCAGCGGCCACACCAAAAAAGTGTAGGTTTAACAGGTTTCTAAAGAAAATCAACAGATTATTACTTCCAACTTCTGCCCTGGAGACACAATACTGCCCAAAATCACTGCCTCTACAAATATTAGCTGAGTGATGTTTGCGACTGACTTCAACTGATTAGGAAAAAAATGCTAGTTCAGCAATTATTTATGTCTGGGTAGGTCTAGGTTTTGGTGACTTTGAGTTATGTTTCTGCGCACAGATCGTTTCATTGTTACCCCTCCAGGATTGTCAGATAATCAGCTTATAGGCAATTTCATGAAAAACAATTCACTGTCAGCAGTGTTTAAATGAAATGATTAATTGCTGTAGCGAGTGGCCAGGAGCAACAGCATGTTATCTAAGCACACACTAAAAGCAGTGACACACATGCATCCTCTGATAAGTTGTTGAAGCCTGAAGCAAAACATTGAAACATCGCAGCCACCGAAACATTCAAGGACAAAACACCACAAGGATTTAATTTGCCACAGCAGAGACCATGCCAAGAAATCCTGGCGATAAGTTATTTTGCATCCTTTCTACTGCATAAATGAGTTAATTTATATTAAATAATTTCCCCAAATTGTTCAAGCAAAGATAATTTTTCTTTAGAAGTCACTGCAATCTGGAATGTGATGCCTGAAAGAGAGGTGGAAACAAATTGAATAGTAACTTTCAAAAGGGATTTTGATGTACAGTCCTGGGATAAGAGTGGTGAATAGGGTTAATTAGATAGCTCTTTCAAACACTCAGTCCAGGCATGGCGAACTGATTGGCCTCTTTCTGCCCCTTATCATAGGGTTAGGGTAAGAATGTTTTCCATTTGTTGTTCTGTGTACTGTTTAATACCTTCGGTGACTGAACTTTTCATTTCATAATACAAATCATTTCACACATTAGATGGAAATTTCTATCAGCATAAAGCTTTATATCAAAACATTTCTTCCATTATAAGTTCAGAAATTCACTGATTACTGCACATTGTTCAGTACCTTTTCTGACTCCTCCAAATCTGAAGCAGTCTGTGCCTGCATGCAGCAAGACCTGGACAACAGTCAGGCTTGGGTTTTTAAATGGCAAGGGGAATTCACCATATACAGGTGTCAGGCAATGACCATCTCCAACCAAAAGAGAATCTAACCATCTCCCTTTGAATTTACCATTGTTGAAGCCACCATTATAAACATCACGAGAGTTGCCATTGACCAGAAACTGAACTGGACTAGCCATATAAATCATACGACCACAGAATTTACAGTGGAGAGGAAGGCCATTCAGCTCATCAATTCTGCACCGGACCCTGGAAAGAGCACTGTATATAAGCCCACACCTCCACCCTATCCCCACAACCCAGTAACCCCACCTAACCATTTTTCTGGACACTAAGGGCAATTTAGAATGGTCAATCTACCTAACCTGCACATCTTTGGACTGTGGGAGGAAACCGGAGCACCTGGAGGAAACGCAGACACAGGGAGAACGTGCAGACTCCGCACAGACAGTGACCCAAGCCAAGGGAATTGAACCTGGGACTCTGGAGCTGTGAAGCAACAGTGTTAACCACAGTGCTACCATGCAGCCCCAGTTACTGTTACCACAAGAGGAGGTCAGAGAGTGGAAATTATGTGATGATTAATTCACCTGACTCTACAAATCCTGTCCAATATCTGCAAAACAAAAGCCAGGAGTGTGGTAGAAGTCTCACTTGCTGGATGAGTGTGGCTCCAACAACTCGCAACAAGTTGACACCATCCAGGATAAAGCAGCCCTCACATTGAACATTTAACCCCTCTGCCACTGGCATACAGTGACAGCAGTGCGTAACATCTACAAGATGCACTGCAGCAATTTACCAATGGCTCCTACAATCTCTACCACACAGAAAAACAAGGCCTTGGAATGCATGGGAACATCAGCACCAGCATAGGGTGGGGGAGTGCGTCTAGGTGGGGTCCTTTTCAGAGGATCAGTGCAGACTTGATGGGCTGAATGGCCTCCTTCTGCACTCTAGGATATCTACTATTCTATTCTAACCCTCTGCGGTAAAGAATTCCAGAGATTCACTGCACTCTGCTAGCAGAGATTGTTATTTTAGGAGCATCACTGGCTGGGTCAGCATTTATTGCCCTTTCAGAAGGCATTTGAGAGCCAACCACATTGCTGTGGATCTGGAGTCATATGTAAGATGGCAGATTTCCTTCCCTAAATGGGATTAGTGAACCAGATGAGTTACGACAATCGACGATGGCTTCTAGGTCATCATTAGACTTTTAAATCCAGATTTGTATTGAATTCAAATTCCACCTTCTGTCATGGTGGGATTTGAACCCAGGTCCCAGATTTTGCTCTGGGTCTCTGGATTACTAGTCCAGTGCCAATACCACTGCGCCACTTCCTTCCCAACCACTGTCATCCTCACCACTTGCCTTCCCACTGTTATCCGCAAACTTGGCAATAATGCATACACTTCCATCATCAAAGTCATTAATATATTGTGGTGATATGAGTGGGAGCACTGCCATTGGTGCAGAGCATTGGTTTCCCATTAGCTCTGGCTGGTCATGTGCCTCTTGTCTGATTGGCTGGGACTAGTCATGTGACTGCTCACCAATTGGTCGAGAGGCAAGTAGACCCCGCCTCCGAGGTGGGGTATAAGTACCCAGATTTCCAGGCAGTCGGCCTGTCTCTGTAGTCGACCACCGGGCTAACAACTAGCTGATTAAAGCCACAGTTTGGATCTTCATCGTGTCTCGCGTCCAATTGATGGTACATCATATATATTTATAATTGTGGCCCCAGCACTGATCCCTGTGGCATGTCACTAAATACTGGTTGCCATCCTGAAAATGTCCCTCTTATCCCAACTCTCTGTCTACTATTTGTTAGCAACCCTTCGATCCATGCTAATATACTATCCCCAACAACATGGACTTTTACCTTATTAAGCAACCTTTTGTGCGGTACCTCATCAAATATTTTTTTTTAGAAATCCAAATATATTACAGCTACTGGCTCCCCTTTATCTAGATTACTCATTACCACCTCAAAAGAATTGTAATGTATTTTGTCAGGTATGTTGTGAGTCATTAACTATTCTCATAAACGTCTGCTGTTGCTTATCAATCGTCTTTCCTCATTTCTTCGTAATTACCCTTATTTCAGTTTATCACAGGTCCTTCTGACCCAAGTTTCTCACTTTCATACTGAATGCTAACTTCTACCATGTTATGGCACTGTTCCCCAGAAAGATTGTTTATTAAACCTATCTCATTACACATTACTAGATCCAAAATAGTCTGAGACCTGGTTGGATCCACAACATATTGTCCTCGGAAACTGTCCCAAATACACATTATGACTTCTTCCTGATGACTACCGCGGGCAATTTGATTTTCCAAATTTCAATGGTTTATTTGATGATCTTTTGCCCTTGACGCCTTCAACCCTCCAAATCCTTCATTGTTTACCATTCCCACTGGAATCATTTCCACTTCTCCATCCTAGGGTATGAGAACTATCAATTTGAATTGACCTGTTTATTGACTGGCACATTGGGCAGGATCATTTTAATCACTACAATGCCTTGGGCTCTCCAATAGCAGATCCTTTTGTTCCTCCAGGATTATTCTGAAGGATAAGGACAACTCCAGACTTCAGAATATCAAACTGCCTCTTCCTTCTCTGTCCCTCTGCACGCCCCATCTTCACCTCTATTGGCAAAGTGAGGGTTCATGGATGCTCAAACAATTCACAGAACGGCTTCAACTGCGTCCACCCCCTCCCCCACCCGCCTCAGACTCAATGCCCAGCTGTCGCATAGCCCTTCGTCAAACCCTTATCAACCTGTAGCTTCTCTGGGTGTGATCTAACAGGAACGTTTCTAAGTGGCATATGTAGCGGGTTTTGCTGGGAGTTCCCCACTACTACGTAACAACACTTAGGTTGCGATTCGATGCCACGTTGCGCTTAAGCAAGAGTGCAACGAGGCCGTTAAATCACAGGAGAGGAAAAAAAATCAAAAAATACTGCAGGTGCCGATTGCGATCTAACCAGCTTGCCCCTGTTGTCAAAATCAGGATCCCGCCATAGCGTGGCAAGAAACCAATTATCACCACTTAGGCCAATCGCTGTGCAATTACTGAGAGTGACTGAGAGTGACCCGCCATCTAATGGCCTCCCATGATCGAACCGCCTGCCCAGCAAGTGGTCATGCGGGCGCCGATTAGTATTTGCCTTTAAAAACATGAAGCTAGTGGAAGTGCTGCAGTGGGGACCTGAGGAGATCAGAAGACATCTTCGCTCCCGGGTGCTCATGGGCAGCATGGTAGCATGGTGGTTAGCACAATTGCTTCACAGCTCCAGGATCACAGTCTGTGCGGAGTCTGCACGTTCTCCCCATGTGTGCGTGGGTTTCCTCCGGGTGCTCCGGTTTCCTCCCACAGTCCAAAGATGTGCAGGTTAGGTGGATTGGCCATTATAAATTGCCCTTAGTGTCCAAAATTGCCCTTAGTGTTCGATGGGGTTACTGGGTTAATGAGCACAGCTGCAGTAGGGTTGCAGCCCTGGGGCTCGGAGGAGGCTGGGGGAGCCCCCGGGGGGACAGCCTCGTTGACATGGGCCGCCATCTGGGGGGGGGGGGGGGGGGGGGGGGGGGGGGGGGTTGCAGAGCACAGGATGTGACCGCCCATGGCCCTAGCTGGGGGCAGGGGGGAGGGTTGGAGGGGGACATGTGTGTCTCAGTACCCACGGGCATGCCATGCCACCCCCTGGATCGTTCCTGGGGCAATGCCAGCCCCAGCCAGCCAGCCGCGCCAACCACCCATAACTCCCACGGAAGGCTAAATGGGAATTGCTAAATGGGAATTGGCAATCGTAGTTTTTAAAAAATATTTTGTTATTCTCCTCCTTTTTCACATTTTCTCCCAAATTTACACCCACCAACAATAAACAATAAGCAGTAACGAATGTAATGTCCATTCTGACCCATTGGGAGTCAACCCCTCTGATCCAGCTTCGTACCTTCTCCACATTCGCTGCCCAGTAATAATACATCAGGTTAGGAAGACCCAAACCCCCTGCCTGCCTTCCTCTCTGTAGTAGCAGCTTCTTAATCCTGGCCACCTTCCCTCCCCATACTAACGAGGTAATCATCCCTTCAATCTCTCTGAAAAAAGTCTTTGGCAGGAAAATCGACAGGCATTGAAAAATAAACAGGAACCGCGTAGCACATTCATTTTAACTGCCTGCACCTGATCCGCCAGTGACAGAGATAGACCATCCCACCTTGCCAAATCAGCTTTCACTCTCCCCAGCAAACTAGAAATGTTGTACCTACAAAGCCCCCCGCCAATCTCAAGCAACCTGCACCCCCAGGTATCTGAAGTGAGTCCCAGCCTTACGGAATGGCAGCCCCCCGGCCCCTGCCCCTAACCCTGGCTGAGACACCACAAAATATTCACTCTTGTCTAGATATAATTTGTATCCCGAGAAAGACCCAAACACCCGAAGCAGCTCCAGTATTCCCCCTATTGACACACTTGGTTCTGACACGTATAATAACAAGTCATTGGGATAAAAGGACACGCTATGCTCAATCACCCCCCCCCCCCCCCTCCCCGCACTATGGCAATCGTAGTTAAGTGAGCACTTCACACCTCCCAAGTGGATTCCATGGGTGGGCAGGCCCCGTAGCATATGGGTGTGATTGCCCAGCATCCCAATAAAACCGTGATGCCTGGACACTGCGCCTGAACACAGCAGGAAGCAACACCATAGATGCAACGCCAACATCCGGGCACCCAGGGTTGAGCCCCACCACCGGGGACATTTTGGCGACCAGAGGGTAGGTGTGCTCACTGGGGAGGACCCCAGCACCCAGTACAGGTAACCTTATATGCGGGTGCCTGGGGTACAGGGTGTGAAGTCCGGGAGTTAGTGGGTAGGGCATATCGGATGGCAGGGGATGCGGGGGGGGTAGAAGGCAGGGAGCAATGGGGGAATGGAGGGGAAGGGACTTCACGGATGCACTTGTTGGTTCTAGCTTGTAAGGTGCTACACAAGTCCCTGTTGAGCCCTGGAATGATCCTGATGCATAGTCGTTCATGGCTACGGTGACCTTAAAGGCCACTGGGAGTGGGTATGCTCCTCATCCACATGGTGCCAAGTCCACAAGGGCATGGCAAAGGTGTCGCACCGTCCCCTTGTTGAGGTGGAGTCTCCTGCGGCACACGCTGTCCGTCATCTGTTCAAATCTGATATTAAAAATGGGTTAAAAGGATATGCGGAACAGGTAGGGAGATGGCTTTGCGAACAGGAAAAGATTAGCCATGATTTGAATGAATGGCAGAGCAGGCTCGAAGGGCTGAATTGCCCACTTTTTCCCCTAATTCCTATGTTCCCACGTTCCTATGAAAGACCAGCGATGCCTGTACACCTTTGTCAGTCGCCAGCCTCCGCCTCTGGGTCCCTCCCTGGCCTGATGGGCAGCTGCATCCACAGGGTGTGCCCTCACTTTCCATACCGCCAGCCTCCATATTCAAAAGATAATCCTCTGCCATTTCCACCAACTCCTGACCACCAATCACATCTTCCCCTCACCTCTACTGTCAGCATTCCACAGGGATCATTTCTTCAGCAATACCCTGGTACATTCCTCTGTCACTCCCAACACCTCATCCCATTCTGACGCCACCTTCTCAAGAAATTGCAGGAGGTGTAATACCTGCCTATTTACCTCCTCACTGTCAAAGGCCCCAAACATTCCTTCCAAGTGAAATAGTATTTCACTTGCTCCTCTCTCAATTTGACCGACTATATTTTCAGCTCACAATGCAATTTCCTCGACACTGGGGAGACTAAATGCAGACTGAGTGACTGCTCTGGGGAACACCGATGCCCAGTCCACACCATGACTCCAGCCTTCTTGTCAATTGCTATTTCAATTCACTGCCTTGCTCCAATGCTTACATTTCTGTCCTTGGCCTGGTCCATTATTGCAGTGAAGCACAACACAAACTGCAGGAATAGCACCTCATCTTGTCGTTTGGCACTTGACAGCCGTTTGAAGTTCACATCGAGTTCAACAATTTCAGACCATTAACTTTGTCCTCCATTTTGATTCTTTTCAACATACCCCAACCCCCACCACCACCAGTACGTCTACATCTTGTTCTCAAATTTTGCTTTCAGTAAGCACCAACACTTGTTTTGCTTTTAAAACATTCTGCCAGCTTGCTTTCAGACAGGGCTGGCCTTTATGCCACTATTGACACCTGCTTTAGTCTTTAATGCTATCTTACCACTCCCTTTCCCTTATGTCCATGGCATCTTTGTCATTTAATCTCTCCTGATTACCAACCGACCCTCCTTCTAATTTGCTCCATCTGTCTCACCCTCCCCTTTCAACAGTATAAATCCCATCAGATTTCCACCTCTGTTCAGCTCTCAAGAAGAGTCATGTGCACTCAAAACGTTAACTTTGTTTCTCTCCCCGCAGATGCTGCCGGATCTGCTGAGGTTTTCCGACATTTTCTGTTTTTATTTCAAATTTCCAGCATCCATAGTATTTCGCTTTTATTAGCTGAAGCAATTTCTGGATAGCAACCACAATTAGATATCTTGGGTGATGTTTCTCTCCAGATGCCAGTATGTTTATGAAAGCTCCGGCATTCCTATTACCACCCTGGGTGCACCCAGCAAGGATAGCACAGAGTTCCTGATCGGTATGAGTTCTACGCTGTCACAGGGAATTTCTTTGATGTTTCTGATGGTTTTCCACCAAAATCACAGCGTCCAAACCCCTGACTGCACCCCCAACTCTCTACAAACCTGAGACATTTCCCAATGAGTGTGTTTCCAACCTAAACCATCGGGGGCGCTCTAGACCTTACATGTTGCAAGCAGAATCATCTTTCACTGGTGAGGGATGAACAAATGAAGCTGAGTAAATAATTCAAATCTCTTGCTGGTTCATTGCCAGCAGCCTCCTGCCAGCAAATAGGCACATTGTTGGGCCTCATTTCATTACAGAAAATAATTATATTGAATTTGTAGCTGCTGAATAACTGGCCACACCTGTGTATGTCAGATGCAGCTTTGAAGTGGTTGTGTAATGAATAGGGGTGGATGCTTTGCATTCTATGTCTAAATAGATTAAGATTACCTGAATTAGAGTGCACATTTTATAACAAGACCCCATCTGCAATGCACTCGCATGCAAACACATCAACCCAGTATCGGTGCAATGTTCAACAAATAAACACACACCACAAAATATAGGTTTGGATTTGACATCTGAGTTCTTTAATTTTAATGATTAAGTAATCACATTTTCTTCAGTGCTGCCAGCTCTCTGCCCTCACCAGGGGGTTATTTTCCACTAAAACAAATGCAATTCAATTTGATGGAGCGAGGAAAGATAGTGAGGAAAGATCCTATTGAAAGAGATAATCAGGGGGCAGCATTTTACAGCCCCATCCTGGCAGGGGCGAGGCCCGCAAAAGCGGCCAGTCATTCAAAATTCCATTGACTCTGATGGGACTGGAAAATCCCGCTGACGAGGGGGAGGGGCAGGAAAATTCCAAGCTCGGAGATTAATCATCATTAATAATAGTTTATGAACGGAGATTAAGGTTCTTTTTTTCCGGTCATTCTAATCTCATTAGCGAAATTAAAGTTGAATGCAGCAGCAGCCCGGGAGACATCTCCCCCCCCCCCCCCCCTCCCCCCCCTCCCCCCCCCCCCCCAAAAGGCGCCATGGGCACAGAGGGGGAGCAAGGAGGTGACTGGCCATCTCCATTTACCGATATGCACTGTAACTGTTGTCTCTGTGCTGTTGGTGGGAGGGGGGGGGGGGGGGGGGTGGTGAGGGGGTTTGGGGGGGTGAGGGCCCTTCGAGAAGCAGGGGTGGCTTGGGGGATTGGAGGGGGTCACCTCTGGATGAGGGGGAGGGTGAGGCATTCAAGCCTCCTTTAAATATTGTGGAATTGTGGAGACTCATACCAGGGCCAACCACAGCTGCAGCCCTGTCTGGCCTACCAAACTCTCACACAGAATAGAGCCAAGCTGCAGCTTAGCTCATGTAAATCCGTCTCAGATCCCCCCCCCCCCCCCCCCCCCCCCCAACTCTAGAGGCTTCAAGAGGCTCTGTGGTTTCAATGTTGAAGTCTGCCTTCTTTTCTACCTTTGTACTTCGGTGTTCACATTCCATTTCACACCCCTTTGACCGAGAGCAGCCTCTAGCTTGACAGCTAAAGGCTATCTCAAAGGAGGGATTAGCCTTGTTAGTTGTGATAGCACTTCACGGGTCCCTGCAATCTCAAGGGCCTCCTCAAAAGAAAGATGGCTTGTCTGACAGAATGATTTGTGGACTGGATGTCCTTTGATAAGACCATAAGACCATAGAAATAGGAGCAGAATTGGGCCATTTAGCCCATCAAGTCTGAATTACCATTCAATCATGGCTGATATTTTTCTCATCCCCATTCTCCTGTCTTCTCCTCATAACCCCTGATCCCCTTATTAATCAAGAACCTATCCATCTCTTTCTTAAAGGCACTCAGTGATTTGGCCTCAACAGCCTTCTGCGGCAAAGAGTTCCACAGATTCACCACCCTCTGGCTGAAGAAATTCCACCTCATCTGTTTTAAAGTAAGAAGTCTTACAACACCAGGTTAAAGTCCAACAGGTTTGTTTGGAATCACTAGCTTTCATTACTGACCTGATGAAGGAGCAGTGCTCCGAAAGTTAGTGATTCCAAATAACTGGACTTTAATCAGGTGTTGCAAGACTTCTTACTGAGCCAACCCCACTCCAAAGCCAGCATCTCCATATCTGTTTTAAAGGATTGTCCTTTCAGTCTGTGGCTGTGACCTTGGGTTCTAGTTTTTCCTACTAGTGAAAACATCCTCTCAACGTCTACTCTATCTAGGCCTTTCAGTATCCTGTATGTTTCAATAAGATCCCCCTTCGCTTGAACAGCATGCTTGAACCAAAGGGTAAGTATCTGGATGAGCACATGACAGCTGAGCACAGCTTCCCTAATGTTGCTGGCAGAGGTCTGGGGTCTAGGAGCTCCTGGTTTAGGAGCAGTACGGTAGCACAACTGACTAGCACTGTGGCTTCACAGCGCCAGGGTCCCAGGTTCAATTCCCCGCTTGGTCACTGTCTGTGCGTAGTCTGCACGTTCTCCCTGTGTCTGCGTGGGTTTCCTCTGGGTGCTCTGGTTTCCTCCCACAGTCCAAAGAGGTGCAGGTTAAGTGGATTGGATATGCTAAATTGCCTTTAGTGTCCAAAAAGGTTAGGAGGGGTTTGGGTGGAAGTGAGAGCTTTAGTGGGTCGGTGCAGACTTGATGGGCCGAATGGCCTCCTTCTGCACTGTATGTTCTATGTTTGGGCAGGAGTAAGTATGCAGAGTGAAGGTTGCAGGCACAACTAATTTGCTGGATGGCACTCTAAGAGAAGGCAGGACAGGCATGGTAAGGGTGGGGGAGGGTTGGAACACCAACTCCCCATTGGGCTTAAAGGCACAGTGCAAGCCATGGCAAACCAGATGCTTTGAATGTGATGGCATGACAGCAGTAAGATCTCAGGTTTCCAAGAATGGATATCAACCACACATGATTGTTTGTCCCCCTCATTGACTCTGTTAGATCTTGTGGCCTCTCACAATCCAGTGCCTCAGGCCACTACAACCACTTGGCCATCATCATTATGCCTCACCACGCTCAGCCTCATTATTCTACAAGTCAGGGTCAGGGAAGACACCCTCAATAGAAAAGGCTGTGGAGATGTGTGGATCACCTAGCTTTTCTCTTGATGAGACATCTGCCTTTTTAGTTTTGATTACTGTGCCTATTCATCTTGGGGATGTTGATGAAGTGAAGTATATGCAGTGTCATGCCCAATAAATACAGATTATGAACTTTCAGTCAATGCGTTTGAAAATTGGACATAAAACAAGCTTTTAAGATGGCTGCTGCAAATCATTTGACTTTTGACATTTGGACTAGTCTCAGGCAAATGCATAATTAGATCTGGACATGGGTGAGGGTACATCATAGTCATTTATAGAATTTGCACATCTCATTGTTTAAGGATAGACCAACACCTAAAGGTTGTTTCATACTGGACAAAATGGAAGATCAAATCACGATGGCCACTATCAACTTCCATTTTATCACTAGCCACCCCCCCCCCCCCCCCCCCCCCCCCCCCTCCCCATTCAAATTAGACTGAGTGGGCCTAAAAGCTGTTAATCCATCGGTCATGTGTTCAAAACTGTGGTCAGAGACCATACCCTTATTACCCCAGGATTCAACAGATCCGCCAGAACCATTAGTTATCAGACAGTTTGAGAAGCAGACCTTGAAACTGGCTGCAAACTGGCTATAAAAAAGCCAAAGTACTTGACCTGTTTCGGTTTCAAAGTTCACCTGAGCACCAGCTTCCTAAAAATTTGACTACAAGAAACCTTGCATCATTATGTGAGCCCTTCACTTTACAAGACCCTCATTTCACCTTTAAACCATTGAATCCATTCAAGAAACCAAAGCCCTGTCACATGGCAGATCAGGAAGTAAAGATCAGAGACTGAATTAACTGTAACGTGTAAATGCACATTATCTTCATCTGTATCCAATGTATGTGTACATGCAAGCGTGCGATGTTGCGTTACTTTGGGGCAAGTGTGTGAAAACAAACAACCCTCTTTATTTAAACTCATGAAATGTTGCTCCTGTATTCTTTAATTGGAATACACTCTCCAAGGTTAAAAAAATACACATTTCCTTCCATACAAAACATAAAACATAATGAATATGGGAAGTAAGAGAATGCATATATTTAATCTTCGGAGAGAACAGTAAATGATCTAACGAAGAAGGACTAATGTTAACCTGTAGTAGCCATGCTAACTTTCTACTGTATCTGGATTGTGTTGTGTGGAACAGAAGGCAGCAATCTGGTTATTAGGAATAGGCAGCACGGTGGCGCAGTGGGCTAGCACTGCGGCCTCACGGCACTGAGGTCCCAGGTTCGATCCCGGCTCTGCGTCACTGTCCATGTGGAGTTTGCATATTCTCCCTGTGTTTATGTGGGTTTCACCCCCACAACCCTAAAGATGTACAGGGTAGGTGGATTGGCCATGCTAAATTGCCCTTAATTGGAAGAAAATGAATTGATATTCTAAATTTATTTTAAAGAAAGAATAAGTACAAAGTTATTTTTGTTTAAGAAATGGAATACTCCTTTGGAACATTCCAGATTCCTTTCTGCACTGTGTCTCTCTCACTTTCGCACAGCCCCATACTAAACTAAATGAAGGTGCTGGAAACTTGAAATAAAAGCAGATAGCTCAGGAAGCATCTTTGGAAATAGAAACAGAGGCCCAGATTCTCGCTGCTGATTTGCCTAGGTGGGAGAATTCCTGCCTCTGTGAACCTGACCTTTAAAAGTGGCCATCCGTAGGTCAGATTTTCAATGGGGGGGGGGGGGGGGGGGGGGTCACGCGAGATGGGAGGTTGAACCCACAATCCTCCGACCCCAGAACGAGTGCAAAGGTTTTCCTGGTGTGGAGATGGGCTGGGCAGAAGGCATGCCTCTGCGTTTCGGCACCGCGCTGGAATAAATTATGAAAAAGAATAAATATAACACAAACCATCACCTTAGCCCTCACCCCTCACACTCTTCCTATGCACCATCCATGCCGACCTGTGCCACATCATAACCCTGCCCAATCCCTGTGGGCAGCTGCTGCATTTTGATTATTTAAAAACAGGTCATTACATTGTGGAAGATTTGTATGGATACAAGGAAATGCTAGGCTTACAGCGACTATATAACAGTATTTATAACTTCTACAAATGAGTTAACAGAAGGCAATTAGTTAAAGACTAGGCAACAAGTGGTTAGAGGTCAGGCAACCATTTTGTTATTCCCCAGTTTGTGACCTTTTGATTGCAAAGTTTTTTGTACAACAGTCAAAGTACAGTTAACGCAGGATTTCCCAAACTTCACCAGTCACCGTGGTGGGATTTGAACCCTGGTACCCAAAGCATTACACTGAGTCATTGGATTAGTCTAATGACAATGCCAATACGCCATCAAGACTACTGCAGTGCTACTGACCTCAAAATGCAAACCATCATCCCCTCATCTTGCTCTGTGGCAAATTATTTTTTATAATGCTTCTGTGATGGAGTTTGCACATTCTCCCCGTGTTTGCGTGGGTTTCGCCCCCACAACCCAAAGATGTACAGGCTAGCTAGATTGGCCATGCTAAATTGCCCCTTAATTCGAAAAAATGAATTGGGTACTTTAAATTTATTTTTAAAAAATAATGCTTCTGTGATGGACTTTGGGATATTTCATTACATTACAGACGGTATATAAAATCTTGTTGTTGGCTGGTAAGCTTACTTCAAAATCCCCCCCCCCCGGCGGCGTGTTTTCCGACAGAGGTGGTTTGCCATTGGCTGCCAGAAGAATCGTCCAGGCCACTTGCTTCGCTCGCCAGCCACGCCCCCTGGAGACCCGCCACAGAGGAGTCACCTTCGCCGGGACCAGGAGATCCTGCTGAAAGGAAGGGCCAGTAAATGCTGTCAATGCCCAACACACGTTTAAAGCAGCTTTGCAGTTTGCCTTGCTATCTGTCTCACTGATTCTATCTCTCATCATTTTTCTCATTCTGTATCTCAGCTTTTCACTGTTCTTTATTTAAACATTGGCGCTGCAATATTATAAGACAGTGAGAACAGATGTCCAACAATTTCCTAAGCATGACCCCATTTGTAGCTAAGGTACAGGGGCTGGTTTAGCACACTGGGCCAAATCGCTGGCCTTTAAAGCAGACCGAGGCAGGCCAGCAGCACGGTTCAATTCCTGCACCAGCCTCCCTGAACAGGCGTTGCAATGTGGCAACTAGGGGCTTTTCACGTATCCGCCATCTCTGGGAATAGATCCTAGGCAGTCACAGGGACTGGTAGGTGCAGAGCCGGCCAGCGTGCAAGATCACCTCGATGATCTGGTAATTTGTCCCTGCTGGGAAATAAGAATGAAATGAAAAACAGTCCTCCAGCATTCACCCCTCACACCCCCTCACCTGTCCACACGCTCCCAATGACAACCCATGCCATCTCTTGCCACCCATGTACCTTCATATCCTCCATGCCAGCCTATGCCCCTTAAACCAGCCCCCATGATCCTTATCCTATTCTGATTTAGTATCAACTCATGCCAAGCCCTGCCCCTCACATACTACCCTTTGTCAACTCACCCAATACCCACCATGGGCCAATTTCAGCACTCATGCTGAGATTCTTCAGTGTTTATTGATCAAATCACTATTTAAAAAGAAATACTCTCATTTATAAAAAGCCACTCACTGCATTGAACTTCTTTTAATCACTCAAAAGAACAAGTCCCACTTCAAAAATGTTACAAGAACTTGGAGCTGTCAATCAAGCTGCAAACAGACAGGAAGCCCATTTTGATAATGATATGTTGCAAAATCAGTCATGCTGCACTAATCCTTCAATGGCAACCCCTATACGTATGTCAAAATGCAAGAGTGAAATAGCAAGCACTAAGTTTTTCTCAATACTGCAGACAGTTTTTTCCCCCGAATATTTATATGGAAAGAGACACAAATGACTTGGCAGCTTCACAGATCTCTTTGACAAAACCCAGTCTGATCTGATTTTCGTAAGGAGTGAGAATTATGACTTGTGCATATTAAATCTGGTAGGAGAAGGTCTGAACATAGAACATAGAACATAGAGCAGTACAGCACAGAACAGGCCCTTCGGCCCTCGATGTTGTGCCGAACAATGATCACCCAACTTAAACCCACGATTTTGGAGTACTTTGGAGAAGTAGGTACCCTTTTGCAGAGGTAAGGTACCCTTTTGGATATGGTTCTGGGTCATCTCTGGGAGAGGTCAGATACCCTTTGAAAGAAGTAAGGTGCCCTGCTTTTGGGATATAAAGGTAGACATGAATGTGTGTAAAAAGTGGATAAACTTAGTGGAGCTACTGAGTTCATTGAATCTGTCAAAGGGTTTTGTCAAAGAGAGCTGTGAAGACAGCCAAGTCATCTGTGTCTCCTCTTTGCCCTGTGGAGCTGCAGCTGAAGCAGTCACAGGAAGAGTTGATTCGGGTGGGTGGTATGGGGTAGATAGCATAGGGTGTGAACCTGCTGATTATCCTCCCTGTGGGTGCCCGATGGCCCTTGGCTTCCTCTTTGGGATAGAGGGGCAGCTGGAGTGTGTTCGAGAAGTCCTGCCACCCTCTGGCATTGGCATTGATGGGCACCAGAAAGTACCTGCACCATAAAGTGCATGTCCTGCAGCAGTGCAGGACAAAACTCTCGCACAAGGTCTCCACTCAGCCACCACCCTTGCTGGGTTGACCGTGTTGTGTTATAGTGTCGGTAGAATCACCTCAGGCATAGGGCGACGGACTCCATTATGCAGCCTTTCAATCCAAAGTATGTACCAGACATCCCTTCCATTCCTCACAGCATTGTTGTCTGATAGATGTTGCAGTGCTGGCTCCTCACTTGGTTTATCACTGCAAACCTCACCATCAACACAGGAGAGTCCAGCTGGATGGCTCTGACCTCCATATCCATAAGGACCTTCAGTTCTGACATCTCTCCACTTTCTTGGATTGCTCTCTCTTGTGTGCCAGCATGAAGCCAGATGGAGAGAGTGTAAGCAGGAGGCATGCCAGGGCAGAGGATAAGGATGCCTGACACGACCCACAGGGAAGATGAAGATGTGTGAGAGAGAGGGAGTGATGGTGTCCCCATGAGCTAGCAGTGAGGGCTATCCCTGTGGATTGGCCAATGTCCTTTGCCGATTTACGGGAAATTCCCAGCCTCTTTGACTTCATTAGAGAATAAAATCAGGCAGAGGGTAAATTTGAAGTCCACTTCAACCTCATTCCATCCTGTCAGGCAATTAGATTAAACAGGAGCTGGTGTAGCTCATCATAACGTTTTTGACACTCTTATTTTGCAGTGTACATAATTGCAATTATGCAGCTTCATACTTGCCTTGCTTCTTGCCAAACATTTTTTTTTTTTTTAATAAACAATTTTATTGAGGTAGTTTTTGGCTTTATAAACAGTTACAGACATCATCAGAAAGGAAGCAAAAAAGGCAAAAATGTGCAAACATCCACGTACTTTCAATACTTCCATCTTAACATATTGCACAAGCCCGCTCCCCTCCCACCCGTACTACCCGCCATATTTTCCCTCCTACTCTTCTCTACCCCCCCCCCCCCCCCCCCCCCTCCCCCCACCCCCCTGCTGACGCTCACTCTCCCGCAAAGAAGTCAATAAATGGTTGCCACCTCCGGGTGAACCCCTGCACAGATCCCCTCAAGACGAACTTAATTTTTTCCATCCCCAGGAAACTTGACATGTCCGCAAGCCACCACTCAGTCTTCGGGGGCTTTGAGTCCCTCCACGCCAATAATATTCGTCGCCGGGCTATCAGGGAAGCAAAGGCCAGCACATCGGCCGCTTTCTCCCCCTGGACGCCCGGGTCTTCCGAAACCCCAAAAATTGCCACCCCTGGACTCATCACCACCCTTGTTTTTAGCACCTGGGACATGACCCCCGCAAATCCCTCCCAGTACCCCCTCAGCTCAGGGCATGCCCAAAACATGTGCACATGGTTTGCTGGTCCTCCCGCGCACCTAGCGCATTTGTCCTCTATCCCGAAAAATTTGCTCATCCGAGCCACCGTCATATGGGCCCGGTGAACGACCTTAAATTGGATCAGCCCGAGCCTTGCACATGTCGCGGTCGAGTTTACCCTACTCAGGGCCTCTGCCCACAGCCCATCCTCCATTTCCCCGCCTAGCTCCTCCTCCCATTTAAGTTTCAGTTCCTCTGTCTGGGACCCTTCCTCCCTCATGAGCACCTTATAAATACCCGAGACTCTACCCTCCCCTTCGTCCCTCCCAGAGACTATTCTGTCTAGGATCCCCATTGGCGGGAGGCGCGGGAAAGATGGGACCTGTCTACGAACAAAGTCCCGCAGCTGTAGGTATCTAAAATCATTTCCCCCTACCAACCCAAATTTCTCCTCCAAGCTCCTCAAACTCGCGAAGCTCCCTTCCAGGAACATATCACCCACCCTTCCCGCCCCTGCTCGCCGCCATACTCGGAACCCCCCATCCATACTGCCAGGGGCAAACCGATGGTTGTCGCAGATTGGCGCCCAGACAGACGCCCCCATCTCCCCCACATGCCTCCTCCACTGGCCCCATATCCGCAGGGTCGCCACCACTACCGGGCTGGTGGTGTACTTGGCCGGCGGCAGCGGTAGAGGAGCCGTGACCAGGGCTTCCAAACTGGAGCCCCTGCACAAAGCCGCCTCCACTCGCTCCCAAATAGACCCCGTACCCACCATCCACTTCCTTATCATAGCGATGTTGGCCGCCCAGTAATAATTGACCAGACTCGGCAACGCCAGCCCCCCCTCGCTGCGGTTCCTCTCCAACATTGCCTTCTTCACCCGCGGAGACTTTCCCCTTCTTGCCAAACATTAACCATCTGATCATACACAGTCCAATCTCTTGGCAGGTACAAGTCAGCCAGTGACCCTGCAACATCACACCAGCTGTCGCATGCCACTACCTGTCCGTTTTCTGTAGAATTAAAGCTATCGAACTATATTGTTAAAATGCGTAAAAATAATTTTAAATATAAGCCTTGATTTCATTTTGACCAAAATGAAATGACGCCGTAGCACAAGCCTTGCCATCATGCTCAGTCTGATCGGCTACCATAGAAATGCAATCTGATTTGTTGACAATGACCTGACGTTATAAGGACATCATCCTTGATTTCGAGGGGCCGCCTCGATATAAGGATGCAGCTCTGCTGGCATGAGTAAGTTAGAACAGAAGATAGACTTGTCCATGGACCCTACCCCTTCTTATGGGAACAAGCAAATTTCCAACATTCAGGTGCACCACTCAGGCTGAGGTGTCCCGAGGCGATTGAGGTGGTGAGTGAGGTGGACGACATTTTGGGGTCAAGGCAGGGTGACAAAATATATGTACAACTACCTTCACGTCTGGGCTGTGGCATTTTGCCTCAATAGGCAGAAGGTAATCAATCCCTTCCGGAGTTGATTACCTTTTGTTTAAAGTCCGGAGTTTTCCCAGCTGCTGCTAGTTCCACTGGGGAACCACAAAGGTGAATTTCTGGGTTAGCACAAGAACCTCCTCAGATGTACCTCCCTGAATTGGGAGATGGGTGGAGAATTCGCATTCTCTCTCTCTCCACTGGAAACTTGCAAGGAATGGACACAAATCCTGATGGAAATCTGGAGTTAATGGGGGTAAAATGTATCTTTAGCTGCAATGTAGAACAGGCAGTAACTAATCATGGATAGAATGGGTTAAGTCTACAATTTCCAATTGCTCGTTTGGCACAAGCTCTGACGTCTAATTCCACTTCCTATGGCTCGATGCCATGGACATGTGGAACACATTGTCCAATTTCTAGTTAAAGATTGGAGAGTTACAATTCTCATTTTATTTTCACTGTGGCTGGATGAATGTTACTACAATTCACAGAAAGGTGACTACAAGCCACTTTGCAATATTTGCATTCACGCTAAGTGGGTTAAAGCTTGCATTAGAATAGCAACAATTAAACGTTAAGCGTTTAAGTTAAGCTTTTCAACAACACGTTCAACTCAGATGATAGCTGAAGAACACACAGACTGAGGTTTTGTTTCTTTTCAGTGACCAAATAAACTAAAGCAACAATAGTGGGATTGTAAATTCCAGGTGAGTGACCGCGAGGAAACAATGATGGATAATAAACACAAGGACTTAATAAACTTACTCAATACACTCTCTACTCCCCGAAGGGTCTCCTGTGGCCAGTCCACACTCGGGCCGGGGTATTTATGTCCCAGAGTTCCCCTGGTTTAGGGTGTAGCCCCATCCCCTTAACAGGGGATATACTCAGATGAGGCGATGGGGAAACCTGATGGAACAGACAATGGGTCATGATATAACACGCCCCCCCTCCACTCCAAGTACAACACATTGCCCATTTCAACGTTTGGAAGGGTTAGTTTGCCCATGGCTGCCTTTCGGGCGTCCATTGTGCTGGGTCCGGCGACATATAACGTATTAGGGAGCCATGTTTGCGGGCCGATCACCTAAGCGGCATTGCTACACTGGGCTTGGCAGATGGTGCTGGATCAGTGGCAACCTTGGTTGGTTGAGCCTCCATATCAGTCTCTGGGTCCAAAGTGTTGGTATTCTGCATTTCAAAATAGTTGGGCATGTCATTAATGGAGGCTGTGTCAAAGGAAGATGTATCACCGGTCGTGGGTGTGATGATATGCGTAAAGCAATTCTGTGGATAATATTATACCCAACCTCCGACCAGCAGTTGGTAGTGCAAACCCACCACATGACCCTGTTTCTGGAGTGTTAGGTGTAAGTCGTGTTGGAGGATAGATGCATTTTACAGTAGCTCTATAATAGTGTTAGTAGTTTATTATTTTATTTATCCTAGTTATCGTTATCACACAGTTGTTTCATAATAAATTATTTAAACTAGATACGCTGTAATTTATCATTCTTGTCGGCCAGACTGCAGAACATGGCATGGTACCAGGTTTGATGTTTTAACAAGAACAAGAAGATTCTGCAAAAAATCTGAACCGCTAAAGAATGCTGTAGATAACTTGGAAGAAGAAGAAAGAAAGAAAACACGTTTTATCCACTAGCCTTACAAGCGACTCGCAAAGCACGGTAAACATTGAAGCCTGGATTGGAAAGTATCAAGGCACCTCAACAGCTTTGGATTACCGGTTATGTAGACAGGAATTGGAGGGTGTTTAAGCAACAGTACAAACTCTATGTTGCTGTCCTTGGTCTGCAGACACAGCCCAATGAGAGGCGTATCGCATTGCTCCTCACTTTAGCAGGTCCCCAAGCAATTGAGATTTTCAACACATTTGCCTTTGAAAATAAGGTGGACAACAAAGGCTTCGACGAAGTTTTGTAGTTCATCATTCTTATCGGCCAGTCTACAGAACATGACAGTGGGAGATCTTGGTGGTCCATGGGGACCTCTGGTGTGCAGCTGCAGAGGTGGTCCATGTGGCTGTTCGACACCTTCCCTTGCAGCCATACTGAGTAGGAGACTGGCCCCGACCGCTGGATCACAACTTCTGGAATCCGTAATTCCCCATCTATGAAATTTAGTACATAAACTGAGTTGCCTAGGGCAAACTCCCTGACAGGTCTAGTTCACCTTGGTAAGGGAGCTCCTGTCTGTTGCGAACTCCTCCCCAATATCGGACAGTATGAACTTCAGCTGTGAGCACAGCCGACATCCCATCAATGGCTCAGAAGGTGGCACCCCAGTGGTGGAATGTGGAATGGTGCGGTAATTTTTTTTAAAAACGGTGTCAAACGAGTCTGCGGGGAACCCAAGGTCTGCTTCCACGTCCCTGACTTCAAAGTCTGCCCCGCCCACTCGGCGAAACCATTGGGTGATAGATGGTAAGGCACGGTCCTCACATGACGGTCGCCATTCAGTCGCATAATATCCCCAATTCTGCACTGGTGAAGGCCATGCATTGTCCGGAATTGCATGGACACTGAAGGTTTGGTGGAGTTTCTCGATCATGGCCATGACGTTGTCGCCGCTATTCGATGGACATCTGACACTTTGAATGGGCATCCACGATGAGCAGAAACATTGCTCCTTGAAAAGGTCCCGTGAAATCAATGTTGAGACGGGACCATGGTCAGCTCAGCCATTCCCATGGGTGGAGTGGTGCTGCAGGTGGAGTGGTGCTGTAGGTGGACGCTTCTGGTGCTCCTGGCACCATGTACATTGTCCCTCCACGGTCTCGATTTCCGATTCGATCCTGGGCCACCAGATATAACTTTGAGCCAACATCTTCATTTTTGAAACCCCTAGTGGCCATTGTGAAGGTCTAGTAGAATGGCACCACGGCTTTTTTCAGGAATGATCACACGGGATCTCCATAGCAGGAAACCATCCACCACACGGAGCATCGCTACCTTCATGGTGGACGCCTTTAGGTCATCTGGGAATGCCCGATGCTGAGCAATGAGTACAATGTGATGGACTCTGGCCAACACCAGGTCCATCTGCGTCCATGCCTTGATTTGGGTCACTATGACTGCCAAGGAGTCCATGAAGTTCAAAGACACAACTATTTCATTGGGAACAGTGGGTGTCGGCGGTATTGTAGGTAATCAAAGTCGGCTAAGTGCTTGCATGTGCAGTATCTTCGTCCCCGACCGGTGCTGCAAAACATATTCGGACACCAAAGTGATGCCCAGCGCTGAATCCGGTCGGACACCATGGGCGAGGAAAATCTTCTCATCAACGCCTCAAAGCTGTCTGCTGGCCAAACCCAACGCAGGCCTTCATTTAACAGAAGGTGCAATGGGGCCAGGTTTGCATAAATTTCCTATAATAATTGATCAGGCCTAACGAAGAATGGAGATTCGTCGGATCCTTTGGCACGTGGGCCTGCCGGATTGCCCGCACTTTGTTATCAACTGCGTGCAACTCATTCCTGCCCACGCTGTAGCCCAGGTAGATCACCTCTGAGGCATGGAAAACACATTTTTCCCTGCACAACCGGATCCCCGCTACCTCGAAGCGGAGTAGTACATCCACAATATTTTTCATGTGTTCACCATCTGACGACCCGGTGATTACAATGCCGTCTAGGGAAACCGCAACCTGTTGTAACCTCCAGAGTATGTTTTCCATTGGCTGGTTTAGCTCACCAGGTTAAATCGCTGGCTTTTAAAGCAGACCAAGCAGGCCAGCAGCACGGTTCGATTCCCGTACCAGCCTCCCCGGACAGGCGCCGGAATGTGGCGACTAGGGGCTTTTCACAGTAACTTCATTGAAGCCTACTCGTGACAATAAGCGATTTTCATTTCATTTTCATTCATTTCATTTCATTACCCTCTGAAATATGGCATGGGTGGGCGAGACTCCGAAAGTCAGCCTGATCTAGAACCAGCTGCATGGCTCATATCGAGCTTGGTAAAAGTGCCCTGCTGAGCAGAGCAAATAGATCTTCGATCCGAGGTACTGGCTAACGGTCCAAACAGGACGTGTGATTCACGGTCATTTTGTAGTCCCTGCATAACTGAACGTTGTCATCCAACCCACGAATTGTACTGGGTGGATTATCTCCAACTTCTCCAAAAAAAACATCCAGCTCCACATCCATTTTTAGTTTCAGGGCATAGGGAACAGGGCGGGCATGAAAATAACGTGGCTGTGTCGTGGGTTCCATGAAGATCTTGTCGATGGTCCCTCAGATAGTTCCATTATTCTTATTATTAATAAACCTTTCTTAAAAACATCCGGAAATAGTGGGCAGCATGGCGGCGCAGTGGTTAGCACTGATGCCTCAAGGCGCCGAGGTCCCAGGTTCGATCCCGGCTCTGGGTCACTGTCTGCATGGAGTTTGCTCATTCTCCCCGTGTTTGCATGGGTTTCGCCCCCACAATCCAAAGGTGTGCAGGCCAGGTGAATTGGCCACGCTAAATTGCCCCTTAATTGGAAAAAATGAATTGGGTACTCTAAATTTATTTTTTAAAAGACTTTAAAAAAAACAAATCCGGAAATGCTGCCAGCTCATTGGGGTGCACTTGGCACACTTATTGGCAGTATAACCATAGCCGCTTCAGCTAATTTCTAGTAGGCTAGGGGCCGTCCCTCAGACTACAACCAATGGCAGACTTGCAGATTGCTCTCCGTACTCCACAGGAACCTCTGAGGCTCCCCCATATATGTCGCCAACCTTGCATCCTTGTTTTGCAACACCAACCATCAGATTCCAGAACAAACATGGTCACATGTGCAGCGGCTTCCACCGATACTGTGACCCCAGTGTCCAACTCCATGAGGAATGGGTAACCATTGACCTTGATTGTGACCTGAATTGGTGCCACTCTTGGTGCGGAGATGCAATGAAGATGCTCGAAGTTTTCAACTTCGTTGTCCTCAAAGTGTGTCCGCCTCTGGTGTAGCGGCGGTGGGCAAGCTTCCTTTTCAGCAATGCTCTTTGCGGCTCTTCCGGGCCTTAATGTATTCGTCCTGCTCACAGTGTTCAACGAGCTTCTTTAAATGGGTCACAAAGTCGGTCGACAATTTTCCCTGGTGTTGGGTGGCCATGTGGAAAATAAAATATCTCACTATGAGTGGTGGCTTTGAATTAAAGTGGTTACTCACCAACGAGACCAACTCCATGAAGGAACGCATGCCAGACGAGTTTGGGGACGTCAAACAATGGATTATGCTGTAGTTGGCCATCTCGTAGACGTTAGAAGGGTCACTGTCTTCCTTTCATTGCCGATAATAGCCTTTAGACCGAAAAAATTGTGTATCCTTTCCACATATTGGTTCTAATCGCCTCCAACTTCCCAATTAGTGATATGATCCTGTACTCTTGGCAAAAAGTTTTAACCTCCTGGGAATTTCAGGCCCGAGATTTTTCACCCACTCATTTCATTGGTTGAAAACGTGAATGGTTGGTGACAGAATGGAAACATGTGACTGAAATCCTGAAATTTATATCTGGCAGATGAAGCTCCACACTTGGAGCTCAAATCTGTTAAAATATTCCTCTGATTCCAAGAACTCAATGTTCTCATGATGAATGAAAGAATCATCACTTGGCTGTCACAGAACAGTCGGAGCTCAACACTTCAGCACTTTCACAATCTAATTGTAAGAAAGTGTGATTCTCATTTTCGCACAAAAAATTGCAACCTACATTGGAGATGTTCCACGCAAGCTGTGTTTAGGAGTCTGGTTACATTGGCAATGGCTGCAGAGAACAGCTGGGGTAATGTTCTACTTTAAGCTGATTTTAATTTGATTGTAGAAGGAATAACAACCAGCAGGTCTACCCTCAAAACTGCTTCAAAGCAAGGTGATAAAGAAGTTAAAGGAGGACAGAAAGCAAGTGTCGTGATCCACCACTGTGTTATTGTGCGTGTGCCTGTATTAGGGGATGTACAGCAGTCCCTGTACTACAGGTTCGTCGGTAGCCCCTGCCGGCTAGCTCCGCCCACAGGGAGCCGTATAAATATGTATGAGTTCTCCTGAGCTGCCATTCTACCAGCTGCAGTCGGAGGATAAACATCTAACTATAATAAAGCCTCTCTTGTACCAATTCAAGTCTTTTTTTTAAATAATTTTTATTGAAAAATTTTGAATTTATACAACAATAACGCACCATAGTAAAATACCAAAAATAACAATAATATTGGCAATCATAAACATTCGCCCCACCTCCATGAACAACACAGCATTTTAACAACACAAATTAACACAATATAAAGTTACAGAATAGAAACTACAATAAGGAACACCCCCCCCCCCCCCCCCCCCCTCCGGGTTGCTGCTGTTATTGACCAAGATACCTATCTTTGAGCCAGGAAGTCCAGAAAAGGCTGCCATCGTTTATAGAACCCTTGTATTGATCCTCTCAGGGCAAATTTGACCCTTTCCAATTTTATAAATCCCGCCATGTCACTGATTCCAGGTCTCCACACTTGGGGGCCTCGCATCCTTCCACTGTAGCAGGATCCCTCGTCGGGCAACTAGGGACGCAAAGGCCAGGACACCGGCCTCTTTAGCCTCCTGCAACTCCAAAAATCGCGAGTCCCCACCCTGGTTTGACCCTGGATCCAACCACCCTCGACACCGTCCCCGCCACCCCCTTCCAGAATTCTTCCAGTGCTGGGCATGCCCAGAACATATGGGCATGATTCGCTAGGCTCCCCGAACACCTGGTGCACCGGTCCTCACCCCCAAAGAACCTACTCATCCTAGTCCCGGATGCAGCACCTTAAATTGGATGAGACTAAGCCTCGCACATGAGGAGGAAGAGTTGACTCCAGGGCATCCGCCCAAGTCCCGTCCTCTATCTGCTCCCTGAGTTCCTCCTCCCATTTAGCCTTCAGCTCCTCCACTGACGACTCCTCCACCTCCTGCATTACCTTATAGATGTCAGACACCTTCCCCTCTCCGACCCACACCACCAAAAGCACTCTGTCCATCGTCCCCCGCGAGGGCAGCAGAGGGAATCCCTCTACCTGTCGCCTAGCAAACGCCTTTACCTGCAAGTATCTGAACATGTTCCCTTGGGGAAGCCCAAATTTATCTTCCAGTTCCCCCAAACCCGCAAACCTCCCGCCAATAAACAGGTCCCTCAATTTACTGATGCCCGCCCTTTACCACCCCCTAAATCCCCCATCTTTGTTCCCCGGGATGAACCGATGATTGCCACCCAGTGGAGCCTCCATCGAGCCCCCTGTTTTCCCCCGATGCCGTCTCCACTGTCCCCAGATTCTTAGGGTTGCCGCCACCACCGGGCTCGTGGTAAACCTCTTAGGGGAGAGCGGCAACGACGCCGTTACCATGGCACCCAGGCTCGTACCTCTACATGACGCCATCTCCATTCTTTTCCACGCCGCCCCTCCCCCCTCCATCACCCATTTACGCACCATTGACACATTGGCTGCCCAATAGTACCCCAGAAGGTTGGGAAGCGCCAGCCCGCCTCTATCCCTCCCTCGCTCCAGGAACACCCTCTTCACTCTCAGAGTCCCATGTGCCCACACAAAGCTCAAAATACTGCTAGTCACTCTCCTAAAGAAGGCCCTGGGGATAAAGATGGGCAGGCACTGAAAGAGGAACAAGAACCTCGGAAGCACCGTCATTTTGACGGACTGTACCCTCCCCGCCAACGATAATGGCAGCATGTCCCATCTCTTGAACTCCTCCTCCATCTGATCTACAAGTCTGGTGAAATTATGTTTGTGAAGAGTCCCCCAGTCCCTGGCCACCTGCACCCCCAGGTACCTAAAGCTCTCCCCTGCCCGCCTAAGCGGGAGCCTACCAATTCCTTCCTCCTGGTCTCCAGGGTGCACCACAAACACCTCGCTCTTGCCTAAATTTAATTTATGACCTGAAAAGGTCCCAAACACAGCTAGCAGCTCCATCACCCCAGGCATCCCTCCCACCGGGTCCGCCACATACAGGTCATTGGCATACAACGACACCCTATGTTCCTCCCCACCTCGCACTAAGCGTCTCCACCTCTCTGAATCCCTCAACGCCATCGCCAGCGGCTCGATTGCCAATGCAAACAAGGGGGACAGGGGGCAACCCTGCCTGGTCCCTCGGTAAAGCCGGAAGTACTCCGACCTCCTCCCATTCGTGGCCACGCACGCCATCGGGGCCTCATATAGCAGCCTTACCCATCTAATGAACCCTTCACCAAATCCAAACCTCCCCAACACCTCCCATAGGTACCCCCACTCCACTCTATCGAAGGCCTTCTCCGCATCCAGCGCCACCACTATCTCTCCTCCCCCTCAATCGCCGGCATCATGATGACATTCAACAATCTCCGCACATTCGTGTTCAGCTGCCTTCCCTTCACAAAACCTGTCTGGTCCTCGTGCACAACCCCTGGCACACAGTCCTCTATCCTGGTGGCCAGGATTTTTGCCAGCACCTTAGCATCCACGTTGAGGAGAGATATGGGCCTGTATGAACCACACTGCTGGGGGTCCTTGTCCCTCTTTAAAATTAACGAGATCAGCGCCCGCGACAATGTCGGGGGCAAAGTCCCACCTTCCCACGCTTCATTGAGTGTCCGCACCAGCAAGGGGCCCACTAGATCCACAAACTTTTTATAAAATTCCGCCGAGAACCCATCCGGCCCCGGTGCCTTCCCTGACTGCATCTGCCCGATCCCCTTAACTAGCTCCTCCAGCTCAATCGGCGCACCCAACCTCTCCACCTTCTCCTCCTGCACCTTCGGGAAAGGAAGCCCATCGAGGAACCTCTCCATTTCCCTCCTCTCCCCCGTTGGCTCTGACCGGTACAGTTCCCCGTAAAAGTCCTTGAAGACCTCATTCACCTCTACCCCCTTCCGCACCACATTCCCACTCTTGTCTCTCACTCCAGCAATTTCCCTAGCCGCATCCCGCTTGCGGAGCTGATGAGCCAGCATCCTACTCGCCTTTTCACCATGTTGATACACTGCCCCTTGTGCCTTCCTCCACTGTGCCTCCGCCTTTCTAGTGGTCAGCAAATCAAATTTAGCCTGCAGGCTGCGCCTCTCCCCCAACAGTCCCTCCTCTGGTGCCTCTGCATACCTCCTGTCTACCTCCAGCATCTTTCCCACCAGTCTATCCCTCTCACTCCTCTCGCTCCTCTCCCTGTGTGCTCGGATGGATATCAGCCCCCCACGAATCACTGCCTTCAGGGCTTCCCAGACCATCCCCACCTGAACCTCCCCCGTATCATTCACCTCGAGGTACCCCTCAATACTTGCCCAGACCCTCCTACACACCTCCTCCTCCGCCAACAACCCCACATCCAACCGCCACAACGGGCGCTGGTCCCGCACCTCCCCCATCTCCAACTCTATCCAATGCAGAGCGTGGTCGGAGATTGCAATGGCCGAATACTCGGCCTCCTCCACTCTCGGAATCAGTCCCCTACTCACCACGAAGAAGTCTATCCGGGAGTAGACCCTATGTATGTGGGAGAAGAAAGAGTACTCGCGTGCCCTCGGCCTCACAAACCTCCATGGATCCACCCCACCCATCTGGTCCATAAACCCTCTCAGTACCTTGGCCGCCGCCGGCCTCCTACCCGTCCTGGAGCTGGACCGATCCAGTGAAGGATCCAACACCGTATTGAAGGCCCCCCCCCCATGATCAGACCTCCCGCCTCCAGATCCGGGACCCGTCCCAACATACGCCTCATAAAGCCCGCATCGTCCCAATTTGGGGCATACACACTAGCAAGTACCACCTTCTCTCCTTGTAGCCTGCCCCTAACCATAACATACCTACCCCCCTTATCCGCCACCACCTCCGATGCCTCAAACAACACATTTTTCCCCACCAGAATCGCTACTCCCCGGTTCTTCACGTCCAACCCAGAGTGGAAAACCTGCCCCACCCATCCCTTCCTCAGGCGGACCTGGTCCGCCACCTTCAGGTGGGTCTCCTGAAGCATTGCCACATCTGCCTTTAGCCCCTTCAGATGAGCAAGTACTCTTGACGGCTTCACCGGCCCATTCAATCCTCTCGCATTCCAGATTCTGTCTGAATCTCCGACAGCCTTCTGTTCGTTTCCTGCAGAGAGCTCAGTACCTCAGCCTTGAAGTCTGTAAAGCAGCGCAGGAGAGCAGATTGTTGCTCCTGGGCCCACTGCTTCCACTCCTCTGGAGCTCCGCCGGCCGCCATCTTGGATTCCTTCCCCTGTTTTTTCTGGGGAGCTGCTGCCGTTTTTTCCCCCTTTCCACTCCGAGTTCAAGTCATGGACTGCGGGGAAAGTCGATCAGCACACCTTCTCCCACCGGGAGACGTCGAAAAATTTCCGTTTTGGGCTCTAAAAAGAGCCGAAAAGTCTGTTTAAAACGGGAGCTCCCAAATGTGTGGCTTCCTACGTCATCACCGCCACCGGAAGTCCTAATTCGAGTCTTTAAGTGCAATTGATAGCGCATCAGCAAGTTGATTGGTCAAGGCCTTATGCTTTAGAATCAATGCACATGCCAAGTTTTTCCATGTTAGTGGTCATGTGAATCTCACCTTTATTTATTCTTTCCAGCCGATTTTCAAATCTCTCATTGCCTTCCCTCCTGCGCAGGTAAAGTTCAATCTGCCATTTTAGCCAGCTGTAATGTCCATCTTTGGATGATTTGAAATGAAAATCGCTTATTGTCACAAGTAGGCTTCAAATGAAGTTACTGTGAAAAGCCCCTAGTCGCCATATTCCGGTGCCTGTTCGGGAAGGCTGGTACGGGAAGTGAACCGTGCTGCTTGCCTGCCTTGGTGTGCTTTCAAAGCCAGCGATTTAGCCCTGTGCTAAACCAGCCCTTGTCGAACTGTCAAAGGAAATGGTGAAGCTTAAGACTTGGTTCTGAGTGTAAATTAGGTGGTGAATTTTACAGCCTCCTGCTGGGTGTATTTGAGGTGGGGACTATATAAAACATGACAGGTGACTAGCCCACTGACTTCCCATCCACCCCTGAGCTGTCCCCGATTATGTGGTGGCCGGATAAGGCATCTGCCAGCCAGCCCGTCCACCCTTGGGTCTGCTGAGGCCCTGAACTGGTAAATTCTGCTTCAGCTGCCATAATATGGCAATGGAAGGCAGAGGAGAGGAACAGGCCATTTTTCAACAACTCTGGTGAAAAGGCAGGTAGGAAGTGGGTGGGGGGATACATCCATTGGGGAGGGGCCTGTATGCATTGTGGGCACCCCCTCAAGATGTTAACTTTAATTTGTGCCTCCCACCCAGCCTCCAAAACCCGACACCCCTCCTGCCACAAGGGGCCCCCATCCCTTCCCACCCAAAAAGCCAAGCATCCATGAAAGGTCTTCCTGGGGACTCCCTTGCAGTCCCAGCAGTGCCCACCACTTGTTTTGAGCACTGTTGGTAGCTCTTGAGGGCAGGACCTGCTTTCCCTGTGGGTTGGAAGTCCCACACTCACTTTGTTAAGGCTTCTGCCAGCTTATTATCATTGTGGGGCCACCTCTTTTAAAGTCGGTCAGTTCGCAACCCACTCTTCTATAAGGGCGGTGAGTAATAAGACCCCGTAAAATCAAGGCCTATAAATTTGGAAGGCACTGTTATTACGAATAGATTTCTTTCAATCTTCTCATATGTTTGTGATTGTTCACTTCAACTATTTTTCTTGTTGAAAAAGAAGACATGTTGCTGAAGTTTTTCATTTTCCACTCATCAAGACAGATTCAAGAATGCCAAACTTCAAAGGGAGCAATAATTTTTACTGCATAAGAAAAGGGTGCTGATTGGTTGACTCATCAACTTTGATTGGTTGTGGCATTGCCATGGATTGTGCTCCAGGGATCTATCATCCTAAGGCTCTTGTTTCATTCAAAAAAAGGCACAGTGTGGAAATGTTCCTTTTTCCTGCAGAGGACAGTCCCTACATGTGAATATCTGTATCTTCTAGCAAGCGTATAATAATAATCTTTATTAGTGTCATAAGTAGGCTTGCATTAACACTGCAATGAAGTTACTGTGAAAAGCTCCGAGTCGCCACACTCCGGCGCCTGTGCGAGTACACTGAGAGAGAATTCAGAATGTCCAATTCACCTAACAAACACGTCTTTCGGGACTTGTGAGAGGAAACCGGAGCACCCGGAGAAAGCCAGGCAGACACGGGGAGAACGTGCAGACTCCGCACAGACAGTGACCCAGCAGGGAATCACGTATGTGAGCTACGTTGCAAGCCAGCCCGATAATGTTCAGCCCTGTGTATGCTAAGAATTACAATAGCAAGCAATTTAAGATTATCAGTCAGTCATCAGGGGGAAATAGTTCCCTGGCGCAGTCTGCATGGCAACACTTCCACCAATCAGAGTCAACTTGCTAACCAATCAGCGCCCCTTTCTTATGCTGTATAAATTGCTGATCCCTTTGAAATTTGGCATTCTTGCATCTGTCTTGATGAATCCAAGATGTAAAGGTAAAGGTAAAGTCGCCATAGTCCCTGATGACCATAGGCTGCTTTCCCCTTTGAGGGGGAGAGCTGACTGGTGGTGATTTAACCTGAGGATCACCATACCTCAGGCGAGAGGCCAAGGTTGAGAAGGCGGGTCTTCATCAATGAAGTGCAATGTGTACAGCTGCTACAGCACCACTATTTTCAGTATTTACTTGGTATTCATTTCAAAGGCCATTACCATAAGTGATCCCAAACCACCAAAGAACCATTTAGAGAAGTGCGAATAATAAATACCCACAAAATAGCTAATGGAGCTTCATCAATTTTAAATAATAGTCTCTTAAATTAAAGAGGTGTTTCCAGTCCAACATAACAGTATAAATCACAAGATACAAGAATGAATTGCCCTCTTCGTCAAGTGGATTGATTGGACAAAGGGTCATTTTCTATAAAATTATATTCAGTTTTGCTGGGCCATAACTTCTGTCTGTGGTTAAAATTGTTTTTTAAACACCTTTTCCCAAGTATTGGCTTTCCTTTGGAAATGCCGATACAATCTGCTTGAGTGCACATTAAGTGATGTTCTCAGTTCCCTGCTGTGGTGCTCACAATCCAGTTGTTGTGCTCAATATCCCATTATCGTGCTCAACACTCGCTACCACACTCAATACCTTGCTTCATGAGCTATAGTTGCACTCAGCATCCCACTGTTCCACTGTGTCTGATGTTTATACATAGCTACAGATTCAGGAACACTGGCGGCTTTACAGCAACAAGAGGCAAGGAAGCGGAATTAATAACAGAAATTCTGAGGTGTGAAGGCTATAGGAACCCACAGGACGCATTGGGATGAAACCAGCCAGGTATGCTCTGCACAGCAGTGAGAAACTGAAAAACCTAGTCACCACTTGATCACGGACTGAAGTTAATGGCCTGCTAGCAAAAGCACCACCAACAATCAATGATGCAGCAATGATTGAACAAAGGGAAAAGTAGACAAGAAAATCAATGAGAATTACCATGTGCAATATAAATTGGAATATAAGTAATCTGAAACTAAGCAGGCGCAATGGGTAAAACCTGGGTAAAAGTGATGTGGAGATGCCGGCATTGGACTGGGGTGAGCACAGTAAGAAGTCTTACAACACCAGGTTAAAGTCCAACAGGTTTTTTTCAAGGAGCACAGCTCCTTCCTCAGGTGAATGGAGGAAGGAGCTGCGCTCCGAAAGCTCGTGTTTGAAACAAACCTGTTGGACTTTAACCTGGTGTTGTAAGACTTCTTACTGGGTAAAAGTGAACTGTAGACCAGGAAAGAGGAAACTGGCATTTATATAGCACCTTTCACAATGTCAGGATGTCCCAAACCACTTTACAACCAATTAAATAATTTTGTGATGTAGGGAGGAGTTTCCTGCGCCTTGCGCTGCATTTTCCCTCGACGGTGGCTCTCTGCCCTGCTGCTGGCCGGTGGCAGGATCTTTTGATTCCGTCACTGTCAATGGGATTTCCCAGTGAATCCATCCCGTGCTGCGTGAAACCTGGGGCAGAGGTACCCTGTCGGTGGGACCGGATGGTCCTCCTCTTAGTCACTGTTGTAATGTAGGAAGTGTAGCTAGCAATTTGCAGTTAGCAACGGCCCACACACAACAATATGACCAGATAATCTGTTTTTGTGAAGTTGATTGAGGGATAAATATCAACTAGTCACTGGGGTAATTCCCCCCGATCTTCTTTAAATAATGTTGGGGAGCCTTCTACATCTACCTGAAATGGTAAAGAGGGCCTTGGTTTAATAGCTCATCTGAAAGACAGTCCCTCTGACAGTGCATCACTCCCTCAGTACTGCATTAAAATGAACGCACTCCCACTGATCTAGAGTTGAAAACTAGGGACCTTGTTTTAATGTCCAGTGTGTGTAGAGTTAGCTGATCTTTCAATAGCAAAGATGGGCGGCACAGTGGCACAGTGAAGCACTGCTGCCTTTTGGGTCCAGTCCCGGCCCCGGGTCACTTCAATGTGGAGTTTACACATTCTCTCCGTATCTGCGTGGGTCTCACCCCCAAACCCTAGGATATGCAGGATAGGTGGATTAGCCACGCTAAATTACCCCTTAATTGGAAAAACAACAATAGCAAAGATGGAATATAACAATTAGCTTCAGTGTACCAGTTCCGGAAAGAAAATGTTATCCTGTGTTCTCATTTTCATTGTTATCCATTAACTGAGGAGGATAGGATCAAGCTTTTATGTGATGACTATACACCCCAGTCACTGCACTGCCACATCCCCAATGCCAACTTGTTGAACATCCTGCTGTCAGTGCTGTCCCAGACATTTGTAAATAATAAGTCACTTGGGCAAGAAATTAAAAGGCAGTCAGCACCAGTGATACTGGATCCTAACATAGAACATAGAACATACAGTGCAGAAGGAGGCCATTCGCCCCATCGAGCCTGCACCAACCCACTTAAGCCCTCACTTACACCCTATCCCCGTAACCCAATAACCCCTCCTAACCTTTTTGGTCACTAAGGGCAATTTATCATGGCCAATCCACCTAACCTGCACGTCTTTGGACTGTGGGAGGAAACCGGAACACCCGGAAGAAACCCACGCAGACACGGAGAGAACGTGCAGACTCCGCACAGGGTCAGCACTGTCGAAAATTCCTGAAGGAAGTCAAAGAACAATTAGAGGAATAGAATGAATGAGAGACCCATTTGAAGAACCATTAAACCACTCATGGTGGTAGATCCTTACAGCAACAGTTAACTGTTGTGATTGTGAAATGCTGCGCAATCCTTTACCCAGGGTTTAAAAGATATTCCGGGCAATTTTGCAACTGCTGTGAAAAAGATGCTTTTGATCAATATCAGGAAACATCCAGGTTTTACTAATGAGGGCTTCTAAAATCCTGGAAAGGCAACACCCCCCCCCCCCCCCAAAAGATCAAAAGTCCAAAACAGCATTCATATCTCCTGTCACAAATAGATATTTTTCCACTTCAGTGTACCATTCTGAATTGATTGTTTAGAAATAAAGATCCTTTCACCAGAATCAATTGGCCCCTTTTCTCTATCATCAGAATCATATTAAGGATGATTGAAAACCCTGTGGTAGGGCAGCACAAAATTGGTTGTAAAGGTCACAATAAATATTTTTACTTGGAAAATGGAATTACATTTTCAACAGAAATGACATGATTAATGGCAGTGTATGGTTGAATAATTTTTAAAATGTGGGTGTATGTGATCTCAGTTACTGCTGCCCTCTACGAATTTGAAGGATGATTTCTCTAGGACACTTCAATCGTCCCCTTGTCAAATAATGGATTTAAGTTTCTGGGTTTGGACAGAACACTTATATCGTTCCCATTCTCTAGTTGTATTTCTGCCATCCAGGGTAAATGTTCCCATCTATTAGCCACGAGATGAGTTGCTGATATGTCTGTTGGTTGGGAGTTTGTTGGTTCTAGAGCTGCCAAGATATTAATTCCTTTTTTGTTGTTAATGTAATTTTCTGCACCATGCTGATGGTTAAAACAAATGTGTCACTTTAATGTTCTTACTTCACAAGACTGCAATTGAAAGGGAATAGCAACGTCTTGATTCTTATGTTGTTTTCTGTGTCTGCTGAAAGTATGAATGCCCTATGATTAAATGATCACTACTCAATGCAACATAAAAACCTATGTGTAACTAGAGGCTTGTCAGCAAAATTAAAACGCAGACGATTAAAGGGACACTGACAATGTGTATATGAAATTGGCTAAGGGAGAGAAAGCAGAGAATAATCGTGAACGCTTGTTCTTCAGACAGGAGGCAAGTGAATTGCGATGACCCAGGGCTCACTCAGCATTAAGGCAGCTGCACTTAAAAAAATTTATATTAATGATCGGACTTGCGGGCGGCACAGTGGCGCAGTGGTTAGCACTGCTGCCTGACGGCGCTGAGGACCCGGGTTCGATCCCGGCTCTGGGTCACTGTCCGTGTGGAGATTGCACATTCACCCCTGTGTCTGCGTGGGTCTCTTCCCCACAACCCAAAGATGCGCGGGTTAGGTGGATTGGCCACACTAAATTGCCCCTTAATTGGAAAAAAAAGAATTGGGTACTCTAAATTTATTTGAAAAAATGATCGGACTTGGGTATACAAGGAATAATTTTAAATTTGTCAATGGTACCAAACTTAGAAATGTAGTAAACCATGCGGAGGACAGTAACAGACTTCAATAGGGCATGGACAGCTAGGTGAAATGGGAGGCTGCATGGCAAATGAAATTTAATTCAGAGAAGTGTGAAGCGATACATTTTGGAAGGAATGAGTGAAACTAAATGATACAATTTTGAAAAGGGTGCAGGGACATAGAGACCAGAAGTTGTACGTACAGTACACAAATTACTGAAGGTGACAGGACAAGGTGAGAAGGCTGCTAAAAGAACAACACATGTGATGCTTGGCTTCAATAATAGAGGCACAGAGTATTAAGCAAGGAAATTATGCTAAAACTTGATAAAACACTGGTTGGGTCTCATTAATTTCTGGGAGCCATTCTAGTAAAGAACACCAGAAACATTGTGAAAAATCTTTGTCCAAGTTCTGGATCTGGAATGCACTGCCTGAAAAGAGCCGGGTTGAGCATGATGGGACAAACAGCCTTCTGCTATGCTGTTTTATTCCACTATGCAATTATTCAGTGGTCCGTGGGGTTTCAATTGAAAACCTCAATACATTGTTCCTCCCTCCCTGCTCACATTGCCTCACTCCCAAGTTCTTCATTGTGTCCCATTTCATCTGCTCTTCTCTCCTCCTTTATTGCCTGCAGTGCATTATTAGCTAATAGAATCCCTACAGTGCAGAAGGAAGCCATTCGGCCCATTGAGCCTGCACTGACCTTCGGAAAGAGAACTCTACCCAGGCCCACTCGCCCACCCTATCCCTGGAACACCGCGCATTGATCATAACCAATTCACTAACCTGCATATCTTTGGACTGTGAGAGGAAATCGGAGCACCCGGAGGAAACCGACACAGACAATGGAAGAAAGTGCAAACTCCACACAGACTGTCACCCAAGGCCAAAATTGAACCCGGGTCCCTGGCACTGTGAGGCAGCAGTGATAGCCACTGTACTACTGCGCTGGAACTACATTAAGTATCATCAGCTCTTATTTCTGACCTCAGATTACTTACGAATAACCCCATAATAATAATAATCTTTATTATTGTCACAAGTAAGCTTACATTAACGCTGCAGTGAAGTTATTGTGAAAATCCCATAGTCGCCACATTCAGGTGCCTGTTTGGGTCCACTGAGGGAGAATTCAAAATGTCCAATTCACCAAACAGCACGTCTTTTGGGACTTGTGGGAGGAAAACCGGAGTACTCAGAGAAAACCCACGCTGACACAGGGACAACGTATAGACTCCACACAGACAGTGACCCAAGCCGGGAAGCGAACATGGGAAATTATCTTGGTTATGTATTTAAAAAACCTGCAAGAATTTAGCTAGAATCTATGTGTAGGTCACTTGGAATATTTTGCTGAGGCAGAGACATCTGCATGGTTTAAGGGAAGTAGGAGCAATAGAGGAAGCAGAGGCAGTGTGATGAGAGAGTCTAGATTGGTTTTAGATGACTCCAGTAAATAATTGGGGCAAATGGTTTTCCTCCCAGTGTTGGATCCCAGCACATATTTTTGCTGGTTCAAACAGATTGTTTTCTCGGACTGGAATCAGTTTCGACCCTGCCGCTAAATTAAAATGTTTGTGAAACTGCTTCCATATCGTCAGTGTTGAAACCACAACCGGGCTCTTTGAGTATTTCCGCTGGAGTGGTGCTGTGGCTAGTGCCCAAAGCCCTGACCCCTTACGTTCCCCTTCCTCCATCCGTACCCACAATATATCCCAGCACCGAACCTTCTCACCATTCACCGTCCAGTAGTAGTGTATAAGATTTGGCAGGGCTTGGCCACCCAACTGTCGTCCCTTCTGCGCAATGACTTACAAATCCTAGGGACTATTAAAATTTAATTTAAGGATCTAAGCCCAGTCTCAAGCCACTTGTACTCCCAAGTAAAGTGGTTGGTTGCTGCCCGACACGGCATCTCTCCCATGTTCTGTCGTTCCCTCAGTGTTGAAATTGAAAAGCACTCACTTTTTCTAAAATTTAATTTATAGTCTGTGAAGGCTCTGAACCTTTTTAGTAGTCCGATAATGTCAGGTATGGGGTCAGATATACATAAAAGTAAATTATTGGCGTGTAATGATACCCTGTTCCACCCCCCGCTTCATTATCCACCTCTATCTGAGCTCCTCAGCAGAATGGCTAAGTGTTCTATCGCAAAAGTAGTCTTGTTCCCCTCTGTAGCCAAAAGTACTCTTGAGTTCATTCTGTTTGTCCGTACACTCGCCCTCAAATCTGCATACAATGGGCGGAATTCTCTGATAATGGGGCTATGTGCCCACACCCGCGGGAAAATGGGAGCGAAGCACTCTGGGCTTTCCTGGAGAAAGTCCAGAGTGATTCTCCATTTTGCAGGGGGATAGCCGGGCCCCGGAGTGCTTCTCACAGTTCTGGCTGAAAACATGAGTGAACTATGCCGGCGGGAGCTCGGCTAGTTATCGGCGCCGCATCCACCGCATGCGCGCGATTGGTGGCGATTCTCTGGTCCCCAGAGAATCATGGGAGCGGCGTCGGACCCGATCACGCATCTGACGCCCATTCTCCAGCCCCGTGCCGAATGCCATTGCAGCCAGGAGGCTCAGAGAATCCCGGCCCATATTTTGATCCATGCTGCAAATTTAGGCTCAATTCAAACTATTCCAACACTGCAAATGAATACTTCCATTCAACTCTATTGAATGCCTTCTCTGCATCTAATGCCACCATCACATCCAGCTCCTTCCTCTCTGTCGGAGTCAAAACCACGTTTAACAGGTGTCGCACATTCGAAGCTAACTGTCTCCCCTTTACAAATCCCATATGGTCTTCCCCCACTATGCATGGCAGGCACTCCTCTAATATAAGAGCCAACACCATCGCCAATATCTTAACGCCTAAGTTCAATAATGATATCAGCCGATATAACCCACACTCTATCGGATCTTTATCTTTCTTCAACAATAGTGAAATCAAAACTTTAGAGTACCCAATTCATTTTTTCCAATTAAGTGGCAATTTAGCATGGCCAATCCACCTACCCTGTACATCTTTGGGTTGTGGGGGCGAAACCCACGCAAACACGGGGAGAACATGGAAACTTCACACGGACAGTGACCCAGAGCCAGGATCGAACCTGGGACCTTGGTGCCGTGAGGCCAGCAATGCCAGTGAAATCAAAACTTGACCCATCGTGTCTGGGAGCATCCTCCTTTTCACTGCATCTTAAAACATCATTACTAGCAAGGAGGTGAATCCTATTGGGTTGGAGGTCAGCTGCACCACCCTTTGCATCAATGTGGCTGGGAGATTTAATGCTATTACTAAGCCCAGAGAAGGTTAAAGTTAGCTTAAAAGGGAATGAGGAGGGTTTTTGCAAGAGATGGCATCCATTCATAACTCGCTTTAAGGAATTAGCCTCAGTCAGCCGCTAAAAGAGGGGTGGTTAGTTAGTTGATTAATTGTTTTCAGCTTGAGGGACAGATTGTTAAATGTTAAATGTTAGATACATTAACGGCGTTCAAAAGGCATCTTGATAAATACATGGATAGGATGGGTATTTAGGGATATGGCACAAGGAAATGCTGAGGGTTTTGGCCAAGGGTGGTATCATGACCGGCTTGGAGGGCCGAAGGGCCTGTTCCTGTGTCATAGTCATAGAGCCATAGATGTTTATAGCAAGGAAACAGGCCCTTTGGCCCAGCTTGTTCATGCCGCCCAGTTTCTATCACTAAGCTAGTCCCACTTGCCCGCATTTGGCCCATATCCCTCTATACCCACCCTGCCCATGTAACTGTCTAACTGCTTTTTAAAAGACAAAATTGTACCCCTCTCTACCACTGCCTCTGGCAGCTCGTTCCAGATGCTCACCGCCCTCTGTGTGAAGAAATTTCCCCTCTGGTCTCTTTTGTATTTTTCCCCTCTCATCTTAAACCTATGCCCTCGTGTTCTAGATTCCTCTAGCTTTGGAAAAAGATGTTGACAATCTACTTTATCCATGCTCCTCGTTATTTTACAGACCTCTATAAGATCACCTCTCAGCCTCCTACGCACCAGGGAAAAAAGTCCCAGCCTATCCAGCCTCTCCTTATAACTCAGACCATCAAGTCCTGGTAGCACCCTCGGAAATCTCTTCTGCACTCTTTCTAGTTTAACAATATCCTTCCTATAATAGTGTGACCAGAACTGGACACAGTATTCCATGTGTGGTCTTACCAATGTCTTGTACAACTTCAACATGACGTCCCAACTCCTGTATTCAGTATTCTGACCAATAAAACCTAGCATGCTGAATGCCTTCTTCACCATCCTGTCCACCTACAACTCCACCTTCAAGGAGCTATGAACCTGTAACCCTAGATCTCTTTGTTCTGTAACTCTCCCCAACTCCTTACCATTAGCTGAGTAGGCCCTGCCTTAATTTGATCTACCAAAATGCATCACCTCCTATTTATCCAAATTAAACTCAATCTGCCATTCATTGGCCCACTGGCCAATTGGTCAAGATCCTGTTGCAATCTTACATAACCTTCTTCACTATTCACTATGCCACCAATTTTGGTGTCATCTGCAAACTTACTAACCACGCCTCCCACCTTCTCATCCAAATCATTTATATATATAACAAATAACAGTGGACCCAGCACCAATCCCTGAGGCACACCGCTGGTCACAGGCCTCCAGTTTGAAAAACAACTCTCCACAACCATCCTTTGGCTTCGGTCGTCAAGCCAACTTTATATCCAATTGGCTACCTCACCCTGGATCCCGTGAGATTTAACCTTATGAAATAGCCTACCATGTGGTACCTTGTCAAAGACCTTGCTAAAGTCCATGTAGACAATGTCGACCGCACTGCCCTCATCTTCTTTCTTGGTTACCCCTTCAAAAAGCTCAATCAAATTTGTGAGACATGACTTTGACCTTACAAAGCCATGCTGACTTTCCCTAATTAGCCCTTGCCTGTCTAAATGCCTGGAGATCCTGTCCCTCAGAATACCTTCTAACAATTTACCCACTTCAGAAGTAAGGCTCACTAATCTGTGGTTCCCAGGCCTATCCCTACAGCCCTCCATAAACAAGGGCGCAACATTTGCTACCCTCCAATCTTCAAGCACCTCTCCTGTGGTTGTCGATGATTCAGATATCTCAGCTAGGAGGCTGGCAATTTCCTCCCTAGCCTCCCACAACGTCCTGGGATACATTTCATCAGGTCCTGGGGATTTATCAATCTTGATCCGCTTTAATACCTCCAGCACCTCCTTCTCTGTAATATGTACACTCCTCAAGACATCACTTTTTATTTCCCCAATTTCGCTAACATTTGTGCCTTTCTCAACAGTAGATACTGATGAGAAATATTCATTTAGGGCCTCTCTCATCCCTTGTGGATCCACACATAGATGAACTTGTTTATCCTTAAGAGGCCCTACCCTCTTCCTTGTCACTCTTTTGCCCTTTATGTATGTGTAAAAGCTCTTTGGATTTTCCTTTGCCTTATCTGCCAATACAATCTCATGTCCCCATTTTGCTCTCCTGATTTCTCTCTTAACTGTACTCTGACAAACCCTCTTCAAGGGATCCACTTGATCCCAGCTGCTTGTGCATGTCATATGCCTCCATCTTCTTTTTGACCAGGGCCTCAATATCCCGAGTCATTCAGGGTTCCCTCCTTCTATCAGCCTTACCCTTCACTCCAAAGGGAATGTGCTTACCCCGAATCCTAGTTAACACCTTTTTAAAAGATTCCCACTTACCAGCTGCCTCCTTGCCTGTAAACAGGCTCCCCCAATCAACTTTTGAAAGTTCCCACCTAAAACCATCGAAATTGGCCTTGCCTCAACTTAGAGTTCTAACTTTTGGGCCAGAACTATCATTCTCCATAGCTATCTTAAAACTAATGGAATTATGGTCACTGGTCCCAAAGTGATCCCTCACTCACACTTCTGTCACCTGCCCTTCCTTATTCCCCAAGAGGAGGTCAAGGTTGCCCCCTCTCTAGTCGGGCCATCCACTTATTGATGAGGAATTCTTCCTGAATACACAACAAATTCCTCTCCATCCAAACCTTACATAACCTATGTGCTATGGCTGTCCCAGTTAATGTTAGGAAAGTTAAAGTCCCCAACTATTACCACCCTATTTTTCCGGCAGCTGTCTGTAATTTCCTTGCATATTTGTTTCCCGATTTCCCGCTGACTATTTGGGGGCCTATAGTACAGTCCTATCAAAGTTATCTCACCTTTCTTTCAGTTCCGTTCAGGCTCAGAAGGGAAGGGGGGAGAGCAGGAGAGCATTAATTATTAGAGACTCTATAGTTAGAGGTACAGATAGGTGGTTCTGTGGCAACGATAGAGGCTCATGGTTGGTATGTTGCCTCCCGGGTGCCAAGGTCCGTGACGTCTCTGATCGTGTTTTCAGGAGCCTTAAGGGGGAGGGGGAGCAGCCACAAGTCGTGGTACACGTCGGTACCAAATACATAGGTAGGAAAAGGGATGGGGATGTAAAACAGGAGCTCAGGGAGTTAGGGTGGAAGCTGAGAGGCAGGACAGACCGTGTTGTCATCTCTGGTTTGCTTCCAGTGCCACGTACTAGTGAGGTGAGGAACGGGGAGAGAGTGCAGTTTAACCCGTGGCTACAGGGATGGTGTAGGAGGGAGGGTGGATAATTGGAGTACATTCTGGGGAAGGTGGGACCTGTACAAACAGGACGGGTTACACCTGAACCAGAGGGGCACCAATATTCTGGGGGGGAATTTTCTAGGGCTCTTCGAGGGGGGGGGGGGGGGTGTTTAAACTAATTTGGCAGGGGTATGGGAAACTGATTTGTAGTCCAGGAGATAGTGTTGCTGGAGTTCAGGAAGTTGAGGGTAGTGCAGTACTGAGGAAGGTACCAAGGTCACAAGAGTGGACCTGCAGGCATGAAGGTGGTTTGAAGTGTGTCTACTTCAATGCGAGGAGCATCAGGAATAAGGTTGGTGAGCTTGAAGCATGGATTGTTACCTGGGACTACGATGTTGTGGCCATTACGGAGACGTGAATAGAACAGAGGCAGGAATGGTTGTTGGAGGTTCTGGGGTTTCGGTGTTTCAGTAAGATGAGGGAAGGTGGTAAAGGAGGTGGAGGAGTAGCATTGTTTTTTTTTATAAATGTTTTTATTCTCCATTTTCACATTTTCTTCCAAAATTTACACCCCACCCACAAACAGTAAACGGTAACAAATACAAAATCAATCCCCTTAACAATAACAACGATCCCATCCTCCCACCGCCCCAAACAACGGCCCACCTGTCAATATATGCATCCAATAAAGCAAACCCTCCCACAGTGGAAACAAAAAACAAAGGAAAAAAAGGAAAAAGGAGTCCGGGACCACCCATGGTCACCCCCCCCCCCCCCCCCCCCCCCCCCCCACTCAATGCCGTCCAACCTCTGAAAGAGTACCGTACGTGATACCCAAGAGTTGTAAACCCCGCCCCCACTCCAACTCCTCCCATCCGCTGCCTCATGTAAAACCCCTCCTCCAACGTCGGTTCCTTCCCCCCCAACTTTCCACCCCGGCTAGACCCCTCGGACCCTGTTCTGCCAGGCCAGCGCGGAGGTCTCCGTCCGGGGCCCTTTCCCCCTTGTCCGGCCCCAGGAAAGCCCAGAAATCCCCTTTTAGCACACAAACCCCGCATATCCACGTACACCCACAAAGAGCCCTCACTTCGAGTGCAATTCCCCCCACTTCCCTTGACCAAGTATATACAACATTGGCTCCTTTAGCCCATACATCCGCACGCAGTGAAACAAAAAAGAAGAAAATACAGTCCTGAGGTTACATTGGCACATGGCCATTTCTCAATTTCTCAGTTCTGCCACAGTCCTTCTGCCTTCGCAAACTCCTATGCTGCTTCCGCCGTTCCAAAATAAAAGTCCTTGAGCTTATGTCACCCCCAGCTTCACTGGATATACAATGCCGCACTGCAGTTTGCTAATGTGCAGTGCCCTCTTCACCCGGTTGAACGCCGCCCGTCTCCTCGCCAGCTCCACCGTAAAGTCCTGGTATACACGTATACCAGCTCCAGCCCACTGCGCCACCCACTTCTGCTTGGCCCAGCACACGACCTTCTCCTTCACACTGTACCTACGGAAGCACAAGGTCACTACCCTTGGCGGCTCACCCGCCTTTGGTACAGGCCTCCCCGACCGATGCGCCCGATCCAGCTCGTATCGGGAGGGATCCTCCCCCTCCCCCAATAGCTTCGCCAGCATAGCGGCAAAATACTCCGTCGGCCTCGGCCCTTCAACTCCTTCGGACAGACCTACAATCCTCAAATTCTGTCGCCTGGATCTGTTTTCCAGGTCTTCCATTTTCCCTCGCAGATCCTTGTTAATCTCTATCACCTTCCGCATCTCCTTCCCCATTGAGGTAAGTTGATCACCATGCTGCAACACTGTCTCCTCCACTTCCTTCAGCGCCTCACCTTGCACCCGCACTTCCGCCACTGCACCTGCCATCGCCATCGTCACCGGGGAAATCGCCTCCTCCACCAGCACACTCAAAACCTCCCTCATCTCCTTCCTCATCGCCTCCAAGTGTTTTGTAAACTGCCTTTCGAATTCTGCAGCCATCACCTTGGTTATTTCTTCAGCCGTAGGCAATGTGGCCTCACCTGGTGCTCCAGCCTCCATTTTCCTAGGTGACCCCATGGTGACCTCTCAACTCCCCAACGGACCCTCAGCTGCCTTTTTAACGGCCGTCTTCTTGCTGATCCTGGACATCCTCTTCTGCTGTGCCTCCTGTGTAGCTTCTACATGCCTTCTGCCTGCTTTTTCTGCATCCATGGAGCCTGGGAGCGGGCTTAAAGCCCCGACAATGCCGTTCCCGGACGGGAGCCCTCCGTTGAGTGGCTGCCTCCTGCCCGCCGTCACCGGAAGTCCGAGGAGTAGCATTGTTAATCAAGGATCGTATATTGGCTGCAGAAAGGCAGTTTGAGGAGGATCTGTCTACTGAGGTAGTGTGGGCTGAAGTGAGAAATAGGAAAGGAGCGGTCACTTTGTTAGGAGTTTTCTATAGGCCCCCAAACAGTAACAGAGATGTGGATGAAAAGATTGCAATGCAGATTTTGGATAGGTGCGGTAGTCACAGGTTACTTGTCATGGGTGACTTCAACTTTCCAAATATTGATTGGAACCACTATAATTCGAATAATTTGGATGGGGCTGTTTTTATCCAGTGTGTGCATAAGGGTTTCCTCACACAATATGTGGATAGACGAACAAGAGGCAGGGCCACATTGGATTTGGTACTGGGTAATGAACCGGGCCAAGTGTTAGATTTGCTTGTGGGAGAGCACTTTGGAGATAGTGACCACAATTCAGTGACTTTCACTACAGCAATGGAGAGGGATAGGAACATATGGCAGGGCAAGGTTTATAACTGGGGGATGGGTAATTACGATGCGATTAGGCAAGAATTGGGGAGCATAAGATGGAAACAGGAACTGTCAGGGATAGGCACAATTGAGATGTGGAGCTTGTTCATGGAGCAAATACTGCATGTCCTTGATATGTAAGTTCCTGTCAGGCAGGGAGGAAATGGTCGAGTGAGGGAACCATGGTTTTCAAAAGCGGTTGAATGTCTTGTCAAAAGGAAGAAGGGGGCTTATGTAAGGATGAGAAAATAAGGTTCAGTTAGGGCACTTGAGGGATACAAGATTACTGGGAAGGAGCTCAAGAAAGGTCTTAGGAGAGCTAGGAGGAGGCATGAGAAGTCCTTGGTGGGTTGGATCAAGGAAAACCCCAAGGCTTTTTACACTTATGTGATGAATAAAAGAATGACCAAGGTGAAGTTAGGACCGGTCAAGGACAGTAGGGGGAGCGTGTGCATGGAGTCTGAAGATATAGGAGACGCCCTAAATGAATACTTTTCTTCAGTGTTCACAAAGGAGAGGAGCCATGTTGTTGAGGCGGATAGTGCAATACAGGCTGGTAGGCTGGAGGAGGTAGATATTTGGAAGGAAGATGTGTTAGAAATTTTGAGAAGCCTGAGGATAGATAAGTCCCCTGGGCCTGATGGGATATATCCTAGGATTCTTTGGGAGGCGAGGGATGAGATTGCAGAGCCTTTGACTTTGATCTTTATGTCCTCACTGTCTACAGGAATAGTGCCAGAAGGCTGGAGAGAGGTGAATGTTGTCCCATTGTTCAAGAAAGGGAATAGGTATAACCCTGGGAATTTTAGGCCGGTTAGTCTCAATTCAGTCATAGGTAAATTATTGGAAAGGGTCCTGAGGGATAGGATTTATGATCATTTGGAAAGATACAGCTTAATCCAGGATATTCAGCACGGATTTGTGAGGGGCAAATCTTGCCTCACAAGTTTGATTGTATTCTTTGAGGAGGTAACTCAATACATAGATGAAGGTAGAGAAGTTGATGTCGTATACATGGATTTTAGTAAGGCATTTGATGAGGTTCCCTATGGTCGGCTTATGAAGAAAGTAAGGAGGCATGGCATAGAGGGAAATTTGGCCGATTGGATCAGTAACTGGCTTCACATAGAAGACAGAGGGTGGTGGTAGATGGTAAATTTTCATCCTGGAGGCCAGTTACCAGCGGTGTACCACAGGGATCACTGCTGGGTCCTCTGCTATTTGTGATTTTTATCAATGACTTGGATGATGGAGTTGAAGGTTGGGTTAGTAATTTTACTGATGACACCAAGATTGGTGGAGTAGTAGATAATGTGGAGGGCTGTTGTAGGCTGCAAAGAGACATTGATAGGATACAGAGCTGGGCTGAAAAGTGGCAGATGGAGTTTAACCCTGATAAGTGTGAGGTGATTAATTTTGGTATGACAAATTTGAATGCGGATTACAGGGTTAACGGCAGGGTTCTGAAAAATGTGGAGGAGCAGAGAGATCTTGGAATTCATGCCTTGGGCAGCACGGTCGCATGGTGGTTAACACAATTGCTTCACAGCTCCAGGGTCCCAGGTTCGAATTCCCAGCATGGGTCACTGTCTGTGGGGAGTCTGCACGTTCTCCCCGTGTGCATGTGGGTTCTTCCGGGTGCTCCGGTTTCCTCCCACAGTCCAAAAGATGTGCAGGTTAGGTGGATTGGCCGTGGTAAATTGCCCTTCGTGTCCAAAATTGCCCTTAGTGTTGGGTGGAGTTCCTGGGTATGGGGATAGGGTGGAGGTGTGGGCTTGGGCAGGGTGCTCTTTCAAAGAGCCGGTGCAGACTCGATGGGCCGAATGGCCTCCTTCTGCACTGTAAATTCTATGATGTCCATAGATCTCTGAAAGTTGCCACCCAAGTGGATAGAACCGTGGAGAAAGCCTATACAGTAGTGTGTTAGCATTTATTAACAGGGGGATTGAGTTTAAGAGCCATGAGGTTATGCTGAAACTGTACAAGACCTTGATTAGACCACATTTGGAGTACTGTGTGCAGTTCTGGTCACCTCATTATAGGAAGGATGTGGAAGCATTGGAAAGGGTACAAAGGAGATTTACCAGGATGCTGCCTGGATTGGAGGGTAGGTCTTATGAGGAAAGGTTGAGGGAGCTCGGGCTTTTCTTATTGGAGCGAAGGAGGATGAGATGTGTCTTAATTGAGGTGTAGAAGATGATGAGAGGGATAGATAGAGTGGAAGTTCAGTGACTTTTTCCTTGGGTGGATGTAGCTGTTACAAGGGGACATAACTATAAGGTTCATGGTGGAAGATATAGGAGGGATGTCAGAGGTAGGTTCTTTACTCAGAGAGTGGTTGGGTTGTGGAACGCACTCCAGCTATGGTAGTGGAGTCGGACACTTTAGGAACTTTCAAGAGGTTATTGGACAGGCATTTGGAGTGCATTAGAATGATTGGGAATAGGTTGATTTGATCTTAGTTTCAGACTAGTTCGGCACAACATCGTGGGCCGAAGGGCCTGTACTGTGCTGTACAGTTCTATGTTTTATGTTCAACCCATATGGACTCAGTGGGTGAACCCTTGGATATATCCTCTCTCTGTACTGCCATGATGTTGGCCCTAATCAAAAATGCAACTCCCCCTTCCCTCCTATCTCCTGGTCTATCTTTCCTATAGCATCTGTACTCCGGAGCATTGAGCTGCCAGGCCTGCCCCTCCTTTAGCCATGTTTCAGTAATAACTATAATATCCCAGTCCCATGTACCTATCCATGCCCTGAGTTCATCTGCCTTGCTCATTAAGCCACTTGCATTTAAATAAATGCAGTTCAATCTGTTTCACTGCTTTCCACTTTTCTCCTTACTGGCTTTTGATTCTATCCCCTCTTTACTACCCTCTGACTTCCTGCATTGGTTCCCACCTCTCTGTCACATTAGTTTAAACCCTCCCCAACAGCATGAGCAAACAACCCCTCTAGTCCTGCCCAGATGTAGACCGTCCGATTTGTAATGGTCCCACCTCCCCAGAACCGGTTCCAATGTCCCAAAAATCTGAACCCCTCCCTCCTGCACCATCTCTCAAGCCACGCATTCATCCTGTCTATCCTGTCATTCCTACTCTGACTAGCACCTGGCACTGGTAGTAATCCCGAGATTACTACCTTTGAGGTCCTACTCATCCCTATACTGTATTGTTCTTGGTTCTTTGTTAGTTGAATATATGTGATGTAAATTATGTAAAGAAATTTGAAAAAGGTCATTAAAATATTTATTAAAAAATATTTGGGGCAGATTTAGGGGCAAATGGTCTTCCATGCCATTCGGAGCAGGCTCGAGGGGCCAGATGGCCTACTCCTGCTCCTAGTTCTTATGCCAAATACGTATTCCACTTGCACCTAGTGAGTTCTTGATAGCTTTGAGGCCTAAATAAAGAGTACAAAGAGAGTTATTTTGCTTGAAGCTTGTTAGGAGAAACTTCTTCACCCAAAGGGTTGTGAATCTATGGAATTCCTTGCCCAGTGAAGCAGTTGAGGCTCCTTCATTACATGTTTTTAAGGTAAAGATAGATAGTTTTTTGAAGAATAAAGGGATTAAGGGTTATGGTGTTCGGGCCGGAAAGTGGAGCTGAGTCCACAAAAGATCAGCCATGATCTAATTGAATGGCGGAGCAGGCTCGAGGGGCCAGATGGCCTACTCCTGCTCCTAGTTCTTATGTTCTTATGTTAATAGTGGCCTATAAATGAAAAGACAAAAATCAATTAATTCCATGAATAGGATGTGTATGAAGTATGAAATGTCCCCCATCCACTGGATATTATTCTGAGATTCATTTGGTGACTGAACAAAGACTTGAAACTGATCTCAGTGAGCAGGCAGTCTGGAATCTTTGGCTACACTATAACCTGCACGGCATAATGTGTTTCTTTAAAAATGAGTTCAAATTAATGCCCATTGGGGAGTAGTTCTTGATGGCTCAATTATTAAATGCATGACTCATTGTCAATCTAATCAGCAGCAGCAACTTACACTCGTACCGCATTTTCAAAGTAATAAAATGCCCCCAAGACACAGGAGAGAGCAAACAAAGAGCAGGAGTAAATGAATTAGAAGAGATAGCCAAATGCAAAATAACAGGATCAGCCATACAAATACCGTGGCTACAACAGTAGATTAGAGATTCGGAATCCTGTGGCGAGTAACTCCCCTCCCAACTCCCCAAAGCCTGTCCACCATCTACAAGGCACAAGTCAGGAATGTGATGGGATTTTCTCCATTTGACTGGGTGAGCGCAGCTCCAACAACACCCAAGAAGCTCAACACCATTAAGGACAAAGCAGCTCACTTGATTGAAACTCATCCACCATTTGAAACGTTCACTCTCTCTGCCTCCGATGCACAGTGGCAGCAGTGTGTACATCTACAACAGTGTTTTTCAAATGTTTTTGCCCGCAGCCATTTTTACCAATTGGCCATCCCTCAGGACCCATGCCAGCTAACTTTTGTGACCCACGTCGACTGACCTTCATGACCCGTGCCACCGAAACCTCATGACCCACGCCACCCGAACTTCACGGTAAACCATTTTCACTTACCTTTAATGCGACAGGTGAGCCTGCTCAGTCCTCATGACATCACTTGCTTTGTCATTCAATGTTACATTTCTGTTAAGGACTTCAGCTGATGATTTAAGATCTCGTTGCATCTGTTGAAAAAAATCATGAGGTTTGTCCTTGTACACGCCATTCTTAGTTTTGAAATGCCTTTGAAATTTTGAGAGTTTTAATCTTTCATTTGCCAGTGCATCCCTGCATAAAACTTTGCATCTTGATTTACAGCGGCATAATTAATACACCCATTCCTTAAGAAATCATCTTTATACTGCTTTGTTCCTGTTTTCACTTTCTTCTTCCTGGATTGTTCAAGAGAGGTCCTGGAGAGAAGACTCCATTGATTTTTTAAAAGAATCTGCTCCTGGGTCAACGCACTGACATCAGGAGGAGGTTGTCTGCCCCGCTGGGCTCTGGGAATGCACGCCGCTGAGGGGGCACACATGCACGGGGATGCGGCATTCTGAAAGCCAGTCGCAGCAGTTGGGCACTTCTTCCTGCTATCGATAACCCCGCTGCGACCGATGACCCCGCAACCTTCCCGACAACTGCCCACGCCCCACCAGTGGGTCGCTATCCTACCTTAGAAAATGACTGATCTACAAGATGCACTGCAATAACTCATCAAGCCTCCCTCGACAGTGTCTTCCAAACCCGTCACCATTACCATCTAGAAGGACAAGGCAAGAGCGACAGATACATGGGAACACCACTACCTGCAAGTTCCCCTCCAAGCCACATACCATCCTCACTTTGCCGGGTCAAAATCCTGGAACTCCCACCCTGGCAGCACAATGGGTGGTACCTACACCTCAGGGACTGCAGCAGTTCAGGAAAGCAGCTCACCACCATCTTCTCCGGGAAATTAGGGATGGACAACAAATGCTGGCCGAGTCAGTGAAGCCCGTAACCAATGAAAAATAAAAAAAATAGATGGTTAAATAAGATTATGCATTTGAATGGAGAAAAGCAACAATGCTTCCTAATTACTATTGCGACCTCGTAATTCATGCTGTAAAGTGTTGGGTGTGGACTAGATCCTGATATGATCCATCCTGTTTCATCATTCAGTTCAATCTTGGCTATATTTTAACTCCAACTATCTTTTCTTAGGAAAATGTTAGCAATCTCGAAGATGGAATTTTTAACTGATTTATCCTACATAGGTTTTGTGGGGAGAATGTTCCAGATTTCCACTACTCTTCACTTCAGGATTTGCTTCTTGACGTCACTCCTGATTAGCCTGGCTCCAATTTTAGCTTTATATCCCCTTGTTCTGGTGTCTCCCACCAGATGAATTAGTTTCTATCCATTGATACGACCAGCCCCAGGTGACGTTCCTCAAAAGTTGTTGAACTGGATGAGACCCCTCAACTTGTCACCGTTCAACTGGGATGCTCCCTAATAGTTACAAACCCGGGTGAGGAGGGAGGAACTGGCTCTGTGTCTTTATTCAACTCACCCTCTATGGGTAGCAACAACGGTTTAATCTAACAAGGTTCACTTTCCCTTGGATTCCTTGTCCAGACCCAGTGGTGTGATTAAACAGGAATCAATTTAACAAGGATTTCTTGAGTTAAGATAAAGTTTATTAACTAAAAAGGTGAAGAGAAATGATAAAACACATGCATCTACATCCTTATGGATTAGCAGTTAGAACTGAGTCCAAAATAAGTAAATATGAATAAAAGGTTAAACAGAACAATCCTTAGGTTATGAAGAGTAGATGACTAAGCGTTGATAGCATTATGAATCGATTCCACTATAGTTGACTTCTGAAGGTGACTAGCTGATTCTTTGATTCAGGTGTTCTGTGGATTGTTGAGACATTTCAGTTCTTTTTCCCAACTGCGATACCTTTTGGCTGACTGGTTTATTTCCACAATGGGAGAGAGATTTTCCAGCTGCTTTTCCTCGCGGCACACACTCACAGACACAGGCAGACCAGACACAGGCAAGCAGGAAAATGTAGGCAAGCAAGCTTTTAACCCCCTTCTTTCTCCCCCCACTGGTCCCAGAATCCACCAGTCAGCCTAGGAGATCCCAGGTGTAAAGGTTAGTAAAGCTCTAAAGACTGAGGTGAATGGAAAGGTAAAGGTCACCACTATAGCGTATCGTCTTGCCTACAGCAGAGCTGAATAGAAATATTGGCAGTCCACATCCTGGAACTTAAAGGGCACGACCTTCCCAAATGGGAACAAAGTCCCTGAGCGAGCATGTTTACCCATGTGTTTTCCGGCACAACTCGCTCTGAATAAGGGCCTAAACGGGGAACACGAGGTCGAGGCCGCATATAGCCCAGTTTTTTACAATGGGGAGCTCCGCTCGTCGGAACTCCCTGTTGTAGCGAGAGATCAGGACGCCATTTTTAATCTCCGAAGCCCACAAAGGCCACTACTCCCATGCTGGGCAACCCCGCCCCAATCACGTGGGTGCAAAAAATTCCCCTCCAGCAGTCAGTGCCATCTGGGCACCTTGGCAGTGCCAGGGCACCACCCTGCCCAAAGGGCATGCAGCTGGGGGCCTCCAATTCCCTTAGAGACTCCCAGGAGTGCCATTCCATTTGATCCCCGTATGTGGGGACCAGGCGATGGAACTGAATTCCAAAGCCTCAGGTACCTCGGGAATCTGTATATTAGAGTGAGGCTTACTGATTTGCTCTAATATGCAGATTTGCCAAAACCTGATTCTGCCCATTGTGTGCGTGATTCTCCTTGCAACGTCTCGCGAGATTGCATTAAATTTCACGAGGCGTTGCGAGATGGGTAGATCCCGGGAGTGGGTCTCCCGACTTTCAGCGGCCATGCTGCGCTGTGGCGAGCTGCTTTTCTGGCACAGCGTGACCGGAACATCCCGCCCAAAATGTTTGTCCCCTGTCCCACCATCAGTTGGGAGCCGGAGCATCACTCCCGCCGCAATCCCGATTTTCCAATTCTCCATCCCAACAGGAAACCCACTTTGGGCATCCTGGGACAGAGAATTTACCCCAATGTTTTTTGCTAATTTGTCACTTTCTTCAATTGTGTTATTTTGGTTAATTATTTTGTTTTCTTTTAAATTTAGAATACTCAATTCTTTTTTTTCCAATTAAGGGGCAATTTAGCGTGCCCAATCCACCTACCTTGCACATCTTTGGGTTGTGGGGTTGAGACCCACGCACATACGGGGAGAATGTGCAAACCCCACACAGACAGTTACCCGGGCCGGAATAGAACCCGGGTCCTCAGTCCCGTGAGGCAGCAGTGCTAGCCACCATGCCGCTGCTTTGTTTTGGATAGTTTTGTTTAACAAGGAAACATTTTAATAAGCATATTTAAAACAAAACCATTACACTGCCCCCTGTGAAAAATTAAGCTACCTGTCAAAGATTTTTTCAAGAGTAATTTTGGACACAGTAGCCATAGTTTTTGAAGTATTATGGTATATGGTTGCATATATGACACTTTGACTGCCTTTTCCTGATCTGTATTCAGGGTTAGAGTTTGAGGAGAGAAACAAGCATATCTTTATATAAGTTAATCAAGACTTGTCTTATTGCTGCCAAACATTTTTCTTTCAGCAAATTAGTTATCAATCATAATGTCCTCACGGCGCCGAGGTCCCAGGTTTGATACCGGCTCTGGGTCACTGTCCGTGTGGAGTTTGAACATTCTCCCCGTGTTTGCGTGGGTTTCGCCCCCACAACCCAAAAAATGTGCAGGGTAGGTGGATTAGCCACTCTAAATTGCCCTTTAATTGGAAAAAAATGAATTGGGTACTCTAAATTTATTTTTTAAATTAATTAAAAAATCATAATAATCACTTAAAATGTCAGGCAGTATATTAAATGACTGATCATTCCGACTCGGGTTAAGAATTTCTGTTGGTTTTTTTACATACAAATTGGAATTTACAGCAGTTTTGGCCTAGTTGCACAGAAGGGCTTTTAAGATCTGTTCACTTTCTAGAGTGAGCAGTTCAAAGCATTTGTGGATAAATGTTGTAAATGTTTGTGACTGGGGCAGAACCTCAGGCATTGAGAGCGCACATTGGAAATGCCACACATGATCCATTCATTTTAATGGTTGGGAAACCGTGATGAACATGCCTGCAGTTTCTCAAGTGCATTCACCTTGGACTAATCCCCATGGCGGGACTTCTTGGCTCCAATTTTATTTGGCCCAACAATCCATCTAATGACCACATACACGCTATATCATGAACTCTACCCGACTAAATCAAAGGTCCAGAAAACTCTTACACTGTACATTCTTCACCATTTCCTTGGCACAAGCTTCAGTGTCTCAGAAATACTTATGTCTATACAGCATTCAGTTCCCACTAATCTGTACATATCCTTAGATAATTCAATCACTTCAATTGACGAGAGTCAACAGACTCAAGTTGAAATAGGATTCATTTTCATCTTCTCTGCCCGGGTGCTAATCTCTCACATTTTTAATGGTGATCGGTTCTGCCTGAATGCTGACCATGCAATGAAGATAAGCATTTACCTCGCTGTTGGCCCCCCACTCCGAAGAACACACTATCGGGTGTGGTAGTATGACTAGGGAGGATGGAGGATGGAAAATGCTGAGTCTAGTCACAGGGGCACCATTCAAAGTTTGTCTTTATGGTGTTATGCCTGCAATTTAAAATGTGTCGAGTGTTCCACCGCACTCTGAGCCACATGCAACAATTTAATGTCGCCAAACATCCCAAGGCATTGAAAGATGAGGCATAATTTGGAGACCATGAGGCAATTCATTATGGTGTACCCAGCCAATGCCCTGTGTTTGCAATCATCGTGTTGACATGCCTAATCCCTTGTTGATCAAATGTTAAACGAATATGATTATTGTTCTTTCTGCCATCATCAAACATTGTTTTTGATTTAGTGCTGTGTCTGATGATTAATGAGCAAAGGGCTTGCTATTATGCTTTGAATTCAACCTGTCTCGCCTCCTGTTCAAAGTATATTTTGAAGATAGAACCTCATGAACTGTGCACACATTGGCTTCCAAATGAAGCACTGGGTTCACCCAGTGTTTGTTTTAACTATATAGTTGTCAACATATTGAAAACTTTCAATAGTTACTTTGCCCAAGTCAATCCTGCAATATTCTGATCAATATTCTAAGTGAGTGTGTGAATGGGTTTAGGTGGTGGGAGTTAGCGTGTGTATGGGAGTGAGTGAGTATATTTGTAAGTGTCAGTATGTGCACGGAGCTGCTTGAGTATATGTGTGTGAGTGGGAATCAGCATGTGTATGGAAGTGAATGAGTACAGGTGTGGGACTGTGAGTGAGTGGATGTAGGAGTGAGTGGGTGGGTGTGGGAGTATGTGAGGGATAAATGTGTGTACGCGTATGTGAGAGAGGGGGTGAGGGAGTGAGGGTGAGTGAGTGTGTGTGTGCCGGAATTGCAAATCGTGATCGAACGGCGAATTGAGCGTCAGACGAAAACCGAGGCCTAATAGAGGACCATGCTCCGGTGCCTCAATGGCGGCCTGAATGCGTCCATGTCTCATGCACTTGTTAACACATCATTAACGGGCCCAACCCCGTAGTCTACGGCCCACCGCGATGCTCTGGCACAGTTCACATGTATATTTAAAAACAGGACTGGGCACCATGACTGCTGAGGGTGAGAAGGAGGTAAGAAAAGTTTCCAAAGGCACAACAGTGGGCTGTTAGTAGTGCTGCTGGCAGGGGGTGAGGGGAGGGGAGGAACGTCTGCCAGGGCTAGGGGGAGTAGTGAGGGGTGACCAGGATGTGCCGTGTGTTCGGGATGTGTCCGTGTCTGGTGACAGACTGCCATTGCTGCAGCCTGCATGGCAGCCGTCTGGCTGCGTACTCCGCTGACAGCCCACCATGTCCCATAAATGTGCAGATTGCCACCAGCCATATGGGTGCCACCCTCCCCTCTTCACCACCACAAGCCACCCCTAGGAATCCTCAGGCCCCAGCCAACCCATCAATGGGATGGGCCTGGTCCAGCGCAGCCAGTGCCCAGCAGGTACTGGCACGCCTCCGTGCACCCATCCGAGGTGCTACTCCACTGAAGGGGGAGCAGGGGAACAGCAGAACACACCAAGAACAGCGGGCGCATGCACCATGGCAATCGGCACTCACCATGGCTGACTGCCCCTCCCAGGGCGGATGTCCCACCAGTGGCATAATCAGCTAGCACACCCCGCATGACCACCGGCCATCACTAAACTCTGCCTGCCCACTGTGCCCCATCCCACCCACCCTGTCCCCGGACAGGTAGGCACAACCCGTTGCACACCACAGCTAGGGTCGTAATGGGTGTCCACCCCCTCACCCAACCCCATACATTGGCCCTGCCCGTATGCATGCCCCGCAAGCATGACGCCAGTCGGTGACATGCGTTTGACCCCTCCCCACCAGCTCACACTGCATCACTAGGGGCTACCCTGGGAGGGGAGGGCAGACAGGGACATGTGGAGACAGCGGCTGGAGTGTAGGCCATGGCACTTGGAGTATGCGCCATGGCAACATGCCTGCCCTTTACCCCTGCAGACAATGGATTTCAGCCAGGAATGTTTGGCATCTGCCTGTCCGCGGCGGCCCTTGCGGACGCACTGAGGCTGCACGAACAGGAGCTGCTCATGGAGGAACCGGCAGAACAGGAGCCTGCCCCAGAGGAGCAGGGGCCAGCCAGTGAGGCTGGAGAACCAGACGCCCAACAGGCTGAGGAGGAGGTGGGAAGGGAGCGGAGTATCAGGCCCCGTGTATATCGGTAGCTCCTATCCTTCAAGGGCCTGCCAGACCGAGCGTGTCGCCACGACTATGACTGAGCAGGGAGACTGTGCGACATCTCTGTCCGATGATGATGCACTTGGAACTGTGGAGGTATGGGGGAGTACACTCGCTCCCAGTGGCTGTCAAGGTGACGGACGCCCTGAACATTTATGCCATGGGCCCTTCCAGGCCGTGAGTGAGGATCTGTCCGCGATCCCTCAGATGTCCGTACACAGGTGCATCCTTGCTGTCACAGATGCCCTACTTGCCTGGGTGACATAGTACATCAACTTCAATGTGGGCCCAGCCCACCAGATTGCCCGCACACCTGGATTGGCCGCCATCGTGGGCATGCCCCAGGTCCAAGGGGTGATCGATAGGACACAAGTCCCCCTATGGGCACCGGCGCATGAGGAGGTGCCATTCTTCAACTGGAAGGGCTTCCACTTGATTACCATGCAGTTAGTGTGTGACCACTGGCTGCACATCATGCATGTCTGCACCCGCTAACAAGGAAATATAAGCGGGTGGGGTCCATGGGGCAGAGGATGATGACAACCCACTCCGTGATGTGCTCTAGTGCTTGCATCATTTGACAGCATCTGACTCCGCCCCATGTCACATGCCACTCTCTGCCCAGGTGATCCCTGCATGTGTGCTGGCCATTCCATCACATGGGCCCACTGGCCTACAGGGGAGAGGGGATAGAAATGGGCTCTGGGACAAGGGTGGGGAGGGAGGCTGGTTAGAGGATTGTGAGGGGTAATGGGCCACTCAATGGGTAGCCCATACCACATGGCACGCCTACATCTCCGTCCTGGTCTCCCAGGGGTTACACCCGCCTGCGCTGGGGGCCCTGGCCCGTGCCATCCGCCAACACCTGCACTCCACATCTCCTGTCTACCACATCCCCCCACCTCATTACACCCCCTCCCTCACCCCCATCCCCACGCCTACCCGGCGCACCCTCTGCACCCAGCTCAGCCCATCCCTCATAGATGGATAGAGGACCAAGACATTTCGAAATATTGGTGAACAGATTTTTATTGGTAACAGTGCTCTGTACAATAACTGTGCCCTAGCCCCTAATGCTATCTGATGTTCTGCACCCGTGCCAAATTAACTGGTGTCTAATTTTCTTATCTTACGTGTCCTAATCTCTCACTGTTACTGCCTCTCTCACTGGGCAGCACGGTAGCATAGTGGTTAGCACAGTTGCTTCACAGCTCCAGGAACCGAGGTTCGATTCCCCACTGAGTCACTGTCTGTGCGGAGTCTGCACGTTCTCCCCGTGTGTGCGTGGGTTTCCTCCGGGTACTTTCCTCCCACAGTTCAAAGATGTACGGGTTAGGTGGATTGGCCATCCTAAATTGCCCTTAGTGTACAAAAAATGTTAAGTGGGGTTTACTGGGTTAGGGTAGAAACGTGGGTAACAGTAGGGTGCTCTTTGTAAAGGCCGGTGCAGACTTTATGGGCCGAATGGCCTCCTTCTGCAATGTAAATTCTATGATTCTATGATTCTAATGCTCCGTCTAGGTGGGTCCCCAGGTGGTGCATCAAATGTCAAAGCGGCCTGGTGCGTATCTCGCCCTGTGATCTGGGTCTTCTTTGGCAGCCATCCTCGGCAGCGACCAGGTGGTGTGGTGGCACCCTATTCTGCCCACTGTCATCGGATGCACCAGGGAGAGGTGGGGGGGATGGGCCTCGGACTAGTCCTTGGGACAGAGGTACGGCTGCAGCCAGCTACCAGGGCTCTGTCATCACCAGTCGCTGTCAATCCTGGAGTCCCGTTCTCGTCTTGACCAGGGCCTCAATGCTCATGGCCTCTGGGAAAGCAACCAATCACTGACATCTGAGACACACTGTGAGTTTAAGGTTCCACTGTGCATGGGGGTCCCAAATGATGGCTTCCCCCTGGCATTCTGACTGACCAGGTCCCTGCTGATCAGGTCATTAATGGTCAGGCCCCCACATCACTTTACGATCATACTGTTCCATCCATCCACAGTCATGATTAGCAGAGAACCCCCAGAGGAATGGCAGTAACAGTGAGAGATTGCCAACAGAAACTCTCTCGCTCCATCTCTAATGATGCAGCAGCCTGTTAATGCAATACTGGTTCTTCAGGGCTCCTTAGGTCTCCTCACTTGAGCGTGGGCTATTAACACTCTGTGGGTGAGTGTCCAAAAATGGACACTGTCATAATATCCATTCATGTATATAATGAAGTGCAGACAGGCAGTGATTGACACACAGGATGACCAGTAAGCACACAGCACAGTGCAGCCAATCACCAGACAGGACACTGCCACTATAAAGCCAGAGGGCACTAGGTTTCCTGCTCTCTCTGGACCCAGCTACTGAGACAGTCAGAGTCCACGAGCTAGCCAGTGCAAACACCATGCGGTAGCTAGTAAGTCTGGTCAGGCTAGTACTAGGTCTCCAGTCAGTTCAGTATAGTGTTGACCCACAGCTGAGCATGTATATTAGTTATCTCGTTGAATAAAATCGTGTTGGATCTTCTCCAGTGTTAGAGGTCTGTCTCTCGCCACACTGCATCAAGTGCAGTCCACGTCAAACCAACCTGCCTAACACATCAGACACAATTGAGTTTCTAGACTATATTTAGAGATAAGTATGAGGCGAATAAGTGGCTACCTATACATTAATTTCCACTTCAGCACTCCTCTGATCCAATACAATCAAAAGCATTTGGGAATTGCACTTAAAATGTAGATAAAAGCCTTTAAATGTTCTAAATGTTATGAAAGGTTAACATTAACCTTTTTATTGAGCACATTATTAAAATTACCGACACATTCACACCAACAACCCTGTCATCATGCATTATACCTAAAAGCAAACTACACTGAATAATGCGGCTGAGCGATGAAAACACAGCCAGGTGGACATGCATCCTTTGAAGAGAATCATAAAAGAAAATCATCCTTAAAATTTTGGTTTGCATGTGCATTTTACTCAGTCACTTTAAAGAGCTGCACACATCATTCAAAACGAACAACAATAATAATTTCTATCAAAGTACCAATGTCCTTAAACTGTTCTTTGACAAGCCCATGTTGTGCTTTTGTTGTCACAGACAAAAGTAGGTATAGGTTAGCCAGTAAGATAACTGAAATACAGATTGAAAACTCTTAAACTATCATGTCTCCAGAGCAAAGTATGTTGGGTTGTTGTGGAAACAAAAATGATAGGGTTGGATTTTGTGTGGGTTTTTTTGACGTTGCATTGTCAGTGTTCATAACACTAACCCTCTGAATCTGACAGCAAGTTCGTAACTTATGGACAGATTAGTGCGGAAATCCTGGAGTTGTGGTTTGTCAATTACTGCCCCGCCGCACACTGTGCTGTGCACCACTCACTTTCGCCCCCTCCCCCCCCCCCCCCCCCCCCCCCCCCCCGCCCCAACAAAGCCATCAATCAATGTAATCAGTTCATGTGGTGAGAATTCCCCCTTCTGACATCACTCAGAGAAACAAGTTGAGTCTTTGTTCAATCAGGTGTAACTGGCTTTTTGTCTGTGATCTGAATAAGAATTATGGATGAATAATCAATCCAACCCTGAAAAAAAAGTTATATATTTATATAAAAATATCGTGTTGCTAAATGTTATGCTGTGGAGATGCCGGCGTTGGACAGGGGTGAGCACAGTAAGAAGTTTTACAACACCAGGTTAAAGTCCAACAGGTTTGTTTTGAATCACTAGCTTTCGGAGCACTGCTCCTTCCTCAGGTGAATCCTGAGGAAAAGGAATTCCTGAGGAAGGAGCAGTGCTCCGAAAACCAGTGATTCGAAACAAACCTGTTGGACTTTAACCTGGTGTTGTAAGACTTCTTATTGTGCTAAATGTTATGTTAAGATTAATTTTGTTGGGCACCACGGTGGCACTGTGGTTAGCGCTGCTGCCTCGCGGCGCCGAGGTCCCAGGTTCGATCTGGGCTCTGGGTCACTGTCCGTCTGGAGTTTGCACATTCTCCCCGTGTTTGCGTGGGTTTCGCCCCCACAACCCACAACGATGTGCAGGGTAGGGAATTGGCCATGCTAAATTGCCCTTAATTGGAAAAAATGAATTGGGTACTCTAAATTTATTGAAAAAAAGATTCATTTTGTTCAAATATATTTTTTAAGTAATATCTTGGCATTTTTTTTCAAGTTATTTCAGCTCTTACCTTCACACCATGTATATTCATTAACAGCTGTCGTATATTTATGGTCTCCAGTTTTGGACTCCCTCATAAGTAAAAACATTTTCAGCACCCTATTAAACTCTCATTATCTTCAAGATCACTATCAGGTAACCCTCTGACCTCTTCTCCAGCCATTCCTGACAAAGTATATCCAGTTTGGTATCATTTTGGGACTCTTGTTTGTACCTTCTCTTTACCTTCATGTCCTCTTTATAAAGTGGAGATAAAAGATGTGGACAAGATATGACTTAACCAAAGTTCAACCCAAATTTAAACTAACCTCTCTGCTTCTCAATCCTATTCCTCTAGAAATGAACCCTAATACTTACTCTCTTATATCCTTTCCTGAGTTTCTATTATGAATGATTTGTCTACACGTACCCCTACCTCGTTTGGATTCATATCATGCATCCAGCATGTAAACTTCTACCAAAATACACCACTTCAGACTTAGCCACATTGAAATTAATTTGTCAATCATGTCCAACCTACAATCATATTAATTTTCCTACATTTTTCCTTTCTATTAACTGTACCGACCAAACTGGCATCATCCACAAGTTTTGAAACTGTACTTCATAAATCATAAATAATAAATAGTGAACAACAATGGCTCCTTGTGGAACATTCACACCCCAGTGTCAATGGCTACCATTATTCCAGTTCTCTATTTTCTGTCTTGTAGACAACTTGCTATCCTATTCTGCTATTTGTCCTCTAACTCCACATGGTCTGACCATATTCATGACTCGACTATGTGTTAACCATGTTACAGGCCATTTGAAAATCTGAGTATATTAAATCTACAATATTACCCTTGCGCACTTTTTCTATTAGGTTATGAGGAAGGGTCATTGGAAATGTTCTTTCCCTGTAGGCCACCGCATCCCTTTGGGAGCCACAATAACATCATTTGCTATGTTACAGGTGTTGCTCGCTGTGCTTTACTTAATTTGGCTCTGTTTAATCACCTTGCTCTAGAGTCACCAGGTATCTTTATGATACCACCACGAGGTTCAAGTTCAAGTGCTGATCAATAACTCAATACACCAGTTAGTAAGGTTCAAATCAAAACACATTTATTATATACACAGTCAATCGCTACTCATGCATAAAATACTACAGAACTAGACTATTTCTACCACTAGAGGCCAATACTTAGCTGTGGAAAAGGGACCCACTAGGTCAGGGAACAATGGCCTCTCGTTCAATCCTGAGTCTGCAGGCTTCCAGCTGGTATGGACTAATGGTTAGAAGCACCTATCTCGTAGTGTGTGTTGACTGGACACTTACTTGTTGGTGCAGCTGCAAGGCAGGTCTCTGTCAAGGGTTGTTTCGAGCTGCTGAGAGACCCTGCCAAGAGGATCGAATTGAACTTGGGGACTCTATTTTATAGTTCCCTGGGGTTTCGTGCCCTTGTGGGCGGATCCCTGCACCTGGTTCCAATTGATTGGACTAAGTTCTGATCATTTGAATTGATTTCTCCAATACTGGAGCTGTTCCCTGATCGCTGAACGGTTCCTAAGTGTCCGTTGGCCTTCCTTTGTCTTGGCTCCTGCTGGCGCCGAGGAGTCTGGCCTTGCCTCGATTATCTTAACTGTTGCTATTGTTCCCGGCGATCACTCATCAATATGCAGATGGTCGTCAGTTTCAGTGCTGTCTGCTTTCTGCGAGTCTTAATATACAGGAAGCTTTGCGTTCTGCTTGCTTCCCTGTACCTGTCCATTTCTCCCTGCGTTCTTAGCGAATCTCCATTTTAAAGTCGGGAAGTGGCCAACCCAGGTGGCTACACTCCCTCCTTGTGATCCCTAACGCGAAGCGTGATGGATCACATAACTACGTCGTCTTCACTCCCTGACCCAGTGAGCACTCTTCCATGGCCTCTACACTGACCATAACTATGCAAGAAAATTTTAACTGACAATTCTAAGTGGCGCTATGTCATAAAAGGGACATGCATTACAAAACAAGGAAAACGGTACCTCTAACTATCTTCCATAAACTACACTCACTTAAACATCCAATCATACTAACTTCCTAACAATACAAAAATAATAGCAGCATTCACATTTTTCTCTGGCTTGGCAGTCAAGCACAGAGTTGTACAATCTTTCAGTTGCAAACAAAACACATTTCTTTATTTACAAAAGAGGCAAAACGAATGATCTTTATTGTAGGTCGAGGGGTTCGGGGGCCTAGTGAAAACCGAAGATAGGGGATCTTATCCTGTATACCGGGGTGCGAGAGTGGTAGGCTCTCCTTCGCCATTTTCTCATGCTGATAGTCTGCACGATGCTAAAAGGGATTCAATTACATATGAAAGGGAGTACCACGTTATAAACCTAAACTAAAAAGCAGAGCCACAAAGCTAATAATCCCTGGATTGTCACCTGAGCCATGAGCAAATTGGCATTGGGTAAATAAGATTTAAGCATTGAATGTGTGAATAAATATTGGTGTGGGAGCAATGGGTTTTTATTTATGGGGCACTGGCACCAATACTGGGGAAATTGGGAGCTGTATCATTCAGATAGTCTTTACCTGAACCACATTGGGACCAGAGTATTGGTGAATCATATAACCAGGTCTCAAGGGGTGGCTATCAACTAAATATTTGGGGAGGAGGGTTCACATGAGGGAAAGGCAATAATGCACGATAATGACAAAGACATTTATAATCAGAGTGTTACAGGAAAGTACAGAGCATGGAAACATAAGAGTGTATCAGCACACAAAGTCAGTTTGGGCAAAAACAGCAAAAAGACAGAAGTAAAGGCTCTTTATCTGAACACTTGCAGAATTGGTGACAAGGTGGATGAATTAACAGGACAGAAAGAAACAAGTATGATATGAGATCCTTTAGAGAAATGTGGTTGCAAGGTGACCAAAGCTGGGACCTGACTATTGACGGGTATTTGATATTTTGGTAGGTTAGGAGGAAAGGAAAGAAAATAGGGTCGATCTGTTAATACAGGATGAGGATGATATCAAATTAAAAGAAAAGGGGGTGGAATTCTCCCCCCCCCCCCTCACCACAGCGGGTGGGAGAATCACGGGGGCGCCAAGTGAGTCCCGCCACGCCGCCCCAGCACCCGCACACGATTCTCCCACCCCCAAACCAGCGCGGCGAGATTCACGGCTGGCCGCTGGGAGAATCGCCGCTCGCCGTTTGTAACGGGCGAGCGGTGATTCTCTGGCCTGGATGGGCCGAGCGGCCTGCCCAACACAACAGGTTCCCGCCGGCGCCATCCACACTTGGTCGCTGCCGGCGGAAACAGCACAGGAAAGCTGGCGGGGGGGCCTGTGGAAGGGGGAGGGGTGTTCTTGCACCGGGGGTGGCCTCAAAAGAGGTCTGGCCCGTGATCGGTGCCCACTGATCGGCGGGCCAGCCTCTCTGAAGGAGGACCTCCTTTCGTCCACCACCCCGCAAGATCCATCCGACATCTTCTTGCGGGGGCGGCCGCGGGGAGGACGGCAACCACGCATGTGCGGGTTGGCGCAGGCAAACCCGCACATGTGCGAGTGACGTCATTTATGCAGCGCCGGCCGCGTAATTTACGCGGCGCCGCTTTTGCGTGGCGCCAAGGCCCGGCGAGCGTAAATGACGTGACCTAGCCCCCCGGGAGAATAGGGGGCTGGGAGCGGCACCCTGAAAATCCTCCAGTTTTCACTCCAGCATCGGGACTTAGTCACCCGATGGGAGAATTGCGCCCAAGGTGTTCAATGCTGTGAAGATTAGTGGTAGGGCAGTAAAAGGGAAAGCTTTCAAAACCAGAAAATATTTTGAAACGAATACAAAATGAGAAAGAAATTGGAGTATGAGGAAAAAAACAGTAAGAAATATAAAACAAAACGTTTATAAAAAGGAAAAGAGTGGCTAAAGTGAGCATTGATCAAATGGAGAGTGAGTCTAGGGATTTTTTTAAAACTAATTCAAGGGGTGTGGGTGTTACTGGCTGGGTCAGCATTTTATTGCCTATCTCTAATTGCCCTTGAGAAGGTGGTGGTGAGCTACATTATTGAACTGCTGCAGTCCATGTGGTGTAGGTACACCCACAGCGCTGTTAGGGAGAGTGTTTCAGGCAGTGGTGTTCCATGTATCTGTTGGCCTTTTGGATGCTGGCGATCGTGGATTAGGATCATGTTGTCTAACGAGCCTTGGTGAGTTCTTGCAGTGTACCTTGTTCGTTTAGAGTCACATGTACGAAGGGTGGTAAATTTACTCCCCTAAAGGGCATTAGTGAACCAGATGGGTTTTTAATGACAATCAACAACAGTTTCATGGTCATCATTAGATTTTGAGTCCCAGATTTTTATTGAATTCAAATTTCATAACTGCTGTGATAGGATTTGAACCCGGGTCCCCAGAGCATTACCCTGTGTCTCTGGATTACTAGTCCAGTGACAAGACCACTACTCCATTACTATTCGTAATGGGAAACAATGAAATGGCAGAAGCATTGGTAGCACATTGGTTAGCACTGTTGCTTCACAGTCCCAGGGTCCCAGGTTCGATGCCCGGCTTGGGTCACTGTCTGTGTGGAGTCTCAGTTTGGTAGTCCTGCCCCTTGTCTGCATGGGTTTCAGCCGGGGTGCTCCGGTTTCCTCCCACAAGTCCGAAAGATGTGCTTGTTAGGTAATTTTGACATTCTGAATTCTCCCTCTGTGTACAGATAGGCGCTTCTGTGGACGTGAACGTGACTCCAGGATGGTATGTTGCCTCCCTGGTGCCAGGGTCCAGGATGTCTCCGAACGGGTAGCAGGCATCCTGAAGGGGGAGGGCAAACAGGCAGAGTCGTTGTACATATTGGTACTAACGACATAGGCAGGAAGGGGCATGAGGTCCTGCAGCAGGAGTTCAGGGCGCTAGGCAGAAAGTTAAAAGACAGGACCTCAAGGGTTGTAATCTCGGGATCACTCCATGTGCTACGTGCCAGTGAGGCTAGAAATAGGAAGCTAGACACCTGGCTAAACAACTGGTGTAGGAGGGAGGGTTTCCATTATCTGGACCACTGGGAGCTCTTCCGGGGCAGGTGTGACCTGTATAAGGACGGGTTGCATCTAAACTGGAGAGGCATAAATATCCTGGCCACGAGGTTTGCTAGTGTCACACGGGAGGGTTTAAACTAGTATGGCAGGAGGTCACACCGGAGCAATAGGTCAGAAGGTGAAAACATTGAGGGAGAACTAGTGAATAGGGCCAGTATGGCTCTGAGGAAGAGCAGACAGGGAGATGTTGCTGCAAACAGTGGGTCTGGTGGCCTGAAGTGCAGATGTTTTAATGCAAGAAGTATTACGGGTAAGGCAGATTAACTTAGAGCTTGGATTGGCATTTGGAACTATGATGTTGTTGCCATTACAGAGACCTGGTTGAGGGAAGGACAGGATTGGCAGCTAAATGTTCCAGGATTTAGAAGTTTCAGGTGGGATAGAGGTGGATGTAAAAGGAGTGGCGGAGCTGCGCTGTTGGCTAGGGAGAATATCACAGCTGTACTACGGGAGGACACCTCAGAGGGCAGTGAGGCTATATGGGTAGAGATCAGGAATAAGAAGGGTGCAGTCACAATGTTGGGGGTTTACTACAGGCCTCCCAACAGCCAGTGGGAGATAGAGGAGCAGATAGGTAGACATATTTTGGAAAGGAGTAAAAGCGACAGGGTTGTTATGATGGGAGACTTCAACTTCCCCAATATTGACTGGGACTCACTTAGTGCTAGGGGTTTAGACGGGGCAGAGTTTGTAAGGAGCATCCAGCAGGGCTTCTTAAAACAATATGTAGATAGTCCAACTAGGGAAGGGGCTGTACTGGACCCGGTATTGGGGAATGAGCCGGGCCAGGTGGTAGAAGTTTCAGTAGGGGAGCATTTTGGGAACAGTGACCACAGTTCAGTAAGTTTTAAAGTGCTGGTGGACAAGGATAAGAGTGGTCATAGGGTGAATGTGCTAAATTCGGGAAAGGTTAATTATAACAATATTAGGCAGGAACTGAAGAACCTAGATTGGGGGGGGGGGGGGGGGGATGTTTGAGGGTAAATCAACATCTGACATGTGGGAGACTTTCAAATATCAGTTGAAAGGAATTCAGGACCGGCATGTTCCTGTGCGGAAGAAGGGTAAATACGGCAAATTTCGGGACCCTTGGATAACGAGAGATATTGTAGGCCCCGTCAAAAAGAAAAAGGAGGCATTTGTCAGGGCTAGAAGGCTGGGAACAGACGAAGCCTGTGTGGAATATAAGGAAAGTAGGAAGGAAATTAAGCAAGGAGTCAGGAGGGCTAAAAGGGGTCACAAAAAGTAATTGGAAAATCCCAAGGCTTTTTACACGTACATAAAAAGCAAGAGGGTAGCCAGGAAAAGAGTTGGCCCACTGAAGGATAGGCAAGGGAATCTATGTGTGGAGCCAGAGGAAATGGGCGAGGTACGAAATTAATACTTTACATCAGTATTCACCAAATAGAAGGAATTGGTGGATGTTGAGTCTGGAGAAGGGTGTATAGATAGCCTGAGTCACATTGAGATCCAAAAGGACGAGGTGTTGGGTGTCTTGAAAAATGTTAAGGTAGATAAGTCCCCAGGGCCTGATGGGATCTACCCCAGAATACTGAAGGAGGCTAGAGAGGAAATTGCTGAGGACTTGACAGAAATCTTTGGATCCTCACTGTCTTCGGGTGATGTCCCTGAGGACTGGAGAATAGCCAATACGTCAGTGGTAGGGAAATTACTGGAGAGAATTTTTCGAGACAGGATCTACTCCCATTTGGAAGCAAATGGACGTATTAGCAAGAGGCAGCACGGTTTTGTGAAGGGGAGGTCGTGTCTCACTAACTTGATAGAGTTTTTCGAAGAGGTCACAAAGACGATTGATGCGGGTAGGGCAATGGATGTTTTCTATGTGGATTTCAGTAAGGCCTTTGACAAGGTCCCTCATGGGAGACTGGTACAAAAGGTGAAGTCACATGGGATCGGGGTGAGCTGGAAAGATGGATACAGAACTTGCTAGATCATAGAAGGTAGAGAGTAACAATGGAAGGGTGCTTTTCTGACTGGAGGGCTGTGACTAGTGTGTTCTGCAGGGATCAGTGCTGGGACCTTTGCTGTTCGTAGTATATATAAATGATTTGGAGGAAAATGTAACTGGTCTGATTAGTAAGTTTGCAGACAACATAAAGGTTGGTGGAATTGCGGATAGCGATGAGGACTGTCAGGGGATACAGCAGGATTTAGATCATTTGGAGACTTGGGCGGAGAGATGGAAGATGGAGTTTAATTCAGACAAATGTGAGGTCATGCATTTTGGAAGGTCTAATGCAGGTAGGGAATATACAGTGAATGGTAGAACCCTCAAGAGTATTGACAGTCAGAGAGATCTAGGTGTACAGGTCCACAGGTCACTGAAAGGGGTAACACAGGTGGAGAAGGTAGTCAAGAAGACATACGGCATGCTTGCCTTCATTGGCCGGGGCATTGAGTATAAGAATTGGCAAGTCATGTTGCAGCTTTATAGAACCTTAGTTAGGCCACACTTGGGGTATAGAGTTCAATTCTGGTCGCCACACTACCAGAAGGATGTGGAGGCTTTAGAGAGGGTGCAGAAGTGATTTACCAAGATGTTGCCTGGTATGGAGGGCATTAGCTATGAGAAGAGGTTGAATAAACTTGGATTGTTCTCACTGGAACGACGGAGGTTGAGGGACGACCTGATGGAGGTCTACAAAATGATGGCGGGCATAGACAGAGTGGATAGTCAGAGGCTTTTTCCCATGGTAGAGGGGTCAATTACTAGGGGGCATAGGTTTAAGGTGTGAGGGGCAAGGTTTAGAGGAGATGTACGAGGCAAGTTTTTTACATAGAGTGTAGTGGGTGCCTGGAACTCGCTGCCGGAGGAGCGGGTGGAAGCAGGGACGATAGTGACATTTAAGGGGCATCTTGACAAATACATTAATAGGATGGGAATGGAGGGATACAGACCCAGGAAGTGTAGAAGATTTTAGTTTAGACGGGCAGCATGGTCGGCACGGGCTTGGAGGACCGAAGGGTCTGTTCCTGTGCTGTACTTTTCATTGTTCTTTAATGTAAGCCTACTTGTGACAATAATAAAGATTATTATTATAAATACTTTGCATCTGTCTTCAACATCCCCCATCCCCATGAATCCACAATGAAATGCACTAGGGTTTTCCCATTAGGCTCCCCACATGGTGAATATGCTGGATACTAATTGCTCCTTTAATGGCCTCATGGCAGGGTGAAATGGTTGTCCACAAGCCTTCCTATCAAGCACTGAATTGGGGCAGGACTACCAAACTTGTCATGCAGTAGGGCACAAAATTCTGCTGAATATATTAAAAGCTTAAACATTTTTAAATTATGGACCTAATTTTCTGTTGAAAAAAGTATGTCACCATTTGACAGGTTCTTCACATGAAGTTACTTTCCTTACAGCATTTCTGTCAACTTGAAAGCTTTCAGCAATGCCTTTGTGAATTTGAACCTGACTCCTGTCAGCTTTATCAGATCTGGCAAGATCCATGTGTGAAAAACCTCAACTCAAACAGACCACATTTTTAAAGCGTGGGACTAGAATATCAGTCATTAAATGCTGCAGTAATTAGATGAAAATCCCAAATAGACATGTAAATGGAAGCTTTACTACGAGGATTATCACCATAATTGACCCCTGCAGGAATAACCAAGGAGCCAATTGACTGGATTCCTGTCAGGAGATTTCATGAAGGACAACATTTTTTTTTTACAGAGAGGGAACCAAAAGGGTCTCCTTTTGTGAAATAATTCACAAAATAAAAGTGGCGCATTTTGATCGGAAGAATGAAGAGGGGCAATATAAATAAAGTGATACAATTTTAAATGGAACAGAGAGACCTGGGGCTGTCAAATCATTAAAGGTGCAGTACAAAAAAGCTATTAAAAACCATGGTTAGAATTCTCCGTCCATTCATGATGGCGGGATTCTCTGGTCCCGTTGCAGTGAATGGAGTTTTGGCTGAGCTCTAACTTCTCTGAACTCGGATCAGAGATTCTCGGCCCATGGCTCTGAAAATTGAGACACAGAGAGCAGAAGCAAGAAGTTATGCTAAAGCTTTTGAATTCATTGTTTGAACCCCTGATGGAATATTGTGTCCAAATCTGGGCACCGTAATTTTGGAAGGATGACAAAACCTTAGAGAGTGCAGGGGAGATTGGCTAGAATAGTACAAGGCAGTGGAGGGTGGGGAGGGTTGCAACAGGAATTTAATTTACATGGAGAGAGTGCAGGAGCTGGGGCAAAAATCTAACACGTGGCTAGATTTTTCAGTGGGCAATCCCTTTAATTTCTGTTTTGTGCACTGCCCATGTAAGTGTGTTATTCAAAACACGAGACCTGTGCAGTACCTTGCAGGCTCTGCACGGCCTTGCAACCACAGGACTTTTGGTTGTTCTCCATTCAGCAGAGGAGGTTAATGGGAGGTTTAACAGGGGTGTTCAAAATCATGAAGCATGTGAACAGATTAAATGAGGAGAAATGTTCCAGCGCCAGAACGTTTGGTAAACCAGTACACAAAGATCTAAGGTCATTGGCAAAAGAATAACAGAGTCAGGTTTTTGTAACCTGGAATACTCTGCCTTAAAGGATGGTGGAAGCAAGTCCAATAGTATCTTTCAAAAAGGTATTGGATAAATACTTGAAGGGAAAATATTACAGTCACAGGAATCCCAAAAAAGTTTAAAGCCGATTTGTTTATTTCAAAGTAAATGCAAGCCGCATAGCGGCGGGGAGTACAATTAGTCCCAGTCGGGACCATCCACAGATATCGGTTCCCTTTCTGGCCGACTTTTATCGGTGGGTTTTAACGAGCCCCATTGCTAGTCTTCCGCCCTCAGTAGGGGAGCTCTGCCCATGGGGAGATCAATCAATCAATCGGCTGTCCCCATGGGTCACGTGAGGGCTATAACATCCCCCCCCCCCCCCCCCCCAAAGTCCACAAGACCCTCCATCGTAGAGGGTGAAGGAGGCCTCCTTCTTCCGCTTTCAGTGGTTGCGGGGCTGGGTCAGGGCACGTGTAACACGTTGGAGAGTGCCACTTCTGTGGCGATTGTTTACGTGTTGTCAACAGCAACCACTCCCTGGTGAAACCGTTGTTGAAAGTGATAGATGCTTGTGTCTCCACGTCGGACCCTGAGTCTTCCACCTTGCACATCTGTGTCTGGAACCCTGGGGGTACTGCCCCTTGGCCATTTGGGTGATGGGCAGGAGGGATGAAAGGCTAACTCAGGTGGTGGGGCCAGTCCAAGTATGGTCCTGGTATGGGCACCCTGCTTATAAGGTTATATACATGCTTTCGCACCGTCTGTTTTCACCATGTACAACACCAGTCCAATCCTTTCCACTACAGTCCCTGGGATCCAGCGGGCACCATCCCTGAAGTTCTGGACATATACCATGTCCACTGGCTGATAAGCTCTGTCCTGTGTCTGTTTGCTGTGATTTTGTTTCTGCCAATCCTGCCTCTTCTCCACTTTCCCACCAATATCGGGGAATGTCAGGCTAAGGCCGGTCCTCAGCCTTCGGCCCGTCAGTCGTTCTGCCAGTGCCATTCCGATCGTTATGTGTGGTATGGTACAGTAGCTGAGCAGGAACTGCACCAACTTTGACTCCATGGACCTGGTGGCCTGCTTCTTCATGCCCCCCCTTAAACGTCTGTACCATCTGCACAGCTGGGCCGTTTGAAGAGGGGTGGTATGGGGTGGCCCACATGTGCTTTACCCTGTTCAACTTCATGAAGTGTGAGAATTCCCCGCGAGTAAAAGGGGGGCGTTCTTTGTAACCAGCACCTCTGGAATGCCATGGATACTGAACAAAAAGTGCAACTTCCCGCTGGTAACCCTGAAAGTGGCGGGTGGCATTCGATGGGTTTGGTACGTTTCGGCGTAGCCCATTCGGCGTGGCCAATTCGGCGTGGCCGTTTAGGCGTCAGGACATTTCGGCGTCACTTTTAAAAATATTTTTAAAACCTAGTTAAAATACCTTCATTAAAACGCCGAATTGGCCACGCCGAAACGTCCCATTCCCCTCTCAGGAGCAAAGGTGAAATGGTTCCAAGGTTTTGAATAAACCTTTTAAACCTTGGGGGTGGGGGGGTGCTGTTCCCCTGAACCAGGCTGCCTGTCCACTTCACCTCGCCGGCTGCTGTCCCCCTGAACTGGGCCGCCTGTCCGCTTATTTTCAGAATGTCTCAAAAGCAGCACGATTAATGTTGAATTGTTTTTCAATTGGTAATTTTAAAACTTCATTTAGAAATCACTATTGATTTTTCCAGTAATAATGGAGCTAGCTGATATCTGCCTTGAAAGAAACTTAAATGAAGATCTGAGAATTAATAATCAGTTTTAAAATTGAAATGAAAAAATGAAATGAAAATCGCTTATTGTCACGAGTAGGCTTCAATGAAGTTACTGTGAAAAGCCCCTAGTCGCCACATTCCGGCGCCTGTCCGGGGAGGCTGGTACGGGAATCGAACAGTGCTGCTGGCTTGCTTGGTCTGCTTTAAAAGCCAGCGATTTAGCTGAGTGAGCTAAACCAGCCCCTTGGACGGCAATAAAACAAAGCTGTTCATATTGGTTATTGAAATTACAAAATCCATTTCTAACCTTAAGAAATTTGACTATTCTGGGTTAAACATAAAGGGCGCAATTCTCCGCACTCACGACGGTGCGGAGAATAGCGGGGTTCGTAAATTTTTACGGCCATGCTAGTCCGACGCCCTCCCGCTATTCTCCCCCCCCCCCCCCACGCCCGACTCCCAATACGAATCGCTGCCGCCGTTTTTTTACGGCCAGCAGCGATTCTCAGCTGGCCGATGGGCCGAATTCCAAGCCCTTTACTGCTGTTTTTACGAACGGCAAACACACCTGGTCTGGCCGTTCGTAAAAACGGCCGTAAAGTCCCGATTTTGAAAACCATGGCACCAATTGGCACGGCAGTACCAGGGCCGTGCCAAGGGTGCCATGGGCCCGCGATCGGTGGGCACCGATCGCGGGCAGCGGGTCCGATTCCCACGCACTTTGTCCTTCCGCCGCCCCGCTGTATCACTTCGCGGGGCGGCTGAGGGGCATCCCGGCCCACGCATGCGCGGGTTTCGCGCAAATGCGCAATGATGTCATCCGCGCATGCGCGAGTTGGAGTCTTCCAATCCGCGCATGCGCGGCTGATGTCATGTGACGCGTCAGCCGGTGCAAACTCTGGCAAGCGGGCTTAACGAAATTCGTTAAGACCGCGATGCCGGAGTTCACGGCCGCGGCATACTAGCCCCGACCGGGGACCAGAATCGGTTCCCGGTCGGGGAGGGGGAGGCTGGCGTCAAACCCGCCCAGATTTGACGCCAGCCTTACGATTTCTCCTTGTCTGGGAGAATCGCGCCCAAAGTACTTCCTCACTGTTAGGAAAGAGTTAATATTCCCTAGTTTAAGTTAGAATTGGGGTTTTATTATTTAATAAACTGCAAGGATAGAGATACAGGAGGCACTGTTTTGTTGTGGAGGAATGATTACTGAACACAATAAACTGGAGTCGAAAAAGGTCAAAATTTGCTTTATAGTTCTTATTATAGAATTATCATCAGAGCTTAACACTCACCTTCTTTATGATCGTTCAAGGTAAATACATAATTCACTGACCAATAGTAAGGACCTGTGGGCATGCTATTCACTAAGAGCAAGAGCAAGACCGATATTAAATGTCTGCTCATTGCACTAACCTGTCTTTCTGAAGCCTGTCCCACCGCCGAAGAATTCCTCCGCCGAAAGGGCTACGCCAAATGGGCCACGCCGACAGGGCTACGCCAAATGGGCCACGCCGACAGGGCTACGCCAAATGGGCCACGCCGACAGGGCTACGCCAAATGGGCCACGCCGACAGGGCTACGCCGAATGGGCCACGCCAAATGGGCCACGCCGACAGGGCTACGCCGAATGGGCCACGCCGACAGGGCCACGCCGAATGGGCCACGCCGAATGGGCCACGCCGACAGGGCCACGCCGACAGGGCCACGCCGACAGGGCCACGCCGAATGGGCCACGCCGAATGGGCCACGCCGACAGGGCCACGCCGAATGGGCCACGCCGAATGGGCCACGCCGACAGGGCCACGCCGACAGGGCTACGCCAATGGGCCACGCCGACAGGGCCACGCCGAATGGGCCACGCCGAATGGGCCACGCCGAATGGGCCACGCCGAATGGGCCACGCCGAATGGGCCACGCCGACAGGGCCGCGCCGAATGGGCCACGCCGACAGGGCCGCGCCGAATGGGCCACGCCGACAGGGCCGCGCCGAATGGGCCACGCCGACAGGGCCACGCCGAATGGGCCACGCCGAATGGGCCACGCCGACAGGGCCGCGCCGAATGGGCCACGCCGACAGGGCCGCGCCGAATGGGCCACGCCGAATGGGCCACGCCGAATGGGCCACGCCGACAGGGCCACGCCGAATGGGCCACGCCGAATGGCCACGCCGACAGGGCCACGCCGAATGGGCCACGCCGACAGGGCCGCGCCGAATGGGCCACGCCGACAGGGCCGCGCCGAATGGGCCACGCCGAATGGGCCACGCCGACAGGGCCACGCCGAATGGGCCACGCCGAATGGGCCACGCCGACAGGGCCGCGCCGAATGGGCCACGCCGACAGGGCCGCGCCGAATGGGCCACGCCGACAGGGCCACGCCGAATGGGCCACGCCGACAGGGCCGCGCCGAATGGGCCACGCCGACAGGGCCGCGCCGAATGGGCCACGCCGACAGGGCCGCGCCGAATGGGCCACGCCGACAGGGCCGCGCCGAATGGGCCACGCCGACAGGGCCGCGCCGAATGGGCCACGCCGACAGGGCCGCGCCGAATGGGCCACGCCGACAGGGCCGCGCCGAATGGGCCACGCCGAATGGGCCACGCCGAATGGGCCACGCCGAAACGTCCCATCCCCGCATTCGATAGATATCTAACCATTTGGAATGGGTGTCGACTGTTACCCGGAATATTAAGCCTTGAAAAGGTTGAGTGAATTCAGCAAGCGGGTGTATCCAGGGTTGACCTGGTCACTCCCAGGGGTGAAGGGCACTGCCAGTGGGAGTTTCTGATGCTCCTGCCATGCGGTGCACTGCTACACCAACCTTGTGCAGGACGATGTGGCGTAACTTCCCTCAAGTCGGGTCCTTTTGCATCCACTCTCGAATCTGTGAGGCAATGACCGACAGGGTGTCCATAAAAATTCAGCACCAACACGACCTCCTCTGCCACTGGCAGCGATAGGGAGGGTATGTTGCCGAAGGGCGCCAGCTCAAAGCGTCTGCATGTGTGATCTGCGCGCCCAGGTGATACTTCAGCACACACTTGTATGCCAACAATAGTAGTGCCCACGCTGTATCCGGACTGGCACTATTGCTGGAATTGCCCTGTCCTCCTTGAATAAACCAAGCAATGGTTTGTGGTGCGTTATGATCGTAAAATGTCACCCAGAAAAGTATTGGTGGAAATTCTTTATCATGGAGGTGATGGCCAGCTCTTCCTTCTCGAACTGAGCATATTTACACTTTGCAACGGCCAAAGTCCTTGGCGAGTAGGCTATTGGTTTCTCCGTCCTGTCGTCCATCCAGCGGGATAACACCACCCCAATTCCATATGGGGAGGCTTCGCATGTGATCAAGGGTGGCCTGGAAAGGTCAATGTGCATCAGCAGCCATCACTTTACCTTGGCAAAGTCTCCATGCCCAGTCCTGGAGTTTTTTAAGTCGTGCATGCTGTGGTGCTAGGAAGGTCGCCAAGTTTAGGAGGAATTTGCCGTAATAATTTCTCAGGTGTAAGTTCTCAGGCATGGGAGCTCGTTTGATGGCCTGTACCTAATCCTCCATTGGGTGCAAGCCATACCTGTCGACCCAGTATCCTAGGTATTTGAAGTCTTTTGTGTGAAAAAAGCACTTGTCCCTTTTTAGATGGATGCCTGCCTCAGAAAACTAGTGGATTCCTTCCTTCAAGTTGTTCAGATGCTCCTTTTCAGTGGCTCCGATGATCAGGATATCATCCAAGTAAGTCGCCACCCTTGGAAGCCCTTGGAAAATGCCTGCCATGACCCTCTGAAAAATCATACAAGCCCCTTTTAGATTCGTAAAGTCCCCTGTGGGTATTGATGGTCACAAACCTTCTGAATGAGATGTCTAGCTCCAACTTTAAAAAAAATCTTTATTGTCACAAATAAGGTTACCGTGCCGCCTGTATACCAGGCATATTCAGACATGTCAAGTTTTGAAAAGGAATGTCCTCCAGCCAACTTCGCATAGAGATCCTCCATGTGCGGCATTGGGTACCCATCCAAATGAGATGCCTTGTTGACTGTTAACTTGTAATCGCCATGAGTGGTTAGCACTGCTGCCCAAGGCGCTGAGGTCCCAGGTTCGATCCCGGCCCTGGGTCACTGTCCATGTAGAGTTTGCACATTCACCCTGTGTCTGTGTGGTTTTCCCCATCCCCACAACCCAAAGATGTGCAGAGTAGGTAGATTGGCCACACTAAATTGCCCCTTAATTGGAAAAATATAATTGTGTACAATAAATTTATTTTTAAAAACTTGTAATCACCACATAGGCGAATAGTTTTATCCGACTTTAGCACCATGACTACAGGCGCTGCCCACTCCGAAAACTGCACTGGACGAATGATTCCCAGGCTTTCCAGCCAGTTGAGTTCATCATCCACCTTTGTCAACAAGGCTTGGAAAGTGGGCAGGCCCTAAAATAACTTGTTTGGGCATCTAGGTCTATGTAAATTTCCCAAGTCATCCTGGAAAGTTTCCAGGTATATCCCTAGAACCTCATACAATCTCCCAGCGACCATTTTGAAAATCTGCTGCCAATCCAAGTGGAGCCTCTACAGCCAGTGATGGCCCAACAGACTAGGTCTGGGTACTCATACCACTGTCAATGGTAAATGGACAGACTGCTGTCCATAGGGAACTGGAGTCATCGTCGTGCCCGCAATGGCCAATGCTTCTCCCGCGTATGTTGCCAACGCGCCGTAGTATCCCTCAGGTCTTGGCGCTTGATTCCTGTCCTGACTTTCTCGTATGTCTGCCATCCTAATCCCGAGACGGCATCCCCAGTGTCAATTTCCATTTCTATTAGGCGGCCATTAACCTGGACGGTTACTTTGATTGGGGGGGGGGGGGCTACTCTTGGCGCGGCAATGCAATTTATCTGCATGCACTCGTCCATGTCAGGCTGTGCCGGATGTAAAGCCCTGGCTATAGATGGGTGTCTCCCCACCCTGCCCCCATCTGCACTCCCCCCCCCCCACCCCCCTACCACTCGACTAAGTTGGGTTGTTGGCGGATCTGCCATTCCTAGTCCCCACAGTTCCTCCGACCACAGGTAAAGCAATGCTGTGAGTCCTCCTCCTGGGATTCAGAGGAGACGCCTTGTCGAGCTGCAGAGGCCTTGGCCAACGGGTTGGGCCCCGATGTTGCTCGGGCAGTGGCTGGGTCCCAGAGGCTCCATTCTTAGGGGGCACTGTTCGCCTGAATGGGGGGCACATAATGGTATTTACCGCCATCTCTAGAGAGCCCTGGCGCTCCTGGACTCCCTCCTCCACATTTTCACGTGAGGGAGAGATCTCTATTTCAGGTCCAAATATGGTTCAGCCAGTAACTTTTGTTGGATCGCCATGTTGTTGATTCCGCGCACAAGGTGGTCCCTCAGCATCTCCGACAGGGATGGCCCATTAACGCAGTACCCATCCAGTTTGCCTTGATGTGCCAAACACAATGTAACTGACTCCCCCGGGTTCTTCCGGTTGTATTGAACCAACACCTTTGGACAATGACCAACGGTTTGGGGTCATAGTGGTCTGCCACAAGCGCCACCAATTCAGCAAATGTTTTGGAATCAGAGGCGGCAGGGCAGGTCAGGATTTTGATGACACTATGAATAGGGACCCCATAGGTGGTCAGGAGTCACCTACTGGCAGTCACCCCCTATAAGGATGTTTGCCCTAAAAAAGTAACATTCACTCAGCGTACTGGGCCCAGTCTTCTATACACGTGTCAAAAGTCTCCCAAAGAGCGGCATTTTCAAATCGATGCTCAACTTGCTCCTCTGCAGCAAGATTCAGCCGTGGTCTGGGCATCCAGTAGTGCCACCTGTAGTTCAATTTTTCCTCGTCGCCATTATTACAATTACAGGAGTCCCGAAAAGGTTTCAAGCTGATTCGGTTATTCCAAAGTAAATGCAAGCTGCAAAGCGGCGGGCAGTACTAGTACCAGCCGCTTCCTTTCTGGCTGGCTTTTATCGGTGTGTTTAACGTGCCCCGTTGTCAGGCCTCAGCTGCTTAGCGCATGTATTCCACAATCCCCATGGGCAGATCAATTGGGTCATCCCCGTGCGTCTCACGGTGGTTATAACAGGAAGTTTATGCAGAACCATGGGGAAAGGGGAATTGGTTCAGTTGGATAGCTGTTTTTCAGAAGCAGTACAAGCATAGTTTGCTATACCACTCTATGATTTATGATTATCATTTCTGGGATGCCATTTCTTACAGCCAGAATATTTAAAGTATTAATTATGATTGTAGTATTGTTTCATTGACAGTTTGTAAGTAAGAGAGTGGTTCAACAAGTGCTTTAAATGAGGTTACATCTAATTTTCACGGCTATGATCCTAACTTTGAAACTGTTTATTTTGCAGCTGGCTCCATTCTCAGGGATCCACCCATATTTTCAATACACATGTGTTGGCCCTCTAAAAAAACATCACATTTTCTAGTCTCTGTGACTAATGTGTGAGATGGAAAAATATGTATTTGGAACTTGCTGCATTTTTTTCTGGCAGTGGGCATAGTAGATTAAAGATCCAAACCCTGAGGCTTGAAATGATGTAGAAATTATATACTGAAGATACATTTGGCAATGGAGTGTGCCTTTCAATTCATGTATATTCATGATTCAGTAATCCCATAGAACTCACTATCACTTCAGCTGTGAGTGGGTGATTTGTGTCTTTCTCTTGAATGTTGCTTGATTATGTTGCTCCACTGCCTATTTTTCTTAATATAAATGTCTGAGATTTTTGCCAATTTAAAACATTATAATGAAAAATTATGTTCTATTACTTTTTCCGAATTTATCATTTATGCGTCCTCTGTTGTTTTTCCCTCAAGCTATTGAAAAGCCAGTAATACCATGGTGAATAACAAAGGGTCTACCACAGCTTCATAATATGATCAAGGATCATTTGCATTCTGCCTGTGTTCCTAAATCACTCTATAATACGGAAACGTATTCATAAATCATTCCCCTTTGGTAATAAATTCAAATTACTCCAAGTAATTACTTTTATTCATTCTCTGTATGTGAGTATCCCTGGAATAGGCCGACATTTACAGCCCATCCCAATTGCCCTGAGAAGGATGTACTGGGATTCTTGAACCACTGCTCACAGCCAGTTTATATAAGTGTTCGAGTCCAAGGTTAAAAATCAATCATGTCAATGGTAGTCTGGAGTCACACACAGGCTGTAGTATCCTGCATGGGACACACAGAACAGGGGCCACACGGCAGAAAAGTGGTTAGCACAGTTGCTTCACAGCTCCAGGGTCCCAGGTTCGATTCCTGGCTTGGGTCACTGGCTGTGCGGAGTTTCTCCCCGTGTGTGCGTGGGTTTCCTCCGGGTGCTCCGGTTTCCTCCCACAGTCCAAAGATGTGCAGGCTAGGTGGATTGGCCATGCTAAATTGCCCTTAGTATCCAAAAAAGGTTAAGTAGGGTTACTGGGTTACAGGGATAGGGTAAATATGTGGGCTTCAGTAGGGTGCTCTTTGTAAGGGCCGGTGCAGACTCGATGGGCTGAATGGCCTCCTTCCGCATTGTAAATTCTATGTTCACCTGAGGAAGGAGCAGTGCTCCGAAAGCTCGTGTTTGAAACAAACCTGTTGGACTTTAATCTTGTGTTGTCAGACTTTTTACTGTGCTCACCCCAGTCCAACGCCAGCATCTCCACATCATAAATTCCATGAACAGGGTTGATACTAGCCCCCGTGTGGCTCGAGGAATATGCACTCCCCTGTTAACTACAGGGCGGGACTGTTGTCCCGTTGTATATGAGGTCAGCCTGACTAGAATAGATCTTGAGAGAGAGAAAGGGTCGATGAAGCCTAACCGGCTCTTGTGTGTATATACGTTTCTGTTGTGAATAAACCAGCACTTTATTTTTACTCGACTGACTCCGTTGCCTTCCTAAACAGGTAACGAGGATCAAATGGAAGCTGTCAGCGTGCACCTCTGCTATCTCTGCTTTCTGTGTTACTTTCGCTCACTTGGGACTGAGGTACGCCTTGCTCGCTCACTATGCCTGTATTTGGACGGTTGGGTGCTTTTGACCCTGTGATAGAGTTCTGGTCCCAATACGCGGAGCACCTCTGCTATTTCTTCAGGGCGAAGAATATTACTAAAAACAAACGCAAGACTGTAATTCTGCTGACAGTCTGTATTGCATTTCGGGATTATTTGGGGCCTTACATTTCTGGTGGTACTGGACCCCATTGCGTTTGACCAACTCATTGCGCTGGTGGGGAATCACTTCAACCCAACCCCCTCTATCATCGTACAGAGGTACAGATTTAATTTGGCGGTGCGAGCGGAAGGGGAAACCGTCGCTGAATCTATCTTCTAGCTACGTAAAATTGCTGGGTACTGTGATTGTGAAACTGTGTTAGCTGACATGCTGAGGGACCATTTAGTCTGCAGCATTAATGCCCACGACATCTAGGAACGTCTGCTTGGCCAAGGTTCCCTGACATTTCAGTAGGCATTACAAATGGCTCTCTCGCAGGAAAGCGCAGCCCAGGGAGTGGAAGTAAATTACCTAAAGTGCAGCCCCCCACACCACCACACACCTCGCGGGTTTGCTGCCTTCATGAAGTCAAATTGTATCCAACATGTCCGCACTGTGCCCTCACCCCACATCGAACGGATTGGCAGAACATGCTGTCCAGGATGTTAAACAGGGCCCGAGGAAACAGTCCACGGGATCGGTGGACGCCAGGCTGGTTTGATTTATTTTCTCATATCACATCACTGCACATGCTGTCAAGGAATGGCCCCGAATGAGTTGTAATAGGTCGCTGTCTTAGCACTCATTTGGGATTATCGCCCCCCCCCCCCCCACCCCCCCGCCCCTGACATTGGTGCTAAGGTGTGCCACTCACAAGAAATGCAAGGGCGCCCCACTGAGCATCACCCATGATGCCATTTCACACCTGATCAGGAGATCTCCTTTCAGAACTTTGGTGGGGTCCTCACTGGCTTCCACGGGTCATCATTCGTCAGCCCAGATCCATCTCATATGAGGGGCTGGATTCTCCACACCACGACGCCGAAATCGCATTCACCAACGGGGCGGAGAATCTGTTTTGGCGCACAAAATCGGGAGTGGCGCCGGTTCTTCAATTCTCTGCCGCCCAAAAATCCGCCGTGCCGAGTATCCACTGCCCCAGGTCATTGCCTGAGGCCCACTCACGATGCTCCATTGCCGACTGGCCGAATTCCCGACTGCGTGACCACAGTTGTCCTGATGGTACAGGGACTTAGTCCCAAAAATGGAGAATCCAGCCCTCGGTCCGTGTGCACGGCCAACTAACGAAGAGTCACCTTGATCACATTAGATCCACTGTTCTGCCGTCCCCTCGGCAGTCCCCGCCTGCGGTATGACAGACCATCAGGATGCGATCCGCTCCGCTATTGCCAACTGCATTGCCTCAGCTGCCTGCTCTGCTATGCCCATCTTCTACTCCTTCTCCTCAGGATACCGAAATGCCAGATGTGTGATCCTCAGATTCCGATATGGACATGCAGACCTCGGAGGGCTCTGACCTGAACGATGTCGCCCATGCACCACCTACAGGCTCTCCATCCCAGCGTTCCAGCTGAAAGCGTCGTTCTCCGGGACCCGATACTCCGGTTACTCCAGATCCGCCACAGGGGTGTGAAGTGCCTCCACAGAAGTGGCTGCGTCACCCACACTCCGGGGGCCAGAGCCAGATTCTTCGGTTCCTTCATCGTCATTAGTCTGCCTGACTTCATCATCTTTATCATCCTCATTTTTCCCTGAGGGGGACTTTGGACTTGGGAAGAGGAGGGGTATAATATCTCGCACAGGGAAAATCGGACAGGGTTGACTATATTCCCTGTGTGGCTCGAGGAGTATGCACTCCCCTGTTAACTATGAGGCGGGGACTGTTGTGTATAAGGTCGGCTTGACTAGAACAGGCCTCCAAAGAGAAAGGGTCGATGAAGCCTAACCAGCTCTTTTGTGCTAATGTTTCTATTATAAATAAACCAGTACTTTATTTTTACTTGACTGACTCCGTTGCCTTTACCAACCAGGCCAGACTGAGTAAGGGTGACAGGATTCGACGTGAATGAACATTAATGAACAAGTGGGTGTTCATTGCAATCTGGCATGTTTGGCATCATTGCAAGATGGTTTGGCACAGACTCTTTTCACACTGAAAACGAGAATGTGGGTAACATGGTGCTGTCAGGGCACAATGGAGATTTTGATGCCCTTCAATGCTGTTTGCTAATTAGGATTATGCCCAGTAGTCATTGTAAATGATCTTCATTACTCGGGATGCTCCGTCTGCCATGTATATAAACTGTTGGCATGTACGTTATGTTAACAAGATATAAAGAAAAAAAAGCCTTGCAATTATATAGTGCTGATCATGGCCCTTATAGATTCTAAAGTTCTCCATAGTCAACGAAGAAATATTAACGCACAATTATCAATGTAATGTAGGGAAACCGAGCAGTCAATTTACACAAAGCAAGATGCCACAAACAACAGTGAAGTACAGAACTGGATAAGCTTTCCATTAATTGGAGATTGGCTGAGGAATGACCTAGACCTTGGGAAATTCCCCCACTCTTCTTTGAATCTTTTATATCCGCCTGCTAGGGCAGATGGGGGTGTATTTCAACATCTCATCTGAAAACAGCACGGCACCCCCAAAGGTACAAGACTCCTTCCGTGCTGCGCAGCAGTGTCAGCCTGGATTAGTTGCTCATGTCTCTGAATCCACATCCTCCTGACTGAAAAATGTGAGTACTACCACCAAGCCAGTCTTCTTTAGTTCTTTGCCACATCACCAGGAATGTAGATGATTTATTTAAATTGTGGTTTGTACAATTCCTGCCTATATTATATAAGGATCCTCCTGTTTAAACCCTGTTTGCTTCCTATTTTGGCCTTTCTTTTATTTCTTTTATTTTTGCTATTACAATTTTTGTCCAGGGCCTGTGCCTTTAATGTGGACTTTGCCTTCAATTGGAGCAGAACCCTCTGCTGGTTTTAACTGAAGATTGACCTGTGACCCTAAGGCAAAGCAGCCTGCATGAAGCTGAGTGTAATTCCAAGCAGAGGGTTGTGCGGCCATTTATTCAAAGCAGCAGATTCCAGAACAATTTGATTGACATCAGAGATGACTCAGTTTGACTGACTTGGCTGGTGGCCAATGAATGAGCTGAAGATGCTGTATTCTGCCCGGTCACCAGTGGTGATTGGATATTGTCTCTCTGGAATGTTCTTCAGAGCCATAAGGTTCCATTTTATTTTCATTTTGAATTCAGAAGTGAAAGAGCGAGCTAAATGCTCTCCAGAAAAAATGACTGCTAGCCCCTTCATGAAAAGACCCAGCCAACTCTTTCTCTCCAATCAGCCTGTGAGTGTTTGATTCCTGGAAACAGGGTCTGGAGGAGAACCAATGAATTGAGAGCAAAGTCTGAGGAAACAAAGTCTCTGTTTTGCCAGGAAAGGTGTGAATTTAGTGTTTTTAAAAACTGCAGGAAAAACAGTGTTGGCTGCAAAATTAGAAACTTTAAACCTCACTCGTACAGGGAAGAGGTTGTACTGAAGAACTCATCAACTGAAGCAAGGACTTTTATCTTTTGCCCTTAACCCTTATTATTTCCACCTTTCCACCCCTCTGTGTTTGTCTGTCTTTTTGTGTGGGTAGAGGGTGGGACAGTTATGGGGTGATAGTAGCTTAGCTTGCCGTTATTCTATTATAATTACTGCATATTTTATCTTTTTTTCTGCATTAAACATTAATTGTGTTTCAGCTTACCAACCAGGTGACTGTAAAGTATTGGGCAGCCAAAAGCCAAATATTTTGGGAATTATATAGGAATTGTTGGTTAATTCACTTGTGTTGGGACTGCAGGGTCTGTGGGCCTGGAATTGACCACGCACTCGCACAGGGTGTCATAACAATTGGGGCTGAAAATCTTGGGTTATGACATATTACATTAAAATGGAAAGTTGAAGGGCAGCACGGTGGCACAGTGGTTAGTACTGCTGTCTCACGGCACCAAGGTCCTAGGTTCGATCCCGGCTTTGGGTCACTGTCCATCTGGAGTTTGCAGTTTCCCCCCCACAACCCAACGGTGTGCAGGATAGGTGGACTGGCCACGCTAAATTGCCCCTTAATTGGAAAATATTTATTGGGTACTCTAAATTTATTTTTTTTTAAATGGAAAGTTTAGCTTCAATATAATTCATATCGATTTAAGTTGGGTCCAGAGAAAATAAATGAATAATATTACTTTCTTTACCAAAATATACACATTATTTATAAAATTTGTAAAAGTACATGTCATAACCGTTCAAATTTAACAGGTTTCTTTCAATATAGTGCATATAGGACTTCACTGCACTTACAATTCCAGGCCATATTTACAATGTACATTTACATTTCATGTCAAACATTCCCTGGTGCGCACAGTCTGGAGGGATTTACATGGGTTCCTGTCCCTCAGTATTCGATAGTGGGAGGGCCTTTCCCCACTGAGTTTTTCTGCTGGCTGGCCCAAGCTGTAGTACATCCCTCTGGAGTCCAGGTCCTTGGAGCCTACTGGTCTGCAGCACTCGATCACTGACAGATCTTTGACTGGAAGACCAGCAAATTTCAGGCGGAGCAAAGAGTGCCTTTCACAGAGTTGGTGCTCCTCTAACAACAGTTAGTGTTTGTCTCAGTCCCGGGGAACAGCACAGAGTATTGCATTACAGAGCTGTTCAGGAAGAATCGTAACAAAAAACACAACCTGTACATTTAGCGTAAAAGCAAAATACTGAGGATGCTGTAAATCTGAAATTAAAAGCTGATATATTCAGTGGACCTGGCAACGTCTGTGGGGATGGAAAGTGTCTGCCAGAGTACTTCTGCTGAGAATTTCCAGCATTTTCTCTTTTTCTAACACATTTGAAGTAATAAAGCCGCAATGGACAGTACTTCAACAGACAACATAATCTGGAGTTGGGGAATGCAGGCACACGTCTCTCTTATGGGCCGAGTGGCCTAATTCTGCTCCTATGTCTTATGGTCTTAACCTGTGAAAGCGTACCAAATCGAGGCAAAGGAGAGAAAGAGTTGCCCCAGAGATTCTTCTGCATTTCCTATTGGCCAGTTTGGGGGCAGATGATTAGTCACCTTGTAGTCGTAGTTACTCGTAACTCCCATATAATCTTCTGACGTACGCCGATTGTACAGCGTACATGCGCATGGGGACTATGTGGAAGTGCTGGTGCAGGGACATGCACGTTGAAAGCACGCCATGTTTAAACTCCTGACATGCTATTTAAAAGCGTTTTCATGGAAGCACTCCACAGAACTGTCTGAATGGGGATGAATGGGCCAGCGCTAACTTCGGAGACCATTCTTCCAGTGGATTAATGTTTTATAATAGTGTTTATAAATATGTTTAAAATGCACATGGAGTGAAAGAAAAATATATATATATTTTTGGTTTGTCATGAGGTTGTTAATTCCATTAAAAATTACTTTTCGGGCAGCATGGTGGTGCAGTGGTTAGCACTGCAGTCACACGGCGCCGATGTCGCAGGTTCGATCCCAGCTCTAGGTCACTGTCCGTGTGGAGTTGGCACATTCTCCTCTTGTTTGCGTGGGTTTCGCCCCACAACACAAAGATGCGCAAGATGGAAAAAATGAATTGGGTACTCTAAATTTATTTTTTTTAAATTACTTTTAGATATAAAATAAGTTTGGAGTCACAGAAAATGAAATGAAAGATTTTTTAAGACTTTGGCTTGTCATGAGGACGTGAATTCCATTAAAGGAATTATAATGGATAGAATAGGCTTGGAGTGTATGTAACCTTTGGCGAACACTTGCTAATGAGTATGCTTGTGCATGTAAGAAATTCAATGTTACTGGCGGTGGGTTCGGTGGGTCCTTGTTTGGCCGATGAGCCCAATCCTAGAGCCGCATCTTTGACCCCCAGTGTTTGCGGGAGGTGAGATTGGTCCTTGGACTCTAGATCACTGGTATTCCTTTCTCAGGCTCTATTTCCGGACCTCCTCTTGCCAGCGGGTGTCCTCGAAGAATTGTGTCCCTTCAATCAGAAGGTTCCTCCAAGTAGGTTCCTTCTGAGCAAGGGTCTCCCAGGCTTTGATGTCTATGTAGTATTTCTTGAACTAAGCCTTCAGGGTGTCTTTAAAGAGCTTCCTTTGTCCTCCTCTTGTTCAGGATCCTTCCTTGAGCTGGGTGAAGAAGATTTGCTTTGGTAGTTGGAACTCTGACATCTGAAGCATATGGGTCACCCAGCGGAGTTGATTTCAGATGGTCATGACCTCGATGCTGGTGCTATTGCCTCCTTCAATGACACTGATGTTAATATGCCTGTCCTCCCAGCTGGTGCAGAGCTAAAGAACATTTGGATTTTGCAATGTATTTTAAACTGTGTTGCTTAAGAATATTCCTGATGTAATGTTAATCCTTACAAGCCTCAGTGATTACTTAAAATGTTTTAGCAATGTTTAATACCTTAGCTGACATATGTAAGCCTCCTCTAAGCGGAGGTGGACTTACAATGAAACACACAGTGCTTCAGTGTGGGGCAATGACCACTGCGGGGGGGTTGTGGGCAGTGATTGTGCTGTGGCAGTACCAATCATAGATTATCATAGAATTTTCAGTGCAGAAGGAGGCCATTCGGCCCATCGAGTCTGCACCGGCTCTTCGAAAGAGCACCCTACCCAAGGTCAACACCTCCACCCTATCCCCATAACCCAGTAATCCCACCCAACACTAAGGGCAATTTTGGACACGAAGGGCAATTTATCATGGCCAAACCACCTAACCTGCACATCTTTGGACTGTGGGAGGAAACCGGAGCACCCGGAGGAAACCCACGCACACACGGGGAGGATGTGCAGACTCTGCACAGACAGTGACCCAAGCCGGAATCGAACCTGGGACCCTGGAGCTGTGAAGCATTTGTGCTATCCACAATGCTACCGTGCTGCCCAATTAGAGCCTGTTAGCTCTGAATTTGCTGATAGGTTCAAGAAATTCGAATGAGCTTAGCAGCAGGAAATACAGAACAACATGGGCTCTGATTGGTGGATCCCCTTTAGAGCGAGAAAACAGTTTGCCAGATGTGGAGAGGTGGTGGAGACTCAGAGCAGTTCAGGCGGTTCTTCTGAATTGGTGTCAGGTTTCTGAACATTCATTGAGTGAAGCAGCAGCCAGGATTCTGACATTCTGCCCGGTGGGCAATCTAAGGCAAAAGTGAGGTTGCTGGCCTAACTTTGGGATGTCAGCCTGCAAAGCCTTCAGCAGGGCAAGAAAGAGGCCTACTCCTGCTTCTATTTCTTGTGTCATATCATCGCCTGATTTCTCCATCCCATTGCTCACCAGTCAGTTTTTGTTTGCTCATCTCAAGACACACCAATCGCAATATTGACCATCTCTCCAGTCATGCTGACAACAAGTAGGGTTGGAATTAAATTTTTCAATTACAGTACAGGGTTCTTGTTGGCATTGGTTAAGGAGCACAACAGCAATTAAGCAGTGGGTTTCTGTGCCTTGCATTGTGTGAGCTGAGGGTGGGCGGGTCTGGAGGGTATTGATGTCATTGGAGGTGGGGCTTGACATCATTAGGGGTGGGGCTTGATGTCATTGGGGGTGGGCTGCAACATTACCAAGAGGTGAGGCATGATGTAGGAGCCTCGCAAAGAGAGGGAGCGTGCGGCCCCCAAAAGTGTAAGTCCGCCTCTGCCTGTAAGCTAATGTCTCTCTGACAGATATTGCAGAATCAGCACAGATTCAAAATCTGTAGTCATTCTCCATATCTGCCTGGTGAAGAAGCAAATCAATTAACCACTCCTGAGAGTGTACAGGCAAAGGACATCATATTAAATTATGTCAATGGAAATGTGTGCCAGGAGACCGCGCTTTAGCAAGGGAGCAATGAGATGCCTTTGTGAAACATTGAAGGAAGACCTGAAGCCAAATTCTAAGTGCCACACAGTTATGGGCATTAATTCTTACAACTATACCCTTGGAATTCAGTGGATCGCAGTGGGAATGTTGCCTCTCTCTGAATACCCTGCATTTACTGTAAATAGATTAGTGCAAGAGACTGCTCTAAAGTCCCCTCCAGATATTTTGCCTCTATAAGATGGAAGCAAAACGAATTTGCTGCTTCCTTGCCCTCAGTTTTTACAAAAAATGTAAAATATTCAGAGACAGATTATAATCGGTTTGCACATTGTAATAATTTATAAGAAAGTCATTAAATCAATAGTGTCCTTTTCCATCGACTTAATGGGAAACATCATTATCCTGCGATGTATAATTTACAGAGAAGATGTTTATTACCATTGCCACCAAATTGGGCACGATGCCTAAATTCTTTCTTAATTTGTGCATCTCTCTATTGTGGTGCCTCGAGTAAATGTATGCATTTAACCTTGTTACAACCATGATTATGTCCATCAAAATGCTCTCTTCAGTGGCATACATTTTCCGATAACATCAAGATATTGGTTTAAACTGGCACGATAAAAAATAATTAGTTGTTTTAACAAGAATTGTTGCACTGGAGAATAATGATAAAATTGACATTTATTTTAATTTGTCATATATTCTTTAACACACGTTGTTCCTTCTGCCAGGAGGCCAGGGTGGACTGGGTCATGGGCCTCTCCACTGTTGTTACCAGTGCAGCTCTTTTGTTGTCTGACAGACATACATTTCAAGTGAGGGGAGCACTCTCCCTTATTCCCCCATCAAAGAATATCTGGAGAGGTTTGTAGTTCATCCTCATAATAAAAGTAATAATAATAATCTTTATTGTCACAAGTAGGCTTACATTGACACTGTAATTAAGTTACTGTGAAAATCCCGTAGTCACCTATGGCGCCTGTTCGGGTACACAGAGGGACAATTCAGAATGTCCAATTCACCTAACAAGCTGTCTTTCGGGACTTGTGGGAGGAAACCGGAGCACCCGGAGGAAACCCACGGAGAGACGGGGAGAACGTGCAGACACCGCACAGACAGTGGCCCAAGCCAGGAATCGAACCCGTGTCCCTGCCGCTGTGAAGCAACAGTGCTAACCACTGTGCTGCTGTGCAGCTGATCCCTCGCAAAGCGCTGACAGAGGCGTGATGGGTTGAATAACCTCCCTGTTTTCTGTTAACATCTGAACCACGTAACCGTATAAAATCAGTTCAACTGGGGGACTGAGTGAATCAATGGGTTGGTGCATATCCCATTCATCTTTGGGACCAGGGTTCAATTGTGGACCAATGGATAAAAGTGTCCTCTTTCTGATGACTATAAAAGTGGTGTTTAAAATTTGGTTGGCAAGTCTCACCCAGGTTCCTTGTGGGTGTGAGCTCACAGCACAAAGGTTATGTTGATAATCTCAGTTAGAGCTGGATAACTGTGCCTCTAAGGTGAAGCTAAAGTGACTGCACCATACTTGACCCAGAAATGTTTAATCCTAAGGCTAGGAGCTGAATTTTCCTGCCAATGGACTGGGGACTGTGAGGGCTGTGAAAATGGCAGAGGTGCGACATTGGAAAAGTAGCCTGAATTTTTGCTGCTGCAACTGCTGCTGGCAGTATGGCATGGCATTCCCGTACCAGCCTCCCCGGACAGGCGCCGGAATGTGGCGACTAGGGGCTTTTCACAGTAACTTCATTGAAGCCTACTCGTGACAATAAGCGATTTTCATTCATTTCATTTCATTAGGAAGCTTTGCCCCTCACCACCCATCAGGCAGCCAATTGAGCTTCTTAATTCGCCAAATAAGGGCCACTTCCTGCCTTCATGGATTTTGCCCATGTTGGAAAAGATCGTTACTATTTGGAGAGAGCACAGAGGGAGCCCTGGCAGCTCAGTGGCAGTTTCGGGAGTGGAGTGACCTCCATCCACTGATGCTCCATGGTCCACGGAGAGGCCCCAGACAATAATGACTAGCCTCACAGCAACGGTACCTCAGTGTTCTGCCATGCACCAACCCTACCCCACATTAAGCACCAGGGTCAGATTTCCAGGCCCTAGCTTCCCCCAACCTTACTGATCTGTCTTTGAGGACACACTGTTATTGAGGTGCCCTCTTCTGCTGCTCCAGCCTCAACAATGGCCAATGAAAATGGTGACGCAGTTGAGCAGCCAATGCTGCTGGCTCACTGATTGGTCAGGATATTTTGGGGGCAGGTCATCACCGTTACTTGGATGACGGCCCCAGCAGTGGCCTCTTAATTGCCGCTGCCTGCAATATGTCGGCCAGGGGCACTGCTTCTGGCTGAAGCAGAGCTGGCTCTGGTGTTTGACTCCAGCAGAGGTGCTTTACAATCACCAACAAAATTCAGCCCTTGCTAACAAAATTGAAAAGAAGGTCCTTGGAATCCAAGCAATCATCTCAAAGATAAGCAGAGGTGATGAGCCAGTCAGCCCATAACACCATCTCTGCTTTCCAGATGAATCTAGGCTTGTCACCTTCAACCCCCTCCATGAAAGATTCCAGGTATTAATTATTTTCTACGTGAGCAAGTACTTTCTGACCTCAGTCCAAATAAGACCGGGCTTATCGTCCATGAAATGCGTGAGGGTAGAATGGGCCTGTGTACTCAGACATGCCGAGGATTATGAGGCTATCTTCATGTGAAGTTTCAGCAGCTCTCACAGGTTTCTGCAAGGTCCATACTGGTAAAATACTTACCCTAGCTGGGGTGTCCAGAATAACGGACCACAGTTTTGCATTAATACTATGACCATCTATGGCTGAGACTTGTAGGAGTCTCTTCAATTGGAGGGTTCGCGGAGTGCTAGCTACTCAGTGACACATAGTGCAGGTGAGGCATGCTCCAAACGTTTTCAGCTTGATAAAGACGTCAAGCTTTATCAAATCGTGACGATCAGAGGGCAGGAGCAAGATATTTCCTGATCAATCTGCATGGAGGAGTGATCTCGAAGGGCCAAATGGTGTTCTCATGCAGCTCCTCACTGTGCACACATATATCTGGTTCTGCCTGGGTGAGCTCATGCCAGGTCTGCCTCAATATGGAGTAGGTGTGAAGGTGATATGAGTACATCCCTGTCAAGGTACGATTTGATATTGCTTCCAAGTTGCCATGTGCAATAACTTTGTGAAGGCATGGTAAAAATCTTAACTCTACTTAGTTTCCCGAGATCACGGGAGGACAGGTTCTAATGCATGTATTTAGTACCTGGGCTCTGTATATCAGCAGTTTAGTGCATGCAAAGGACCAAACCACTGGCAGGACAGATGTTAAATAATGCAATTTAATTCAGGCTAACTGTGGTCAGAGAGCACCCCACGCTGAAACCTAGTGACAGATGCCATTCAGTTGATCTTCTGTGAATTTCTCCTCAAACTCCCTCCAGATGATTGCCACGTGAGTATTCTCCACTTCCAAAAAGGTATTCTTTAAAATCTTCTTTCACTAAATGCTTTCCCTCAGCTGTTTTAGGAAGGATGCACCCTCGCAATGGCCTCTGCATGTGGCTTCGCAACATCCTGGCCCTCACCAGTACCAGCACCCTCACTGTCAGAAGAGACATCTTAATCTCCCATGTCTGTCTCAGCTGAGTTGTGCGAGGTTGTGAAGGACGCAGCAGACCACGATGTTTGGGACACTCTCTGTAGTGAGTATTGGAGATCCCCACCGGAGCAATCCAGTCATCGGAACCTCATTTTTACGAGGTCTATAGACTGCTCAATTGTGGACCTGGTGGAGGCATGTGTGGCATTGTACCTCTCCTTAGCTGCTCTCCGTGGATGGCAAATTGGTGTCATCAGCCAGGTTTGCTGGGGGTATCCCTTGTCCCCGAGGAGCCAGCCGTGCAATTGCTGAGGTCCTTCAAAAACCTGTGGCACCTGGCAGTGGGTCAGGATGTAGGCATAGTAAGAGCTTCCTGGGAACTGAATGCAAATGTGCAGGATTTGTCTTTTGTGCTCACATATTGGCTTCTTATTCAATGGATGAATGTGACTGGCTGATGCCAGGGAGCTCTCAAGGCCCGATATGTGCAATCAATAGCCCCTTGAACTTGCACAAAACCTGCAAAACCCAATGCCCTGCCAACCAGGCTTTCTGGATCTAAGCAGAGTTGGACAAATCGGTGTGCTCTCCAAGCAACACATCTGTTATCACTCATTTGTGTTTGTGCATCGCTGACAGGGAGATACTACACAAGTCCCCAGTAGAGCCTTGGAAGGAACCATTGGCAAAGAAGTTTAAGGTGGCAGTAAGTTTTAGTGCCAGTGGCATGGGATTGCCCCAAAGCCCTTCTGGCAGCAAGTCATTGTGGGGAAGCTGGCAGGTGTGATCAACCACATTCTGGGATATTCTAAGATGTCACCGGGATTGCCTTTTGCTCATCTGTAGATGGCTGCACCGCCTGCGATATTGGCCCATGGTCGGGCCAATGCTTGATTCTACTGTAGCCCCTGATGTACAGCATCCTGACCTTGAGGTCCCACTGCCTCCTGCAGACCATTGCTCCTTGTGCCTGTGCCAACCTGGGCTGGCCCCTCCTTCACCTCACCTGGATGAGAATCAGTAGAAAGGCAGGGTTGCCTGGAGTCTGCTTCATCTAGGATGCAGTGAATCTATGAATGATTTGCAGCAATCAATCCACTGGCCTTATTCCATTCAGGCTTGCCTCTTTCTCAGAACCACCAAGCCAGTGCCTGGCTTCCCTGTAGACATGACATCCCCACACCACGCTTTCCAGGTGAAGGACATCCTGGAGGAACAGAGATGAATGTTCTTCCCGTTCATACACTACTGCACATGGAGATATTTCTCTTTTTCTGGGGTGATTGCAGCCATGTGTGAGAACCCTCCCCACAAAAACTATTCAGCTTCATTCCATTATCCTGGTGCCTCTATCGTGAGACCATTTCCTTGGATAGCGGTAGTGGGGTCTGATAGGGTGGCAGGCCCAGAGTGATAGTCGGGTAACAGAAGGTTTCACGGGGGTTGTAGAAATGGATGAAACTGGTGCCTCGGATAATGGGATGGGTCAGCGTCAGGGTGGGCTTGGGAACGGAACTGGGCATAGGCTCAGGGGGGAGAAAAGACATGTGGATATGATGGTCATAGATGCAAGGGGGGGCAGCACGGTGGCGCAGTGGGTTAGCCCTGTTGCCTCACGGCGCCGAGGTCCCAGGTTCAATCCCGGCTCTGGGTCACTGTCCGTGTGGAGTTTGCACATTCTCCCCGTGTTTGCGTGGGTTTCGCCCCCACAACCCAAAGATGTGCAAGGTAGGCGGATTGAACACGCTAAAATTGCCCCTTAATTAGAAAAAAATGAATTGGGTACTCTAAATTTATAAAAAAAAATAGATGCAAGGGTGAGGAGGAGAGGTTCAAGAGTGACAGACATAAGGGGAATGGTTATATGGGATTGATCTGGGGTGATGGCGGGATGTTGGTGGGTGACAGGGGAATGATGGCAGGTTGTGGAGTGAGTCATGAATGTCACTCACCCAATCTTGGGATTCTCAGCTATGCAATGCTGTCGCTCTGAAACTGTGATCCCTTGAAGTGGGAGGAGGGTCTTTTTGGGTGGGTGGAGTTCAAGGCCAGCAGAATTGGCTGACTAATAATCATGAGGCAAATGGATGGGAACCACTTTCAGTTGTGTTCTCCTCTCTAACGTGAAGCCCACATAGCATCAGGTTTTGCTTCTTGACTTGTGGGTCTCATAACATTGAGATTCCAGAAAGGTCTTCAGCTGCCATTCATTTTGTGCCATTTGCCATCTGTTGCTGTCAGAGGCAGGGATGAAGAAAGTGAGGCCGGTGGATGCCTCCAATAGGCACGGCTGGTAGATGGCAACAAATTCCTGGCTCTAAAACCTTCTACCACCCCCCCCCCCCCCCCCCCCCCCCCCCCCGTGACGGTCGCGGCTGACAAGTTAAATCTTTCTATGGCTTTTAATGAGCAGGGATGCAAAATGGTTTCCCGACATTGTTTCTTGGGAAGGGCGACCTGCCTTTAACCTGCCTTTAAAGACTCAAGAACAGAATTCCTAAAGTTCATCCCACTGTCGGAAAACTGAATTTAGGTTTCCTGCCAAATTAACTTGCCCTACAGCCAATCTTCCTGCAGCTCGTGGGACTGGAAGATTCCACCCAGTACCTTAATATACTCCCTTTGTATTCATTTCTTTTTGATCCTTTCAACATAACTCAATCTTTTGACATTAGGAACCGACCATGCTGACTTTTACTCCAAAACGTCTTGGGCCGGGGAGTCTCTTCAGCTTGGGTAACCAGAATTCAACACAAGACCGAAGATATCACCTGCCTAGAACACATATATGTATGAGGGTCATGGGCTAGTTGTTTCCAAAATTGCCAAGCTCCAAGTTCTGTTTGATTTTTTTGACTGATGGGTGGGGATGACAGAGTGTGATAATTGTCAAGTTTCCTCCTCACTCTCAGAACTGGTTCAGCCTCCCTCACAATGCTGAAGACCAAATTGAAACAAGTGAATTTACCTGACTGTTTGGAAAATTGTCACCCTGTTCAAGCTTCTGAACTGGCTCTGTTTATTTTCATAGTGCCAGAAGCTTTATGGCATGTTATCTATTTATCTATCTGCAGCACCTTTAGCCATCACTAAAAATGATTCAACAAAATGTTATTTGTGACCCCTCACTAGCTATGGACCACCAGAACACAATTAATCACATCCTGTGTTTGGGATGGTGAGAATGAATCGGTATGCCTTCTGCATTATTTAAACAGCAAGACGTAAGCAGCATATGTTGTCCTTGGATTCAAAAGTGCTACCCTTGACTTGCCCATGTGCAAATCAGACAGCTCCACCTTCTTTTATCAGCACCATTTGTTTGAACCGAATATTTCACTTTCTCTAGACTAAGCTGGCTCACCATAGGGAAGCCAGCAGCTGGCAACAGGGATAGAAACGGCGCTGGGAGGAAACATTGCTGTTTTGAAATGCTGCCTATTTGATTTTATTGGCTTTCGAGTAGGGCTCCAGAGACTGGGGAGGACATGTTTATATGTGCTGGACATAGTTCATCTTTAGATAGCGTTACAGGCATTGAGGAAATATGATCATACAAAATGCATTGTTATGACAAGCACAGTAGATTAAGATGTTCTTTCTTCTCCCACATACCCTCTTCACAAATGATCTTGTCTGAGCCTGGTTGCTTGTGACTCAGGGGCATGTGAAAGAGCAGCAGGAGTATTTCCGGGCTACAATCCCAGGTGAGGGTAACGACACTGCAACAAGGGCATATCATCAGAGGAGTCTATAGACAGTTTGGGGATGCCAAGTGGAGGTTCAGCTACTGTAAACCCACTGTGGGCCTGTCTAGGCTGCATGTGACTTTCCAGACCTCTTTCGGCAAAAGATATTGGGCGGAATTCTCCGCTCCCCACGCGGCCTGGGAGAATCGTGGAAGGGCCTCCCGACATTTTTTATGCCCCCGCGATTCTCCCCCCCCCCCCACCCTCGGAAAAATTGCCGCTCGCCGTTTTTCACGGCGAACGTCGATTCTCCGAGCCCGATGGGCCAAGCGGCCGGCCCTTCACGCCCGTTTCACCACGGCAGCAACCATACCTGGCCGCTGCATTCGTGAAACGGGCACCAGATGCCCGTTTGGGGCATCTAGGGGCCCGATTTGGACGGGTGCACTGCAACTATGCTCCGAAGGGGACAGGCCCGCGATCGGTGCCCACCGATCGTCGGGCCAGCGTCCAAAACGGACGCACTCTTTCCCCTCCGCCGCCCGGCAAGATCAAGCTGCCACGTCTTGACGGGCGGCGGTGGAGAAAGACGGCACCGCGCATGCGCGGGTTCATGCCGTCTGCGCGGTGATGTCATCCGCGCATGCGCGGGTTGGAACCGGCAACCCGCGCTTGCACGGATGACATCATGAAAAGCGCCATTCGCGCGTCATTTCTGGTGGCCGAGGTCGCGGCCGGGAACGGCGGGGGCCCGCTCCTAGCCCCCCGGGTGGGGGTGAATTAGGTGCGGGGAGCGGGCCCCGAGGCCGTCGTGAACCACGGCTGAGTTCACGACGATCGCCGCGATTTTTGGCCTTAGCGGAGAATACCGCTCATTGAACTGTTTACATGGTGGGCGGTATTCTCCGCTAAGGCCAAAAATTGCGGAGGTCGTCGTGAACTCGGCCGTGGTTCACGACGGCCTCGGGGCCCGCTCCCCGCACCTAATTCACCCCCACCCGGGGGGCTAGGAGCGGGCCCCTGTCGTTCCCGGCCGCGACCTCGGCCGGCAGAAATGACGCGCGAACAAAACTTTTCATGATGTCATCCGCGCATGCGCGGGTTGCCGGTTCCAACCCTTGCATGCGTGGATGACATCACCGCGCAGACGGCACAAACCCGCGCATGCGCGGTGCCGTCTTTCTCCACCGCTGCCCGGCAAGACGTGGCGGCTTGATCTTGCCGGGCAGCGGTGGGGAAAGAGTGCGTCCGTTTTGGACGCTGGCCCGACGATCGGTGGGCACCGATCGCGAGCCTGTCCCCTCCGGAGCACAGTCGCGGTGCTCCTGTCCAAATCGGGCATCTGGCGCCCGTTTCACAAATGCAGCGACCAGGTTTGGTTGCTGCTGTGGTGAAACGGGCGTGAAGGGCCCGCCGCTCGGCCCATTGGGCTCGGAGAATCGCCGTTTGCCGTGAAAAACGGCGAGCGGCAATTTTTCCTAAGGGGGGGGGGGGGGAATCGCGGGGGCACCAGGGTGGGCGTAAAAAATGTCGGGAGGCCCTCCGGCGATTCTCCCAGGCCACGTAGGGAGCGGAGAATTCCGCCCAGTGACTTTGCTTCACTTGACTCACTGAGGAGCTCTGTTACTATTTGTAAACACCAATTTCTTTTTGGTGGACTGCCAGCATTTGTTGCACATCCCTAATTTCTCTTGTGAAGCTGTTATGAGCTGCCTCCTTGAACCACTGCAGTCCATGTGGTGTAGGTACACCCACAGTGCTGTTAGGATATTATGATGTTAATAAGTACTCATTCTGATGAATTGCTGATAAGATTCCAGGCAGTAATGGGAAAGCAGATGGGATGGACATGTTCTCAACAAAGGTACTTGATCTTGATCCTATTTCTCTGGTGACCTGATAATACTGTAGGTAAATTTGCTCAGGAAATGATGCAATGGTGTGGGAGAATTCCTGTGGAAATTTACCCTCTTGGCTTCAAATTGAGGTTTGATGTAGAGTTATGGTTCCATGGCCATTTCTTTGCCTTGACTGTTTAATACACTTCCGCATGACCTCTCTATTCTACGCACAGTAATCTTGCAGCCATCCAAAGTTCTATCGGCCATGTTCTCACTTACGCCAAGTTCCATTCACCCAACAGCACTGTGCATGCTGACCTACATTGGTGGCTGGTTAAGCAACACCTTAATTTTAAAATCTTCTTGAAATCCTGAATGTGCCGAAAAGGTAGACAACCTTGCCAGAGAAAACCATCTCAAGCATAGAAGAAAGAAGTACCAAAACGAAAGCCTGACTATCAGAAAGACATTAACTGGAAGCCATCCCAGTACAAGAACTGTAAAGGAAAAACATAGGCTTTGTTTATTCTGTGTCGACTAATTTTCCAATGTTTATATCTACAGATCGCAGTTGAATCATGCAGATTATTTCCCCAGATCTTCCTGGTGGCTGGGTAAAGACTCTATTTGATATATTATGAAGTTGTACATAAAGAAAGATACAGAATGAATTTCCAGTCTGTGATAAATGAGAGGACCCCAGCTGTGGCGGCAGTAGGCTTGCTCCAATTTGCTTTGGTGGCTGAAGTTGGTATGGTGGGAGGTTTCAGTCAAAATCTCCACCATTGTTCACTACCTATAGGACTATTTGGCCATGCAGGACAGTATGTATTCACGGCAAGGACACAATTAAGTGTCATTCTCTGCATGGCTTGCTGATACTCACTGACAGGTTGACACATGAAGAATGGTCGTTCGTGTGAAGTATTGGAAGACATGGTCAATTCAAAGGAACTGTATCACTACATGTAAGAACTAGCAAACACTGATCAGAACTGGTAGCTATGTTTTACAAAGCTGTACTATAAATACAACTGAAGCATCAGGAGCTCTATAGGACAGATGGGCTGTGGGTACTTGGGTACCATCATTCCCGACACGTGCTCATTCATTACGTGAGCAAAAGGTGGGCCAATTCTACAAAATCATGCAATCAATTCTTCGTGTGGAAACACATGTTCAAGACTTTTCAAGGAACAGTTACCCTCTAGTTTTGATGCCAAACAAATATTGGAAACTCAAATGTAATTGTGGATTTGAAAGGCCAGGGCTATTAGGGTCAGGGAGTGGGCTACTGAGCTGAAGGCATTGACATTACCTTTTTTCCCCCCCCACAAACTAAGTTTGAAAAGTGCTGGAAAATCCAAACTAGTAATTATATGCTTTAGGTTTCTTTTTAAATCATTCAACAACGTTTGAGGTCTTTCAAAGGAAAATGATCAAACAGGTCAAACGACTGGTAGGCATTTCGTTTTTATATTGATAAGCAACCCTTTGGTGGCCCTAGCAATTTTGTGACGTAATTATATTACATCTCTTCAAAGCAGAGTAGGTGGAACGTTGTCTGAATATAGGAAGTCGGTGAAACACAAATGCATTCCATTCTCATAACTCATTTTCATGAAGTTGAAACATTATTTCATGCCATACAGTACTTTCATTTCTACTTGTCAGCATGATGAAACATTTCATTAGAATAGATTAAAAGCTCTTAATGATGTAACTTGATATTTGTTACGGACTGCCATGAGTGATTCCCTTAATCATATATAACACTGATTGAAGTATTATATCACTCACCATCCTACCAAAAGACATTTTGGTTATTATTTCTCACAAAAGCTGAAGATGAATGTTGACCACAATCTGACTGTTCACCTCATGTTCATAATATTTGATGCACACTTTAGTAACTAATTCAAGCTCACATTAATGTGTACTTTGTCTTGGTTTTGACAATATACTTATATAAATCTTACCCGTGGTACTCATGTACTGTAATTGGACTATTTCAGAGGCTGTAAAATCGACTTTAAAATATTTTCAATCTTGACAGACTTCATCTTCAGGAATCACTGAACCATTAAGAGCTCTGTTTATATGGCCAGCTATAACCTTAGATCATATCTAAATGAACAGTTAGTTCCGATTGCTCAAAGTTGCTGAAATAAAGCCGATGAATTGGATGGAAAATGCAATACTTGTGAGATTGGGCTATTTATATTATTATCAGGGTGACAAATGGTCCCTCATTTTACAGGATCACCCTGTCTTTTGCCAAATCTTCCTACATCCAGTAGCATTTCTCCCTTTGTCCTGGATTTCTAGTGTTCTTGAGCTGTGTGCTTCTTGTAGCTTTTGTACTTAGTGACCATGCCTGCATCGAGTTGGACTCAAGCAAAGAAGGAGTGAGGGGGATGGGGGAGTGATGGAGCACAACCTTGGTGCCAGAACACACTGAACTTTTGCTTAACTTGCAGGAGAGCACTTAGGTAAGGATCAATGGCCTAAGAGGGTCCGGGTCCAGAACTGGATCTGTCAGGGGGTTTCTATAGAGTTCTGGCAGTCCAACTCTCGGGCAGGAAATCAGCAAGCCTGGAAGGGAAGTGGGGAGGGGGTGGATTGTTCTAGCATGCCCAGGGGAGGGGAGTTCAGCAGGCCCAGGTTGAAGTAGGGGGTTGGGTCCAGCAGGCCTGGGGCGGGGGGGGGGGGGGGGGGGGGGCATTAGGTCTGGGGTGGGTCAGTGGGCCCACCAGGCCCCCGGCGGGAGAGTGTTGAGCCTGAGTGGGAGGGAGGTGTCCGTCATATCCAAGGGAGGGGACTCCAACATGCAAGAGAGGAGAAAAGAGTCTGGGGTGGATCTAGCTAGCCTGGGAGTGGGGGTGCGACAAGCCTGAGACTGTGGGGGATGGAGACGGAATGGGGAGATAACATCTATCTTCACCTCCCCTGCTCAATGGTGCCACCATCACACACCCCCAGTCAACAGTTTCTTCAGCAGTACCTCCACAGCCCCCCCCCCCCCTTCTCAACACCCACCTTCACTGAAGTGACCCTAATTTCTTCCCAACGGAGTTAGTCAAATTAGTCGATCGACATGCATCTAAGGTTTGGTGCTTATGAAGTTTCTCTGTAGCTGCTTACAGATTGGGAGAAGTGGTGTGAGATAGTGTAGGCTCCTCAGATCTTAACCGGCTAAAGGGCCAAAGTGGATTAAAATACCCATTTTCTGTTGGTTCTTCCAGACACAAGGACAGCATTGAATTTAGTTGACATAAGGGCAGCTCCAGTACTGGTGTATGCCAAACTAGTGTTTAAATATGCAAATTCCCCTGCAAATTACTGGAAGTGGCTGTGAATCACTTTGAGAAGTCCTGAGGATGTGAAAGGCGCGAGAGTTCTTTTATCAATAACGACCTGACTTACAATAAACCAGAACATAGAATCATAAAATAGAACCACAGAATCCCTACAGTGCAGAAGGAGGCCATTTGGTCCATCGAGTCTTCACTGACCCTCCGAATGAACACCCCACCTAGGCCCAATCCCCCGCCCTATCCCCACTATGGGGCAATTTAGCATGGCCAATCCACCTAACATGTGGGAATAAATCCAAAATGGACTTCAACTACCTGAAATTATAACGCACCAGGAAGCAATGAGTGGAACTGCTCTACTATATAATAGTAAAATCAAGTGCATAGAGGGAGGCCATTTGGCACATTTTGTCTGGGCCCGCATTTCTAAGGCACTATAAAATTAGATAAAAGCAAATACTGTGGATGATGGAATTCTGAAATAAAAACAGAAAGTGCTGGAAATACCCAACAGGTCCAGCAGCATCTGTGAAGAGAGGAAGAGAGTTCACTGCTGAGATTTTCCAGCCCGTCAGTGGTGGCTGTCGTCAGTTGTCTTTTGGCTGCACTCCGTATTTTCCTGTCCAGCTCACAATGATGCCAGAATAATGAACAGCCCTGTCCAAAAGCAAAGACACGAAAAACCAAACTTAAACTGATTCATGTCAAAAAGCAAGCCCAGAATCAGAACGGAGGACATGATACATGGCCTGAAATTGTTGAGCCCAATGTTCAGTCCAGAAGATTGGAAAATGCCCAACCGTCAGATGAGATTCTGTCCTCCAAACTAGTGTTGAGCTTCACTGGACCATACAGCAGGCCGAGGGCAGAAATGTGCGATTGAAATGAAAAGAGTAAGCTTCAATGAAGTTACTGTGAAAAGCTCCTAGTCGCCACATTCCAGCACCTGTTCGGGGAGGCTGGTACGGGAATTGAACCATGCTGCTGGCCTGCCTTGGTCTGCTTTAAAAGCCAGCGATTTAGCCCAGTGTGCTAAACCAGCCCCTTAGAGCATGGTGATGAATTAAAATGACAAACGACCAAAGGTTGGGGGTCATGTTTGTGGACTGATTGGAGGTGTGCCGTTACCCAATCTGTGTTTGGTGTCCCCTGTGTCATGGGCACTCCGCTGTGAATAGTAAATAGAGTAGACGCTATTGAAAGAAGTGAAAGCGAATTGCTGCTTCACCTGGGAGAAATGTTCAGGCCCTTTGGTCAGTGAGGAGGGAGGAGATAAAAGAGTAGTTATTAAGATCCCAGACCAGACCCTAACAGTGGCTAGGATACTGGACTGAAACCCCAATATTTTAGTTTCTTTTGTAAGACAGTGCAGAAAGAATGATTCATTCCAGGAGTGAGTGATTGCATGAAAAAAATAAGGATTTGGTATTTTAAAACAAACCTTTATTATGAAAACAATCTTTAACTTACAATTACCCCTTAACACTAGTACTCAATTCCCTATTAAACAACAAGAAAATAAACCCACCCCTCTCAATCCAGCTTGAAACCCGCATGGCATAAAGTAATATTGGCTTTGCAGAGCAGATTCGGACTCCTGTTAAAACCCCTGCACACTCTGGCTGAATATCTTCAAATAGTTGCTTCAACTGGGTTGTTTCAGCTTCTTCCTTGTCTTCAGACAAGAGTGATCTGCTTTCAAATATTCTCACTCTTTTTTTAAACTACCTACTGGGAAAGAAAACTGCCTTTACTTGTGGAACCTGTAGTAGCCAGATCAGACCTCTTCAAAAGCTTTCTCAAAAATGTCTCTCTCTCTCCCATTGCTTCACCCAGCACTGAAATCATCTCCCCAAGCTGCAAAACAAATTAACTTTCCAAGAACTGAAAGCACATTAATTCCCCAGGGAATGTCCCCAGTCAAACCACAGTGCATTAGCCCAGACTGAAAATCACATTCCTCTTGGTCAATCTTTTAAAAAATATTTCCAATTAAGGGGCAATTTAGTGTGGTCAATCCACCTGCCCTGCACATCTTTAAGTTGTGGGGATGAGACTCACACAGACATGGGGTGAATGCGCAAACTCCACACGGACAGTGAGCTGGGGCCAGGACCGGAATCAAACCCGGGTCCTCGGTGGCATGACGCAGCAGTGCTAACCACTGCGCCACGATGCTGTATTGGTCAATTGAATCTTCTGACTGCTAAAAGCACCCAGGTCCTGCAAAACAGAAATATTTAGAAAAAATATGACCACTGTAGTCAAACACACTCTGACCCCAGGATTTAACCTTTAAATTGCCATTTATCATCCAATTTTCCTAATATCCTCCATTTGACCAGATGAATCACCTCCTGCCATTGCATGGGAAGGGGATGAGTTGGTCGGAGTGGTTGAGGAATGGACCAGGCTATACGGAGCTAAGAGTCCATTCAGAATGCTGTTTGTGTGTGTGGGTGGGGAGGGGGGGGGGGGGGGGGGGGGGGGGGGGGGTTGGAGAAATGTGTTTAGTGGTGGCTCAGTGCTGGAGATTGTGGAAATGATGAAGATTATCCTTAGAATGTGGAGGTTGGTGGCGTGGAACGTGAGGACAAGGGAAATCTTTGTCCTGGGAGGGCAGGAGTGAGAGCTGAAGTGTGGGAAATGGGTCAGACCCTGTTGAGGGCCATTTAACAACACTTGGGTCTTGGTGGGAATGCAGGGGGGAAATCCTTGGCTGAGGGAAAAGGAAGACATGTTGGAAGTGCTATTGTGGAAGGTAGCATCATCCAGAACAGATGCGATAGAAATATTAGGAGAATGGAATGGAGTCCTTATAGGAGGCAGGGTGTGAGGGAGTCTAGTCGAGGATGGAAAGTGTGAGGGAGTCTAGTCGAGGGTGGAGGGTGTGAAGAAATCTAGTTGAAGTTGTGAGGGCGTCTAATCGAAGGTGTGAAGGAGTCTAGTCAAGGATGGAGGGTGTGAGGGAGTCTGGTGGAGGGTGTGAAGGAGTCTAGTCAAGGATGGAGGGTTTGAGGGAGTCTGGTGGAGGGTGTGAAAGAGGCTAGTCGAGGGTGGAGGGTGTGAGGGAGTCTGGTCCAGGGTGGAGGGTGTAAGGGAGTCTAGTCCAGGGTGTGACTGAGTCTAATTGAGGGTGTGAAAGAGTCTAGTCGAGGGTGGAGGGTGTAAGAGAGTCTAGTCAAGGTAGATGTGAGAGAAATTGTGCAGGTGAGGGATAGAGCAGGGAAGTTTGTGGTGGCTCCGGATCTGATTAACAAGGTTTTTGAGGAATTTTATGAGAGGTTGTACAGGTCAGAACCACCTGGGGGAGAACGTGAGATGCAGGAATTTCTAGATGGGTTGGAGTATCCGAGGCTAGGGGAGGGGGACAGGGCTACATTAGAAGAGGCAATAGTGGAGCAGGAGATAAAGGATGCGATTGGGAGGATGCAGTCGGGGAAGGTGGAAGGGCCGGATGGGTTTCCGGTGGAATATTATAAAAAATTTAAGGATAAGCTGGCACCCGTGACGGTGGGGATGTTTGAAGAGGCGATAGGGAAGGGGCTGCTGCCACAAACCTTGGGGCAGGCATCGATTTCCCTGTTGCTAAAAAAAATAAGGATCCGGCGGAGTGTTGGTCATATAGGCCCATATCACTTCTGAATGTGGACGCAAAAGTATTGGCGAAGGTACTGGCGGGTAGGCTGGAGGAGTTCCTCCCGAAGGTGATAGGTGAAGATCAGATGGGGTTCGTGAGAGGGAGGCAGCTCTTTTCAAATGTTAGAAGGGTATTGAACGTCGTTATGGCACCTGTGGAGGGGAAGGAAACAGAGGTGGTTGTGGCGTTTGACCGGGTAGAGTGGGGGTACTTGATGGCAGTTCTGGAGCGGTTTGGGATTGGTCCAAGATTTGTGAACTGGGTAAAGCTACTATATAAGGAGCTGAGGGCGCATAAACAACATCAGCTTGTGATACTTTTCTCCCCACCGTGAGACGAGGCAGGAATGTCCAATGTCCCCCCCTGCTGTTTGCGCTTGCGATTGAGCCGTTGGCCATCGCAGTAAGAAGTTTGGGAGCATGGAAAGGAATAGTGCGGGGGGGGGGGGGGGGGGGGGGGGTGGGGGTAGAGCATAGGGTGTCCTTATATGCCGATGACTTGCTGTTATACGTGTCGGAACCGAGTGTGTCGATAGAGGGAATATTGGAGCTGCTTAGAGTGTTTGGGTCTTTCTTGGGGTACAAACTAAATCTAGACAAGAGTGGGTATTTTGTGGTGTCTCGGGTGGGGGCAAGGGTGGGGGGGCTGCCATTCCGTAGGGCTGGGACTCACTTTAGGTACCTGGGGGTGTAGGTTGCCTGGGAGTGGGGGGGTTGGGGGGGTTCCGCAGGTACAACATTTCTAGTTTGTTGAGGAGAGTGAAGCTAATCTGGCTCTGTCACTAGGGGGTCGGGTACAGGCAGTTAAAATGAATGAGGGGAAGGCAGGCGGGGGTTTGGGTCTTCCGAACCTGATATATTACTACTGTGCGGCAAATGTGGAGAAGGAGCAGGGCTGGGTCAGAGGGATTGATTCCCAGTGGGTCAGAATGGAGGAGAGTTTGTGCAGGGGGTCGGGATTGAAAGCACTAGCAACAGTGCTGCTCCCGATAGCCCTGGGGAAATACTCAGGGAGTCCGGTAATAATAGCTTCATTCAGAATTTGGAGGCAGTTTCGCCAACACTTTGGGTTGGGGGCAGGGTCAAGGAAAATGCCAATTCGGGAGAACCACAGATTTGAGCCAGGGAAGTGGGATGGGAATTTTCGGAAATGGGGGGAGAAGTGGATTAAGACACTAAAAGATTTGTTTCTTAGGGGTCGGTCTGCAGGACTGAAGGAGCTGGAAGCGAAGTATGGGCTGGAGCGGAGGGAAATGTTTAGATACATGCAGGTTCGAGATTTTTCCAGAAAGGAGATCAAGGGCTTCCCGGTGGAGCCGGCCTCCACATTGCTGGAGGAGGTGCTGACGACAGGGGGACTGGAGAAGGGGGTAGTGTCAGCGGTTTACGAGACTATTTTGGAAGAGGAGAAGGCACCACTGGAAGGGATCAAAGCAAAGTGGGAGGATGAGTTGGGAGAGGGTATGGAGGAGGGGTTCTGGTGTGGGGTGCTCCGGAGAGTGATTGCCTCAGCCTCGTGCACGAGGTTGGGGCTGATACAGCTGAAGGTGGTATACAGAGCACACCTCACGAGGGCGAGGATTAGCCGATTCTTTGAAGGAGTAGAAGATGTGTAAGATGTGTGTGAACGTTGCGGGGGGGGGGGAGGGGGGGGGGGGCGCCCCGCTAATCACGTTCATATGTTTTGGTCCTGTCCAAAGCTAGAGGATTACTGGAAGGAGGTTTTTTTTTCTTTTTTTTTCTAAATTTAGATTAGCCAATTATTTTTTCCAATTAAGGGGCAATTTAGCGTGGCCAATCCACCTACTCTGCACATTTTTGGGTTGTGGGGGCGAAACCCACGCAGACACGGGGAGAATGTGCAAACTCCTCATGGACAGTGACCCAGAGCCGGGATCGAACCTGGGAACTCAGCGCCGTGAGGCGGTTGTGCTAACCACTAGGCCACCGTGCTGCCCTCTGGAAGGAGGTTTTTAGGGTAATTTCTAAAGTGGTGTTTTGTTATGTTCTTGACGTAGCATAAGCTGCTTCCTTGATGTGCATTCTGACAAAGGAAGGTTCAGATTGAACTAACACATTTAACTGTTAACGATTCTCCTACTTGGATTCAACTCTCCTGTTAATCCTGCTATAGCTACTCAGACTGACAAACCAGTCTGCTACAATCCACATGGTGGGTGTGATATGTTTCAATCAACCCTGTGTACTCACTAAGTGTCTCCACTGGAAAGTGGAAGATCATGTGTGCTGTGCCCTTATATATGGGTTGGTGTAATGCCCTCCTGGGGTAGTGTCACCTCTGTGTGTGTCTTGAATGCCCATTGGTCCTGTCCTATCTTACAGGCCTATTGGTTGAACGTCTGTGTGTCATGTCTCTGGTGCTCCCTCTAATATATATTTAGTCTACGTGTATTTACATTAACCCCTTATGTATTTACATTGATGCATATCACCACAAGTGGTGCACGTGAAACTGGACCCGGGCCCCCTGGGGGCCATATTCGGGGTGTGGATTTTGTAGCCTTCGTCTCTTTGATCGCCCAAAGGCAGATCCTGATAGGTTGGAGAGCAATCTCTTCACCTGTGCCCTGGCGTGGTGGGGGGGACCTGTTGGAATTCTTGACTCTTGAGAAGGTTAAGTTTGAACTGACGGGAAGGATGGAGGGGTTCTACAATGCATGGACATTATTCATTATGCACTTTTAAGAACTGGATAACATCGAACATTAGTTGGGGGGATGGGTGGGAGGGTTGGGGGGAGGGTGGGCAGTGTGTGTTAATGGTGACTATGGGTGATTCCTGATTCCTTTTTGCCATTTGTTTGTGTGAACATGCGGGCTAATGTTTGGGGTTTGGTGGGAGGATGGGATCGTTGTTATTGATATGGGGATTGATATATTTGTTACAGATTATTGTTTATTGTTGGTGGGTGTAAATTTCGGGAGAAAATGTGAAAAAGGAGGAGAATAAAAAATATTTTCAAAAAGGTAGATGTGAGAGTTGGTGAATTTATAACTATACAGTCAGTCCCTGCTCTTTCCCCATTGCCCTGCAAATGTTTCCTTTACATGAATCTATCTAATTTTTGTTTATTTTGTATATTCTCATTCTCTGGGCCATTTCCAACTTTCTTTCAAAGCTAATTTGTCATTGAATTGTATTGTATAAGGCAGATTAGAGAACACAGGACTAGATGTTTAACTGTACCCATGTTTGTGTATGGACATTTCTGGGGGCATCGGGACTGGCAGAAGGAGCGATCTCTGCATTTGACAGGAAGTGACCTGCACTTACCCAAGGTAAGTCCTGGGAAACCACGATATTGGGACCTCACTTCCAAGGAGCCAGCAAGCTGCAAATACCAACAAGAAGTTCGCTGATGAAGCGTGATTGAAGATCAGGCTGCGGCTAATGTCGCACAGACCCTCAGGCAAGTCAGATAGGGGCTGGGTCAGGGGGATGCGGTTACCTGTGAGAGGTATTGATCAGGGGAGGGGCTCATCAATTAGGTGGGCAGAGTGGTGATTGGTTGGGTGGGGGAGCCACCAGCAGCAGTCCACATCCTTTTAAGATGAAGTTGTGAGAGGGAGTAGGTGTATTTCACGGAGCAGGTTCAAGGGGCCGAATGGCCTACTCCTGTTCCACTTCCTATGTTAATTTAACAGGCAATCCTTCTAAAGTACTAAATTCTGCTCAGTATCGAACCTGAAGGGTTATTTGACTGGTGAAGGCTCAGGATTAATTTACCATTAAATACTCAAGAACCTCAAAGCCTGACCGAATTGAAAACATGCCACTTCTCCGGCAACCTCAAAACTGCAACCAGAGCCCGGGACCCCACCAGACGCAACCACGTATCTTCCACAAGGTCAGACTTCTCCAATCGGAACCCGGGATCATCCAGAAGCAGCCATCGACCAAGGAAGCGAGGGAAACGCGACGGTTTGCAGGTGTGACCAAACAACGGGGCTTCAAGTGTCTTCTCCCTAACATATTCCTGGCCAACATCCAAGCTATCGAAAACAAGCTGGACAAGCTTAATGCAAGACTTACCTCTCAGAGAGAAGTAATGGATGGATCACACGGTGCCATCGGGCAAGGCGAAGGGTGGAGGGGTTTGCCTCCTCATCAACTCCTCCTGGTGATCGGATGTGGCAACCCTAGTGATCTACTGCTCCCGGACCTGGAATACCTGACTGTGAAGTGTCGGGAGTTCACTTGTACCATCATCACAGCGGTCTACATCCCACCCCAGGTGGATGTGAAGAAGGCGCATTGTGGGCAGATCCCCCTTACAACCTCTCGTGAGATTGCGTTGAATCTCGCGAGGCGTTGCGAGCTGGGTAGATCCCAAGAGCAGGGTCTCCCAGCATTCACTGGCCACGCTGCGCCACAGCAGGCTGCTTTTCAGGCGCAGTGTGGCTTGATGATTGTGCCCTAAGGGTGATTTTGGTTGAATTTGGCAGGGTGTTTCTTACCGGCTTTTTGGATGAGATCCACACTGGCATGCACCCACACTTAGAGCACGATCTACCCGAATGGGGACAGAGTCCCATCTCGCGTGTTTAGCTGGTTATTTTGTGGCGCTCGGAGAACCGAGAAACACTACACTATCTAACGCCCATTCTGGTAGATTGGGGGCCTCAATGGAGAAGTTCCGAACAAGGCCGCACTTAGCCCCGTTTTCCGATCACCGGAACTCCTCAGTGCGGCATCAGATTGAGTCCAATTCGATCTCCCGAGCACCCAAAGCGACACCCAAACCCCCAAAAGCCCCAACTCGTAATAAGGAGGCCCCTGGGCCCCCCTGCACCCACGCATGTAATACCCTGGGCCACACACCACCCCGCACAAAATGCCAGCTTGGCAGTTGGCAGTACCAGCCTGTCAGTGCCCCTGCCAGCTGGCAATGCCAGGCTGACACTAACTGTGCCAGCGTACCACCCTGCCCAGGTGGCATGCACCTCAGGGTCTCCGAAACCCTCCGAATGCTGTTCCGTCTGGTCCCCATTTGTGGAGACCAGCACTGAATGGCGCTCGCCCAAGGTCTACAAGGTGAGGGAGGTAGATCCCACACCTTGGCTAGATCTCGGGAAAGCACAGTTGGGTCTCGAGAGGTGTGGCAAGCCAGATCCACATTTCATTTCATTTTCAAATTTGGATTTCCCAGTATCTGCTAGTCAGTTGAGCCATGCCACGCTGCCTTTCAGGTGCAACGTGACTGGTAGATCCCGCCCATAGTCGCTTTTTTGAACCTTGAGGAATTTGTCCCCGATCTAACCCTCACTTAGAAATGTTTTCAGCAATGGCGAGACCGGTTCCTAAGAGATCGAGTTGCCATATGGAACGAGTCCCCTGATATCTAAGTGAGGGCCCCCCCACACCCACCACCCATGGGCAATGTCACCCCCTGCACACATGGGCATTACCCCACATCACATTATTGTATTATTATTATTATTATATCTCCCAAGTGAGGGCATCCTGCTATGGAGTTGCTGAGGGTCCCCCTTTTAAGGCCTCCCCAACCCTCTACCCGTCTTCTGGCCCCACCCTTTCAGGGAACCCACCCTTCACCCCCCAACCTTTAAGAGAGCCCTTCATACCCACCCTTCAACCCGCAACCCATTATAACCCCCGTCATTCCCCTATCATGTGCATGGCCCCCTCAAGCCCTGACCCTAGGCACTGTCACCCAGGCACCCTGGTAGTGCCCCTACCAACCTGACAGTGCCACCCAGGCACTTGGCAGTACCAGGGTGGCAGTGCCAGCATTACAGGTTGGCATTGCCAAGGAGCTTGGCTACCAGAGAGAGAGTCAGGGTGCCACCAATGGCCTGGGAAACCCTCTTGGTGATGTTACACCTGGTGACGTCCACGTTTGTGTGGGCCAGTACTAACGGTGGCCAGTCGAAACCTCCCTGGGGAGGCCGTTAGTTCCCGGGCGCTGTGAGAATCCGGCACATGCATATATCAATGAGCCTACTGGTTGAATCTCATGAGAAGCCTTGAGCATCATGAAGACTCTTGCGAGAGACAACGGCCTCATTGCACGACCATGTCGCAATCAACTAAGCCAGTAAATCGGGCTCACTATCTCACTCTCCACAGGTGCAGCTAGACCTGCTGAGTTTATCCAGCATTTTCTGTTGATGTTTCAGATTTCCCGCATCCTCAGTATTTTGTTTGTTATGGGAGATGATCTATGTGCATCGAGGTGGGTTTTGCTTTGCTGTGTGAGATCAAGAATCCTCATCCAGTGCCATCAAGGAAAGTTTAGGTTTCCCCTACCCAGGCTCTCCCAGGAGATTCTCTTCCCCACACCTACATACCAATTAAATAGAAACGGTGTCACATTGTAAATTATTGTTATCATAAATCTCTGGGTTAAAAGTACCTTCTGCAAAAAGAACTTTAAGGAAGGGTGGAAATTTTTTATAAAGAGTCCCAGAGTGATTGTCAGCAAGAACTACTGAACTTCAAAACAATTGAACCGGACAACCAATAAAATTGCTGGCACAGCTATTCAAAACATTTCTATTATTTTTGATGGCAATGCTTCAGGGGCGCGGTAGCATAGTGGTTAGCACAGTGGCTTCACAGCTGCAGGGTCCCAGGTTCGATTCCCGGCTTGGGTCACTGTCTGTGCGGAGTTTGCACTTTCTCGCTGTGTCTGCGTGGGGTTCCTCTGGGTGCTCCGGTTTCTTCCTACAGTCCAAAAATGTGCCGGTTAGGTGGGTTGGCCATGCACAATTGTCCATAGTGTCCAAAAACGTTGGGTGGGGTTACAGGGATAGGGTGGGGCAGTGGGCTTAGGTAGGGAGCTCTTTCCAAGGGCTGGTGCAGACTCAATGGGCTGAATAGCCTCCTTCTGCACTACAAATTCTATGATTAAGGTGAAACTCTTGTTTTACCAATAGATCCAGGATCAGTTCCTGTGAAAATACTAAACAATCACACTTTTATTGGTTATTCTGGTTTGCGTAGAGAGGTGGTAAATTTCCCTGTGGTAAATAAAGCTGCCTTGGTGGATGTCTTCCAAAGCAGGTGGTGATTAAAAAGGTCTGGTGGTGAAGAACTGTACTAGTCAGGGGCAATGGATAGTCTGATGATACTGAGGTAAAGCAGCAGCAAGGATTTACAACAGCGGATAGCAGTGATGCCGGCAGAGCAGAAATTATCTTTTTTATATGGGAATCATTCTTCCTGCGGGAATTGTTAATGGCCAGCAGCAGTCAATTTGGAACTCATTCAAAAGGCCCTTTCTTCTCTTGACACTCGGAGTGAGGTGTCAAACACCAGCTGGCACCCGGCGTGTCACAGGAAGAGCACTGTGTGACACACAAACCAGAGGCTTTAATCTCATTTTCACTTCAAATGAATGGAAATCTGCTTACTTGTGGCTGGATGTCAGGCAATTAAATCGTGCAAAAGGTCACCTATTGGTTGACTTAATAACAAAGTGCAATAATAATGTTGTTTGAAAGAAATGGGGTTGTCCGTCCGGGGGAATGAAATTGGGTTTCCACATCCGTTAATCGGCACAATAAATTTTTTATCATCTTTTAGTTTGGACAAAGACCTGGATCTGGGAAGCGATACTTTTCACAAGACTCTTCCAGCAGAACCCAAAGGGTTCGTGGACATATAGACTCTTTGATTATGCTCACAACAGGGTAAAAGTTAATTAGAACTGAAAGAGTTCAACCATGGATTTAAGGCTGCATTGAACCCAGGGAACCCCTTCTTTAACTGTTTACACAATTTCCTGTGTCAGATACCTTGCTATAGACTTACAAAGAGCATCAGTGTGCTCTGCGATTTAACCCTTCATAAATTCTAGCTGACTGTATATTTCACAGGATTGATGGAGGTTTATTCTTGGCTGCATTGGTAATATAACTAAGGCACTGTAAATAAAGCTCCACAGATCCAAAGTTATACCCAACAGAGTCATAGTGACAAATGTGACAGGAAGCCATCAAGGAAATGCTCATCAGCTCCCGCACAATCCAAACACTTTTAGCTCCACTTGAAATTGGGAACAGATTACTGGTAAACGTCAACATAGGGGATGGGCTTCTCGTGAAATCCACAAAATGCATTTGATCCTTTGAATATTTCCTTTGGAGACGGAGAATTCCACAGTGCAGAAGCAAGCCATTCAGCCCATTGAGTCTGCACTGACCCTCTGAAAGAGCACCCTACCCAGGCCCACTCCCCAGCTTTACCCCCACCTAACCTGCACATCCCTGGACAATAAGGCACAATTTAGCATGTCCAATCCACCTAATCCACACATCTTTGGACTGTGGGAAACCGGAGCACCCAGAGGAAACCCACGCAGACACGGGGAGAACATGCAAACCCCACGCAGGCAGAGTAACCACACTTAGGTTAGCAGAGATTCAAACTCAACCCCAAGGCTGGAAAAGAACATGAGTCCCTGAAGCAGCAGTGCTAACCATTATGCCACCATGCCGCACCTCTGCTCTGACTCTACAGATTGTGCACACATGCCTCGCTCCTGATAAAGCAGGCTGTAGTTCACACTTTTGTTGTAATACTGAAGGGGTGCTGCACAGTCCGAGTAGCTGTCATTCGATGAGTCTTTTAACTGAAACCTCAATCAGGCAGGTGTAAGAGACACCAGAGTGCTATTTCAAAGAAGTGTTGGGGTGTCCTGGCCAACATTTATCCCTCAATCAACAACACTAAAACAAATTATCTGGTCATTCTCGTCTTGCTAATTGTGGAAATTAGCTGCCTCGTGTTCTAAACTTCTGCACTGCAAAAAGTATTTCATTGGCTATTGAGCATTTTGGGATGAAATGAAATGCGCTTATTGTCACGAGTAGGCTTCAATGAAGTTACTGTGAAAAGCCCCTGGTCGCCACATTCCGGCGCCTGTCCGGGGAGGCTGGTACGGGAATCGAACCGTGCTGCTGGCCTGCTTTAAAAGACAGCGATTTAGCTCAGTGAGCTAAACCAGCCCCTATGTGCTGAGGATTTGAAATGCACAGTTGAGATGCAATTCCTTCCTTTCACCAGATACAGGCTTATTGTTATTTGTGAACACAGTTCCATCGATAAAAGTAACCTGTGCTTGCACCTCTAAATAGCCATTCTTCCTGTGTGCATCATGTTAACAAGTGCTGACTGTCTCTTGTGCTGTGGGGACCACCATAACTGTGGTTGTATCTGTTCTCACCTGGTTTCCACACACTTTAGTGCAGATAGCCCCATGGAAAGTGGTTAGGAGTAAGATTTCCAATTGATGTTTCTCTCTTATGTGACAAATGTAGGACATTTTTTCTGTAGATTATAGGACGAATGGAATTTTGTTTACAGAAAGAAGGTTCCCTGGGGTTTAGATAATTGAGGAGTTCTGTTGGCAGCATGGTAGTACAGTGGTTAGCACTGATGCTTCACAGCGCCAGGGACCCAGGCTCGATTCCAGGCTTGGGTCACTGGCTGTGACGAGTCTGCACTTATGCTTGTGTCTGCATGGGTTTACTCTGGGTGCTCTGGGTTCCTCCCACAAGTTCCAAAAGACGTGCCTGTTAGGTGAATTGGACATTCTGAATTCTCAATCAGTGTACCTGACAGGTGCTGTAGTGTGGGGACTAGGGAATTTCCAAAATAACTTCATTGCAGTGTTAATGTAAGCCTACTTGTGACACTAATAAAGATTATGATCAGCCTTAGTAAGACGGTCATTAACCAGTTAATGGGATAAGCCAATGAATGAGAGGAGCCAGGTCTGTAGTAGGTAGTTTAGTTTTGCTCAGAGCTTTAAGCTGAGCAGCAGTTTTTGCCAAAGTCTGTCAGGGTAAACAATAGTCCAACACAGACACATGAATCTCTAGGCTGTTTCCTGAAAGTATCTCTCTCTCTCTCTCTCTCTTCAAGCAGCCTTTTCAAGAATTTTGCCCTTCTAAATCAGGGATTTGAAGTTTAGCCAGAGAGCCTCTATTGCTGGGATCAGCTAACGTCTCATAAGCCAGGAAGCAAATCTTAACTTGGAATAGCTCAACCAGTCACCTACTTATCTGACTGAGCCACCAAGTAGCCTGAACCTTTTCTTACAAATTGGTGATATGGTGCCATTTCCCTTTCTTTCTCCATATGGATTACATGCAGCTCCAAGTGCATGTTAGCCTGGCACAGAAGGCAAAGTTCAGTCCTACTCACACATCTATTTCTTACTGACTAGTTTGCACTCAAGCTACAGAACCATCGGTCTGTGGGGCTAGAACTGAAATGGTGACTGGTCCTGGGAAGTACTGACTGTCTGAGTAAATCCTTGTGGTTGGTCTATCCAGAGCTACCAGAAAGCTATGGAATGGAAAAGAGACTGAGGGAAAAATCTTGTGGAGGTGATGGGGAGCTTGGCCACCTGCTGGAGATCTGGTGAGAACTCCAGTTGCCTCTTTGAGAAAACCTGCCTCACCTTGTGCCACTCAGGCTCTGAACAGGCCAGTGGCAGGTCTTCCCCCGAGATCAAGGATCCTGGGTCGCTTTTACAGCCTGCCAGGAACTGCTGCCCAATCAGAGGCCAATAGTTCTTCTGTACTCAGCAGCACCACCAGAAAGTTGGTGGCCTCTGTGGGTACTACACCCACCAGAGGCCTCGGAACGAGGTAAGTATTGGTGTTGGTGAGGGGGAGAACCGAGGGGAGGGGATAGAGGGGGCTCGACAGCAAGAGTGGCTTTCAGCAGGCACCCCCTCATCCCGATATCAGGTTCCTCGATCAGGCACTGCATGCCTTTGAACGTAGGGCGTCCCTCGGAGCCTACAAGCCAGGGTTTGCTTGTCACACCCCACATGGTGACTGCCTCAGCCACTGCTGGGTAATACCAAATTGGCCATGAACATCCCACTTGTCCCTCTCCCACCTGATTAAATGCCCCCCCTCCCCCAGCCAGCAAACGTGTCATACAGAGGGCACAAATCTGCACCCTGGAACACATATAATTCACCAGAATCAAAAAGCAAGCAGGTATAGCTAGAGATTGCATTAATACAAAATTTGTCCATTTACATTGAATCATCAATGGACAGAATTCTGTGCTCTCCCCTGTAGTGGGTTTGATGGTGGGGACATTTAATCGGGCAAGAGAGTGGCAGAATTCCCACCTCGAGCCCAATTAAGTCCATGGTGGGAATGCTTACGGATGGCCTTCTCTCCCTGCCAACAATTGAGGCACATGAGTGAGTAATTAATGAGCACCTAAGAGCCTCACCCTGCCGTCACTGGTATTAACCCAGCAGCGAGCTGGCTATATGGCAAGCATGACAAGAAAATCCTGACGTGTTTGCTTGCTGGCTCCTGGGAGTGGGCTGTGCAGTCTCTCATTCAAAGGCATCAGTAAGGGGGTACCCACTGAAAGATACCCCTCTTGCCTTTAAGGGTCCAAAGCAGAGGTGAATGATGGCAGGTGGGGTATCATGGGTTGGGAGTCAGGAAATGAGTGTGAGGGGAGTTGGCAGCGTCGATCCTAGACCGAAGGTCGGTGTAGTACCGGCAGCAATCATTGCTTCCTTAGTGATGCTACTGAGTACAGAACAGCTGCTGGCCCCGGATTGGCCGGTAGCTCTCGGCAGGCAAGACATCCGCCAACCCCCACATGGGTGGATACTGGAGGGAAGAGCCGCCTCTGATCTGCTAAGTGCCTGAGTGACAGAAGATAATAATAATAATCTTTATTAGGGTCACAAGTAGGTTTACACTAACAACGCAATGATGTTACTGTGAAAATCCCCCAGTCGCCACACTCTGGAGCCTGTTCGGGTACACTGAGGGTGAATTCAGAATGTCCAATTCACAACAAGCAAGTCTTTCTGGACTTGTGGGAGGAAACCGGAGCACTCGGAGGAAACCCACGCAGACAAGGGGAGAACGTGCAGACTCTGCACGTACAGTGACGCAAGCCGCGAATCGAACCTGGGACCCTAGCGCTGTGAAACAACAGTGCTAACCACATTGCTACCATGCCACCTGCGGTTGATTTCCCCAAAAAGTGGTGATGTAGGTGGTTCTCCCTAAGCCTCTTTAAAGTTCTGCCAATTTTTGGAATTTTCCATTGTAGGCATTAAAGTTCAGAGAGACAATGCAGCAGCAGGTCACATTGCTGTCCACTTTACACATGGACCATTTCTTCAGTCCTTCCTTCCCTTTTTCCCCTTTCACAATCCATATAAACTGGAACATGCCTGCTAGAATTAGCTGCTGACCCAGCCTGTGCTGGAATACTTCCTCAGGGGAAGTGGTCTAAATGGGGATGATGGCCATATAGAGGCTAATTAAAGTTGTTTCAGTCCTGGTAGCTGTTTGGTTTCTCTCCTGGCCCATTTTAATAATCTTTCTAGGTTATTTCCAGCAGGAAGTCTCTGAATTTTGTTTTCTTGTACACTTTTTAAAATATTGCTCCATATTAATTTGTTGGTGCATTATAGAGTATCTACTGCCTGGCAATGTGACAGAAACTCTCCAAACCTTTGTATCATTGTTCAATTGTTAGTCAATGACTGTATTTCCATTTCCTCCCTTTGTTCATAAAACTATGAATACAGTCGGTGCATTTTGTGATGAATTGCTGCAGCAATACAACCTCTGTTGTTGAATGTATGCTGAATCAGCTACAATTATGTGGAAAATCACAGAATTTAGGGTAGATTTGGTGACTTTGCATGGAGCTCTATTCTAGGAGCCCTTTACTGTGCCCTTTACCTTGGGTGCTAATTCTTTTCAGAATAGGGTAGAGGAGAAATTTTCGGCTGCTACCAGCATGTACGAGGAGGCACACTTACTGCTACTAGATGAAAAATCACCCACAGTGCAATCTGATTGTCAGATCGCTCGTGACAGGCAAGGTCGATAGCCACTAGCATGCTTCATAAACATAGCCCCATTGATATTGTGTGGTGAGCTTAAGTACCAAACCAGCACACAAAGCAAGGTCACAGAGCGAAGAAGTACCATATATAGATGACTAGTTACAATAGCTTCTGCACTTGTTTTTTCAACACAATTCCCCACAGTCCCAAAGCAGTGAATTATAGGTTTAATAGGGCCCCAGAGGGTACTTAATGGGGATTTCAAATCACTCTCCAGATGGCAACTTGCATTTGGAAAGGTAAGAGTAGATCAGAATCTTTCACGACACATCGCCAAATGAAGTATAATAAAAGCAAGTTTGAACCATACTGTAAAAAGCTTACAGAGCTGAAAGACAGCAGCTTTTAGCTACTTCACATTCTTCATCATTATAGAGGCTGGTTGACCTTCAAATTCACTACAAAGTGTGCTGAATAATTAATTGGCCCAAAGGAGAGAATGTTATTCTGCTGTTACACAGAAAGATACGAGTATCCTGATGCCAAGGAGATAATCAAACATGGCTGAAATGGTAATTTGATGACAGCACTGGCGGTGTGCTGTGTTATTTGTTATTTCCAATTCTTTTTGTAATGAAATTTCAGCTCTCACAATATATCAAACATCCAAAGCTAGCACAAGATTTGCGATTCACTGGCACGTGACTCCCTCAAAGGCTGAAGCACTGGGTTAATTCAGGCTTCTAGTGACTCAGGTGGGGCACTTTTTGTTGCTTTTGAAGTTCTGCACCAGCAGATAAAAGATTTATAGATTTAAGTCAGCGACAACACGTGTCTCTGACGGGATAATTACGTTTGAAGAGGGCTGCTGTCCTCTGCTTTAACATGTGGGTTAAGTGGAACCAGGTCCTGAAACCACCTGACAACTGGCTGGATGGCATGACTCTCTGCATTGCTTTCAGCCATCCATTTGAAAGAGCTGCTTTGAAAATTAGCTTCGACCAGACCTTCTGAAACTATGGCCCCGAATTTCTTTAGGATCTGTCGGGGCCATTGTTAAAACAGGGCGGGACTTCTTGCAACAACTTAAAGCTCCAAACTGGACAGCAAAAACGATTGGCAAATGTTCTACATCACCTGTGATCAGATGCTGTTGCCTGGTTCATGTATTAACCAGACAATCTGCTGCAATGTGAGAACTTCTCCCATTCCCACCGCCCTCCTGCCACTAATATTTGATGGTATTTCAAACTTTCTCTGCTCGGGTACACAAGTTGCATCCTCAAACCATCAAAGGTCTGCTTCTCTTGACATCTACCTTTCAGTTAGGCACCTCTCTCCTACTTGTTCCACTACTTCTGAGGGTCTTGCTTGAAATTCGCTGCAGTTCTCATTTCCTCCTATTTCTGTTACTTCATTCACCCCTCCCCCATGCCTCCCACTGCACTCCCCACAACCCCTCCGAGCACTCCATTCCACTGACTTTCGTCTCTTGTACCCCATTTGCTCTTTTGGGAGATACCACAGGAACCATCAGGGCCTGCACACCATCTCTGTAATGATGTGGAGATGCTGGCACTGGACTGGGATGGGCACAGCAAGAAGTCTCTCAACACCAGGTTAAAGCCTCAACAGGTTTATTTGAAATCACTAGCTTTCAGAGCGCATCAGCTGGATTGGATTTGATTGGATTTTGTTTATTGTTACGTGTACCGAGGTACAGTGAAAAGTATTTTTCTGCAAGCAGCTCAACAGATCATTCAGTACATGGAAGAAAAGGGAATTAAACAAAATCCAAGAAAATACATGAGAATACATAATAGGGCAACACAAGATATACAATGTAGCTTTAGAATTAATTTTTAAAAGGTTAGAACGAGTATAAGTTAAGTTAAAAGTGGATCTGTTGGGGAGAGCTTGCAGAGAGTCGCCTCGCTCCGGCGCCATCTTTGCTGATGAAGGAGCAGCGCTCCGAAAGTTTGTGATTTCAAATAAACCTGTTGGACTTTGACCTGGTGTTGTGAGACTTCTTACCATCTCTGTAATAGCAGTTTGTGTGCCATAGGTCTAGCTGAGGGGGCACAGTCAAGGAGAGAAATGTAGTGGGATATGTCTTCAAGATGAACAATGACCTAATTCATACAGAGAATCTCAAATGTGCTTCGGGTCAAGTGAAATTTTGGTATCTACATAGTGTCAAACACTAAGAACATAACATAAGAACAAAAGAACTAGGAGCAAGAGTAGGCTATATGGCCCCTCGAGCCTGCTCCGCCATTCAATGAGATCATGGCTGATCTTTTGTGGACTCAGCTCCACTTTCCGGCCCGAACACCATAACCATTAATCCCTTTATTCTTCAAAAAACTATCTATCTTTATCTTAAAAACATTTAATGAAGGAGCCTCAACTGCTTCACTGGGCAAGGAATTCCATAGAGCCCCAAATAACTGAGAACTTGTTTATTCTGCTACCAATGAGATAAAACAAATGACCAACCCAGATGAATTCACAGTGATAAAGAAATGTTATTTGATGAATTAAAGTCAAGGTACTTATTTGGCCATTGAAGCATTGGCCATTTTACTTATACACACAGCAAACTAGCCTTCCTGGCCAGGAGTTGACACTCTCTGTCATGGTCACTCTGAAAAAAGGGTGGCATTTGTAGATCTTCCTCAGCTACGATTACATTTGCAGTTCAGCTACCCCTAAGCCAGAGAAATCTTACAATGGCTTCAATCTCTGCTCACAGAAAGGCCTGTGCCAATGGGAGTGTTTCATTAGCTGTCAGCCAGTGGTGTTCTTTTTAAAAAAAATAATTTTTATTGGAATTTTTTGAAAAATATATAGCAACAGAACAATAATAATAATAACAATAATAAACACCCCCCAGCACCCGTAACAACGCATGTAACGAACCCCCCCAAACCCAATAAACAACAAAATAAATTAACAATAAGCCAATTAACTTAAACAATACCCCCCTGAGACCCCCCCCCCCCTTTCCCCCCCTCCCCTCCCGGGTTGCTGTTGCTGCTGACCTAGTTCCTTATCGTTGAGCCAGAAAGTCGAGGAAAGGCTGCCACCTCCTAAAGAACCCTTGTACCGACCCCCTCAGGGCGAATTTGACCCTCTCCAGCTTAATGAATCCCGCCATGTCATTGATCCAGGTCTCCACACTCGGAGGTCTCACATCTTTCCACTGCAACAAGATCCTCCGCCGGGCTACTAGGGACGCATTGGCCAAAATACTGGCCACTTTCGCCTCCTGCACTCCCGGCTCCACCCCAACCACAAATATCGCGAGTCCCCAGCCTGGCTTGATCCTGGACCCTACCACCCTCGACACCGTCCTCACCACCCCCTGCCAGAATTCCCCCAGTGCCGGGCATGCCCAAAACATATGGGCATGGTTCGCTGGGCTCCCCGAACACCTAATGCACCTGTCCTCACCCCCAAAAAACTTGCTCATCCTCGTCCCGGACATATGAGCCCTGTGCAGTACCTTGAACTGGCTCAGGCTAAGCCTCGCACATGAAGAGGAGGAGTTCACCCTCTCCAGGGCGTCCGCCCGTGTCCCCTCCTCAGTCTGCTCCCCCAGCTCCACTTCCCACTTAGCCTTCAGCTCCTCTACCGATGCCTCCTCCACCTCCTGCATTACCTGGTAGATGTCAGACACCTTCCCATCCCCGACCCACACCCCCAAAAGCACCCTATCCCTTATCCCCCGCGGGGGCAGCGAAGGGAACCCCTCCACCTGCCGCCTAGCAAACGCCTTGACCTGAAGGTACCTGAACATATTCCCCGGGGGGGGAGCTCAAACTTCTCCTCCAGTTCACCCAGACTCGCAAACCTCCCGTCAATGAACAGGTCCCCACCTTCCTAATGCCCACCCTGTGCCACCCCAGGAACCCGCCATCAATGTTCCCTGGGGCAAATGTTCCCCCGCAGCGGGGCCACCACCATGGTGGGTGTCGCCTCCACTGCCCCCAAATTTTGAGGGTAGCCGCCACCACCGGGCTCGTAGTGTACCTCGTTGGAGGGAGCGGCAACGGCGCCATTACCAGTGCCTTCAGGCTCGTGCCTCCACAGGACACCATCTCCAGCCGTTTCCATGCTGCCCCCTCCCCTTCCATTACCCACTTACGTACCATCGAGACATTAGCCGCCCAATAGTACCCAGAGAGGTTGGGCAGCATCAGCCCCCCTCTATCCCTGCCCCGCTCCAAAAAGACCCTCCTTACCCTCGGAGTCCCGTGCGCCCAAACAAATCCCAGAATTCTGCTGTTCACCCTCCTAAAAAAGGCCCTCGGAATGAAAATGGGGAGGCACTGAAACAAAAACAAAACCTCGGGAGCACCGTCATTTTAACGGACTGTACTCTACCTGCCAACGACAGCGGCAGCATGTCCCACCTTTTAAACTCCTCCTCCATCTGCTCCACCAACCTTGTAAAATTGAGCTTGTGCAGAGTCCCCCAACTCCTAGCCACCTGAACCCCCAGGTACCTAAAACTCCTCACTGCCCTCTTTAGCGGGAGCCTACCAATCCCTTCCTCCTGATAGCCAGTGGTGTTCTTTGAGGACAATGTTTTCTTCGTGGACATCAGGAGGATCAATGTTTCAATAATAATAATCTTTATTATTGTCACAAGTAGGCTTAGATTAATACTGCAATGAAGTTACTGTGAAAATTCCTTAGTTTCCACACCCCGTGCCTGTTCGGGTACACTGAGGGAGAATTCAGAATGTCTAATTCACATGGCAAGCATGACTGTTGGAACATGTGGGAAGAAACCGGAGCACCAGGAGAAATCCCACGCAGACACGAGGAGAATGTGCAGACTCCACACAAACAGTGACCCAAACCAGGAAACAAAACTGGGATCCCGGCGCTGTGAAGCAACAATGCTAACCATTGTGCTTTGTGCTGGCATAGGGAGACACTTGAGCTGTGTTGGTCTCAATGTCCCAGAAATAACTGTCATGACTTCCCAGAGATGGATATCTGCCACATTTGTGTGGCGGCTCCTGAGCTCTGCTGTTGGGCAGACCAGGGTGAGTGAAAGAGTGTGTAGGTTATTGTCTC